>NC_135822.1:22084608-22692988 GCF_964213995.1 Mustelus asterias
CCTTCCCTCATTCCTTCCCTCCCTCCCTCCATTCCTTCCCTCCCTCCCTCATTCCTTCCCTCCCTCCCTCATTCCTTCCCTCCCTCCCTCATTCCCTCCCTCCCTCCATCCTTCCCTCCCTCCTTCCTTCCCTCCCTCATTCCTTCCCCCCTCCCTCATTCCTTCCCTCCCTCCCTCCTCCCTCCCTCACTCATTCCCTCCCTCCCTCCTTCCCTCCCTCCTCACTCATTCCCTCCCTCCCTCACTCATTCCCTCCCTCCCTCCCTCATTCCCTCCCTCCCTCCCTCATTCCCTCCCTCCCTCCCTCATTCCCTCCCTCATTCCCTCCCTCATTCCTTCCCTCCCTCATTCCTTCCCTCCCTCCCTCATTCCTTCCCTCCCTCATTCCTTCCCTCCCTCCCTCCCTCCCTCCCTCATTCCTTCCCTCCCTCCCTCATTCCTTCCCTCCCTCCCTTCCTCCCTCATTCCTTCCTCCTCCCTCCCTCATTCCTTCCCTCCCTCCCTCCCTCATTCCTTCCCTCCCTCCCTCATTCCTTCCCTCCCTCCCTCATTCCTTCCCTCCCTCCCTCATTCCTTCCCTCCCTCATTCCCTCATTCCTTCCCTCCCTCATTCCCTCATTCCTTCCCTCCCTCATTCCTTCCCTCCCTCATTCCTTCCCTCCCTCCCTCATTCCTTCCCTCCCTCATTCCTTCCCTCCCTCCCTCATTCCTTCCCTCCCTCCCTCCCTCCCTCATTCCCTCCCTCCCTCATTCCTTCCCTCCCTCCCTCCCTCATTCCTTCCCTCCCTCCCTCCCTCATTCCTTCCCTCCCTCCCTCATTCCTTCCCTCCCTCCCTCCCTCATTCCTTCCCACCCTCCCTCCCTCATTCCTTCCCACCCTCCCTCCCTCATTCCTTCCCACCCTCCCTCCCTCATTCCTTCCCTCCCTCCCTCATTCCCTCCCTCCCTCATTCCTTCCCTCCCTCCCTCACTCATTCCCTCCCTCCCTCATTCCCTCCCTCCCTCCCTCATTCCCTCCCTCCCTCCCTCATTCCTTCCCTCCCTCCCTCATTCCTTCCCTCCCTCCCTCATTCCTTCCATCCCTCCCTCATTCCTTCCCTCCCTCCCTCATTCCTTCCCTCCCTCCCTCATACCTTCCCTCCCTCCCTCCCTCATTCCTTCCCTCCCTCCCTCCCTCCCTCATTCCTTCCCTCCCTCCCTCATTCCTTCCCTCCCTCCCTCATTCCTTCCCTCCCTCCCTCATTCCTTCCCTCCCTCCCTCCCTCATTCCTTCCCTCCCTCCCTCATTCCTTCCCTCCCTCCCTCATTCCTTCCCTCCCTCCCTCATTCCTTCCCTCCCTCATTCCTTCCCTCCCTCCCTCATTCCTTCCCTCCCTCCCTCATTCCTTCCCTCCCTCCCTCATTCCTTCCCTCCCTCCCTCATTCCCTCCCTCCCTCATTCCTTCCCTCCCTCCCTCATTCCTTCCCTCGCTCGTTCCTTCCCTCCCTCCCTCATTCCTTCCCTCCCTCCCTCCCACCCTCATTCCCTCCCTCCCTCATTCCCTCCCTCCCTAATTCCCTCCCTCCCTACCTCATTCCCTCCCTCCCTCATTCGCTCCCTCCCTCATTCCCTCCCTCCCTCCCTCCCTCATTCCCTCCCTCCCTCCCTCATTCCCTCCCTCCCTCATTCCCTCCCTCCCTCCCTCCCTCCCTCATTCCTTCCCTCCCTCATTCCTTCCCTCCCTCCCTCATTCCTTCCCTCCCTCCCTCATTCCTTCCCTCCCTCATTCCTTCCCTCCCTCCCTCATTCCTTCCCTCCCTCCCTCATTCCCTCCCTCCCTCATTCCCTCCCTCCCTCCCTCATTCCCTCCCTCCCTCCCTCATTCCCTCCCTCCCTCCCTCATTCCCTCCCTCCCTCATTCCCTCCCTCCCTCCCTCATTCCCTCCCTCCCTCCCTCATTCCCTCCCTCCCTCCCTCCCTCATTCCCTCCTCCCTCCCTCCCTCCCTCATTCCCTCCCTCCCTCCCTCATTCCCTCCCTCCCTCCCTCCCTCCCTCATTCCCTCCCTCCCTCCCTCATTCCCTCATTCCCTCCCTCCCTCATTCCCTCCCTCCCTCATTCCCTCCCTCATTCCCTCCCTCCCTCATTCCCTCCCTCATTCCCTCCCTCCCTCATTCCCTCCCTCCCTCCCTCCCTCATTCCCTCCCCTCCCTCCTCATCCCTCCCTCCCTCCCTCCCTCCCTCCCTCATTCCCTCCCTCCCTCATTCCCTCCCTCCCTCCCTCATTCCCTCCCTCCCTCACTCATTCCCTCCCTCCCTCATTCCCTCCCTCCCTCCCTCCCTCATTCCCTCCCTCCCTCCCTCCCTCATTCCCTCCCTCCCTCCCTCCCTCCCTCATTCCCTCCCTCCCTCCCTCATTCCCTCCCTCCCTCCCTCATTCCCTCCCTCCCTCCCTCATTCCCTCCCTCATTCCCTCCCTCCCTCCCTCCCTCATTCCCTCCCTCCCTCCCTCATCCCTCCCTCCCTCCCTCCCTCCCTCATTCCCTCCCTCCCTCCCTCATTCCCTCCCTCCCTCCCTCCCTCCCTCCCTCATTCCCTCCCTCCCTCCCTCCCTCATTCCCTCCCTCCCTCCCTCCCTCATTCCCTCCCTCCCTCCCTCCCTCATTCCCTCCCTCCCTCCCTCCCTCCCTCCCTCATTCCCTCCCTCCCTCCCTCATTCCCTCCCTCCCTCCCTCCCTCATTCCCTCCCTCCCTCCCTCATTCCCTCCCTCCCTCACTCATTCCCTCCCTCATTCCCTCCCTCCCTCCCTCATTCCCTCCCTCCCTCCCTCCCTCATTCCCTCCCTCCCTCCCTCCCTCATTCCCTCCCTCCCTCCCTCCCTCATTCCCTCCCTCCCTCCTCATTCCCTCCCTCCCTCCCTCATTCCCTCCCTCCCTCCCTCATTCCCTCCCTCCCTCCCTCATTCCCTCCCTCCCTCCCTCATTCCCTCCCTCCCTCCCTCATTCCCTCCCTCATTCCCTCCCTCATTCCCTCCCTCCCTCCCTCATTCCCTCCCTCCCTCCCTCATTCCCTCCCTCCCTCCCTCATTCCCTCCCTCCCTTCCTCATTCCCTCCCTCCCTCCCTCATTCCCTCCCTCATTCCCTCATTCCTTCCCTCCCTATGTCTCTCTCAAAGCGGAGCGCCGCCTCCTATTGGCTCTGACCCAATGACGGCCTCAGCTGGGCGCCGCCAGTAGAGAAGGCCCCCGAATGCGCCCTATCTCCGGCACTGGGACCCAGTCGCTGCTGCTCTAAAGAGCGCCTGTCTGAATGTCCCACCCGCGCGGGGAAACCCGCAGCGCCGCAAAGCGCCAGGATTGATCATAAATATTAGATAAAATATTAAAGTGATGATTAACTCATTCTGTGCTCTCTGCAGTCGGCATGTTGATGTGTGTTGGTGTCAGGATGTTGTTGTTGTGCTGCGGGGTCCTGGCTGCCTCCTGTCGCTCTGGGGATTTGGGCAGATTGTCCCCGGGCGCCCAATGGCGGAGAAGGCGCGGTATTTAATATATTTCCAATATCGGGGCACTGGCTACAGGTGGGTGAAACCTCCTGCATTCACACATCTGTTAAAGTTTATTTATTAGTCACAGGTAGGTTTACATTAACACTGCAATGAAGTTACTGTGAAAATCCTCTAGTCGCCACACTCTGGCGCCTGTTCGGGTACACTGAGGGGGAATTTAGCACGGCCAATGCACCTAACCAGCACGTCTTTCAGACTGTGGGAGGAAACCCACGCAGACACGAGGAGAATGTGCAGACTCCGCACAGACAGTGGCCCAAGCCGGGAATCGAACCCGGGCCCCTGGCGCTGTGAGGCATGAATGCTAATTTGGAAAGTTATGCTTGCCGCTCTGTCCCGTCACAGACTGGGAAAGGTCTCAGATTGGCCCCGACCGGCTGGCTGCTGCTTCTTTCACCCCAGTGTCTCAGAGCAAAGCAGAATTGGCCCGGCAACTCAATCGGATCCTGATGACTGTTGAGTGACTCCTGCCCACTGCGCCCCTGCTTCCTCAGCTCGGGGGAAGCGGGTCCAAGCCCTGCCACTCGTTAGTGAAAAATAGCCACTTGCCTGAGATTACTCTCTCACCATTGGAGCAGAGCTGCACTGATATAGAGGAGACCTTGCTTTTGGCTGTGGTGTTTGCTTTGAATTTGATTCGCTGCTGGAGCTGCTGAGTGTTTCCAGCATTCTCTGCTTTTATTTCAGATTTCCAGCTTCTGCAGTATTTTGCTATCACAAACAATGATTTTAGTCCCAAAAGATTTAACATTGGTTTTGCTATTATTTTGAAAATGTAAGGATTATTTTAGTGTACTGTGATGGATTTTCGTCAGTTCCATTCAGAATCTGCTTTCTTCTTATGGCCTGTAAACACCCTCCAATCAAAGCTCTTGATTTTCTCATTTGATTTATATTTATGTGTATTGGGATACAATGAAAAGTATTGTTTCTTGAGCGCTATACAGACAAGGCTTACCATTCATAGAGTATGTAGGGGAGAAGGAAAGGAGAGGGTGCAGAATATAGTGTTTAGTTGCAGTTAGAGTGCAGAGAAAGATCAGCTTAATATAAGGTAGGTCCATTCAGAAGTCTAATTGCTGCAGGGAAGAAGCTGTTCTTGAGTCGGTTGGTACGTGACTCAGACTTTTGCACCTTTTTCCCGACAGAAGAAGGTGGAACACGATCTGTCGGGGGTGTGTGGGGTGCTTGATTATGCTGGCTGCTTTTCCGAGGTAGTGGAAAGTGTGGATGGAGTCAGTGGATGGGAGGCTGGTTTGCGTGATGGACTGGACTCTGTTCACAACTCTTTGCAGTTTCTTGCAGTTTTGGGCAGAGCAGGAGCCCTACCACGCTGCGATACAACCAGAAAGGGTGCTTTCTATGGTGCTGACCATAAGTCATAAACAAGCATCATTGGGAGGGGAGAGAAGTAAATACATTTCACCTTAGATCACCATGGATCACAGTTTATGATCGAGTTTATTCCATGGCTTTAAAAAAAAAAGACTCCCTGGGAAGAATCAACCAACAGTGCTGCTGAGAGGGAGAGGCCTGGAGTTTGGAGGCCGAGGGCTGGAGGCTCGAAAGCCTAAAAGCATCTGTAGGAGGGAGGACAGGAAGAACAAAAAAGCAGCAAATCTGTGGACTGAGTTCCTGGGCTTGTTGCACCACCCAACTAAGGTTGGTGTCTGTTACTGGAGGGGGGAAGAAGAAGGACCTCCACAGTGATTGAACTCAGATAGAACATGCCAGAATAACATCTCTGTCCTTAAGCAAGTGGCTTTGCTGCTTGTATACTGTGATTTAGCACATCAGTGTTAGCAGGAATCCACAATCCATTCAAGGAACCCTGAGACTACACACCTTTGAAAGATTTGCTTTATATGTTCTCTTTCTGTGACAATTGCTAGACCCAGCTGTTACCAGTGTCATTAATATGTATTTGTTGCAAGATATAAATATAATTGCAAATAAATCAATTTGTTTCCCCTCAGTTGTGTACAATTTTGTATATATTTTGCCTAATTTATTATTTCATGAGGTGTGGGTGTTGCTGGTGAACCGCCTTCTTGAACTGCTGTGGGTGTAGTTACACCCACAATGCAGTTCAAAAGGGAGCTCTCGGATTTTGATCCAGTGACAGTGAAGAGACAGGAGAATGGTTCCAAATCAGGATGGTGTGGATGGAAACTTACAGGTGGTAGTCGTATTCTCTTGTACCTGCTGCCCTTGCCCTTGTGGATGCTGGAGGTCGTGGGTCTGGAAGGTGATTTCCTATGTCATGATGAGTTCCAGATTAGATATATGGACAGAATGATTTTGTTAAACATCACAAAGCGTGGGCTTTCCCTAGAGTTACTCTGAAAGCTGCAGATTCTCTTATGCTTTGTTACAGTTCACTGCATTGTACTTTTAAGGGATAATTAACTAAGGTCACCTCTAATACAAACAATATATTTCACTCTTTACAGTGGAGTAATGAAAAGTCCTCCGCACCAACCTGTCCTTGGGGTTCAGAATTACTTGGAGGTAAGTGGCCATAACAGTGTTGTAACACACTAAATTTGGAATGCAATGTATTCACTCATCTCCAGTAACCAAGTAAGAGGTGGAGAGTCAGAAATATATAGAGCAGTTGCAGCTTAAATGTGCTGGTGGAGCAGTACGAACCTTGGGAACCTGCCTCGGGCTGCTCTCCTTGCTCTCCATTGGCTTTTCAATTGAGACTGTGTCATCTGATTTTGATATCAGTGATAACGGGTCATCAATTTAAAATGATTGCTGAGTGTGGGGGGGTGGAATCAAGAGATCTTGTTGATATTAGATTCTTGACTAACAAGTGAGTCAAAGGTTATCGGGGCGTAGGCGAGAACGTGGGGTCGAGGTCACAGTCAGATCAGTCATGATCATATCGAGTGGTGGAGCAGGCTTGAGGGGCCGAATGGCTTATTCCTACTCATATTTCCTCTGTTTGTATATAACTACAGTAAGTAGTCTCACAACACCAGGTTAAAGTCCAACAGGTTTATTTGGTAGCAAATACCATAAGCTTTCGGAGCGCTGCTCCTTCGTCAGATGGCATCTCCACATCGTACATAAGTTCACTTTCATAAAATGATGCATTGCTGATACTTTGATCGTTTTGTGTGAAAGGCAAATGATCTCATAGACAAAAGCTGGTTTTCCAAGAAGGTTTATGTACATATTTAAAAAGAGTTGAGTGATTGCTTCAAGAGCCAGTCACATGATTTGATGGTGATGTCATTAGGATGTTGCAGAGGCTGCTGTTTTACTTCAATTTGTCTTGGACATGTAACTGTGTTGCCAGAGGACTGGAGAGTGGCGAATGTTGTTCCTCTGTTTAAGAAAGGGAATAGAAATGACCCTGGTAATTATAGACCGGTTAGTCTTACTTCGGTGGTTGGTAAATTGATGGAAAAGGTCCTTAGGGATGGGATTTACGACCATTTAGAAAGATGCGGATTAATCCGGGATAGTCAGCACGGATTCGTGAAGGGCAAGTCGTGCCTCACAAATTTGATTGAATTTTTTGAGGAGGTAACTAAGTGTGTTGATGAAGGTAGGGCAGTTGATGTCATATACATGGATTTTAGTAAGGCGTTTGATAAGGTCCCCCATGGTCGGCTTATGATGAAAGTGAGGAGGTGTGGGATAGAGGGAAAGTTGGCCGATTGGATAGGTAACTGGCTGTCTGATCGAAGACAGAGGGTGGTGGTGGATGGAAAATTTTTGGATTGGAGGCAGGTTGCTAGCGGAGTGCCACAGGGATCAGTGCTTGGTCCTCTGCTCTTTGTGATTTTTATTAATGACTTAGAGGAGGGGGCTGAAGGGTGGATCAGTAAATTTGCTGATGACACCAAGATAGGTGGAGTAGTGGATGAGGTGGAGGGCTGTTGTAGGCTGCAAAGAGACATAGATAGGATACAAAGCTGGGCTGAAAAATGGCAAATGGAGTTTAACCCTGATAAATGTGAGGTGATTCATTTTGGTAGGACTAATTTAAATGTGGATTACAGGGTCAAAGGTAGGGTTCTGAAGACTGTGGAGGAACAGAGAGATCTTGGGGTCCATATCCACAGATCTCTAAAGGTTGCCACTCAAGTGGATAGAGCTGTGAAGAAGGCCTATAGTGTGTTAGCTTTTATTAACAGGGGGTTGGAGTTTAAGAGCCGTGGGGTTATGCTGCAACTGTGCAGGACCTTGGTGAGACCACATTTGGAATATTGTGTGCAGTTCTGGTCACCTCACTATAAGAAGGATGTGGAAGCGCTGGAAAGAGTGCAGAGGAGATTTACCAGGATGCTGCCTGGTTTGGAGGGTAGGTCTTATGAGGAAAGGTTGAGGGAGCTAGGGCTGTTCTCTCTGGAGCGAAGGAGGCTGAGGGGAGACTTAATAGAGGTTTATAAAATGAAGAAGGGGATAGATAGAGTGAACGTTCAAAGACTATTTCCTCGGGTGGATGGAGCTATTACAAGGGGGCATAACTATAGAGTTCGTGGTGGGAGATATAGAAAGGATATCAGAGGTAGGTTCTTTACGCAGAGAGTGGTTGGGGTGTGGAATGGACTGCCTGCAGTGATAGTGGAGTCAGACACTTTAGGAACATTTAAGCGATTATTGGATAGGCACATGGAGCACACCAGGATGATAGGGAGTGGGATAGCTTGATCTTGGTTTCAGATAAAGCTCGGCACAACATCGTGGGCCGAAGGGCCTGTTCTGTGCTGTACTGTTCTATGTTCTATAACTATGCAGAGCGTTGTTGAAGCATGGAATTCTTTGTTAAAGGGAGTGTAGAGACAAAGGCTTATGTTGTTTATGAGAAAGGTAGATGAATATTCACAATTGCAGAATGATTATGACACCAGAAGAAGGCCATTTGGCCCATCGTGCCTGTACTGGCTCTCCCAAACAGCAGTTTGCATTGTGCCACACCTTAACTTTCTCCACATGGCCCTGCACATTCTCCTTTTCAGGTAATAATCTAATTCCCTCTTAAATAGCTCAGTTGAATCTTCCTCCACCACACTCTCAGGCAGCACATTCCACATCCCAAGCACTCATTGTGTGATAACGTTTTTCCTCATGTTTCCATTAAGATACAACAATGTTATATGAGAGCAGGGCAGTGAGATTGGATTGGATTGGCCTGATAAAGAACATTGGGAGAGGCATGGTGGGTCGAGAGGTGCTTGTACCTTCATGCAACCCTCACGAGGAGGTTAGAAGCTACAGGAGTGTCTTGGATTTATCTAGGTAAAGTACTGAAGGTATAAGCATGGTATTGGGTTAGATACAGCAGGTCAATGAGCCAATCTGTCTCTGAAGAGTAATGATGCAGAGCTGCCAATTATTGACAGCAGCAAAGAGCTATTTCTGTTCTAATGAATACTGGAAAGCCATAACAGATGTGAAAGCACCCACTACCCTGGGTGGTATTTCATGAAGGGACATTGGTTTCATGAGCTGGTGAGAGTCCTGCAGTCCCTCTTTTCGGAAAGGCCCACCACATTAAGCGCCAGCTGGCGGAAGTCCCATCCACCCACCAACTGGCAACTCTTCATTGCTCTGTGTTGCCATTGGGGTAGCAGTGGTTGGTACATCACCCACCCCTGGTCAAGATGACCAAGGGAACCCAGGCATGAGTTGGATAATGGTGGGTGAGGGTGGTTAGGCAGTAAAGGCAGGGGACGTGGCTCTCAGAGGATCCCTCCTTCTTAACTATCAGCAGTGGCAGGAGAAGAGGTCATGACCCAAGTTCCCTTCATGAAGTACCATCCAGGGTGGTAGGATAAGGCACTTCAGTGGGCATTCATTTCCCACTTAAGAATCTCAGTTGGCAGCGAGGTGGCAAGGCCGTCCAAGGGTGGTCCCATTGTGGACTTAATGGGGGTGGAGGCAGCAAGGTGGTGGGATCCCCATCTTCTACCCTCCCACCCAATTAAATGCCCCACGCTATCAATCCTGCCGCGTGAGAGAGCATTAAATACCATCTCGACTGATTTCACCCCAATGATTGGCCCAGTGTTTGGGATGACGGGCAGAGCGCACCGGATCACCAAACATGGTCATTACAATTCTTTCCCAATCCCTAAACCAGTAACATTGTCACCCTTCCTATTCAGTGGCTTCAACACTGATGTGCTGGGTGACATTGCAAGGAGCGGCTTGTGTATCTGGTTTGAGGTGTGCAAAGCATGGAGAAAAAAAAATCAATGGATAAGTTTAATCATGTTATCGAATGTGATTTATATTTTGGGGCAAATCCTTATTTGCATATTAGAAATGTTAGTTGAGGAGAAATATAGATATATAGAAAAGGTGATAGGAATTTATAATAAAGTTGACAAGCAAATCTTGATAAAAACATGACAGCAGAAAATAGAGTAATAAGGGAGGAAACACACACGTATGACTTTTAATATTAAAGATAAAACATGGTTATAATAGCCAGTAAAACAGTGTATATTAGTCAGCAAAAAATCAAGAGTGTTCTAAACAGGATAATAATGAAACTTTTTGGGAGGATGATGAGCAGAGGGAAGACAAACTAAACCTAGGAGTCCACACACAGGAATCTTAGTGGGTAGCAGGGCAATCCGATTGGATTATTGACTTTAGTAGTTCAGAACTTGAGTGTTGCTGAAAGAAGACACATGTTGTCAAAACTTTTCATCTTGCACTCATCAGGACAGTTTGCAAGAGCACCAAATGTAAGAAGAACGACAATTCGCACTTCATGAGAAGAGAGTGAGAAGCTTCAACAACATGTGTCTTTTTCCAGCAATGTTCTTGACTTTATTAGTCGAGGTATAGAGAGGTTATGGCAAACTTTTATAAATCACTAGTTAGGCCTGAGAGAGAATACAGTATCCATTTCTGGACATCACACTTCAGGATGGATGTCAAGGCCTTGGAGGGAGGAGATTCACCTGCCTCACCAAGGATGAGGGATTTCAGTTCTGCAGCGACACATTGATTATTCTTCTCTGAGCAGAGGAAGTTAAGCAGGGATTTAATAGAGGTGTTAAAACTACATGAGATTTTGATAGAGTAAGTAAGGAGAAGCTGCTTTGTGGCAGGTGGATCGGTAACTCGAGGACACAGATTTCAAATAATCAGTAAAGGAACCAGAGGGGAAGCGAGGATTTTTTTTTTAACGCGGTGGATTTTGCGATCCGGAATGCACTGTCCGCAAGGGTGGTGGAAGCAGCTTCAGTGGTAACTTTCACTGGGCAATTGGACATATACTTGAAAAGGAAAACATTTGCAGGACTATGAAGAAAGAGGGGTGGTGCGAGAGAGTGGGGTTAAAAATTTCAGAGAGCTGACATTAACATGATGGACCTATTGGCTGTCCCCTGCGCTTGAGATGTTGTGATTCTGTGAACAGATCGCCTGGAGTCTGTTACAAACTTGTAACATCGAATAGTTTGTGTCTAAGAATGCAGGGCTGGAGCACTTCACAGCAGAAGTTATACAGCTCCCTCAGACTCTGCCAGGATGTTCTTGGCATTTCGATATTGGATGAGTCTTTAATAGTCCTCGTTCGAGTTACAAATGCAGAGCAGCCGCCAACCCTTGTCGTGGTGCAGGAAAGTTGGATTGGAACCTTGTGTTTGTCGTCAGGAGTGTGGCCTGTCTGCACTCCGGATGACAAGGTCAGATTAAAAGCAATGATTACTGAGAGGAGTGTACAGGCTTTACAGGCTTTCCTTTTATGCTGGATGAATGAGCTGATTTTGTACTGTAGTGTTGCAAACGTTACGGTCCTTTTATCATCGTGCTGCATTCTGACTCCTAAGTTCAGTCAGGGCCTGGGCAGTCCACAAATATCACGGCTGATAAACTAGTCACTGGTATAAAATGTGACTTTACTGCGATTGCTCTCCTATATTTTGTAAAGTAATTTTTCATAATTTCGTACAGCTAAATGTTCATTCAGTGGTCCCTGTAACCCAGCAGGTAAGTGTACACCCAGTCTGGTACTGCTCATCGATCCGTGACCTTTTCCAACCTGGATGTTTACCTTGGATGAAAGCAAATTACTGCAGGTGCTGGAATCCGAAACCAAAGGAGAAAATGCTGGAAAATCTCAGCAGGTCTGGCAGCATCTATAAGGAGAGAAAAGAACTGACGTTTCGAGTCCAGGTGACCCTTGTCAAAGGCTTTGACAAAGGGTAATCTGGACTCGAAACGTCAGCTCTTTTCTCTCCTTACAGATGCTGCCAGACCTGCTGAGATTTTCCAGCATTTTCTCAATTTTTTACCTTGTATTTTATCAATCTCCTGCCAAGGCATTTATTTGCTTTCCCCACACGCCACCGCATCCCAAACATGTCTCTATCCGTGCATAAAAATCCGCAATTTGGATTGAATCATGAGCCATTTCAGTGAAGGGCAACTGTTGAATCCTGTACACTGTGAACAGTTGTGGGCCTCGGGCGGGTTCCAATGTATTGAACTTTGAGAAGTGTTTTCGCTGAATCAGAAGTTCTGTAATGGGGAGTGAGTAGGATGTAAATTAGTCCCAGACTCTGCAATTTTAGGCTGGGGTCAGAGTTGTCCCTTTGTTGATGTCACAAGTGGTGGGGAATTCGAATCCATTACATCGGCAACATTCCTGTGGCCTTTGAGCGAAAGGATTTGGTGTCGGGGGTTTGGCAAGTGGAACGTTGCTTTGTGTCCAACTGGGATTTTCTGGATGGAATTGTTTTCCAACGTGGGACTAAAATGGCCTATTGTCCTGAGCTAGCTGATTTCAATTGGGAAAAGCTAGGGAGGGGCAAAGAACACTCAGCATTTCCACTTTTGATCATTAGCTATTGAGACTCATTGGGAAGTGCACCAATGTGGATGTTGGTGAAGACAGGAACAGGCTCTGCTGAGGTGTCTTCTGTAAGACAATAAGTTATAGGAGCAGAATCCGGCCATTTCGCCCATCCAGTCTGCTCCACCATTCAATCATCGCTGTTAAGTTTCTCAACCCCATTCTCCCATCTTTCTCTTGTAATCTTTGATCCCCTTACCAATCAAGAACCTATCTATCTCTGTCTTAAATATACTCAGTGACCCGGCCTCCACAGTCTTCTGTGGCAATGAATTCCACAGATTCACCACCCTCTGGCTGAAGAAATTCCTCCTCATCTCGGTTCTAAAGGGTTGTCCCTTTGGCCTGAGGCTGTGCCCCCGGATCCCAGCCTCTCCTACTGATGGAAACGTTCCCCCAGTAGTGGGAAAGCCTTATGAAGGACTGTGACTTGGGGAATTGATTGGAGAGGTAGTGGGAACTGGATCATCTCCAGAATCTGTGTGTGGTGATAATGTAAATCTCATATATCACAAGTTCTCTTAAGAAGAACCCACTTTTAATTAAAACCAACCCTCGCTGGTGGGGAAGAATCATCAGACTCCCAGCCATTCCGTATCTTGCATTATGTGCGCTTCATCCTGCTGTCGTGTGTGTGTGTTGTACACCAGATGGACGGACCTGGGCCTGCCACAGATTATCATTGTGGAAATCAAATGCGTTCTTTATTGTGGTTTTCTTTGAACTTGATTTCCTCCATATGGGGCTGAAACTTATCTCCTGCCTGGAGCTCATTAGAAAGGGAAATTTCTGGCTAATAAAATCTTGAGAATCATCTGACAAGTTATGTTCACAGATAGATAGGTGGGCAGGTGAGAGATTACAGCACTTGGCATTCTTGTTGTTGAATATGTCAGTGTCAAAATCTCTGTGGTACAAAACTTACTTTTTTGAGGGAGAGGATTTGTGACCCCCCTTTTTGGAATCTTGTTTTTCCAACTACTCCGCCCATTCCACCATTCCTAATTTCTCCACTTGTTTTGAAAATGCTGATTATTGCAGAGTTCCCATTCCAAGGTAGCAGCCACTCTGCACCTCATCTCTCACTCATGCAAGGGAGCATTTGTCTCGTGATTCCAGGTAGTGACTGTCCGGCTCTTTAGACAGACGGTTCCCATTACCCCTCAGTGTATCAGGAGGCGATTCAAGCCGTTGGAACAGTAGTCCAACTTTAAGGCAAAACAGAGGGACAACTCTGACCCCAGCCTAAAATCGGGGAGTTTGGTGCTAATTCGCGTCCTGCTGACCCCCATTACAGAATTCAATTCAGCTGAAACGCTTCTCTACGTTGTCCTGCCCCCAGCTGTTCACGGTATGCAGGATTCAGCAGTTTCCTTCATTAAAATTAGGGTGGCACAGTGGTTGGCACTGCTGCTTCGCAGCACCAGGGACCCGGGTTCAATTCCAGCCTCAGGTGACTCTGTGTGGAGTTTGCACGTTCTCCCCGTGTCTGCGTGGGTTTCCTCCACGTGCTCCAGTTTCCTCCCACAGTCCAAAGATGTGCGGGTTAGGTTGATTGGCCATGCTAAATTGCCCCTTAGTGTCAGGGGGACTAGCAGGGCAAATATGTAGGGCTACGGGAATAGGGCCTGGGTGGGATTGTGGATGGTGCAGACTCGATGGGCCAAATGGCCTCCTTCTGCACTGTAGGAATTCTATGATCAAATAGCTCATGATTTGATCCAAATTGCAGATTTGTATGCAAGGTTAGGGGTGCGGCACGGTGGCACAGTGGTTAGCATTGCTGTCTCACAGCACCAGGGACCCGGGTTCAATTCCAGCCTTGAGTCACAGTCTGCACATTCTCCTCGTGTCTGCGTGGGTTTGCTCTGGGTGCTCCGGTTTCCTCCCACAGTCCTAAGGTGTGCGGGTTAGGTTGCTTGGCCATGATAAATTGCCCATTATGTTAGTGGGGTTAGAGGGTAAACCTGGGTAAGAGTCAGTGCTGACTCGATGGGCCGAATGGCCTCCTTTCATCGTAGGGATTGTGCTCTCTCCCCCCAACCCCATGGTTCCTTTTTTTGTGTCTTTTTCTAAAGCTTCCTGTTTTTTGCAGTCAGCACCATCCACAGTTCAGAGCGTTAACATCGACCAACAGGCCAGCTGCTGTCTTCAACTCCCTTGTTGGAAAGTCTGCAAGAATTCACTTTGGGGGATTCTCCCATTAATCTGCATCCCTCGCTGTGAACTGTCGTTTTCGGATTATTTGTTCCGTCTCATGAATTGCATTTGTGTAGCACCTTCAGTGTAGTAAAACATCCCGAGACACTCCGAGGGAGTGTTCTCGAGCAAAATCCGACATTGAGCCACATAAAGAGATATAAGACCGAGCTTGGTAAGGAGCTTAAAAGAGGTGATGGAGGCAGAGAGGCTTCAGGAAGGAATTCCTGAGTTTAGGGACAAGGCAGCTGTGTCCTGGTTGTCAGTGGTGGAGTGATGGAAATCAAGAATACACAAGAGGCCAGAATAGTGTGAAGATCCAGCACAAACCAGTAGCTGAATAGTGGGTGACTGAGTGGGTGGATGCATGCATTTGCGTGACTGACAGGATCACGAACCCTAACCCTAACGCAGGTCCTGGGACTTCATGCAACTTGGAAGAAACGGACCATGTTTGACATCACATAATATCATAACTATAGTTTTATGTGCATGTGGATTTTCCAGATCTGGGTTTATCCCACATTAGGTGGAGGCCGCATCTTATTCAATAAATGAAAGACCTCCAACCAAATAAGCAGCTAATCAGAGGGTTACAAGTTAGCAAGGAATGAACTGAAAAAGGGGCTTAGGAGAGCTAGGAGGGGACATGAGAAGCCCTTGGCGGGTCGGATCAAGGAAAACCTCAAGGCTTTTTACTCTTATGTGAGGAATAAAAGAATGACCAGGGTGAGGTTAGGGCCGGTCAAGGACAGTAGTGGGAACTTGTGTATGGAGTCAGTAGAAATAGGAGAGGTGATGAATGAATACTTTTCTTCACTGTTCACCAAGGAGAGGGGCCATGTTTTTGAGGAAGAGAAGGTGTTACAGGTTAATAGGTTGGAGGAAATAGTTGTTCGGAGGGAGGATGTACTGGCAGTTTTGAATAAACTGAAGGTCGATAAGTCCCCTGGGTCTGATGAAATATATCCTAAGATTCTTTGGGAGGCAAGGGATGAGATTGCAGAGCCTTTGGCTTTGATCTTTGGGTCCTCACTGTCCACGGGGATGGTGCCAGAGGACTGGAGAGTGGCGAATGTTGTTCCTCTGTTTAAGAAGGGGAATCGAAATGACCCTGGTAATTATAGACCGGTTAGTCTTACTTCGGTGGTTGGTAAATTGATGGAAAAGGTCCTTAGGGATGGGATTTACGACCATTTAGAAAGATGCGGATTAGTCCGGGATAGTCAGCACGGATTCATGAAGGGCAAATCGTGCCTCACAAATTTGATTGAATTTTTTGAGGAGGTAACTAAGTGTGTTGATGAAGGTAGGGCAGTTGATTTCATATACATGGATTTTAGGAAGGCGTTTGATAAGGTCCCCCATGGTCGGCTTATGATGAAAGTGAGGAGGTGTGGGATAGAGGGAAAGTTGGCAGATTGGATAGGTAACTGGCTGTCTGATCGAAGACAGAGGGTGGATGGAAAATTTTCGGACTGGAGGCAGGTTGCTAGCGGAGTGCCACAGGGATCAGTGCTTGGTCCTCTGCTCTTTGTGATTTTTATTAATGACTTAGAGGAGGGGGCTGAAGGGTGGATCAGTAAATTTGCTGATGACACCAAGATAGGTGGAGTAGTGGATGAGGTGGAGGGCTGTTGTAGGCTGCAAAGAGACATAGATAGGATACAAAGCTGGGCTGAAAAATGGCAAATGGAGTTTAACCCTGATAAATGTGAGGTGATTCATTTTGGTAGGACTAATTTAAATGTGGATTACAGGGTCAAAGGTAGGGTTCTGAAGACTGTGGAGGAACAGAGAGATCTTGGGGTCCATATCCACAGATCTCTAAAGGTTGCCACTCAAGTGGATAGAGCTGTGAAGAAGGCCTATAGTGTGTTAGCTTTTATTAACGGGGGTTGGAGTTTAAGAGCCGTGGGGTTATGCTGCAACTGTGCAGGACCTTGGTGAGACCACATTTGGAATATTGTGTGCAGTTCTGGTCACCTCACTATAAGAAGGATGTGGAAGTGCTGGAAAGAGTGCAGAGGTGATTTACCAGAATGCTGCCTGGTTTGGAGGGTAAGTCTTATGAGGAAAGGTTGAGGGAACTAGGGCTGTTCTCTCTGGAGCGGAGGAGGCTGAGGGGAGACTTAATAGAGGTTTATAAAATGATGAAGGGGATAGATAGAGTGAACGTTCAAAGACTATTTCCTCGGGTGGATGGAGCTATTACAAGGGGGCATAACTATAGGGTTCATGGTGGGAGATATAGGAAGGATATCAGAGGTAGGTTCTTTACGCAGAGAGTGGTTGGGGTGTGGAATGGACTGCCTGCAGTGATAGTGGAGTCAGACACTTTAGGAACATTTAAGCGGTTATTGGATAGGCACATGGAGCACACCAGGATGATAGGAAGTGGGATAGCTTGATCTTGATTTCAGATAAAGCTCGGCACAACATCGTGGGCCAAAGGGCCTGTTCTGTGCTGTACTGTTCTATGTTCTATAAAACGGAAATGTATTTTCTCAAATTGGGTGACACAGTGGTTAGCACTGCTGCCTCACAGCGCCAGGGACCCAAGTTCAATTCCGGCCTTGGGTCACTGTCTGTGCGGAGTCTGCACGTTCTCCCCGCGTACACTTTGGAAAAAAGAATAGAGGCATGGACTATTTTCTAAACGGTGACAAAATTCATAATGCTAAAGTGCAAAGGGACTTGGGAGTCCTAGTCCAGGATTCTCTAAAGGTAAACTTGCAGGTTGAGTCCGTAATTAAGAAAGCAAATGTAATGTTGTCATTTATCTCAAGAGGCTTGGAATACAAAAGCAGGGATGTACTTCTGAGGCTTTATAAAGCACTGGTTAGGCCCCATTTGGAGTACTGTGAGCAATTTTGGGCCCCACACCTCAGGAAGGACATACTGGCACTGGAGCGGGTCCAGCGGAGATTCACACGGATGATCCCAGGAATGGTAGGCCTGACATACGATGAACGTCTGAGGATCGTGGGATTATATTCATTGGAGTTTAGGAGGTTGAGGGGAGATCTGATAGAAACTTACAAGATAATGAACGGCTTAGATAGGATGGACGTAGGGAAGTTGTTTCCATTAACAGGGGAGACTAGGACGCGGGGGCACAGCCTTAGAATAAAAGGGAGTCACTTTAGAACAGAGATGAGGAGAAATTTCTTCAGCCAGAGAGTGGTGGGTCTGTGGAATTCATTGCCACAGAGGGCTGTGGAGGCCGAGACGTTGAGCGTCTTCAAGACAGAAATTGATAAATTCTTGATTTCTCGAGGAATTAAGGGCTATGGGGAGAGAGCGGGTAAATGGAGTTGAAATCAACCATGATTGAATGGTGGAGTGGACTCGATGGGCCGAATGGCCTTACTTCCGCTCCTATGTCTTATGGTCTTATGGTCTTATGGTCTGCATGGGTTTCCTCCCACAGTCTAAAAGACGTGCTGGTTAGATGCATTGACCATGCTAAATTTTCCCTCGGTGTACCCGAACAGGTGCCAGATTGTGGCGACGAGGGGATTTTCACAGTAACTTCATTGCAGTGTTGATGGAAGCCTACTTGTGACCAAAATAAAAATAAAAAATCACCCATTAATCCTAAAGGTTCTGGCAACAACAATTCTGTGAAGAATTTCTCCGACTTGAAGAAGTAGGCCATTCGGCCCATTGAGTCTGCTCCTCCATTCTATGAGATCATGACTGAACTGATGTGATAATCCTCAACTCCACTTTCCCACCTTATCCCCATAACCCTTGATTCCCTTACTGATGAATAATCTGTCCATCTCAGCCTTGAACATAGTTAACGACCCAGTCTCTACAGCCCTCTGCAGTACAGAATTCCACAGACTCACTCCCCTCTGAGAGAAGAAACTCCTCCTCATCTCTGTCTGAAATGGGCGACCCCTCACTCTGAGATTATGTCCTCTGGCCCTAGACTCTCCCACAGGAGAAACAACCTCTCAGCATCTACCCTGTCAAACCCCCTGAGAATCCTATTTGTCTCAATAAAGTTGCATTTCAATCTAAATGTCAGTGAGCACAGGCCCAACCTACTCAACCTCTCATAAGAAAATTCCTCCATACCCAGGATCAACCTTGTGAACCTTCTCTGGACTGCCTCCAATGCCAGTATATCTTTCCATAGATAAGGGGATGAAAACTTTCATAATATTCCGGGTGAGACCTGAGTAGGAAGTGCTGTCCGTTCCTCCCTTGTTATTGGAATGGAATATGATGGGAACTGCTCCCCCAGAAAGATCTTAAACAACCTTTTACGACACTGCTTTATACCCCCCAATTGTTTCTTCTGACATGATCCAGCTTTCTTGATTTTTCTGATAATGTTCAACTTACTGTGTGAAATAGCTATGTTTCCCCTCGAACTGTTTTAAGATTATGCTAGTGGAGAAGGCCAATATAACCTATACGCATATGGGCTGGTCCTGAACACCGTAAAACATAGTAACACTGCGTAGAAATGTCAGGACTCCCTCCCACAGTCCAAAGATGTGAAGGTTAGGTGCATTGGCCATGCCAAATTCTCCCTCAGTGCATCCGAACAGGCGCCGGAGCGTGGGCGACTAGGGGATTTTCACAGTAACTTCATTGCAGTGTTAATGTCGGCCTGCTTGTGCCTGATAAAATAAACTTTAGGAACATGAGGTAGTCCGGAAGAGCATTGCTGCTGTTCTCCATGTAACTGAAAATACCCACGAGAAACGGCAGATAGCAACTTCCTTGTTCAAAGCCCATCACGTTCAGGGATCTCACCAATTCCTGTCGGGAAGAGGTTTTGTTGAACGGAGAGAATAAAGAAGTGTCCTTCACTCACTCAACAATTTATCTTGGGCTTCTTATACTTTTGAAAGGTAGCACTCGGACACGGAAACATTCTCTTTTAAAAAGAATTTCTATTCTGAACCTTCAATACAGTTGTCACGTTATTTGAAGGAAACTGTCAGACCTTTTCCTGCTCTTCAAAGTGCGGCTAATGTGATTATTTTATCTCTGTTGGACTGATAATAAGCAACAAAAGTCCATTGTCTTGCTCCGAGATTCCTTCAAAGGAAAATATATAAGGGTTGGAAAGTTTAGCTTCTCCAGATAAGGCGTTTCATATAGCAAGATATATAGATATATATCGCAACAGTGATCGTTTCCAACTTAAACAAGTATCAGAAAGCTGAGTGAATGGCTGAGGGCCTTCCAGCTGCTGTTATCATCATAGAACACTACAGTGCAGAAAGAGGCCATTCGGCCCATCGAGTCTGCACCAACCACAATCCCACCCAGGCCCTATCCACATATCCCTACATATTTACCCACTAACCCCTCTAAGCTACACATCCCGGGACACTAAGGGGCAATTTAGAATGGCCAATCAACCTAGCCCGCACATCTTTGGACTGTGGAAGGAAACCGGAGCACCCGGAGGAAACCCACGCAGACAAGGGGAGAACGTGCAAACTCCACACAGACAGCGACCCGAGCCGGGATTTGAACCCAGGTCCCTGGAGCTGTGAAGCAGCAGTGCTAACCACTGTGCTACCGTGCCGCCCCGTTATGTTATGAATGTTATGATGCAGGTACTGGGAGATCATCACATGTGATGCCCCCCTAGCGATGGACAACAAATACTGGCCCTGCCAGTGCTGCACACAGGCTATGAAACAGTTATTTTAAAAAATGAACAAGTTTCTAAATGTGGGCGCATTCCCCACACTTTACAGCACTCAATCTCACTCTGGGCACAATCCCACAGAGACAGACAGTCTCTGGCGACCTTGCAGCAGCAAGGAGTGAATTTTTAAAAATAACAGTTTATTTATTAGTCACAAGTAGGCTTACATTAACACTGCAATGAAGTTACTGTGAAAATCCCCCAGTCGCCCCGTTCCGGTGGCTGTTCGGGTACAAGGAGGGAGAAGTTAGCATGGCCAATCCACCTAACCAGCACATCTTTGGACTGTGGGAGGAAACCGGAGCACCTGGAGGAAACCCACACAGACACGGGGAGAACGTGCAAACTCCACACAAACAGTTGACCCAAGCTGGAAATCGAACCTGGCGCTGTGAGGCAGCAGTGCTAACCACTGTGCCGCCCCTTGTCAAATTGTCTTGTGTCTATACACACTCTCGCTCACTTCCGGTCGCTGTTTTACAAGAATACAGAAGCATTGGAGAAGGTGCCAATACGATTAACAAGGATGATACCAGATTTCATGGGTACAAACATCAGGCAAGCAAGACTAAACAGGCCCTTTTCTCTGGAAAGAAAGGAGACTGAGGGTGCAAGCCGATTGAGGTCTTTAAAATTCTGAAGGGATTTTGATTTGGTAGATGTAAAGAAAATGTTTCCACTTGTGAAGGAGTCCAAACCTAGAGCTCATAAATAAAGATAGTCGCCAATAAATCTATTAAGGAATTCAGGAATTCCAGAGCGTAGTTAGGATGTGGAATTAACAGGGAGTAACTGAGGCGAATAACATGGATGCATTGAAGATAAGCATCTGGGGGAGAAAGAAATAGAAGGATTTTCTTGCTGGACAGGAGGAGGCCAATGTGGAGCATTGAGACCAGCACCCACTTTTTGGGCTGAATGGCCTCTGCTGTAAATGCTATGTGGTTATTTATCCTGAGATTGCTGGCACTAATCCTTGCATTCGTACTCTCACCCAAACTGGCAAAGAACTGAGCATTTGACTGAACCTATACTCATAGAATCCCTACAGTGCAGAAGGAGGCCATTCAGCCCATCGAGTCTGCACTGACCACAATCCCACCTCGGCCCTATTCTCGTAACCCCACATATTTACCCTGCTAATCCCCTGACAGGGTCAATTTAGCATGGCCAATCAACCTAACCCACACATCGTTGGACTATGGGAGCACCCGGAGGAAACCCACGCAGACACAGCCACACAGACTCATTTGGTTTGTGTGCTTTAGTGCTACACTAGGCAACGCCTATTGCTATATAAAAAGTTGAGCTTTTAGATTACTGTTAACTTGTATTGATTAACGTAAAGTACTGATTTAAACAACAGTTGATCTGGTTTTCTTTTTGTGTAGATATTATTCATTGTGGAATCACATTTTGATATGACACCCATGCAACCAGGAACATTCGTGTCACTTTGCTTATGATCTGATTATATAAATGCAAGCTGTTGTCATAATTAATGGCCCTTAATGTAGTGAAAGGCCCAAGGTATTTCACAGGATCGTTCAGACAGGTTGTGACACTGAGTCACATACCGAGATGTAAGGGCAAGGTCACCAACAGCTCAGCCAAAGAGTTAGGTTTTTGGGAGGAGGGAGGCAGAGAGATTTGGGGAAGGAATCCCAGAGCTTGGGAGCTGAAAGAATGGCTGCCAATCATATGCAAAGGAGACTTTTTAAAATGTATTCGTTCATGGGGTGTGGGTTTCTCTGGCTAGGCCAGTATTTATTGCCGATCCCTAATTACCCTTAAGAAGGTGGTGGCGAGCTGCCTTCTTGAACCGCTGCTGTCCATGTGGTGTAGGTACACCCACAGTGCTGTTAGGGAGGGAGTTCCAGGATTTGGACCCAGCGACATTGAAGGAATGGCGATATATTTCCAAGTCAGGATGGTGAGTGGCTAGAAGGGGTATTTGTAGATGGTGGTGTTCCCATGCATCTGCTGCCCTTGTCCTTCTAGGTGGTAAAGACCGTAGGTTTGTCAGAGTGCTGTCTGAGAAGCCTTGGTGAGTTGTTGCAGTGCATCTTGCAGAAGGTATACACTGCTGCCACTGAGTGTCAGTGGAGGATGAGGTGCCAATCAAGCGGGCTGCTTTGTCCTGGATGGTGATGAGCTCCTTGAGTGTTGTTGGAGCTGCACCCATCCAGGCAAGTGGAGAGTATTCCATCACACTCCTGATTTGTGCCTTGTAGATAGTGGACAGGCTTTGTGGAGTCAGGAGGTGAGTTACGTGCCTCAGAATCCCAGCCTCTGACCTGCTCTTGTAGCCACAGTATTTATCTGGCCGGGTCCAGTTCAATTTCTGGTCAGTGGTAACCCCAAGGATAGTGGGGTAGACAAGACAGTCATGAGAATATTGGATTAGGCGAGTCTGTGGATAACAAAAGCATAGATCAAGCTTTCAGCAGCAGATGAACTGGGACAGGGAGAAACGATGTTATGGAGGTGGAAGTGGATGGTCTTGGAGGTGGACAGGATATGGAGTTAGAGACTCAGCTTAATCAAATGGACTAAGGTTGTGAATAGTCTGAGCCTCAGGCAGTGACCAGGCAGAGCAATGGAGTCAGTGGGAAAGTTGTGAAGGGATGGAAGGTAGTGGCTTCAGTCTTCCCAGTATTTAACTGGGGGGAATTTCTGCTCATCCAAGTTCTGGATGTCAGACAAGCAGTGTGAGAAATCGGAAACGGGGTTGAGAGAGGAGGTGAGTTAGAGCTAGCCGTCAGCAGTCATGTGGAATCTGATGTACACTTTAGAACGATGTTGCCCAAAGGAATCCTCGTGATACGAAACAGGAGGAAAGCAAAAATCTATCATTGGGGATCTCCAATGCCAACTCTGGGCCTGCAGCTATCACAGCTCTTTGTGTTTTGGATGTAGAAAGAACATTATCATCAATTCACCTTCTGGTTTTTTTCCGCTTGATTGGAAGGGAGGAGGATTCTTTCTTGGGTGTGGCAAATCCCAGTGTGAAGGGCGGTGTTTGCTGATCAGACATACCACCCCATACTTTTAGATGGGAATGAACAGGCGTGGACTTGGTCAACCCAATCCTATGTGAGCACGGCATGTCCTGTGGGAGTAAGATGAGTTCCTTGTGGATCTTTCTTAAACATTGGATTTTCTTTCCCTTCATTGGGTTGGTGACTCCCTGATTTTCAGGAATATTATTTTGATTTCAGCCACATTAGATGTGATCTTGGGTCATTATGGTTTGGAACTGTAGAAATCCAAGTTGTATTACTCTGGAGTTCAGCTCCCAGTGCATGTCTCTCATTTGTGGGGAGTTTGGGGGAGACCAGGTTACAGCATCAATGCCTGACCCTGCTAATATTTGCTGTGTAGCTGATCAGGCTTCTTCTTGATCTATCATAACCCTTCACAATAGTAGGCACATAGAATCCTGCACCGCAGACAGAGCCCCTTCAGCCCATCTTGTCATTGCTCTTTGAAAGACCTAGCCAATTAGTCTCAGTTTCCCACCCTTTTTTCCTTTTCAAGTATGTGTTGAATTCCCTTTTTGTAAGTTCCTGCTTCCACTGCTCTTTCAGATGGCAAATTCTAGAACATAGAACAGTACAGCACAGAACAGGCCCTTCGGCCCACGATGTTGTGCCGAGCTTTATCTGAAACCAAGATCAAGCTATCCCACTCCCTATCATCCTGGTGTGCTCCATGTGCCTATCCAATAACCGCTTAAATGTTCCTAAAGTGTCTGACTCCACTATCACTGCAGGCAGTCCATTCCACACCCCAACCACTCTCTGCGTAAAGAACCTACCTCTGATATCCTTCCTGTATCTCCCACCACGAACCCTATAGTTATGCTCCCTTGTAATAGCTCCATCCACCCGAGGAATTCTAGATCATAAGAACTCCTGGTGTGTACAAAAAAATCCTTATCTTCCCTCTGGCTGTTTTGCCAAACACCTTAAATCTGTATCTCTGGTTACCAACTCTCCTGCCAACGCAAACAGATTCTGCTTATTAACCCTCTCAAATTCTCCTCATAATTTTTGAGCACCTCTGAAGAATCCTTGAACCTTCTCTGCTCCAAGGAAAATAATCCCGGTTTCTCCTTAAAACTGAAAGCACTCATCCCTGGTGTCACGCTTGCTAATCTCCTCTCCATAGGGCTGGCATCCTTACTAAAGTGTGATGCCCAAAATTGGCTACAATACTCCACAATCCAAGCTTAAGCATTTCTTTTAAATATATAACGGCTGTTACAGATTTATATCTTTGGAGGAAATTTGTATGTAATCATTCTCAGCCTCTCCCCTGCCTCCCCCCACTCTCTGAAACTATGACAATAGAGTAGGGGATAAATATATTTTTGTTTGCCAGTTAGAAAGATGAGGCTTAATTTCTTTCACCATCATGCCCATGCGTCCAGGTAGTTCTTGCTAAAGGACCGTGAAGTTGCTGTCAGCAGCCAGCATTTGTGCATCAGTAACTTTAGGTGTTGCACAATGGCTGGACCAACATTTCTTACCCATCCCTAATTGCCCAAAGGGTATTTAAGAGTCAACCACATTGTTGTGGGTCTGGAGTCACATGTAAGCCAGGCCAGGTGAGGATGGCAGATTTCCTTCCCTAAAGGGAACAGGATTGGTTTTTACGACAATCGATTTATGTTCATTGTTAGACTTTTAGTTCCAGAATTTAAAAAAAATTCAATTCCAGCTGCCCTAGTTTAAAGTTTGTTTATTAGTATCACAAATAAGGCTTATATTAACACTGCAATGAAGTTACTGTGAAAGTCCCCCAGTCGCCACACCCCGGTTCGGGTACACTGAGGGAGAATTTAGCACGGCCAATGCACCTAACCGGTACGTCTTTCGGACTGTGGGAGGAAACCCACGCAGACACGGGGAAAGCGTGCAAACTCCACACAGACGGTGACCCAAGCCGGGAATCGAACCCGGGGCGCTGTGAGGCGGCAGTGCTAACCTCTGTGCCGCCGTGTCGATTTGGAGTGGGGTTGGAACCAGGGTCCCCAGAGCATTACCCTGCACCTCTGGATTACCAGTTCAGTGATAATACCCCGACACCACTGCTTCCCTAAACTGTGATATTCCTCCCACATTCTTGCCTAGGTTTGAGGTGTGCCCACAGGTGGTGATTTAGCTGTTTATGTTGTGAGGCAACCGAGCAGAAATGAAACAAAAGCTGCACTAAGCTCATGAGTGAGATTACAAGGGCTGCGTTACGTGTGGCAGGCCTGCTAGAAGGGCCATGCATTGGGACATCAAACCGATGGTTCACTGGAATGCTGCTGGGCCCACAGTGCATTTCGAGCCTTTTCAGTCTGTAAAAGAATTGAGACTTGTCCCTGAAAACTCCCTCGCTCTCGATCAAAAGGAAGCTGAGTTTAAAAACTTTCCTAGTACAGAGTTTGACTCCCTTTGGCTGCCTCCCCCTTCCCCGCTCCCATCATTTTCACTGAGAAATCAAACCTTGCTATCACGTGTAGACTTGTGCGTGTCTTCCAATTATTCTACGTCTTTCAACAGAAAGTCTTTGTTCTCAGGATTTGGAGCTGCTGTGTGTTTAGGAGCACTGCCAATGAGAGAGAGAGAGAAAAAAAACAGGGATCTCAATAAAAGAGAAAGCCGAAACTTGAGCTGCCCAGTCACAGATTGGAGTTCAATACAGCAACGCCTGTGTGTGTTGTACACATGCACAGTTCTTACATTTATGCAGCCATGCATTACCAGGGGGGCTTTGGCAATCACCTAGCGCAAGATAGAAATGCCTCATATTTTCTCTTACACTTTTCACCTGGGTGTACAATCTGGGTCACACGCTGTGGGTGTTGAATTGAGGCACGTTTGCCAGCCAAGCCTGATGAAAAAGATCGTCATGGTATTATATGGTGTTAGGGCGCCATGGTGGCACAATGGTTGGCACAATGGTTATCACTGCTGCCTCACAGCGCCAGGGACACGGGTTCGATTCCTGGCTTGGGTCACTGCCAGTGTGGAGTTTGCACATTCTCCCCGTGTCTGCGTGGGTTTCCTTCGGGTGCTCCGGTTTCCTCCCACAGTCCAAAGATGTGCGGGTTAGGTTGATTGGCCATGCTGAATTGCCCCTTAGTGTCAGGGGGATTAGCAGGGTAAATATGTGAGGTTATGGGGATAGGGCCTGGGTGGGATTGTGGTTAGTGCAGGCTCGATGGGCCAAATGGCCTCCTTCTGCACTGTAGAGATCCTATGAGGAAAAACAGGGTGTTCGCCTGGTGTCCCGGCCAATAGTCCATCCTTCACTCCACCACAATGTCAAGACATTATCATTCACCTTGCTGAGTGTCTGTGGGATCTTGCTGTGTGTAGATTGGCTGCTGAATTGCCATTTCAAATAGTGTTAAATGGATTTTGAGAACATTTGGTGAATTCTGAAGACATGGTGAAGAACTCAACAGCTATCAGTCCCTTTCCTTCTTTCTGAAGTTGGAGCGAAATCTTGCCCAAGTGATGGAGGTGCCATTGTCAAGGTGGGCAGCCAGCATACTCGAACAGGCGAATGGGTAGGGTACTTGCCTTGCTGTATTGCCAGGAGGAGGCAATCAAGAGTCTGCAGGTGGGGGAGGGGGAGGGTGTCCAGTTTAGGATGGGGGAGGGGGGTGTCCAGTTAGGATGGGGCAGGCGGGGGAGGGGGGGGGTGGGAGTGTCCAGGTTAGGATGAAGCAGGCAAGCCTACCACACCGTCTGTCCTCTAATTGGACCAACAGCTTTGGAGCTTTGGCGGTACCACACTGAAGCAGCGAGGAGAAGATGGGAGCATCCTCATTTTGAGGTGCCCTTGGAAGGAGGAGATGTTTACTTGGAGCTGGAGAATGGAGTGGCAGCTTTGGGACTGGGCGGATGTTGTTTTTGCCAACAGCCCTCTCTCTGATACCAGTGGCCAGGGAAAATCATCTTTAATTGGGCCATTAATCATTCAGATTGGCCGTCCAGCTGCCCCCATTTGGCAGACAGCTGTCCCCACCACTGGGAAATTTTCCCAATGGCGTTGTGGCGGCCCCTCTGATAATCAGCGAGATCTTGGTGTCCTCGTGCATCAGTCACTGAAAGTAAGCGTGCAGGTACGGCAGGCAGTAAAGAAGGCAAATGGTATGTTGGCCTTCATAGCGAGAGGATTTGAGTATAGGAATAGGGATGTTTTGCTGCAATTGTATCGGGCGTTGGTGAGGCCACACCGGGAATATTGTGTGCAGTTTTGGTGTCCTTATCTGAGGAAGGATGTCCTTGCTGTAGAGGGAGTGCAGCAAAGGTTTGCCAGGCTGATTCCTGGGATGGCAGGTCTGTCATATGAGGAGAGACTGAGTCAGTTAGGATTGTATTCATTGGAGTTTAGAAAAGTGAGAGGAGGTCTCATAGAAACTTATAAAATTCTAACAGGGTTAGATGGGGGTAGGATGTTCCCGATAGCGGGGGAGTCCAGAACTAGGGGTCATAGTTTGAGGATAAGGGGTAAAGCTTTTAGGATTGAGGTGAGGAGAAATTTCTTCACCCAGAGGGTGGTGAATGTGTGAAATTCGCTCGGGTACCTGCCACTTGTGGCCAGTAAAATTCCACCCTTGGTGACATGCATAGAATCCCTACAATGCAGAGAGAGACCATTCGGCCCATCGAGGCTGCACCAATCACAATCCCACCCAGGCCCTATTCCCGTAACTCCACTTATTTACCCTGCTAGTCCCCCGACACTCGGGTCAATTTAGCACGGCCAATCCACCTAACCCGCACATCTTTGGACTGTGGGAGGCACCCGGAGGAAACCCACGCAGACACGGGGAGAACGTGCAAACTCCACACAGACAGTGACCCGAGGCCGGAATTGAACCCGGGTCCCTGGCGCTGTGAGGCAGCAGTGCTAACCGCTGTGCCACCATGCCATGTTCAGACGTCTCAATTTCAAAACCTGTTTTCTGTCTATTTAAGAACCAATAATGGTGCCCGTGGATTGCAAAACCTGGTTTGCGTCCAACTGGTTACGTTGAGCCACTTGAACAAGGTTTCCTGTAATGTTGTCACCAAATGGTTGGTTAGGGAAAGGTTTCTGGAGCTGGAGAGCAGTTTTCATCAGTGCTTTCCAAGTCCTCTAATTACAGCAGTATGTGGACTACAGGGAGAGAGTGGGAGAGGAAAAGACAAAGCCATGTTTCAGTCACGAATATTTAATTTGCATCCCCTCTTCCAACTATTTTCCATTCCCTGTGGAAAGTGGATACAGAAGCCTGGCGAAGTACGCAGAATACTGCTGCTTTTAGCAAAGTGCGGCAGTTTTCCCTGGCTCTGACACAGCCCGAGACTGGTTCACGCATTCAATCGAATAAAAACAGCTGTTTTTAAAAAAAAAACTCAATTTAAAAAAAAAAATGACAAATGGAAATGATCTATCTGGCTTCTTTTGAGTTACAGTCATGAGGGAAATTGGAAATGAAGTTAGTGTGTGACGAGAAGGAGGCCATTAAAAGAAAAAGTGTAGCCTGTTTAGAATTCTGAGCAACGATATTCCAGATTTAAGATTTCCTCAAGTTTCCTGCACTCTCTTTCTGCTGAGAGTATGGCTACAGTTGACCCTCTTTTATATTGCCACCTGGAAAACCTCGACAGAATATTGTTAACAGTTCCGGAGAATCTCACTTTTGAGATAAGACCACAGCAGAGAGGCCCTGGTGAGGTAATACCACTGTACACATTCCTTCCCTCCAACACCTTTGTTTGACCTGTGGATCTCCTTACCTCCCTTCACCTTAGGCTAGAAATTACAATTGACAGTTTAATTGTATAAAACCTTAAGATCTTCAAATCTAGCCGCCCTCCCTGCTTTTTAACAGAGGCTTTCACATGTTTAAGGCCTTCCAGTAAAATAACAGAGCAAGGAATTCCAATCAGAGGGTTAAGTGCTTATTTGATACCATTGCTGATAGTAACACCCAGGTTGTTTTTCACCAAGTGTCAGCCTTTTAAAATCCGCTTGTTGTCACCTAACCTTTACTTCTGATTTATGTTGCCTTCTGTTTGCTCTTTCAGCCTTGAAGGGGTCCTGCAGGTTGGGACATGGCCTTTCAATTTAATTTCTATTGGAAAGGCAAGACGGGGCTGCAATTTACTGACCTGTGTTTCCACTATACACTAGGGCGCAGTGCAGAAACTCCGTCCCACCAATGGGGTTAGCGTCTCAATCTCCAGTCGTACGGACAGCGGAGTACATGCTCTGTGCAATTCTGCTCACCTCGACATCCAGAGGAAGGAGGGAAAGCTACCGTTTTCAGCCAAGCTCCTTGTCGAAGCGCTGAACTTCCATTTGAAACCCGAGCCAATCAGGTGAGTTGACCAGTGCGACGGCGCGAAAGACTGTTGTCTATAAAATAATGAGGGACATAGACGAGGTAGATAGTCAATATCTTTTCCCAAAGGTAGGGGAGTCTAAAACTAGAGGGCATAGGTTTAAGGTGAGAGGGGAGAGATACAAAAGTGTCCAGAGGGGCAATTTTTTCACACTGAGGGTGGTGAGTGTCTGGAACAAGCTGCCAGAGGTAGTAGTAGAGGCGGGTACAATTTTATCTTTTAAAAAGCATTTAGGTAGTTACATGGGTACGATGGGTATAGAGGGATATGGGCCAAATGTGGGCAGTTGGGATTAGCTTAGGGGTTTTAAAAAAAAAGGGCGGCATGGACAAGTTGGGCCGAAGGGCCTGTTTCCATGCTGTAAACCTCTATGACTCTATGACTTTAAATAGACAGGATCTTGGTTTGCCTTCCCGCTCTGCTGATGGGTTCTGTGTGTCCTTCACATCATGTTTGGAATGGAAACCTTTTCAGCAACAAACTACAAAGGCTCGTGAGCGAAGCTCAGTCCATCACGCAAACCAGCCTCCATTCCATTGACACTGTCTGCACTTTCCGTTGTCTCGGCAAAGCAGCCAGCATAATTAAGGACCCCATACATCCCGGACATTCTCTCTGCCACCTTCTTCCATCGGGAAAAAGATACAAAAGTCTGAGGTCACGTACCAACCGACTCAAAAACAGCTTCTTCCCTGCTGCCATCAGACTTTTGAATGGACCTACCTTGCATTAAGTTGATCTTTCTCTGCACCCTAGCTATGACTGTAACACTACATTCTGCACACTCTCCTTTCCTTCTCTATGAACAGTATGCTCCGTTTGTATAGCGCACAAGAAACAATACTTTTCACTGTATACTAATACATGTGACAATAATAAATCAAATCAGAATCAAAAGACCACAGTGTAGGGTAAGGGTCAGTAACCTTAATAACAAGAGCCATTTTGTAAAATGTAATCACAAAAGCAGCATCTTAAGAGTTGCAGTGCTATCATTTGATTTGATTTATTATCGTCACACGTATTTGGAGACAGTGAAAAGTATTGTTTCTTGTGCGCTATATAGACAAAGCATACCATTCATAGAGTACATCGGGGAAAAAGAAAAGGATAGGTTGCCGAATATAGTGTTGCAGTTACAGGTAGGGTGAAGAGAAAGAGATTAATGAATACCATTAATAATGAAAAGCAAAGCAGAAACGGGGCGGCACGGTAGCCCAGTGGTTAGCACTGCTGCCTCACAGCGCCAGAGACCCAGGTTCGATTCCTGACTTGGGCCACTGTCTGTGTGGAGTTTGCACGTTCTCCCTGTGTCTGCGTGGGTTTCCTACGGGTGCTCCGGTTTCCTCCCACAGTCCAAAGATGTGCTGGTTAGGTGCATTAGCCGTGCTAAATTCTCCCTCAGTGTATCCGAACAGGCGCTGGAGTGTGGCGACTTGGGGATTTACACAGTAACCTCATTACTATGTGAATGTAAGTTTATTTGTGACTAATAAAGAAACTTTGATCGATAGATAATAGTAGATCATATAAATTCATCCTCACAAGTAAAACACTGTTCAAAAATGTTTCAAAATTTGGGGGTGTGCACCTCTTTCTACCCCCTTCCCCCCTTGACACAGAATCTTCAAGTGTCTTAACCAACAAATAAATCTCTGCAGATATTAAAATTAATTATTTTGTGACTGGCTTGAAGAGAATTGCAATTTCTCCTCAGATGGATCAATATCACAGCGAGGCGAACTGAGTCTCACCCTGGAATAACCTATTACTGCTTTGATGGAATGTTAATTTTTAACCAGCAAAATTCGATCAGCGTTCATCACATCTTTTGAAAAGAATAGAATTGAATAGACAGGGCTTGAAATCTGAAACCTTTATAAGTACCCAGTCTTCATCAGCACTTCTGAAGATTGCTTCATTATTTACTTGAGATAAGGGACCCACAGTGTTTTTTTGTTTAAAACCCTGAGAAGAATAAAATGGTTCACGTTATTAATCACTGGGTTATTGCTTTGTTAAGCCCCTGTTCCCCTCTGGATGATGTCTGAGAAATCTACCCAGCCTTCAGCTTGTCTCTTTTCTTTTGTTCTCTGGAGACCTGGGCTCAAAGATGGCAGATGGAATTTAACATGGACAAATGTGAGGTGATGCGATTTAGAAGGTCTCCTGCAGTAAATGGTAGAGCCCTTAGAAATATTAGCAGAAGGTTTTAGGCGTGCAGAAGGCCTGAATGTGGCAACTCAGGTGGACAAGACGGCCTTCATCAGTCGGGACGTTGAGTATTGGATATGGAAAATCATGTTGCAGCTGTATAAGACTTTGGCTAGGCCGCATTTGGAGGAGCATGTACAATTCTGGTTGCCACACTACCGGAAGGATGTTGATATATTGGATAGGGTGCAGAAGAGATTTACCAGGATGTTGCCTGGTTTGGAGGATATTTTTAAAGTTTATTTATTCGTGACAAGTAAGGCTTACATTACACTGCAATGAAGTGACTGTGAAATTCCCCTAGTCGCCACAATCTGGCGCCTGTTCGGGTCAATGTACCCAAGCAGCACGTCTTTAAGACTGTGGGAGAAAACCGGAGCACCCGAAGGAAACCCACGCAGACGCGGGGAGAACGTGCAAACTCCACCCAAGCCGGGAATCGAACCCGGATCCCTGGTGCTGTGAGGCAGCAGTGCTAACCACTGTGCCACCGTGCCAATATGGACGCTGAAGAAAGGTTGAACAAACTTGGGTTGTTTTCATTGGAGCGTCGGAGGATGAGGGGGGGGGGACCTGATGGAGGTTTATAAGATTATGGCAGGCTTGGGTAGAGTGGATAGTCATAGTCTTTTTCCCAGATTCAAAGGGTCAGTTACTCAGGGGCATCGGTTGACAGTGAGAAGGGGAAAGTTTAAAGGAGATGTAAGGGGCAGGTTTTTCACACAGAGGGTGGTGAATGCCTGGAACGCGCTGCCGGAGGAGGTGGTGGAAACAGATTCTATGACAACATTCAAGAGGCATCTGGATAGATACATGAATAGGCAGGAAATAGAGGGATATGGACCATGTAGGAACAAGAAATTATTAGATTAGAGAGGCATCTGTGTCGGCACAGACTTGGTGGGCTGTGCGGTACTGTTCTTTGTATACATATGAGGAAAAAACATTGCAACATCTTTTAAGGTCGAATAATTCGTATCTCTGTGTGTAGCAGTATGCCAGTTTGGGTGTTACAGAAATCATTTGAATAACAACGAGGCAATGAATCTGCATATGCTTGCAGCTATTTTAAAAATATATTGGCACGGTGGCACAGTGGTTAGCACTGCTGCCTCACAATGTCATGGGACCCAGGTTCAATTCCGGCCTCAGATGACTGTGTGGAGTTTGCACGTCCTCCCTGCGTCTGCGTGGGTTCCCTCCGGTTAACTCCCACAGTCCAAAGATGTGCCGGATAGGTTGATTGGCCATGCTAAATTATCCCTTAGTGTCAGGGGGAACTAGCAGGGTAAATATGTGCGGTTACGGGGATATATAGGGCCTGGGTGGGATTATTGTTGGTGCAGGCTCGATGGGCCTGTAGGGATTCTATGATTCTATTCTATGATTTCTTTCAGAATATATGTCATGTTGAAAGAGAGACAGATGAGATGAGATCTGTAGCAAGAAAGTTATGCTCAATTTTTATAAATTACTGATTAGGCTGCAGTTGACATATTGGGTCCAATTCTGGACCCGGCACCATAGAACAGAATCCCTACAGTGCAGAGTAGGCCATTCGGCCCATTGAATCTACATTCTCTGACAAAGTATCTTACCCAGGCCCTCTCCCACAGCCTATCCCCGTAATCCCACACATTTATCATGGCTAATCCACCTACTTTACACAATTTTGGAGTGTGGAAGGAAACTGGAGCACCTGGAGGAAACCCATACAGATATGGGGAGAACGTGCAAACTCCACATAGATGGTCACCCGAGGCCGAAATTGAACCCGGGTCCTTGGAGCTGAGGCAGCAGTGCTAACCACTGTGCCAGCATGTTGCCTTTTAGGAGCACTTTAGGAAGAACACCACAGTCTTGGAAGAGGTACCCGTAAGATTGGTGGACATTCAAAAAGGAATTGATATATATATATATACTCGGCAAAGGAAGATTTACGGGGCTATGTTGGAAACGCAGGGGAGTGAGACTCATTGGCTGGCTTTTTCAAAGGGCCAGCATGGGGCATAAGGGGCTGAATGTCCCCCTTTGCTGTGTTATTCCATGCATGACAAGCAGCAAGAAGGCTTGAACATTTAATTGCGAAATGTGAGACGGAGCTCCGAGCCTCCCCTGTTTAACTCTTGCTGGGCTATAGTTTCAAGATCATAGGCATCTCACCAATGCCTTAACCAAATTGGCTTTTCTTGTGTGTGAACCTTAATAAATGAGAATTGGCAGGCTATCTGACAGGAACACAATTCTCTTCCTGTTAAACATATGAATTGGGAGCCAGAGTAGCCTATTCGCCACACCCCCCTGTTCTCGCCAAGCTCCCACATAGGCAAGAATGCCTGTATAGAGATCAGGAGCAGGAACCCTGCCTTATTTCCCTTCTCTAATCCAGGGCATTGAGTTTGATAGATTGCTGCTGTTGATTCAGAGTAGGCAAGGCATTAACCCCCGGGACTTTCTTAGTCAGTGTGATTCAGTTCCATTCTGGTTATTACTCTTAACAAATGAGTCATCAGGATAGGTGGCTGCCTGAGGGATAAACCAGAGGATGTGAGGTTGAGTATGTATTGTAATCCAAAAGCTGAATGACCTGAGATGCTTCATCAAATATTTTTCAAGGGTGTTTTCATTAAAACTGAGATGGTTGAAAATCCACTTATCTTTTTTTAAATTCGTTTCATGAGATGTGAACGTTGTTGTCTAGGCCAGTATGTGTTGCCCATCCCTAATTGCCTTTGAGATGGTGGTGGTGGTGAGCTGCCTTCTTGAACCGCTGCAGTCCATGTGGCGTGGGCACACCCACAGTGCTATGAGGGAGGGCGTTCCAGGATTTCGACCCATCGACAATGAAGGGTGGCAGTATATTTCCAAGTCAGGATGGTGAGTGGTTTGGAAGGAAGCTTGCTGGGGCTGATTGTGAAATACTACAGTGCAGAAGGAGGTCATTCAGCCCATCGAGTCTGCAGTGACCGCAATCCCACCCAGGCCTATCCCCGTAACCTCATGTATTTATCCTAGCTAGTCCCCCTGACGCTAAGCGGGCAATTTAGCGTGGCCAATCCACCTAACCCGCACATCTGTGGACTGTGGGAGGAAACTGGAGCACCCGGAGGAAACCCACGCAGACACGGGGAGAACGTGCAGACTCCGCACAGACAGTGACCCAAGCCGGGAATCGAACCCAGGTCCCTGGCACTGTGAGGCAGCAGTGCTAACCACTGTGCCATTGTGCCACCCTTCCCATGCATCTGCTACCCTTGTCCTTCTAGCTGGTAGTGGTCTCGGGTTTGGAAGGTTCTGTCGAAGGAGCTTAGGTGAGTTTCAGCAGTGCATCTTGAAGATGGTTCACACTGATGCCATTGTTTGTCAGTGGTGGAGGAAGTGAATGATGAATGTGGTGGATGGGGAGTCAGTCAAGTGGGCTGCTTTGTGCTGGATGGTGTCCAGCTTGTTCAATGTTGTTGGAGCTGCACTACTCTGAGGACCAGCCAATGGTGACTAAAGACCTGTGGCACCTTAAAGCAAACCACTTTTGACAGGGGGCCACGGACAGCGCACATAGTTACTTGGGCCATGGCAAAACCTTTCACAACATCAAGGTGTTTCCAGAAGGAAGAATAAAGAACAAAATCCAAGGCTCATTCTGTGGAGGATGGTGAACCAAGGACAGATGCAGTAAAAATAAGAACAGTACATCGTTGCCAAACTGCATAAGAAACCTTGGCACTCTTCCAGGCGTTCCGGGAAAGTCTTTGATAACATCATTTATTACAGTAAATGATGAGCCTGCATAGATTTCATTTCGGACATATCCTAATCAATATATTGTCTCTGGCAAATTCTGCTCTGTCCCAAGGGCAAGAATAATAAATTGTTGAAGCGTTTCTTTATATGACCGCAAGAGAAATTTAAATTCTTAAACTTGAAACAGTGCCCATTTGTTACAAACTGTTTTAGAATGGAGGCAACGCTCCTTAACTGGAGTGTCTTTTGGCTGAACAGTGGTACTCTTGCTTCTGAATCAGGTCATCATAGATTCAAGCCTCATTCCAAAGAGTTGAGTGCTTAGTCTAGGCTGATACTTCAGTGCTGCCTTTCCTTAAACTGAAGTTCCTGTCTGCTCCCTCGGACGGATATAAAAGATCCCAGGGCATTATTGGAACTGGTCTGGTTATTTATCTCTTAGCTGTTTGTGGAACCTTGCTGTGTGCATGTTGTTCTTCCACATTTTAGAATCCCTACAGTGCAGAAGAAGGCCATTTGGCCCATCAAGTCTGCACTGACCACAATTCTACCCAGGCCCTATCCCCCTAACCCAATGTATTTGCCCTGCTAGTCCCCCTGACACGATGGGGCAATTTAGCATGGCTATTCAACCTAACCCGCACATCTTTGGCGTGTGGGAGGAAACCGAAGCACCCGGAGGAAACCCATGCAGACACGGGGAGAATGTGCAAACTCCACATAGACAGTGACCCGAGGCTGGAATTGAACCCGGGTCCCTGGCGCTGTGAGGCAACAGTGCCAACCACTGTGTCACCATGCCACCCTACTGGATGTGAAGGAACTATGGGACATGCTAAGGTGTTGAGAGATGCTTGCAAGTTATGATGCCAAACCTTTTAATGTCATTTTAGGATCGGCTGAACAATGACCAAAACGTCTACAGAGAACACTGAGACCATGGCCTAAAAGTTCGATAGCACGTGTGTGTTATTTAGATGTGGAACTGGTGCTAGTACAACCAATATGGCGGATGTGGCACGCCTTTTCATTATGTGCTGGAAGTGCAGCATCCGCCCTATAGGTAAAGGAGTTATCGAGGGCCTGCGTCTGAAACAGGCATTCCAGCCCTTTTCATCCTCAAATAGGGGGCCATACACTTGTTTGAATCCCCCTGCCGTGTAACTGAGCTGCTCTGGCAGAGCCCATGGCAGAAAGGGTGATCTACACACAGCCTTTCCAGTCGGATTGCTGGAGGAAACATCCAGCAAAAAGATATGTTTCTTAAAAGAATATTTCCCTGAGTGTCGTTGGGAGGTGGAGGACTGCTTCTCCCAACTCTAGTGCAGTGCTGAAGTCTGTTGCTGGTACCCTGGCGATCATCACTTCTCTCATCACCAGACCAATATATAAAAATTCCGTGTTGCCAGGTCAACTGTACCTTGTGGAATATCGGCTCTCAGTTTAGCATTTTGATTTTCTCTTTCTGAATACAGTCTGATACGGTGCAGCTTCACTGCTGACTTCCCATCCCTCACCACTATATCTAGCATGTCGATACATTAGCGGAAATACACTCTTAAACCACGTGGACCCGTTTGAATGATATTCAATAGTTCATCCTAATTTATTCCCACTAATATGAGTGTTAGCGACAATATTTTCATTTTGGGATGTGCAAGAACACATTTATTGCCTATTCCTGGTTGCCATTTTTTAAAAAATTCATTCCTACAACATGGACGTCACTGGCTGGCCAGCATTTATCGCCCATCCCTAGTTCCCCACGGCAGTGGCTCTGGAGTCACATGTAGGCCAGACCAGATAAGAATGGCAGATTTCCTTCCCTAAAGGACATTAGTGAACGATATGGGTTTTTCTGACAATCGAGAATGGTTTCACGGTCATCAATAGATTCTTAATTCCAGATACTTTTTATTGAATTCAAATTCCACCACCTGCCGTGGCGAGATTCGAACCCGGATTCCCAGAACATTAGCTGAGTTTCTGGATTAATAGTCTAGCGATAATACCACTAGACCATCACCTCCCCTCATCTGGTTGCCCTGACACCCGAGGGGCTGGTCCAGAGGGTATTTATCAGCTTCCATACTTGTTGGCTATAGCAGTTATGGGCTGCAGACTCCCTTCCCTGGACATTAGCTAGGCTGACAGCTTTTGTGGTCAGTTTCCCAGCTTGTAAATTAACAGGCGTGTGATTCAGTTACTGAGGGGCTTGAATTCACATTCTCAGAATTGCTAATTCAGTACCAATAACCAGGGCACTGTTGTGAAGCACAGCTCAGTGTGATACTATCTTTGGCCCATATTTATGATCTGCAGTTCATAGAAGAATGCAACAGGTGAATGCAACAGGAGAACTAACAGGTGTGGGAACCCTGATTGACTTTTTCCCGCTCTGACTAATGGTACTTATAAAATAAATGTTTTTCATGGGATGTGTGTGTTGCTAGCAAGGCCAGCATTTGCTGCCTATCCCTAATTGCTCATGAACTGACCTTGCTAGGCGACATTGCTGTGGGTCTGGAGTCGACCAGATCAGATAACGATGACAATTTTCCTTCCCTAATGGGCATTAGTGAACCAGATGCGGCTTTGTTTTATGACAGTTGATGATAGTTACATGGTCACCATTGCACTGCCTATCTGGACCATGTGGCTCGAAACCACATGGCTGGTGTATTTACCAACATTGTCAATTAGATTACTTTAAACATTGTGGTCCAATCATTGCCTAACTTGGTTCATTGCTGTGGCAACCTTTATTTATTTAATGTCTGAGCTTGCTACAACACGTGAGGCCTGTGCTCAAAGTCCAAATTACTTACCATCCTCTGGCCATGTGGTATATTCCAACATGGCAAATTGTTACCCCAGTCACGCTCAACCATCATCAGTTGACACGATCTCTTACTAAAGGAGGAATCAACCATGTTTTGTTGTATAGTTACAAATACATCTTGATATTCTTATTTGATTTTGTTTTCTTGGCTTAACTTCTCTTTCTTGGCTCTTGTTTCAACACAACCTCCTTCGGCTGTGAGGATCAGCCAAGCGAGTTTAAGGCTTGCATTAATTCAGTAAGAGACATATCTGGCACCAGGCCAGAAACCCAGCTTCAACTTGATAGTTAGAGAAAATTTAGAGCAATACTTAGCTAATGAAGTGATTACTTTTTCTGTATTGTACCAGGCTTTCTACGATTCTGTTAGAACCAGGGAGAAATTAGAAATAAGATTGATGTTGAAAATAATATACTAGCTATTGAAATATATGTGGCGGTGGGGGCGTGTTACAGATTACTCAGGGAGTCTGCGTTGCTGTGGCAACATGCACTTTTACATACATGTTGTAGCTTTGAACTATAGATGGGAATGATAGAGATTCCATTTTTTTCCATCACGTAGCTTTTACCGCCTGCCTTTGGCCCATGTTGGAAGGATTTGCTGGTTAATAATCAAATTATTTGGCCGGTTAATGAATGCACCTTCTTTGGCCATTACAGTGGCGCAGTGGTTAGCAATGCTGCCTCACAGCACCAGGGACCTGGGTTCGATTCCTGGCTTGGGTCACTGTCTGTTCGGAGTCTGCACATTCTCCCCGTGTCTACGAGGGTGTGCTCTGGTTTCCTCCCACGATCCAAAGATGTGCGGGTTAGATTGTTTGGCCATGTTAAATTGCCCCTTAGTGTCAGGGGGGCTAGGTAGGGTAAATGCATGGATTATGGGGATAGGGCCTGAGTGGGATTGTGGTTGGTGCAGACTCGATGGGCTGAATGGCCTCCTTTTGCACTGTAGGATTCTTCTACGATTCAACTCCTGGGCTGGGTTTCGAACTTCCAGCTCAGAGGCAGGGATATTGCCCACTGTGCCACGAGACTTCTCTTAAATATATGTAACAATCTTTTAATGAGGGGCGCCTAAAAGCAGGCCACAGTTTCAAACTGAAGCAATTTGGCCTTGCTCCAGATGTTCGAGCTGCTGGATGTGCTGTACATTGACCAGCTTAATATGATGTGAATAGAATCCTGGAATGGTTACGACACAGAGGGAGACCATTTGGCCCATTGCGTCCATGTTGGCTCTCTGGAAGAGCAACTCACCTAGTTCTACTCTCCCGCCTTTTCCCGTAATCCTGCAATTTCTTTTACCTCAGCTCATGATCCAATTCTCATTGGAAGGCCGCGACTGAATCGGCCTCCGCCACGTTCTCAGGCAGTTCATTCCAGATCCGAACCACTCCCTGCATTAAAAAATGTTTTCCCTCACATCGCCATTGCTTCTTTCAATGACGATTTAATTATTTTAATAACCATGGAACTGCTGTTCAAACTTTTTCTCCCTCAAATTTGTCCTTGCGACATTGGCTCCAAAGCTGACTGTTCCATTTCCAAAGCCACAGTGTCCACTATCTGCCTCTACCACACCTGCGGCCCTGGGCGGAACTAACTGAGTCCTGTACCTCTGGACCATGGCTCACAGCTCGCCTTGCTGTGGTAAGTTAACAGAACTGGAATTCAAGACTCTTGTGTCCCAGTGCAAAGTAAATGGTTTTAGGAGTCAGGCTGTCCGGACATTCATAATGCTGATGCACTGTCGGTCCATTTATCTCCACTTTTCAATTGAACTCCAGCGAGATGAAGGGCAGGAGGTCACTGTATGGGGGAGAAAATGGACGCTTCTCAGATTGACAAGATACATAGCGAGCCCAGGGAATCACAGTTCAATGTAAATCATAATATGTTTTGGGAAGAAGTAATGTGAAAATCTACCCCAAACCAGAACTTTTATAATGGAGTGGAGGAACAGCAATCTGAAGGTACAGATACACATTTTTACCGGTAGGTTCAGGGCAGGAAAAGCTTTATAAAAGATAGATTGGATTCTGAATTATTTTAAATACAAAAGCGAGGAGATGCTGATGATTCAAGACATTGATTTGGCCACAGCTGCAGTACAATATGCCCATTAGAGAAAGAATATTAAAGCACAGTCAAGGTACATCGGATTACATCATGTCGGCAACAGAATTATCCCACTGCTTTCACGATCTGGTTAAATGATAATGCACATTTCTGCCTTGGCTTCCCTCATAAATTGTACCTAAATTATCCTCTTCAGACACAAAGACTTTGGTCTATATATAATATATATGGGTGACAACATGTAAGAAGTTATTTTTTAAAATCCCGCCCAAGGTCAACGGACCTTCCCATGCCCCACCCTCACTTGCTCTGATTCCTGTGGCGGGCGACCCGGTAAAATTCTGGCCTATGATACCTTGTTTTGTACTCCCCCACCATTGGGAACATCCTTCCTGCATCTACCCTGTCTATTCCTGTTAGAATTCTACAGGTTTCTATGAGATCCTCCCTCATTCTTCTGAACTCCAGCCAATATAATACTAACCCACTCAACCTCTCTTCGCCAATCCTGCCATTCCAGGAATCAGTCTGGTAAACATTTGTTGCACCCCCCTTTATAGCAAGAACATCCTTCCTCACATAAGGAGACCAAAACTGCACACAATATTCCAGGCGTTGGAAGTCAGTGTTCAAATAAACAGCAGCTGTGAAATCAAGGGATGCATCCCAGAATTAAAGCAAAATACTGAAATCAATGTTTGCAAAAATTACTTCGAAACTAGTACTGGAGCATCTGTGGACGTTTCTGTGAGGGACCGTAGGGTTAGTAGTGCTATGCCAATGCAAGTTGTTGTTGCCCAGATCCAGAGGCTCACCCTGTGCCTTCAGGCCCCCATTTCTGACTGATCTTAGGAATACACCAGTGAGCCTAACCTCAGATTCCAGCCTTCAGTGTTCTGTCAAAGCCCAGATTCCATTTATTACAATGATGATGAAATGATACCAAATCTCAGACCTCTCCCTCAGTGCATTTAAATCCCTCATCCACCTCAGTTGCTGTTACCTGCTGCATATCAGCATATAATTGGTGCATCCTGCTGTAAAAAGGGGAAGGTACAGATGACAATTATTTACTGCTGTCAAATGATAATGGATTGGGATGAAGCTCAGTCCTCAGACTACCGGTTAAATGGTCCAGAATGCCATATAATACCAACAAAGTTCCTGGAATTATAAGTCAGCAATGTGAATCTTCTGCCTTACATGGACATGTCTCTAACTCACCCTGAGCAAAATTGAATGGGATCTTCTGATTTGACCTAAAACATAAGACATGGGAAAATGCATGGGTAGATCTGATGGAAGGCTCTTGTCCAAAATATGAATCTATCTCTTTCTTGCCAAATGTTGATCAAATGCTGATCAACCTACTGAGGCACTTCTGCATCTGCTGTTTCTATCCCATTTGTGGCTCAGGATTTGTGAAGGCAGATTCCTGTTGTAACTCCTGACGAAGATATGCAGACCCTGACTCTTTCCGGGGTGTTTTATGCAGTCCTGCAAGGACCATAATCTCCGTCCAGATCTTGCAAAGCCGATGACATCATGGGTTGATCCTAGGGCCAGACGTTCCCACTTCTCTCGTTTAGCTCGGATCCAGCAGGGAGGCTGGGTGCACTGAGTGAAATGGGATGGATCTGGCCCAGGGGGCGCTGGACTTTGCCAGCTGCTTGTAGCAGGTAGACACTGTACAGGTGCCCACTGAGTGCTGTGGACATCCATCTACTCCAGGGAGGTTTGGTGCTCCTCCACTAACCTTGCAGATTCTGTCAGGATTGGTGCAGGACACAATGTTCGTGATCCGGCTTGTCAGGGCAGTAACCCTTGCTCTGATTCCTGCAAAAGGCATGGGAAACAAAGCCTTGGAAGAGAAGCCGTAATTTCAAGAGTAAGGAAGTGTGCAAAATGACGTTTAATTTCCAGCAACATTGGTCTAGATTTTCCAACGGTAACTCATTCACTTTTATAATTTACTTACTTTTTATTTGTTCATGGGATGTGGACATTGCTCACTTTTATTGCCCAGCTTTTATTGCCCATCCCTAATTGCCCTGGAGAAGGTGGTGGTGAGCTGCCTTCTTGAACTGCTGCAGTCTATGGGGTGTAGGTACCCCCGCAGTACTGTTAGGGGGGAAATTCCAGGATTTCGACCCAGTGGCAGTGAAGGAACGGCGATGTATTTGCAAGTAAGGATGGTGTGTGACTTGGAGGGAATCTTATTCCCATTGTCTGCTGCCTTTATCCTTCTCGATGGTAGTGGTCGTGGGTTTGGAAGGTGCTTTTGAGGGATATATCATTTTATATAATTTATGTTGTAAATGTACGCTCACCTTACCCATATTAAACATTGATGTGGAGATGCCGGCATTGGACTGGGGTGGGCACAGTAAGAAGTCTCACAACACCAGGTGAAATCCAAAAGGTTTATTTGCAAACATGAGCTTTCAGAGTGCTGCTCCTTCATCAGGCGAGTGGAGAGATAGGTTCACAAACACGGCATATATATCGGCAAAGACACAATTGCAAGATAATTACAGATTGGAATGTGAAGAACATTGTGATTGGAGATATTTTATTTAAAACTAGCTGTTAATGTAAATCTGCAAACTGCACACACACAGATATGATTGATAACTTGTTCAATTATTGTGAGTTAAAATGTCTTCTCCAAATCAATGCCAAGAGCTGTGAAGTAACTTTATTGAAAACATCAAAGGATTCAAAGATAATTCAGTGTGTAAGTATAATCATGTTATTGTGAAAAAGATGTTTGGAGCTTAATTTTTAATATTAATTTCAATTACTGAGGAAAAAATTGCCAGATGATTTCCTTGGAATAAACATTTTGAGTAAATTCAATTGTTTCATCAACTGACTGGCAAAATGTTGACATGTTAAGGTCATGCTCTTCCATGTTAATATGTTCCTATGGGACATTTTTATTTGAAATGTTTACATATGCAAGGCTGAAGTTTCCTCCCAGAGGCTGGAAACAGGTGCCCAGAGTGTTTCTGAGTCCTGAATCTGACCCTGGGGGAAGCAGTCAATCTTTGCAGTTTTCACAGAGGGACCACCTTAATTGGCATGGAGAAAGGTTTGCCATCCGATTAATGGCAGCAAACAGGCTCTCCAAGCTGGAGGCTCCTCATGAGTCCAGTTGGTTGTCCCCTTGTGGGATTGGGCTTCATTGCTGGCCCCTGAACCCGCCTCGGTGAGACAGCTGGTGCCAGAAACGGGTTTGGGAAACCGGCATGTCGAGGAGGCTAAGGAAATTCGGCATGTCCGCTGCGACTCTCACCAATTTTTACAGATGCACCATAGAAAACATCCTTTCAAGGTGTATCACTGCTTGGTATGGCTCCTGCTCTGTCCAAGACCGCAAAAAACCACAAAGGGTTGTGAACGTAGCCCAGTCCATCACGCAAACCAACTCCCATCCATTGACTCCAGCTATAGCCGGCATAATCAAGGACCCCACGTACTCCGGGCATTCTCTCTTCCATCTTCTTCCATCAGGAAAAAGATACAAAAGTCTGAGAACACGTACCAACCGACTCAAAAACAGCTTCTTCCCTGCTGCCATCAAACTTTTGAATGGACCTACCTCATTTAAGTTGATCTTTCTCTACAGCCCAGCTATGATTGTAACACCCTCTCTTTTCCTTCTCCCCTATGTACTCTATGAACGGTATGTTTTGTCTGTATTGCGTGCAAGAAACAATACTTTTCATTGTATCCCAGTACATATGACAATAATAAATCAAATCAAACTTTTGGACCTTGTTCATCCCGGTTCCCCGCTTTGGCAGGGCCCTAAGCCTCAGCCACAGTTTCACTGTTAAATATTGACATGGAAACTATGACCGGAATTTTACCGGCACGCCCGCCCGGATCGTGGCTGAGGATGGAGAATGCCGCTCTGCGAGCCTCAGGTGGGTGTGCCGGTAAAATCAGTGCCTATGACTCCAAATCAGGAAGCAACGTTTGTGGATAGGGTGTGCCCAGGGTGGACAATATTTTTAACAATACATAAATATATTTGTACATAAACTATAGTATATGGAATTTCACAGTAACTTCATTGCAGTGTTAATGTAAGCCTTACTTGTGACTAATAAATAAGCTTAAGATAAAATATATGCTCACAACCTTATGTTATATAGAGAATAGCAAACAGCGTTTTATAACAGAGCAGGATTATTAAATATAATGGTTTGCTGGGCTTATTTTGGCACTCGCCGAGAAGTATTTCCAGGCCTATAAGAGAAACCTTGTTTAAACTGTTACTGACAAGAGATATTTGTATAGATGTGCTTTGATCATATCTGTCACACTTTAATGTGAATTTCAGTGGGTTGACCAGCAGATTTTCTGACTGTCTTTTAATCGTGACTTATACCCTGAACCTGACAAAGGTCTTTTTTCTTTAAATATTTTTCGGCAGTGTCTTAAAAGCCTTTCGAGTGGCTGATGACTTCAGTGCTCGGTTCAGGGCTCTATCACGGACATATGTGTACCGGCTCGTGACAGGATGCTACCACCGTTCTCAGCTTCCAGTCTTTGAAAGGAATCTTTGCTGGCCTGCCGCTAACAGGTGGGTCGAAAGATCACTTTGTGTTGTTACAATTCACTTTGACTCCTCAGAAGCGTTGGCCTTTCTGCACGCTGTGAGAACACGCGAGGCGGGGGGGGAATTGTAAAGGGACTCTCAATCCAGGTTCCTCCGTATAGGCATGCAACTTTTCAAACTCAAGCCAGGAAAGGAAGTTGGACTTTGTTAAAGAGCCACAGGAATTGATTACAGTATACAAATATGCCCATCAACCTTTTCACTGTCATTGTTCATTTAGAAATCTCCTCTATCAATGTGACTTTTAACAAGTTTGGTTTCCAGATCTTGAATATGAGTCTGAATGCATTCTCTTATTCCCTCTTACTCTCTCGTTCTTCCTCTACACCTGACTTATCCATTATTGGTCCCACTCTCCCATACGGGCAGGATGGCCTAGTGGTATTATCGCTAGACTATTAATCCAGAAACTCAGCTAATGAGGGGGAAAGGGGGGAAAGGTTCATTGGAGATGTTCAGGGGAAGCCTTTTACACAGAGGGTGGTGGGGGCCTGGAATGCACTGCCTAGTGAGTGGTTGAAGCAGTTATGTTAGCCACACTTAAGATTTATCTTGATAGGCATAACAAAACAGGGAATAGAGGGTATAAGTGGCTGGTTTAGATAGGTAAACGTGATCGGTGCAGGCTTGGAGGGCCAAAGGAATGTTCCTGTGCTGTACTATTCTTTGTTCTTTGTTCTAATGTTCTTGGGACCTGGGTTTGTATCCCGCCATGGCAGATGGTGGAATTTGAATTCAATTTTTAAAAAAATCTGTAATTAAGCATCTACTGATGACCAAGAAACCATTGACGATTGTCGGAAAAACCCATCTGGTTCACTAATATCCTTTAGGGAAGGAAATCTGCCGTCCTTACCCGGTCTGGCCTACCTGTGACTCCAGAACCTCAGCAATGTGGTTGGCTCTCAACTCGGGCAACTAGGGATGGGCAATAAATGCTGGCCAGCCAGCGACGCCCACGTCCCGCGAATGAATAAAAGAAAATTTAATTTTTTTCCCAATCTCTCACAATCATTCTTGCTCTACTTATCTCTTATTTTTTTTCCCTTGTCACTCGTTACTTTCCTTTCTTGCCCACTTCTCTTGCAATACCTCTCATTTATCCTCTCTCTCATTTCATCTCTCCCTTCCCTCTTTCTTTCGCATTCTCCCTTATTACTCTCTTGTCTTTTCATTCCTTCATTCCCCCTCTCTCGTTCCTGTTCAATCATTGAGAATGGTCACAATAGAAATCAATAGTTTACTGGATACTAATGACATCAAGGGAAATGGGGAAAGCACTGCAGAGATGGATGATCAGCCATTAGACTCGTAGAGGTCTACAGCACAGAAAAGGCCCTTCGGCCCATCACATCTGCGACTGTCAAAAACAACCACCTAACAATTCCAATTCCATTTTCCAGCACTTGGCCCATAGTTGTGTATGGCATGATCTAATTGGGTGGTGGAGCAGGCTGGATGGGCCGAATGGCCTGTTGCTTCTACGTTCTGACAATCACTGGTTAGGCCACAGTTAAAATAGTGTGCGGCATGTTTTAGTTCAGTTCAAAACCTGTGGGTTTGTAAAAAAAAAACAAATGGGTAGAATTTTCTGACGAGAACTTTGGACCCACCGATGTCCATGGGGCTTTGCCGACTGTTACACGATCCTGCCAGCGGGAAGTGCCAGAACATTTCAGCTAATGTTTAAATTTATTCAAACAGTAAATGTTGTTCAGATTACCAGGGAGCTGACAGTACGAAGGTGGCTGAATTAACAGCAATTATACCATTTTAACATCTTTGTAAATTAATCTTTCACACACTTATATACTCAGCAATTAATCTTCCCCTGTTTATACCATCATGTTACTACTCAAACATAACATTCAAAATGAGTTTAATAGAATGAAACACATTGATAAAGTTCATCACAATTCTCAGCAGCAATGATTTTGAATATTCCTTCTAAGGAACAAGGGGGAAAGTTTATAAGAGATGTGAGAGGCAGGTTTTTTACATGGAGGGTGATAAGTGTTTGGAATGCGCTGCCAAAGGAGGTGGTAGAAGCAGATACAATAGATAGAACATTTAACAAGCATCTAGACAGATATATGAATCGGCGAGGAAGAGAGGGATGCGGACTGCTCAGACATTAAATAAATAAAGGTTGCCACAGCAATGAACCAGGTTAGGCAATGATTGGACCGCAATGTTTAAAGTAATCTAATTGACAATGTTGGTAAATACACCAGCCATGTGGTTTCGAGCCACATGGTCCAGATAGGCAGTGCAATGGTGACCATGTAACTATCATCAACTGTCATAAAACAAAGCCGCATCTGGTTCACTAATGCCCATTAGGGAAGGAAAATTGTCATCGTTATCTGATCTGGTCGACTGCAGACCCACAGCAATGTCGCCTAGCAAGGTCAGTTCATGAGCAATTAGGGATAGGCAGCAAATGCTGGCCTTGCTAGCAACACACACATCCCATGAAAAACATTTTTTTAAGGAGTACCATTAGTCAGAGCGGGAAAAAGTCAATCAGGGTTCCCACACCTGTTAGTTCTCCTGTTGCATTCACCTGTTGCATTCTTCTATGAACTGCAGATCATAAATATGGGCCAAAGATAGTATCACACTGAGCTGTGCTTCACAATAGTGCCCTGGTTATTGGTACTGAATTAGCAATTCTGAGAATGTGAAGTCAAGCCCCTCAGTAACTGAATCACACGCCTGTTAATTTACAAGCTGGGAAACTGACCACGAAAGCTATCAGCCTAGCTAATGTCCAGGGAAGGGAGTCTGCTGCCCAAAACTGCTATAGCCAACAACTATGGAAGATGATAAATACCCTCTGGACCAGCCCCTCGGGTGTCAGGGCAACCAGATGAGGGGAGGTGATGGTCTAGTGGTATTATCGCTAGACTATTAATCCAGAAACTCAGCTACTGTTCTGAGGTTCGAATCCCGCCACGGCAGGTGCTGGAATTTGAATTCAATGAAAAGTATCTGGAATTAAGAATCTATTGATGGCCATGAAACCATTGTCGATTGTCAGAAAAACCCATCTGGTTCACTAATGTCCTTTAGGGAAGGAAATCTGCTGTCCTTACCCGGTCTGGCCTACATGTGACTCCAGAGCCACAGCAATGTGGTTGACTCTTAACTGCCGTGGGGAACTAGGGATGGGCAATAAATGCTGGCCAGCCAGTGACGTCCATGTTGTAGGAATGAATTTTTTAGAAAAGGGCAACCAGGAATAGGCAATAAATGTGTCCTTGCACATCCCAAAATGAAAATATTGTCGCTAACACTCATATTAGTGGGATTAAATTAGAATGAATTATTGAATATCATTCAAACGGGTCCACGTGGTTTAAGAGTGTATTTCCGCTAATGTATCGACATGCTAGATATAGTGGTGAGGGATGGGAGATCAGCAGTGAAGCTGCACCTTATCCGACTGTATTCAGAAGGAGAAAATCAAGCATCTGGACAGATACATGAATAGGCGAGGAATAGAGGGATGCGGACTGCGCAGAGGCAAAAGGTCTTTCGTTCAGAAAGACGTCATGTGTTGGTGCAAGCTTGACGGGCCAAAGGGTCTGTTCCTGTGCTGTACTGTCCTTTATAGAATAGAATCCATACAGTGCAGAAGGAGGCCATTTGGCCCATCGAGTCTGCACCAACCACAATTCCACCCAGGGCCTTTCCCCGTAATCCCATGTATTTACCCTGCTAGTCCCCCTGACACTAAGGGGCAATTTAACATGGCCAATCAACCTAACCTGCACATCTTTGGACTGTGGGAGGAATCCCACGCAGACACAAGGAGAACATGCAAACTCCGCACAGACAGTGAACTGAGGCTGGATTCAAACCCGGGTCCCTGATGCTGAGAGGCAGCAGTGCTAACTGGTGAATACATTTTGCTGTAATTAGAATGCATCAAGCAGTAAAGGGTGAACAGAATTTAACCCTGTTAAGGAATAGAAACCTACACTTAGCTGATATTTGCTTTACTATTTTTTTGTACTGCAGCTAATGTCAAGCAGGCCTGGTCACCGTAATGCCAGTCAGTCGTGCCAAAGGAAATACTTATATTTGACCCCATGGTTGCCTGGCATATTCCAGTCAGTGAGGTTGTGCCAGCTTTATTATTCCCAGCAGTCACTGTTAATTGTATATTAATTGGGTGTTTAATTGTACTCAGCTGGTGAGCATTAACTGGGGATTCACTTGTACTCATTCACTTTTCCTGGAGGAGGACCTCCTTGTGGGTCTGGCCAAGGTGGCCATGAACAGGCACCTTGAGAGGGTCGTCTGACTCTACGGTCTGCCCCTCTACCACGGCTAGGTTCGCTGAGAGGGTGCACATGGTGTTAGACCTCCATGGTGACCAGTGGACACAGAAGGCGGCACAGTGGTTAGCATTGCTGCCTCACAGCACCAGAGACCCGGGTTCAATTCCGGCCTCAGGTCACTGTCTGTGTGGAGTTTGCACGTTCTCCCCGTGTCTGCGTGGGTTTCCTTCGGGTGCTCCGGTTTCCTCCCACAGTCCAAAGATGTGCGGGTTCGGTGGATTGGCCATGCTAAATTGCCCCTTAGTGTCAGGGGGATTAACAGGGTAAATATGTGGGATTACGGGAACAGGGCCTGGGTGGGATTGTGGTCGGTACAGCCTTGATAGGCCGAACGGCCTCCTTCTGCACTGTGGAGATTCTATGACACCACGGGTGCTGAGCTGCCTCAACACCCCCGGGAGTGACATTTTAATTTAATCCGTTAAGCTTCTTTCTGACGTTTTGTTTCAGTTACAGTGGTTGCTTAGTTTCCAGGGGCTGTCACCCCTCCCATTTTTGTTTAATTTATTGATTATTGGGTTAATAAAAAAGAGTGTAGAACATTTAAAATATGTGAGTGGGTTTGAAGTAGTGCTATCCCCAGGTTACCACCCAAACAGCTTTGCTGCATTTCCTGAGAAAAGTGATGTTTGTTTTGTGAGCATCATTCAATTTGAAAGATTAAAATGACAGAAGGTTTATACAGAAGCAAGCTGAAAGAGTGTTCTTGGATTGGAGGTACGCAGTATGCCTTCTAGGTCTCAGTAATTGCATAACGACTAGGCTCCAGTTCTATGCTTCACAGGCTGACTATCTAATTTGTGAAAGTCAGTGTGGGTAGCACTTAGTGCAGTAGAAATTGGCTGGTGCTCTGCCTGTTTCTTGGGTGTATAATTGGTGTAAAGCAGACCAATTTAGCAGTGGGACCAATCGACATAGACAATGGTCCCACTGCTACATTTGTGGGGTCTTTTTTCTTGCACGTAGGTAAATCCGGAGCCTTAAGCCTGTTAAAGAAGCCATTTTCATTTTGCAAACTCTGATTATATCTGCTTTCACCTTCTTGTGGGCAGTGGGTACCAGGTCATAGAATCCCTACAGTCCAGAAGGTGGCCATTTGGTCCATCAAGACTGCACCGGCCACAATCCCACCCAGGTCCTATCCCCATAACCCTACTTATTTACCCTACTAACCCCCTGACACTAAGGGGCAATTTATCATGGCCAATCAACCTAACCCGCACATCTTTGGACTGTGGGAGGAAACCAGGGCACCCGGAGGAAACCCACGCAGACACGGGGAGAACGTGTAGACTCGGCACAGACAGTGACCCAAGCCGGGAATCGAACCCGGGTCCCTGGCGCTGTGAGGCAGCAGTGCTAACCACTGTGCCACCGAGCCATCCCAATTTGTCAGTAATGAGGACTAGGCGAATATGCATGTTTTTTTAAATTTAAGCTGTCTCTTTGAAACCAGAAGTAACAGGGGTTGTCCTCCATAGAACTCCTTGGGCACCTTCCTTAGTCCTTTCCAAATCCCCTCTCCCATCCCAATATGGTAGCACAGTGGTTAGCACAGCTGCCTCACAGCGCCAGGGACCCGGGTTCGATTCCCGGCTTGGGTCACTGTCTGTGTGGAGTTTGCACATTCTCCCCGTGTCTGCGTGGGTTTCCTCCGGGTGCTCTGATTACCTCCCACAGTCTGAAAGATGTGCCGGTTAGGTAGGTAGGCTAGGTAGATTGGCCATGTTAAATTCTCCAGTGTACCCGAACAGGCGCTGGAGTGTGGCGACTAGGAGGTTTTCACAGTAACTTCATTGCAGTGTTAACGTAAGCCTACTTGTGACTAATAAATAAAACTTTAACTTTAACATTTACCAGAGGGTTGCTGATGCAGGCATTGAGGTTTCCATTCCAGCTCATTGAACTTTTATTCATCTTTGAGCCTCTTCAGTTTGAGTGGCCAATGAAATCTGCTCCAGATTTATTTCTAAGTCAGTGAGTTTCTAGACTTTTCTATCAGACTAAAGGCTTCTTTCAGGCACTGAGCTCCCCTGTGAAATTTAAATTGAAATCTCTACAACATCTGGCAGCAGCGCACTTCCACGTCAGCTACACAAAGTAATTTTTTATTTATTATTAGAGTGCAGTAGATGTCTGTTGGAATTATATCCAGCCTTTTCATTTTGGAATGTTCCCACTCCTTTCCTTTCCAATGTTCACTCCCAGCCTCTCCCCTACTCCCAGAGGTTGACTGCAGCTGGGGAGCTGTTCCTTGGGCTCAGTTGCTTCCAGCTCATCAACCCAGATGTCTTTCATTGATGTGTAAGAGTTTGAGATCGATGTCAGCAAACTGACTGCGCACAAAAAAATCCAAAGCATCCTGCCGTGGAGGACATGATGTAAACTCTGCGGCTGCGGAGCACCCATCAGGTTAACTGCTGCAACGCCGAGCACCATGGTCACAACACATAGTAAGAAGTTTAACAACACCAGGTTAAAGTCCAACAGGTTTATTTGGTAGCAAAAGCCACACTAGCTTTCAGAGCCTGTGGCTTTTGCTACCAAATAAACCTGTTGGACTTTAACCTGGTGTTGTTAGACTTCTTACTGTGTTTACCCCAGTCCAACGCCGGCATCTCCACATCATAACAACACATTGTACCAGCAAGTGCTGCTGTATACACTGAGTATACTCTGGGTACCAAAATGTTAGAGCTAACGCTGAACACCAGCGTTCTAACACACTGACACTGAATACCAGCGTTCTACCACTCACTGGCACTGAATACCAGCAGTCTATCATTGAACACCAATGTTCTAACACACTCACGCTGAATAACAGTGTCTTTAAACTATTGGCTCAATCTTCTGGCTCTGCACGCCTGCAGGATCTTCTGGTCCTGCCGACGGCACATCTACACGGTGTGTTCCCCGGCAGCATGGCATGGAATCAATGGGAAATCCTATTGATAGCGGTGGGATCAGAAGATCTTGCAGCTGGCCAACGGCGCCGCCAAGAAAAACACCGCAAGGAGGCTAGAGAGTCCCAGCGATTGTATGTTCATCGGCCATTGTAGGTGGCAAGAGTGGTTGAGAGAGCGATGAATAAAACATACAGCATCCTAGGCTCTATTCCCCTTAGCTTTAGAGACATAGAGCAAGGAAGTTATGTTAAACTTGTAAAGAACACTGCTTTCCTCTAACTGGAATATTGTGTCCAGTTCGGGGCTCTAAAGCATTGGAGTGCAGAAAAGATTCACGAGAATGGTTCCAGGGATGAGGAACTTCAGTTAGAGATTGGAGAAGTTGGGACTGTTTCCTTGGAGAAGGTTGGGAGGAGAATTGATGGAGGTATTCAGAATCATGCAGGATCTGGACAGAGTAGATGGGGAGAAATTGGTGGACAGATTAAGAATGAGAGGGCACAGATTTAGAGTAATTGTTGAAAGAACCACTGGAGGCACGAGGAGAAGCTTCTTTACCCAGGACTAAAAGTCATTGTCCGAGTTTGGCCAGGGATATTTATCTTGAAGTTCAAGTTGTACTCCTCACAGAGTCAATACAGCCCAGAAGGAGGCCATTTGGCCCATTGCGTCCATGTTGAAATGGGAAAACACCAGAATTCAGGAGCAGGAGCAGCAACCACATGCACACATGTGCTTGGTATTGTCCGCAATGGCTGCCCAGCTGTTGAAAGTATTCAAGAAAGATCATCAGAGTTTTGGACTCTAAGGGAATCAAGGGATATGAGGATCAGACTAGAAGATGTATCCTGATCTAAGCAGATGGCACAGCAGGCTTGAAAGGCCGTTAGGCCTACTGCTGCTTCTCATCCTTACCTTCCATATGAATACCAATGCAAACCAATGTAAATGCAAATAGTGTGTGTGCAAACAATATGAAGGGATACTTGGGGGTGAGTACTAGATGCTGTGAGTTCATGTAGAACTATATAGGAATCATGTGTCTCACATAAGAGTAGAGGGGCAAAAGCTTGGGAGGGTGGGTGTTGAGGAAGGAGCTTGGAATTAGGGTTTTATAGTGGATGAATGCTTCTTGCTTACAAAATGATCTTTCTGGTCTTGGCAAAAAAGTGCTGTGCATGCTTGCAAAAAGTGTTAATGATTGTGGCTAGTATATTAGCAATGCAATTGCCATACAGTGTGTTTGACCACGCTTTCATCGAGTGTGTAAACCACAAGAGGAAACAGGAACCTGTCGAAGTTGATCTGAGTTTGTGTTGAGATAGTGTTTGAACCTCCAAAGGACTCGGGTTAATGTCACCTGGATGCAGTTTCTGCTTACGTTATCAATGGCCACTTTCATTCCCAAACAGACCTTTAAACACAGACGCCATGAAAGAGGCAGCCCAGATCCTGCTGGGCACGCATGACTTCAGCACTTTCCGCTCCTTAAGCTCTGAGACTCCCTTCAAGTCGCCGCTGAAAACGCTACTTCAGGTGGACATAATGCCAGGTTTCAGCATCGCTTTGCAGCAAAACTTCCACAGGTAAGACACAACTCTGGAACTCCTTCCTTGCTATCTGTTAGTGACTGAGTATTACCTTGCTGCACTAACTACTGTTTTCCCATCTGAGCCCTCGCAAGTGGATGGCCTTCTCCCACCGTCTGTACCTTATTCCACTGTCTGTTTCACCTTCAGCCAGTCGCTCCGAGCTACATGTTGCCAAGGTTCTTCCTTGTTCCCTCACCAGAGAAAAATGGCCGGCCTTCATTGAGCACCGTCTCACATGAACACTGTGAAGCAAGTGAGTTTAAAGCATAGCTGTGTGAGCCCCCAGTGCAGCACCCCGGCAGCCCAAGATAGTCCTCCAGCTGAAACACCTCAGCATTTTCTGTTCTTTATTCCTGCATTCAACCACATGCTTTTTTCAAAAAACAAAATTTCATTTGAAGATAAAGCTGCTATATTTGCATTTCTATAGCACCTATCAGGTGCAAGACAAGTCAAAAACGTAGATGCCAACCCAAATTATGAAGTGCACCAAAAGCTTGGTCAAAGAGTTTGGTTTGGTGGAACATTTAAAGGAGGCGATAGGAGGTGAAGGAGCTTGGGGAAAGAACCCTAGATGTGTGCCGAGGTGATTAAAGACAGGATACCCAGGGATAAGGTAATGGGAGTGGGCGGGGGGGGCGTCGCACCAGAGTTTTGGGAGTAGAGAGGCTATAGAGCTGGAGGAGGTTATCAGGATAGAAAGGCAAGGCCATGATAGGATTTCAAAAATTCAGTCTGAAGTGAGATTTTTACGTTTATGGCACTGGTGGAGAGGGAGCCGATGAAGGCCAGCGTTAGGGCTGATTAAAATCTACAGTGCAGAGGTGGCCATTCGGCCCATCGAGTCTGCACCAACAACAATCCCACCCAGGTCCTATCCCCGTGACCCCACATATTTACCTTCCTAGTCCCCCCTAACCCGCACATCTTTGTACTGTGGGAGGAAACCGGGGCACTGAGGAAACCCACGCAGACACGGGGAGAATGTGCAAACTCCACACGGACAGTGAACCGAGGCCGGAATTGAACCCGGGTCCCTGGCGCTGAGAGGCAGCAGTGCTAACCACTGTGCCGCCCTTGAGCAGCAAGGGTGAGGGCTGATTGGTCAGTGAGGTTAGGTTAGGCTTGATAGTTCAGCAAAGCTTGGCATGAGATAGATAGGTTTTAGGTGAGGGTGGGAAACAGATAAGTATAATTACTGTTGTGTGTAAAGCAATATTGTTCGAGAGTATTTTCAAGATGATCTATGATTTACCACTGGAGAGAGAACAGTAAAAGAGCAGAGGAATTCTAATTATTTTTTATGGACCACTACAACCATGTGTAACATCTTATAACTGTCTGAGATCTCTGGCATGTTGTGCAGGATATTCTTTAATCATTTACAGTATGTTTCATGGCATTATCCAAAAAAAGACCAGTTTGTTGTCGAACAATAAAAGTGGGAGCTGTCGAGAGCGAGCATTATTTTAAAAACTGCATGTTCTCCTTATTCTGCCTCATGTTTATGTTACATTTTAATCTCAGCATCGTTGCTGCATTCCTAACATGGGTATATGTAATGAAACAGAATAGATTCTGGAACCAAGCGGGCTACCATTTTGGTTCCAGTGTGAATGAATCACAATGCTTGGTTTGGCTGCAAAGTGCTTTTCTTCCAGCCCTTCCTCTGAAGCTGAACACTCGAACATGCCTCAGTGTGTCATTTGGCACAAGCACGGAAAATTCATTTTCAAAAGGATTTTTCCACCGTCAATCATTATGGTTCTGCCTCGGTTACTTTGGATTCATAAGCAAAATGACAAGGACGGAAATATTTGCATGACTGCCCTCAATGAGTTTAGTTTAGTTTATTTATTAGTGTTACAAGTAGGCTTACATTAACATTGCAATGAAGTTACTGTGAAAATCCCCTAGTCGCCACACTCCCGGCGCCTGTTTGGGTTACACTGGGGGAGAATTTAGCACGGCCAATGCACCTAACCAGCACGTCTTTGGGAGGAAACCGGAGCACCCAGAGGAAATTCTCCACGCAGACACTGGGAGAACGTGCAGACTCTGCGCAGACAGTGACCCGAGCTGGGAATTGAACCCGGATCCCTGGCGCTGTGAGTCAGCAGTGCTAACCACTGTGCCGCTGTGCTGCCCATAGTGCTGCTTGGAACTGAAGCTTCAGATAGTCATATTTGATGATTTGGAGACAGTCTAGCCATTCTGGTTCCTAAAGCCCGTAAGAATTCCAGCTAAAGCCAAAGTTCACTTCACAGCCCCTCGGATGAAACCTCACCATCAGTAACGAGAATGGGTTGAATGTTCTTAAACTCGAGACCTCCCGTGGGATGAGCTGGAGCCATGGGCTGTTTTTTTAAAAAATGTACGGCACCTCCTCAAAATGTTCAACCGATGGCTCGTTTAAATGTGAACTTGGATTAAGCGAAGCAGATTACATCCAGACCCGCAGATTCCGTGGCTGTTTAACTGTCAGTCACAAACCTCGGTCAACATTTTCACATCCAGTGTGCATTGAGGGGCCAGCATTGACCCCAGTTTTGTCATGAATATTTCATTCATCTCCCCCATGGAGAGATCTGACAAGAGGCAACAACTTTCTCCAGAATTTGTATCCCGAATTGGAAGACTTGCTGTGATATTCTGTGGGCTGCAACAGTACTAGTTATTCCAAAAGTGTCTGGTACATCCCAGTATCTATCTATATTGTAATGGAATCCATGGTGCAAGATTGACATTCCCTTGAAATCTGAAGTGGATATTCGTACCTTTCTCCACACGCTTCAATCTCATCAAAGCCAGATTGAGACAATACGTGAACTGTGGATGAGGTCTGATACAAATTAATAGGTTGCTCTGTTTCACAGCGAGTGAATATCCACAGCGACATTGAGATCAAGTGTACCTTTCTCAGTTAGTATAACTTGTCTGCGTGTAGTCGGACAAAATAATGAACTTGTCTCACACCCCCACAGCAGGGGGGCCGAATTAATTGACTTGGAACCAAACAACTCGCTAATCTCCTGCTCTTTATTCTGGACGTGGTCAAAGCTTGATCACACAGCTTTCTGTTTAAAAGCATGCCTGACTTTGCAGCCCCTTGGTGGACCTGTCGAGTGGGTATTTTTTAAAACCTCCCTCTACGGCCAAAAAGGAATCATAGACTTCCCAGCACGATTGGTGCAGGGAGTTTGCCAATTGTTGAAACAGATTGAACCCATTCTTTATTATTTACAGTCAATGAGGGAACAACATCAAAACTTAGATACATTTTAACCACACATCATTTCACTGCCATTTTGTAACTTGTACAATGTCACATTAATTTAAAACAGTTAAGAGACATTCTGAAATCAATTCAAATAACTCCACACAAATCCAGTTCACTGGCTCTCCTGTTTTGTGTTTCTTGTAGTCAATTCTATGGGGAAATGTGAAGTGTTGAATCTCCAGTTGGCACTGTACTTGAGTATCAGAGGCCTGTTTAAAATATGGGATAATCGATCACACAGCTTACAATTTGTATGAGTTTCAGTCTTGAGTTTGAGTCTCGTACTAGCAATGCCAGGGGAGTTTTATTTCTCCCCCTCAATGTGTCAGTCTTGTGGTACACTTCAGCCTGTGTTTTATTTTTCACTGAAAAAAAAAATTATTTCATTGGATGTGGACGTTGCTGACTGGGCCAGCATTTGTTGCCCATCCTTAATTAGCCCTTGAACTGAGTGTCTCGCTTGGCCACTTCAGAGGGCAGTTAAGAGTCCGCCACATTGCTGTGGGTCTGGAGTCACATATAGGCCAAATTGGGTAAGGACAGCGGATTTCCTTCCCTAAACCCATTGGTGAACCAGATGGGTTTTTACGACCATTGATAACGGTTTCATGGTCATCGTTAAGACTTTTAATTCCAGATTTTTATTGAATTCTAATTGCATCATCTGCAGTGGTGGGATTCGAACCTGGGTCCCCAGAGCATTATGTACTTCCACCCATTGAATACGAGGAAATCATGTTACCTTGCTAAATTCATTAAGCCAGGGTATATATAAGGAGACATGGTAACTGCTGAATTCAACGAGGCTCGTAAGAATTCCTGATAAAGCCAAGGTTAACTTCACGCCTCAGTTGAGCTTAATATTTAGCACTGGCCCCTTGTTCAAGATTCTCCCACAAGAGGAAACATCCTCTCCACATCCACCCTTTCAAGACCACACAGGATCTTATACGTTTCAATCAGGCACGATGGCACAGTGGTTAGCACTACTGCCTCACAGCACCAGGGACCAGGTTCGATACCCGGCTTGGGTCACTGTGCTGAATCTGCACGTTCTCCCCGTGTCTGCATGGGTTTCCTCCGGGTGCTCCGGTTTCCGCCCACAGTCCGAAAGACATTCTGGTCAGGTGCATTGGTCATGCTAAATTCTCCCTCAGTGTACCCGAACAGGCGCCGGAGTGTGGGGACCAGGGGACTTTCACAGTAACTTCATTGCAGTGTTAATGTAAGCCTGCTTTATGACACGAATAAATAAATCAAGTCACCTCTTATTCTTCTAAACTCCAGTGGATGCAAGTCTAGACTGTTCAGCCTTTCCTCATAAGACAACCCATCCATTCTAGGTGTGAGTTTAATAAACTTCTGAACTGCTCCCAACACATTTACATCCTTCCTTAAATGTCAATTTTAAAAAAAAAATTGATAACACCCCTGTGAAGTGCCTTTGGACACCATGTTAAAGATGCTATATATTTTATATATATACACACACACAAGTTGGTGTTTCAAAGCGAAAGCGGTGTAAATTTTAAAATGACTGTATCCCTGGAAACTATCACAAATTTTGGCATAAATCTTTATAATTAGGGCCATAAAAATGTTTCTGCTATAGCAAATGCCTTTCTTTTAAAATAAATTCTCCACAGAATGTTCAAGACATTGGAGTTTGCCCAAAGTGTTGTGCTACAGATTGTTCCTTGGACTCGGATATGCAAGCTAATGTAAACAATATAGGGAGTTTTGAATCATTACCAAATATGCACATTTGCATTTGATGTGGGTTTATGTTTCTTTTGTGAGTTTGTGGTTTGAATCTAGTGCAATCTCCTGGGTATTCCATTTCCCTGCAACTCTCTATCAAATCTGCCCATTTCCTTCTATTGTCTCGTCATCCAGAAGACACCAGTCCCAAAGCTTTCCCTCCTCAATTCAATTTCGTTTCCTAACCCATTTTGTAAAGTCCGCTGATCACTTCTGCCTCATCGGGACCTTGTTAGAGCGACAATTTACCCTATTAAGGCCAAAAGTAGCATGCATTTGGGTATCATTTACATCTAACTTACATCTGTTGTTATGTCTTGGGTTTTTAGATAATTCCTTTGGGTTCAGCATCATTGGACGCTCCGGAAAGTGAACCTGTGTCCGCCTGCTAATCAATTTATGTCTTTGCCGCGACAGTCAGGGAGAGACAAAGGAGTCAAAGAGAGGACCTTCATTCACAATTATTGAAATGGTTTTGAGTGAATGAAGTCACCAGTGAGGCTTAGGACAAAGACAGCAGTCAGGCTGAGGTTACCAGCAATAGGCTCCATGTTAGCAAATAGGATTGCAAGGGTTAGGTTCATGCTGCAAGTTATCACAGGCGAGGTAAAGTCTGTCTTTATGGTTTTGTATGTAGCGCTGTTCATTTATCTGTTTTAACGCTCGGTAAGTTTTATTTAGTGGTTTATAGCCTGACCCACAATCTATGAGAGTAATATGTACTTCCGCCCCTTGAAGGTGGCGGTATCTTGCGAAGTTCATCAAGCAGGATATATATAAGGAGACATGGTAACTGCTGGTATTCACAGATTGAAACGCGTGGCAAGGCAGCAGAATACTAAAGGATTCAGACGATGCCAAAACCATGACAGTGAGGCTCAAGGACATCAGGTTACAGTGTTGCGAACAAAGCTTTTGAAAACGGCCAGCCCAGATTAATGAGAAAATAGGCCTGGCATTAAAGATCGTGCACTTCAAAGGCTAACACAAAAGATTATTGTGCTAGGTTACACCATCCATTCATACTCACTGCTTTGTGTCGCGTCAGCTCCATTTGATGTAACTGGCCTGGGATATTCAAGTGCTGCTGAGTGTACGCGGCTGATAAATGAGTTAGAGAGGAAATTATTAGACAAGGACTTGCTTTCAGGAGTTAATTCACCGGCACGGCCTATCTCAAGACTTTCACCCAGATTTATCAGTGAGTGTCTGCTCAGTCTTCAGGATCCTGACAGCAAAAGAAAGAACTTGCTACTCACCAAAGCAGCACAAAGGGAAGGCAGCATTTTATTTGTCTTTGCTCTTGGATCTAATCATGTTGAGCCACCAGCTGTGTGATAAATTGGCACAAACTGCTCTTCAGAATCCTACAGTGCAGAAGGAGGCCATTAGGCCCATCGAGTCTGCACCGATCCCGCCCAGGCCCTATTCCCATAACCCCGCGTATTTACCCTAGCTAGTCCCCCTGACACTGAGGGGCAATTTAACAGGGTAAATCCACCTAACCAGCACATCTTTGGACTGTGGGAAGAAACCGGAGCACCCGGAGGAAACCCACGCAGACACGGGGAGAGTGTGCAAACTCCACACAGACAGTGACCCATGCCGGGAACTGAACCCGGGTTCCTGGCGCTTTGAGGCAGCAGTGTTAACCACTGTGCCACCGTGCCGCCCTTTCTCCAAGGGTTGAAACTAGTTTAAGATTCCCGCACCTCACCATACCACTGCGGCTGGCCAATCTGACTCTCGCAGCGACACTGAGAGAGAAATAAAATGACATTGTGTCTCAAAAGGTACCAGCACCCATTTGTAATTTCTCCCTCCTGCCTCTAGAGGCAGTAGTACCAGCAGCTAGAGGATGCCATCCTTATTGGCAGTAGACAGGCTAATGTGAAAGGGTCCTAATTTGTACTGTTTCAATGACCCATTCGTGTGGCTGGATAAAGGTTTGAAACCTGGCTAACATAGTAGAATAGTTTGGGAATGATGGTGGATTGACATGAATATATTCTGGACTTCTGTGAGGATCAGTGTTAAAATGCAACCAGTATACGAAAGAGCTTGTTTCTGCTGAGCGAGTTCTCAGCTATCAAGCACAAATACTTTGATACAAGTTGAATCCAAACAATTCACATTTACACAGTGCCTTCAAGGTAATAAAACATCATAGAAGCCTTACAGTACAGACGGAGGCTATTCAGCCCACCAAGTCTGCCCTGAACATAATCCCACCCAGGCCCTATCCCCTTAACCCCACATGTTTACCTTGCTAATCCCCCTGACACTAAGGGGCAATTTAGCATGGCTAATCAACCTAACCCGCATAACTTGAACTGTGGGAGGAAACCGGAGCACCCGGAGGAATGCAGACACGGGGAGAATGTGCAAACTCCACAAGATAGCGACCCGAGGCCAGGATTGAACCCGGGGTCCCTGGCGCTGTGAGGCAGCAGTGCCAACCACTGTGCCACCGTGCCGCCCTTCTGCCAATGAGAATAGTTTCTCTCTAGCCAGGCCCCTCGTGATCTTGAGAATCTCTACCTCAAAGAGCTTCAAAGAAGCAATTATCAAACAGAATTTGACACCGAGCTACAAGCTTTGTCGGAGTGGTAGGTTTCACGGAGTGTTTTAAAGGATGAGAGAGAAGTGGAGAGGGAATTCTCGAGCTGAAGTTATAAACATAGACGAGGTGTCGCTTCTCGGTGTTGTTAAATCTGGAATTCAGTCGGAGACCAACAAGTGTTGTAAACTTTAGCTGTTGACTTTCTTTTCCAAATACTATGGGGAAATGGTGTGGTAATCGGTTATCAAATTGTTAATGAGCTAGTGGAGTGAATGCAAAAGGTGTAGGAGGGTCATCATAGTCAACGAGACAGGAGCTACTATCCAAGTCAAAGCAACAGAGGAGCAGTACCTCATGATGACAAGAGCTCTGCTACATGTTTGACCTGAACCCACAGCTAGGTATCGGCACTGCCCTTTCTGTGGGGGCGGGACATTGATTTGCCTTTAGTGTAATTTCCCCCTCCACGTGATGATGGACATGTGGTTGAAACTCTAAGAGAAGGCCGTTGATTCAGGGTCACTCACTATCCTGACGATTACAGTGTTTGTGTCTGTAGGCTGTGTCTGCCACTAACACTGACTGTTACTGAGCTCTGTTCTTTGCTCTGTTGTGAGCTGTTTGTTGTGCTCTTCAGGGCTGGATGCACATTCCTACCGTCTCCTGTAATTGAGAGGAGAGCAGAAGGGACATTTTAGAAGAAGGGAACTTTTATTTGCATAGCACTTTTCACATCCTCATAATATTTCAGCGAATAAATGAGATATTCAGGAGACAGTCGGATTCACTGTTGTGGAGCAGTGCAAGTGGTGAAGGGCTGTTGATTACACGTGAATGTATTTTGTTTCTTCGACTTACAAATTCGGCATTTATACACTCCAGCGAATCTGAATGTAACACCATCCATTAATGTAACTGTGCCAATTCCAGTCTTAGGTACTCTTATTGCTAACATTGCTAATAGGATGTCAGTTCCTTCCAGATCTCAGCGCCATAGACACCCTACAGTGCAGAAGGAGGCCATTCAGCCCATCAAGTCTGTACCGGCAAAAATCCCATCCCTATCCCCACAACCCCTTACATTTACCCAGCTAATCCCTCTAACCTACACATCCCGGGACACTATAGGCAATTTAGCATAGCCAATCGACCTAACCCGCACATCTCTGGACTGCGGGAGGAAACCGGAGCACCCGGAGGAAACCCATGCAGACATGGGGAGAATGTGCAAACTGCACATGGACAGTGACCCAAGCTGGGAATGGAACCCAGGCCCCTGGACTGTGAGGCAGCAGTGTTAACCACTGTGCCACCGTGTTGCCTATGTAGCTGTTGATTATGATCCATTATTGCCTGCCACAATAACAGCGCTATACTTGAAATAGGTTAATGTCGGTTGTTTTAGTGCCACCTTTCACCCAGTGCCACTGTAGTGTTATGTAATGCATTTTCCCGGTTGCCCACTTTATGACGTTCAGTGTCCCTCCTCAGGCCATGGAATTGCATCTCTATTTCTTCCCAAGTTCTACTTGCAGTGGATTTCTGCAGTTACTTTCCATGCAACACCTTTCCTGACTTTGTCTGCTCTCCTTTCCCGAACAGTTGCTTCTGTTTTGAATGGAATCCATCTATTAACACATCTGTCAGTGAACCGTACTTTCTGTCCACAATTCTCAGCCATTCTGTTAAAGACTGAAGAGGAAACTCGCATTCATTTTAGCCCTTTTGACATTTTCAGCACACCCCACAGCCAGTGGGCGCTGTTGCAATGTAGCACAGCAGCCAGTTTGACGCAGCAAGCTCCCACAAACACCAGATGGGTGGCACAGCGATTAGCACTGCTGCCTCACAGCGCCAGGGACCCAGGTTCGATTCCCGGCCTCGGGTCACTGTCTAGTGTGGAGTCTGCACGTTCTCCCCACGTCTGCGTGTGTTTCCTCCGGGTGCTCCGGTTTCCTCCCACAGTCCAAAGATGTGGGGGTTAGGTGGATTGGCCATGATAAATTGCCCCTTAGTGTCAGAGAGACTAGCTAGGGTAAATGCATGGGGCTAGGGCATGGGTGGGATTGTGGTAGGTGCAGACTCGATGGGCCGAACGGGCTCCTCTGCGCTATAGGATTCTATGATCTGCTTTAGTGATGTTGACCGAGGGATAAATATTGGCTGAGGGATAAATCCTCATTATTCTTCTAATAATTGCCAGGGGATGTTCCTACGGTCTTCATGTCCAGTGAAGTAGTTTTGAAGTGTAGTCACTGTCAACGCAGGGAAATGTGGAAAGTTGATTTGGACACAGCATTGAGAAATGACCAGATAATCCTTCGTTTGCTGGTGTTGCTTGAGGAGCAAATGTTGGACCAGGTTACTGCAGTAATGGCAGCTTCTATATTCACCTGAGAAACCAAACAGGGCCTTGGTTTCACGTCTCGTCTGAGACGTGGTTCCTCCAAACGTGCAGCAGGACTGCACTGGAGTGTCAGCCCAGAGTTTGGGCCCCAAGACTCTGTGGCGGGTCTTGGCTCACAAGTGAGATTGCTCCCACTGTATCATGGTTAGAACGAATGATCCTTGGGCCATAGCTCCGATACAGATTCTACAATTATATAACCTTGTCAATCGACTGGTTAACTGTATCCGACGTGTGAAACTGTCTCCTTACTAAGGCAAGAATCAGATGGTGTATTTATAGTGGTTTTATTGTGTTTGGAGGAGGTGTTGGGAAATCTGCGTTGATGGTCCGTACCCACTCACAGTTTACGCATGAGAAACATCTGCAAATGTGGTTTAACAGAGAAAGACAGAGGGCAATATGTCTGTAAATACCTTAAATCTTGTTCCTGTTTTGGGATAACTCATTCCGTCTGTTTTCCTCCATAATTTTGTCATGTATCACAAATGGTTTAATACTGGGATCCCAAGCGCCAAGAAACAGTTTCTAATGATCCTTCGCTGGCTTCCAAGAACTCTAGCCAACATTATCTTGTCATTTGCCTGTGTTTGCTTACAGCTCCCTCAGCCCCACATATTTTTCACCTAAAGAACAAGTTGTTCCAGACCAGCTCATGAAATATGCTTCAATGTTTAAAAATCAGTTTTGAGTTTAACTGCCATTTCAACTGACAGCTTTTGTGCTGCCTTATGTTTCAAGTCTAAGGAGACGGAGAGAAGTCAGCATTGATTAGTCCTAAGACGTGTGTGTCAGCCATTAGCTGAGGACGCAGTTAAGTTGAAGATAGAAGGATGAGGGGGGATCTCACTGAAACTTATAGAATACTGAAAGGCCTGGATAGAGTGGACGTGGGGAAGATGTTTCCATTAGTGGGGGAGACTAGGATCCGAGGGCACAGACTCAGAATAAAGGGACGACCCTTTAGGACCGAGATGAGGAGGGGTTCCTTCAGCCAGAGGGTGGTGAATCTATGGAATTCATTGCCACAGAAGGCTGTGGAGGTCAGGTCATTGAGTGTATTTAAGATATAGATAGGTTCTTGATTGGTAAGGGGATAAAAGGTGATGGGAAAAGGCAGGAGAATGGGGTTGAGAAACGTATCAGCCATCATAGAATCCCTACAGTGCAGAAGGAGGCCATTCAGCCCATCAGGTCTACAACAGTCCCACCCAGGCCCTATCCCCGTGATTGAATGGCGGAGCAGACCCGATGGGCCAAATGGCCTAGTTCTGCTCCTATATCTTATGGTTTTATACCCGCCTCCTGGAAGGCTGCAAGCCATTTGCCTTCTGGTGCTAATTTTCTCACCAGCCTACCCCACCGCGAGCCTCGAGGCTGCCTCATGTGCCTCAGGCTTCGCTCTGCCCCAGAGGCCTCAGCTGATCTGCACCATTCTCTGGTAGACTGGGAGCAAAAACTTTATGGTGAGACAATTGAGGAACAGTGGAGGACCTTCAAAGCGATCTTTCACAGTGCTCAACAAAAGTATATACCCGTGATAAGGAAGGACTGTAGAAAAAGAGATAATCCGCCATGGATATCTAAGGAAATAAAGGAGGGTCTCAAATTGAAAGAAAATGCATACAAAGTGGCAAAGATTAGTGGGAATCTAGAGGATTGGGAAATCTTTAAAGGTCAGCAGAAAGCCATGAAAAAAGCTATAAAAAAAAGGTAGAATAGATTATGAGAGTAAACTAGCTCAGAATATAAAAACAGATATTTCTACAAATATATAAAACGAAAGAGTGGCGAAAGTAAACATTGGTCCTTTAGAGGACGAGAAGGGGGATGTAATAACTGGAAATGAGAAAATGGCTGAGGCATTGAACAGGTATTTTGTGTCGGTCTTCACAGTGGAAGACACAAATAACATGCCAAAAATTGATGACAAAGGCTATGGCAGGTGAGAACCTAGAAACTAACATTATCACGAAAGAGGTAGTGTTGGGCAAGTTAATGGGGCTAAAGGTAGACAAGTCTCCTGGTCCTGATGGAATGCATCCCAGGGTACTAAAAGAGATGGCGGGAGAAATAGCAAATGCACTAGTGGTAATTTACCAAAATTCGCTGGACTCTGGGGTGGTTCCCGCAGATTGGAAAACAGCAAATGTGACGCCACTGTTTAAAAAAGGAGGTAGACAAAAGGCAGGTAACTAGAGGCCGGTTAGCTTAACTTCTGTTGTAGGGAAAATGCTTGAATCTATCATCAAGGAAGAAATAGCGAGACATCTGGATATAAATTGTCCCATTGGTAAGACGCAGCATGGGTTCATGAAGGGCAGGTCATGTTTGACTAATTTGGTGGAATTCTTTGAGAACATTACATGTGCAGTGGACAATGGGGATGTGGTGTATCTGGATTTCCAGAAGGCATTTGACAAGGTGCCGCACCAAAGACTGCTACATAAGATAAAGGTGCACAGTGTTACAGGTAATGTATTAGCATGGATAGAGGATTGGTTAACTAACAGAAAGCAAAGAGTGGGGGTAAATGGGTGTTTTTCTGGTTGGCGATCAGTGACTAATGGTGTGCCTCAGGGATCAGTGTTGGGACCACAGTTGTTTACGATTTACATAGATGATTTGAGTTGGGGACCAAGTGTAGTGTGTCAAAATTCACAGATGACACTACGATGGGTGGAAGAGCAAAATGTGCAGAGGACGCTGAAAGTCTGCAAAGGGATATAGATAATCTAAGTGAGTAGGAGAGAGTCTGGCAGATGGAGTATAATGTTGGTAAATGTGAGGTCATCCATTTTGGTAGGAATAACAGCAAAATGGACTATTATTTAAATGGTAACAAATTTCAGGATGCTGCTGTGCGGAGGGACCTGGGTGCCCTTGTGTAGGAATCTCAAGGAGTTGGTTTGCAGATGCAGCAGGTAATTAAGAAGGCAAATGGAATTTCGTCCTTTATAGCTGGAGGGATGGAGTTTAAAAACAGCGAGGTTATGTTGCAGCTGTATAAGGTGCTGGTGAGGCCACACCTGGAGTACTGTGTACAGTTTTGGTCTCCTCACTTGAGAAAGGATATACTGGCACTGGAGGGGGTGCAGAGGAGATTCACTAGGTTGATTCCAGAGTTGAGAGGGTTGGCTTATGAGGACAGACTGAGTAGACTGGGGCTATACTCATTGGAATTCAGAAGAATGAGGGGAGATCTTATAGAAACATATAAGATTATGAAGGGAATAGATAAGATAGAAGCAGGGAAGTTGTTTCCACTGGCGGGTGAAACTAGAACTAGGGGGCATAGCCTCAAAATAAGGGGAAGCAGATTTAGGACTGAGTTGAGGAGGAACTTCTTCACACAAAGGGTTGTGAATCTGTGGAATTCCCTGCCCAATGAAGCAGTTGAGGCTACCTCATTGAATGTTTTTAAGGCAAGGATAGATACATTTTGAACAGTAAAGGATTTAAGGGTTATGGTGAGCGGGCGGGTAAGTGGAGCTGAGTCCACAAAAAGATCAACCATGATCTTATTGAATGGCGGAACAGGCTCGAGTGGCCAGATGGCCTACTCCTGCTCCTAGTTCTTATGTTCACTCCTGAAATAAACCCTTCTCCTGACCGGCTGACTTCAATATAAATAATGAATTTTGTTAGCTTCCCTGGGCCTGGCAACAATTAATTTAATAGATCATTTGGTCTGTGCTCTGAATTAATTTGTGCAATCTTCCAGATTAAATTTGTCAATGTCTCCATAAATCTCTTCATGCTCTGTCTCCAGTGTGAAAACCGTAAATAATCATCTTCCTTCCCTATGATAGTAACGTTGAATTCATTGGGCGACACCCCCAGCCCACTGACCAAAAAAAAACTATAATTGTGTGCGAGTTGTAAATTAATTCGTAAAATCATTCTGGTTCTATTTATTTCCCTATTCCAGTTTGTGGGGAATGTGTAAATATGAAATTCAGACCGCATCAACCAGCACTAAAATAATTAATTCAATACTTGGTAAGGAAAAAATTGTCATCAGAAAAAAATCATCTTTTGCACGGTAGGCTCCTGTTTATTCTAAAGCTTTGCCTCCCAGTCTCCACACTCCATGCATTTCAGCTCATTCCAGCACTCTGCTAATAATACCTTATCCTGTGCCAAATCCTACTCACCAATCCCTCCAACATCACAAAGCTATTTACAGTACAAGAAGGAGGCCGTTCGGCCCATTGCATTCCTGCCAGCTCCCTGAAGGGCAATCCAGTCAGTCCCACTGCCCTGCTTGATCCCTGTGGCCCTGCAAGTTTACTTCATTCAAATGCCCACCAATTTCCTTTTGAAAATTCTGGTTATATCTGCTTTCACCCTCTTCTGGTCAGTGGGTTCCAGGATCATAGAATCCCTCCAGTGCAGAAAGAGGCCTTTCAACCCATCGAACCCGCACCGACCACAATCCCACCCAGGCCCTATTCCCGTAACCTCACATATTTACCCTGCTAATCCCCTGACACTAAGGTCAGTTTAGCATGGCCAATGAACTTAACCAGCACATCTTTGGACTGTGGGAGGAAACTGGAGCCCCCGGAGAAAACCCACGTAGACACGGGGAGAATGTGCATACTCCACTCAGACAGTGACCTGAGGCTGGGATTGAACCCGGGTCCCTGGCTTTGTGAGGCAGCAGTGCTAACCACTGTGCCAACGTGCCGCCCTCAGTCATTACCAGCCACTGAGAAAAAGCGTCCTTTCTCACATTCCTCCTGCATCTCTTGTCCAAATTCTTATGCCTGTGATCCCTGGTCCTTGTACCAACAACTAATGGGAAGAGTTTTACCCTCTTTATTTTATCTGAAACTGTCCTAATCTGATACAACTCCTTCACATCTCCCTTCAATCTCCTTTGATCCAAGGAGAACAACCTAAGTCTTTCCAACCTAACCTTATATCTGAACTTCACATCTTTCTTAAAGTGTGGTGACAAGAATTGTACACAGTATCCTAGCTGTGACCCAACCAGAGCTTTCTAAAGATTCAGCATAACTTGCCAGTTTTTGTACTCAGTGCCTCTTTTTATGAAGCATAAGGTCCCATATGCTATGCTAACTCCTCTCTCAATATGTCCTTCCACCTTCAAATATTGATGCACATGTACCCCCTCGGGTTCCTCTGTTCCTGCACATCCTTTAGAATTGTGCCATTAAGCATTTATTGCCATCCCCTATCCCTTCCGTCGAGATGCATCATTTCACACTTGTCTGAACTAAATTCCATCGATCGCAGGTCTGCCCATTCTGCTAGCTTATCTATGTCCCGTTGCAGGTGTTTGCCACTCCTCCACATTTGGAATAATCGGCAAATTTTGAAATTTACACCAAATTCCAAGATCTGAGTCATTTATATGTAGCAGCAAAAGCAATGGTCCTAGCATTGATCCTTGGAGAACACCACTGTCTACCATCTTCACTCTGAAAAACACCATCCACCATGACTTCTTGTTCTTAAGCCAATTATTTCTCCAAAGGAACGCTGACCCTCTGCGCACTAACCTAATGGCTCCTGGTTCAGCAATGCCTCAGATTAAAGTTCTCAGTCTTCTATATGTCTTTTCTTAGTCTCATCCCTCCTGATCTTTGTAGCTTCCTGCAGCCTTACACTCCACACTCTCTCAAATATCTCTGACCTTTTGCGCATCACTCCCTTTGCTCTACAGTTGGCAACCATGCTACTCACCAGATGAAGGAGCAGCGCCTCGAAAGCTCGTGATTCCAAATAGACGTGTTGGACTTTAACCTGGTGTTGTGAGACTTCTTACTGTGCCCACCCCAGTCCAACGCCGACATCTCCACATCATAGTCACCTCGGCCTCAATGCTCTGGAATTCCCTCCCCTTCTCTCTCTCATCCTTCAAAGCTGTCCTTAAAACCTACCTGGTCAGTGTCTTTTTTTTTGCAGATGAAGTCTCTTACCTTTACTTATCTTGACCAACAATGTGAAGTCATTAAATTTTTTCCTGCGCTGGCTGACAGCTGACAGGGTGACACAGATTCCATTGACTGCTTCAGCACTCTCCTTCTGTAATGTTTGCACCATCCTTTTCCGTGGCTTCCTGTTCCTAGGCCCCCCCAGGAGTCTGGCCGTCACTTCTGCTGGAAACACATAAACGGATGAGTCCGAAACCTGAGAACCCGTGTTAAGACTGACCCACCTACTTCTCTCCGTGTCTGCGTGGGTTTCCTCCGGGTGCCCTGGTTTCCTCCCACACCCCAAAGATGTGCGGGTTAGGTGGATTGGCCATGCTAAAATTCTCCCTTAGTGTCGGGAGATTAACTAGGGCAAATGGATGGGGTTATGGGGATGGGGCGTGGGTGGGATTGTGTTCGGTGCAGACTCGATGGGCCGAATGGCTTCCTTTTGCACCGTAGGATTCTATGATTCTGCCCAACCCCTCTCCATCCTTAATTATTGTTCTTTGTGGATTCCCCATGCATTGGGAAGAACATGTCGCTTCAATCGATTTCTCTCCCTGCCTGTGCTGGTAAATCATTGTCCAGCAGTTTCATTGCTGCCATCCTGCCCCACAAAATCCAGTAGACCCCTCGAAGGGAAAGGAGATGGCAGTCACGTGAGCACGCAGAGTTCCTGCCCTGCCATTCACCCATAAATAGAAGGAGAATCCAGCCCATGGGCCCTTGGAATGAATCAGGTCAGTGGAATAATTGGCCCTTCAATGAGCCCTACTTTCAGATGGGGGTCGAATAACAGGATGCCAGAAGAGAACCTTCGATTTCCACAGCGCAACTCCCGCATAAACCGATTCATTGAAGGCTACCCTTTCAGTAAAACCCCAAGTTGGCGCTGTAAATATTTGTTTAGAAATGAAGTTATTGTTAAGGTGCAATTGTCCTTGAATCCAAGCAATCAAAGTATTAAATTATTTGAAGTGTTTTTTTTTTTTACACGGTTCAGTTGATACGATTTCAGTGGGGATTGATTTTTTTTTTAATGATTAATCACACTCAGAGCCATAATTGCCTATTTTTCCAAATGCATGCGAAATAAATTCTGATGTGACATTTTTATTTCGCTGTGACACTAACTTACTGTGCTTGCGAGTATTAAGATGAAGCACGTCAGAACATTAAAGGGCAATGCCAGCAGCTGCTTCCATCGGCAGGATGGCTGTTGCTAAGCAACAGGAGGAAGTGTGTCTGAAGCGGTAATGGTACCTGACAGGAAAATGCTTCAGAGTAACAATGCTTGTTATGTACCAGAGCGGCAGTTAAGGAATCTATTATTTATCTACTGCTGTTTAGCTTTTAGCCCAGTCCTGGAACTTGCAGTGAATTTAAAAATGGAAAAGAGGCCAATGCTGGAAGAAGCCATCACCATTATAAGGCCAGGATGTATAGCCCTGACCTTCCAGCTTGCGACACAAAGGACTATCTTGCCCAGTGCGTAGATCAGCAAGCCAGCTTTCGAGAGATGGCTCTCTGAGCACCCATTGAAGCCAGCGGGCCACGGCGGAACAGCACCTAACTGGCAAGGGCTGTCCGGCCTGAGGTGGGTGCTAGCAATGCAATGATAGGCGATGATTTCTCCCACTGTTGGAAGTAACGCCCGTGCTATACACCAATCGACTGAGATTATAACTGGCAGTTGTTTCTTCCCGTGCCAGCGTAACCCATGAAACGGGAGTGCTTCCCCCCCCCCCCATGTAACCCTGAGTTACTTAAGCATGGGACCCACCCCTCCCTCTCCAGCATTGCTAGTGTCATCCAGAGAAAAGGATGAAACTAGACCCGTTTGGTACCAGTTATGCCGCAGGAGCTGCCAGAAAGCTGCCTGATAGATGGCAAGTTGCCATCTGCAGGATTCCATTCTGGATTTTCTGTCACTCCCTTAACCGTCTTTGCCCCTGAGACACCGCACAAGGCAGGGGGGCTATCTACTCATTGCTGGAAGTCTGATTTGTGGGTGCCAGGGCTTAACGCAATGGGCCTAAATGCCGTGTATTTGGGGGCTGGGCCTCCTCTGGGTCTCCTGCAGTTTTATTTGAGTCTGCAAGATGCCCAGTTTATGTATGTCCCGACCCAGAGGCACCACATAGGGCTTGCTGACGAAGAGGCTGTGTATTGGCGCGAGAGGTTTATGCGCTCGGCTATCATTGGGTAATAGTTGCATTGCTGGCCGGAGGTAAGAGCTGACCAGCAAACTGGCCACTACGTTAATACATTTGACGCATCACATCAACCGGAGACTGCTTACCATCAACAAACTTATACAAGCCAAGAAAAACAACTGAACAACTTCCATTTTTGATAGCTCAGACAAGTATTGGGTATCTCCGGGCAACGCAGAATGCCAAAAACAGAAGTTCATCAACGTGCAGGGGTCCCCAGAATGTTTGTCCTCTTGAATCAGCAGAGACTCCACTGGTTGAATCGGGTGAGCCAAATGGGGCGGCACGGTGGCACAGTGGTTAGCACCGCTGCCTCACAGCGCCAGGGACCCGGGTTCGATTCCCGGCTTGGGTCACTGGGTGTGTGGAGTTTGCACATTCCCCCATGTCTACGTTGGTTTCCTCCGGGTGCTCCAGTTTCCTCCCACAGTCCAAAGATGTGCGGGTTACGTGGATTGGCCATGCTAAACTGCCCCTTAGTGTCAAGGGGACTGGCATGGGTAAATGCATGGAGTTACGGGATAGGGGCTTGGTGTGATTGTGGTCTGTTCAGACTTGATGGATGGAATGGCCTACTGCACTGTAGAATTCTATGGGTGATGCCCAAAGGCATGCTTTGTGGCGAGTTTGCTATCAGCAATATCAGCTATCACCCACGTCTGTGATACAGGGATGTCTGTAAATTAGATTTCCACTTGACCGGGATCGAAGTCAATGGATGGGAAGTCCCAGCTGCTGACCGGATTGCCTGGGGCCGAGAAGTCGGGAACGACATGGAAAAAGCAAAATGACCAGATGGTGGAAAAGGGAATCCGCCGGAAGGATAAACTTCAGACGACCCTCAGGCCAACGCTATTCATCTGTTCTAACTGCAGGAGGCGCTGCCCCTCACACATCGGCCTCTGCAGCCATTACAGAAGAGACAGACATCCTGGGCGCAGTCCATCATCTCTCCAGACAGGCAGATGCCAAATATTCAGTCCTATAATAACATATATATTTTATACACATACACACTCACAAACAGATGTGATCGTCTGGATCAAGTTTATTGGACAAGTTCATTTAAATTGGTAACCTTTATTCACATTTAAGAGGAGAGGTTTCTACTTCAGGCAAGTATCTGTTAGTGAAGGTTTAAAATAGTTTTATTTACAAGACCATTGCGGGAGGCCATTCAGTCTATCTTGGCTGGTCCATCTGGAGTAATATAAATTGCTGTGTTCCCACTATGTTTCTGGCTTCCACTATCCTCTAATCGAAATATCTCTGCTGCTTGTGCTTCAGATAACTCTTGGAGGTGATTCCCAACTCTCTGTCCTTGGGGGTGCTTTCACCTGCCCTGAGATTTAAGCACAATTCTTGTGGAAAAACGAACAGATAACTCTTGTTTTTAAGTCCCCTTCAGCTACTGTTTCTATCCTATGTTTATACAAGGGATCCTCCTCATCTTTGAAAGTGGCAAAACAGCTCAACACCCAGCACTCCCTACCTAACAATCCAATGGCAGAACCTTCACAAAGACTGCAACTGTTTGCGGAGACTGCTTACCAGCAATATAATCCATCACGCAAACCAGCCTCCCATCCATTGACTCTGTCTACACTTCCCGCTGCCTCGGCAAAGCAGCCAGCATAACTAAGGACCCCACGCACCCCGGACATTCTCTCTTCCACCTTCTTCCATCGGGAAAAAGATACAAAAGTCTGAGGTCACATACCAACCGACTCAAGAATAGCTTCTTCCCTGCTGCTGTCAGACTTTTGAATGGACCTACCTTGCACTAAGTTGATCTTTCTCTACACCCTAGCTATGACTGGAACACTACATTATGCACTCTCTCCTTTCCTTCTCTATGAACAGTATGCTTTGTCTGTATAGCACGCAAGAAACAATTTTTACTGTATGCTAATACATGTGACAATAATAAATCAAGTCAAAGATGGGCAATAAATGCTGGCCTAGCCTAGACCATCTGCAACCTAAGAATGAATATGAAGTGTTTTGTTTGTGTCCATCTAAAAAGACACGTGCCTGTTTTACACACCACGCAACAGAGACTGAGGCAGCACCTTCAGTTAGCCACACAACTGGATGGTTTCCAGTGATAACGTGAGCACGTGTTTTCTGCCATTTTCAGTTTGTAGGGTTCTGCGTAAAGCTTTGATAAACTCATCGCCATTTACTGTCATATTGCAAACTGCACCAATGGAGCAAAGTACAGAGCCCAGCACTTAGCTCAATCTCCGTTTCACACCATGTCTTGTGGTTAATATAATGGCATCAATTCCTGTTTTTTTTTACACACTAATGGCAATCATCTGTCCTAGACATCTGTTGCACTCCATTAAATGTTGGCAGTGAGTTAAAAGGCAACAATTAAATGGAATGTTTTTTGGTTCAACGAGTCTGTGTGCCACATATTTTTCCAGGTTTTTTTGTTAAGAACATAAGAACTAGAAGCAGGAGTAGGCCATCTAGCCCCTCGAGCTTGCTCCGCCATTCAATAAGATCATGGCTGATCTGATAGTGGGTTCAGTTCCACTTACCTGCCTGCTCCCCATAACCCTTAATTCCCTTATTGATCAGAAATCTATCTACCTGTGACTGAAACACATTTAACGAGGTAGCCTCTATTGCTTCAATGGGCAGAGAATTCCAGAGATTCACTACCCTCTGAGAGAAGAAGTTCCTCCTCAACTCTGTCCTAAACTGACTCCCCCTTATTTTGAGGCTGTGTCCTCGAGTTCTTGTTTCCTTTCTAAGTGGAAAGAATCTCTCTGCCTCTACCCTGTCGAGCCCCTTCATTATCTTGTATGTCTCTATAAGATCTCCCCTCAGCCTTCTAAACTCCAACGAGTACAGGCTCAATCTATTCAATCTCTCCTCATCTCCGGTATCAACCTGGTGAACCTTCTCTGTACTCCCTCCAAGGCCAATACATCCTTCCGCAAATATCCATCCTTCCCTGACTCCCCTAATCACATGAGGTGCACCGACTGATCCCAAAGCTCCCTCAGTACCACGCTTTCTCTTTACTTTCCCCCTCTCTTTACCTGACTGCCATGGACCCTGCCCACTCTCCATACCTCACCCCTGTATTTGGCTTCCACTGTATGTCCAGAGTGTGTGCGTAAGCATGTTTATTACACTGTTTGGAGGAGAAAGAGGGAACTGCTCAAATCCAGCCTCCTTAGGATACTTCCTTCCAGGAGTTACTAGGTATTGATGAGAATGGAAACACAATGAATTTTTCACATTCAAGAATGTTGAGGGTATCTTATTTTCACAGTTTCTGGTGACATCTGAAACTTTAAGTTATTCTCCAATAATCATAATCATTGAATCTCTACAGTGCAGAAGGAGGCCATTCAGCCCATCAAGTCTGCACCGACTCTCTGACAGAGTATCTTACCCAGGCCCTCTCCCCCGCCCTATCCCCGTAACCCCACACATTTACCCCATCTAACTTTCACATCTTGGGACACTAAAGGGCAATTCAGCATGGCCAACAACCTAACCCATACATCTTTGGAGTGTGGGAGGAAACTGGAGCACCCGGAGGAAACCCACGGGGAGAACGTGCAAACTCCACATAGACTGTCACCCGAGGCAGGAATTTAACCTGGGTCCCTGGTACTGTGAGGCTGGTAGTCATGATGTACCATTTGCTACCAAATAAACCTGTTGGACTTTGACCTGGTGTTGTGAGACTTCTTACTGTGAGGCAGCAGTGTTAACCACTGTGCCGCCCTTAATATCCTTCAGTCTGTCAAACCATTGTAATTTACACAAAAAACACACTAAGATGTGGAAAATTGAGGACACTAGAAGGTTATCCCTCTATCCGAAAGGCAGTGAAACTAGTTCTGATTTGAGATCCTCATTCCTGGCCTTCAGTATATGATTGACTAGTCATTTTAAAACAAGAACCAATGGCATTGCTCACCAGAAGTTGGAGGTAAGGAAGTCTTTTATTTGTAAGGTCTTTCACATCCTCCAAGTGTTGGTCAGCACTTCACCATCAAAGCAAGTGTAGATACTGTTATTTCGTAGGCACAGAGACTGCTAGATTGTGTGGACTGGTTCATGAAGTAATTTGGATTTTTTATGTGGACAGCACTCCATTAGAACACATGTGAGCCACTTATACACAAGTGAACCTCACAGGTTAAGCCAAGCGCATTTTTATTTTGGAACAAGAACATTGCAGCATATAATGCAGGTGTCCCAGCCTTTCAGGCTAAAAGTTAGAAATGTTCTGCACTCTCAAAATGAAATGTGGGGTCAGTTACAGGTCATGCAGCGCATCAGAGCAATTGTTCGATTGACGGGTAAACTTAACAACTTGGAATCTATTGTTCAGGCGACAGGAGCTGGAATACAGCATCTTAGGTGTATTTAGAATGTCGAAAATATCCGAGTGCTGGAGTTAGAAATTGTGGCACATCTTAATTGTAGGAATCATTGATGAAAAGTATAAACTTCCTATAATTACACCTAGCTCAGAGCTGTTCAGCTTGTTATGATTTAATAGCACTCGGCAACCTGTGAGAAAGTAAGATTTTTAACACACATTTTGTGTGCGTGGGTGTGTTTTTATTTGTTCATGGGTAGTGGGTGTCACTGGCTAGGCCAGCATTTATTGCCCATCCCTAATTGCCCTTGATGGTGACCCCACCACCTTGAACTGCTACTGACCACACGGTGTAGCTTCAGCCATAGCACTGTTAGGAAGCGAGTTCCAGGATTTTAACTGCTTTTTGGGGCAGCACGGTGGCACAGTGGTTAGCACTGCTGCCTCACAGCACCAGGGACCCGGGTTCGATTCCCAGTTTGGGTCATTGTCAGTGCGGAGTCTACACGCTGTCCCCATGTCTGCGTGGGTTTCCTCCGGGTGCTCCGGTTTCCTCCCACACTCCAAAGATGTGCAGCTTAGGTTGATTGGCAATGCTAAATTGCCCCTAGTATCAGGGGGATTAGCAGGTAAATATGTGGGGTTACGGGAATAGGGACTGGGCGAGATTGTGGTCAGTGCAGACTTGATGGGCCGAATGGCCTCCTTCTGCACTGTAGGGATTCTATGATTTCAACCCATTGCCAATGATGTCAAGGTGGTCTGTAACTTGTGTGGGGGTGGGGGAGGTGGGCTGGAGCTTGGAGGTGGCAGTGTTCCCTTGTGCCTGCTACCCTTGTCCTTCGACATGGTAGAGATCACAGATTTGGAAGGAAGTGTTGAAGGAGCCTTGGCGGGTTGCTGGAGTGGGCGTGTGTGTATGTATATATAGATGGGTATGGAAAAATAATTTGGATTGGTGAGGTTAAAACCCCTTTAAAGATGACCATGTAACGCTCTTCAATCCTTTTTCTTTGAGTCTTGCATTCCTTCTACAGGGACAGCTATCAGAAAGATTTCTAGTGTTACATACTGCTGTCAGAATAAACACATGATGCATCAGTGAGCTGATCTTTAATGGGGCAGCGAAAGGTTTATTTCTCATTTAGCATTCGCGAAATGGCATTGCGATCCTTGAAGGCATGATGGTGTCAATTTGTGGACTTAGCACAGTGGCTGGGGTAGTATTTTCTGCAGCTGAAACTGTTAGAAAAGACATTATTTGACTGGACATTAGCAGGAGCCTAATTATACACAACACCACTGACCTGGAGAAACAGTGGAAATCAGCTTAGTTAACTAAGGGCTTTGCAGTGACCTATGCTGTTTAAAGTAAAGTTTGTTTATTAGTCACAAGTAAGGCTTATATTAACACTGCAATGAAGTTACTGTGAAATTCCCCCAGTCGCCACACTCTGGCGCCTGTTCGGGTCAATGCACCTGTGTTGGCATTGGGGACAATGTGATTAAGCCTGACTGAGGCTGCCACCTTGATATCTGCTCTTGGGTTCCATGGGGTAAATTTGGGCAAGAGAGAGGGCTGCTGACACTCATCAAAGCACGATTTAATGGGCTCAGGAGAGGAAAGGGGAAATGTATGGTTGAAGGAGGGCTAAACCCCAAGAATGTTGGCCCCATTTGAGGAGAACTTTGCACTCCTACTTCCGACAATAGGCTGCTTCAGCGCTGCCTCTTTGTCTCTCTCATCCAGTCATTCCAATGGCACAGAAATAAGCACCAATCCCTGTTGCTGTTATAATTGACGTTAACATATTTGAATTAGAGATCATCATAGAAGAGATCATAGAATCCCTACAGTGCGGAAGGAGGCCATTCAGCCCATCGAGTCTGCACCAACACCAATCCCACCCAGGCCCTATCCCTGCATAGTTACCCTGCTAATCCCTCTAACCTATCACATCCCGGGACACTAAGTGTTAATTTAGCACGTCCAATCAATCAATCTATCCACATCTTTGGACTGTGGGAGGAAACCGGAGCACCCGGAGGAAACCCACGCAGACACGAGGAGAATGTGCAGACTCCACACAGACAGTGACCCGAGCCGGGAATCGAACCCAGGTCCCTGGAGCTCTGAGGCAGCAGTGCTAACCACTGTGCCACCGTGCTGCCCCAATTAGAGGGGTCATTCTCTCAATACAGATTGATGCCACAAGTGCAGAAAATACTGCAGTCGTATTAGCAAAAGTGATGAGCCAACAGTAGAATTAAACTAAAGAGAACTTTCCTGCAGGTCATACAGTAGTGGACTAGAGGCCCCGGGAGGATATTAACACAATATCAGGTCTTACTGCCAGGGGACATACACGTTCAGGGCACAGGCACAAGAGTTTGATGTGTTTAAAATAGGCTCATTTGGTCGTTACAATTTCTAAAGCAATTTTGTGTATCGTTCAGAATAATTTACAGAGGTGGAATTGGTTAGATTGCTGCTGCGTTGCCATCTTTACTGTACGAAGGTACACTCGCTCATTTAAAGGTTTTGAGAATCAGGTGGGAGATATTGCAAAGCCGAGGGAACGTTATGATTTTTCAATCAAACTAAACTTGAAGAGTGTTAAGTATAATTAATTTCAGTAGCATTCGCTTTGAGGCTCAAAGGGAAAATGTAACGGCTGCTAGTACAGTAAAAATGTTCATTAAAAATAAATGGGCTGCAGGTGAGAAGTAACTCACAGCAGACATATTCCAAAGGGGAAACCAGAGTAAAAGCAAGGTAGGATATAGTCCATTTGAGGAATAGAATTTCCTTCCGCCATCCAAGATTTGTTTTGGATGCTAACCTTTGAATACAGACTGTGAAGCTAACCTTACTACATCTGTGTGGGTGCTTTGGGCAGCATATATTATTCCTTTATACTGCTCTTAAGGAAATTCAAGTTTGACAACACATCACAAACAAAAGAGCCTGCTGTGCACAGTGGCTGCTGCATTTCCTACATTACAACAGTGACAACACTTAAAATACTTCATTGGTTGTAAAGTGCTTTAATTTCAGAGATTTAGGGCACGGTGGCACAGTGGTTAGCACTGCTGCCTCACAGCACCAAGGACCCGGGTTCAACTCCGTCCTCGGGTGACTGTCTGTGTGGAGTTTGCACGTTCTCCCCGTGTCTGTGTGGGTTTCCTCCGGGTGCTCCGGTTTCCTCCCACAGTCCAAAGATGTGGACATTCCATCCACTGCGGGAATCGTAGCAGGCGGGACACGGACCATGCAAAGGTCCGTTGACCTCAGGCAGGATTTTCCAGCCTTGGGGCGAGTGTAGCCGGAAAATCCTGCCCTTAGTCTTTGGAATGATGCGTCATCTTCAGCCCTTTTATGTGCCTTTTCAGGTGCACATAAAGGAAGCTATACCAATGAGAGCCAGAGGTTCTCTCTGATTCCTGACCACCAGTTCTCCCTCTGTCAATCCCATCAAAAACAGGTCGTCCAGACATTCATCACACTTGCTGTTTGTGGCATCTTGCTGTGCACACATCAGCTGCTGCAATTACTCACACAACAGTGACTGATCCCCAAAAAACACATTGACCATGAAGTGCTTTGGGACATTGAGATCTACAGTCAAGGCACTAATGCAAATTTCAAGGTCCCAGAAACAATCCTGAATAGATACTGGCCCATTGCACAAGGAGAAATAATTAGGTAAGAGCATGTTGCAAAGAAGACCCCTTTCCAATTAATTAATTAACTTTCTTAAGCGGGCTGTCTGCAGAGAAAATTATTTTCAAAACTTAAATCTTTAACTTAATTATGGCCTGGGCCACTGCCAATGCTCAGGTACTCTGGCAGCAAGGAGGGAGTGGGCACTTCCATTGCTTATTACAGGAACTGAGCGCTCACGAATTTGGAGATGGATGATGAGGAGCCCAAAGCCATGGCGGGAATCGTCACAGAATTTCCTGGTTTGTAACTCATTTCCATTCCACTCGCCTGGGTCCCTCGTCTTGTGTAAGGATTTCTGGTGTGCTATTCCATTATGGGATGACATTGCTGCCAAGTCCAAGCCTAGCCTCCCTCCAAATGGGTAATGTTACTCTGGGCTGAATGCATCTTGCTGTAGGTACCAAGCCGGGTTCGATTCCCGGCTTGGGTCTGTCTGTATCAAATTTGCACATTATTCCCTGCGTGGGTTTACCTCCGGGGGCTCCGGCTTCCTCCCACAGTCCACAGATGTGCAGGTTAGTTGGATTGGCCATGCTAAATTGCCCCTTAGTGTCCCAAGATGTGTAGGTTGGGGGGATTAGTGGGATAAATGTGTGGGATTACGGGGGTTGGGCTTGGGTGGGATGCTCTTTCGGAGTGTTGGTACAGACTCAATGGGCTAAATAGCTGCCTTCTGCACTGTAGGGATCCTATGAACCCCATTTTATTGCCCTCATATAATTAGAATTAAGGCAGAACAGTGGGAAATATATTTATTTTCAATGCTGTATTTTTTTTCTGGAAGGAATGCAGATTTTTTTTCTCTAAGTAGCTCGTGGGAAAAGTGGTACATTGTCCAACCAAGAAACAGAGGCTGACACTTGTCTCCCATTCCATGCATTGTTTGGCCTTCTAGCAGAGAGCTAATCACCTTGGCTAGGCACGAGTAGCCTGATAAGATGTGTATGGTTGGTGGGAGCAGGAAGCAATGCCCTCAGTCTGACGCACAGAAGCTACTAACAGCAAATGAGCAACATTTTAGTTCCTTGGGGAGAAGCAGCTTCCTGTACAACAGCCTCCTGTGGAATAATACAACTGACTGCAGAAACGAAGGCAGAATCTCGAGACAAGCCCCTCCCTGTCTCTGAAATCTTTAGCCAATTTCACTCAGCTGCCCACACTTGCTCTGCTCCCTCTTTGCTTTGTATGTGGGCCAGTGTTACCGAGGATTTTTGCCTCCAACAATACTGTGCAGTTTGGGAAGGTTGTGCTCAGAAGTTATTTGTCCTTTTCTGAAATAAAAGCCGTAACCCAGAAGCCTGACATGTTGCAACATCGAATCATAATTTAGAGGCTTTAAATTAATAATTTGATTTGGGTTTTTAATGAATGTTCCTCGCTAGAGGGGCCAAGCACACCAATCCATCTTTGAATGCCCCCCCACCCTTCTCCACTCTGCCTGGCCCTGCCAGTGTTTGCTGCCCGTTCAGTTTTGGGCATCGCGAAATGTGGCATTTTTCCCAATTTTGCTACTACATGCTCTGCACACGAGAGACAAACCACTGTGTTTGTGTGGTTTGGAGATTGTAGAATCATAGAATCAGACAGTGCAAAAGGAGGCCATTCTCCCTGTCCGGCCCCACATTAGATTTTGAACCTTTCCAAGATGCCGCTAACTTCAGTTGGTGGTTATGGAGCACAGTGTGTGTGGCAAGGTTGAGAAGGAGAGAGCAAAGCCCTCCGACGCCCTCCTCCTGCCACCACGAGAGGAATCACGAACCCGCAGTGTGCTGCATGCCAACATGACAGGGGGAAAAGATCAGCTGCTTGATGAAGCCTGCCCCATACAGTAATGTTGCAGCTCAGCATCATAATGCCCAATGTTTCCCAGCCACAAAATCTCCGCCAAACGATGATAATAACAGACCTTTTAACACTCGCCATCAATTCAGAGGAGTGAAAAACTTCTGAAAGTTTTTTTTCTCTGAACTCCAAAGGTGGTTAGGGCAAATCCCAGGAGACTATCCCAACCATATCCCAACATCACATCCCAACATCATGTCTCTTAGATGTCATAGTGTCATGAAGTCATCCAGCTGGATTTTGACTAGTTAATTCAGAGCATTGAATCCAAAGATGCTCTGTCATGGAACGTGTGTGCATAAATGAACATTCGAAAATAAATTACAGTACTGAAGGGGGTTATCGATTTTAACTATCTCTTCTGAGGTGCGTTAAGCCACTATTCTCATTTGTAAACAAGCTACATCAGATAAATTGTATCTAAGAATATTTTAAGCAAAATTATCTGATTCTCATCTCAGTTTGTTTTTAATTCGAGTTTTGATGTAAATGTTGGTCCATCAATTCCTCAGTTTAAAACTTTACCTCCTTGTCTGTAAATCCATCCATGGCCTCACCACCACCACCCCCCCTCCCCCCAATCTATGTCTCTTCCTTCAGCCCCACAACTCTGCAAGATCTCTGAGCTCCTCCAACCCCGGCTTCATCAGGAAACTCAATTGTAATCAAGCCATCATTGGTAGCCATGTCTTCCATGATCTTGGTCCTCAGCTCTGGAATTCCATCCTTAAACCTCTCCCTCTCGTTTCTCCCCCTTTAAGGTGCTCTTTAAAACGTTAGCCTTTTGACCCAAATTTTGGCTCAGCAAGAAAGTTGAGAATGAATCCTGTGAAGTGTTTAGTGACTACATTAAAAGCTCTATATTACTGCAAATTCTTATCAGTGCAATGAGGTGCTGGGGTTGCCCATGTGATTGGAGCCACAATTTCAAGATGGCTGTCTTGCAGGCCATAGAGGTCGATAAAACGTTCTCAAACAAAAAGGAAAAGGCACCAATTGACCCAGTAGGATGTGGACATCAAATTGCTAAACTTGTCTGAAGTACATTTATCAAGAGTTCGAAGTTCAGGCAATATTGCTCACTCGTATCCTGAGCTGAAAAACTGACAAGCTTTTTTGTCTCAATTGACCTTAGCCACCTGGAATTCTGGGAGCTGACCTTCAGGAGCAGGTCCTTCCTCTACAAACAGGTAAGTGCGGAATGCAAGCAACCTGAAATATTGCTGACTAAAAGTAAAAGCTAATCGACACCCTTTTCTCAAGCAGTGTAAATTTGTTGTTCCTGTTGATATTTGATAGATTATTGCGATTCCGTCCTGAAGGGTTTGGGATGAAAAGCTTCAATAACATGATTCTTTTTTTCCTGCAATACTCAAAAGTAATAATGATTTCTTTTTAAATCTCAAAGAGCTAAAATTATCTGTATTGGTTGATTTCTTTATACATGTCTTGCCCTGATAATCAATACCTTATGAGGAGAGATTGAGTAGATTGGGCCTGTACTCGTTGGAGTTTAGAAGGCTGAGGGGAGATCTTATAGAGACCTATAAGATAATGAAGGGGCTCGACAGGGTAGAGGCAGAGAGATTCTTTCCACTTAGAAAGGAAACAAGAACTAGAGGACACAGCCTCAAAATAAGGGGGAGTCGGTTTAGAACAGAGTTGAGGAGGAACCTCTTCTCTCAGAGGGTAGTGAATCTCTGGAAGCGGTGGAGGCTTCCTAGTTAAATATGTTTAAGCCACAGGTAAATAGATTTCTGATCAATAAGGGAATTAAGGGTTATGGGGAGCGGGCGGGTAAGTGGAACTAAACCACTATCAGATCAGCCATGAACTTATTGAATGGCGGGGCAGGCTCGAGGGGCTAGATGGCCTACTCCTGTTCCTATTTCCTATATACTTATGTACTTATGTACACAGTGGTTAGCACTGCTGCCTCACAGCGCCAGGGACCTGGGTTCGATTCCCGGCTCGGGTCACTGTCTGCGCAGAGTCTGCATGTTCTCCCTGTGTCTGCGTGGGTTTCCTCCAGGTGCTCCGGTTCCCTCCCACAGTCCGAAAGATGTGCTAGTAGGTGCATTGGCCATGCTAAATTCTCCCTCAGTGTACCCGAACAGGCGTCGGAGTGTGGCGACTAGGGGATTTTCACAGTAACTTCACTGCAGTGTCAATGTAAGCCTACTTGTGACACTAATGAATAAACCTATATCTCAGCTGTGACTGCAATACTCTCCAATGTATTTTGTAATATTCCTTGCTTCACAATGCAGAAAATGTCAGTAGAATTTGGTGTAATGTTGGTTGCAAGTGATATTCAGCCATATTTGGAAAGACTTGTATTTACATAACAATTTATCACAGTTCCCAGAAACAAAAGTGCTTCATGTACAATTAAGCACTTTCTGCAATGCAGTGAATGTTGACAGCTAAACAAACTCAGCAGTTGTTTTACACACAGAAAATCACACAACCAGTAATAAGATAATTGACCAGTTAATTTGGCGCTTTATGTTGGCTGAGGGTTGAATGTTTGGCCAGGAGGCACTGATTACCTCCCATTCTTGGTCAGTTAGCATAAAAATCACGTTCCATGTTCTTCTTTGCATAGGGATCACTTAATATCCAAATGGACGATCAGACAGGCCGTTGATTTAAACATTTCATCTGGGTGACAGCACAGCCAACAGTGCAGCGGACCCTAGTGCTGCACTGGAGTGCCGGCCAGGATTATATCTGAGAGTTTGGAGTGTTGCAGCTGTTGGCCAGGATGTATACAAATGTTTGGCATCAGCTGTACCCATTTGCATAACGCTATATTTATCCGTGTTACATTACATCTGCCACATACGAGTCCATCACCCCAGTGAATCCAGACCTACTTGTGATTTCGTTTTAGCATCCAAGATCCTATCAGCCGCACAAATCTTTGTATTATCCACCACTTTAGCACATTGCTCCCTAACAGCCTTTATTCCGATCATTGATAAAGAAGGTACAGAGCAATGGCCCTGACACTGATAGTTGTTCCACTGTATGAGGTGCTCCAAGCTGCTAGCAACATCAACCTCTTAATGAAGGATGTGAGATTGCAACCCAGTTCCTGGTTCAGTCCAGGATCCGCCTGCCAATCCCACACGGCTCTGTGTGTTTTGCGGCACCTTGTTAAAGGACCTTTGAATATCCAGATTCACAGCTGATCTGCATCCAGTGACTCAGTAACTTCCTTAAAAAGTCTCCGTCTGTTTGGGGGGAACGTGACCTCAATTAGTGGTCAGCCAGTTTTTACTGCGGTTGCTCTCTCTTCACAGTGACACTGATGAGCTCTAATTGTCTGAAACTGTAAACATTCTCAGCCCTATCTCGAATTACTTCCCCTTACTACCATCGCTATTCATAGCTCAGCACTACAATATGCCTTTAAAGTGCACTAATGTTGCCACAGCAACTAGGACGACTTGGGAGGCGAGGCGGGTGTGGATTAGATGCGGGTTCAGTTCCCTTTTCGGTCGGGGTGAAGTTTTGACCTGTCTTCCCATTACATAGACACAAATTTAAAAGTAAAATTCAACAATGCAGCTGTAACACAGCAAATCACCTGGAAATGTCGCGAGGTCACTTTTTTAATTCATTCCTGGGACATGGGCATTACCGGCTGCCCAGCATTTATTGCCCAGCCCTAGTTACCCTTGAGGTGGTGGTGGTGAGCTGCCTTCTTGAATCTCTGCAGTCCACATGCAGTGGGTTGACCCACAATGTTCTGGGGACCCGGATTCAAATCCCGCCACAGCAGATGGTGGAATTTGAATTCAATAAAAAATATCTGGAATTAAGAATCTACTGATGACCATGAAACCGTTGTCGATTGTCGGAAAAACCCATCTGGTTCACTAATGTCCTTTAGGGAAGGAAATCTGCCATTCTTACCTGGTCTGGCCTACATGTGATTCCAGAGCCACAGCAATGTGGTTGACTCTCAATTGCCCTCCAAGGGCAACTAGGGATGGGCAATAAATGCTGGCCCAGCCAGCGACACCCATGTCCCATGAATGAATAAAAAAAAGTCTCAGAGGGGGACTCAAACCTGCAACTTCTGGCTCAGAGGCAGGGACCCTCCCCACTGCGCCACAAGACCTCCGAAAGTGATAGTTCTTTATCACTGGCCATAAAATGTGTCCACTGTAAAATCACATGGGGCTTTGTGCAGATTGCGGCACCGTCATCTTCAGGAAGTATACAGTGGTAAAGATTGTTCTGCTGGGCTGGAGTGGAGCGTGTGTTGCGCCCATGTTGTCAACCTCTGGAATTGAGTAGGTGAATAGATAGTAAGTCCCATGACATTAAGCACACAGATCAATGGGCTGGTATTTTGTGAGAGTTTGAGGTGAGTCTATTCAGTGAGCAAAGCCTTATTCCCTCCACCAGTCATTTCTCCCCTATTCTTCTGAGAGTTCTAGCCTCTGATTGGGCAATGACGCCCGCATGTCCTTTGATACTTCACTCAGACAAAAATTTGTCACAGAGGCCAGTGTTCCAACAGAGATTGAGAGTAGATCACAATTGGTAGTCCTGGGCTGTTTCTTCCTATTATAGAATCTACAGTGCAGAAGGAGGCCATTTGGCCCATCAAGCCTGCACCGACAACAATCCCACCCAGGTCCTATCCCCGTAACCCCACATATTTACCCTCCTAATCCCCCTGACACTAAGGGGCAATTTAGCACGGCCAATCCACCTAACCCGCACATCTTTAGACTGTGGGAGGAAACTGGAGCACCCGGAGGAAACCCACGCAGACACGGGGAGAATGTGCAGACTCCACACGGACAGTCACCCGAGGCCGGAATTGAACTCGGGGCCCTGGTGCTGCGAGGCAGCAGTGCTAACCACCGTGCCGCCCCATCATTGCCAAGATGGGAATGAGGGACTTCAGTCACGTGGCGAGATTGGAGATGTTCTGCTTAGAGAGGAGAAGGTTCTGAGGAGATTTGATAGAGGTGTACAAAATCGTGAGGGGTCTGGACAGAGCAGCTTCCATTGGCAGAAGGGTTGAGAACCATAGGCCACGCTGATTTAAGATGGTTAGCAAAAGAACCAGAAATGACATGAGAAAAAAGATTCTTATGCAACAGGGTAGCTAGGATCGGGAATGCACTGCCAGTGAATATAGTGGAGGCAGATTCAATCAATTTCATTAGGGAATTGGATAATTATCTGGAAAGTAAAAAAAATGCAGGTCTGCGTGGCAAAGGCAGGGGAGTGGGCTGCGTTGAGTAGCTCTTACAGAGAGTCAGTGCGGACAGAATAAGCCAAAGGGGCTCCTTCTGTGCTGTAACCATTCTATAATCACACTGAGACTAATAGTCGCATCACAAGAGCCCCTGTATGTGATCAAGTAAGACCAAACAGGCCAGTGATCAAAGCTGGAGTCTTGCAGATCCTAATGGCTCAGTGCTTACTCGTTATTTCACCTCCAAACTGAGTCCTCACTTAGTTTTCAGGCATTTTCACTATTTTAACCTTCGTAATTGGATTCACTGCAGACAATCTGATTGCTGGTGGGGAGCTGGCAATCTGCTCTTCACCACTGCTTCCCACACAATGTGACAGGATATATTCCCCAATCAGCTAAGTGGCAGTTCACCTCTGCGGACAGACGGGCTAAGCTGGAGGTGAGAAAGTCCTGAATCAGACAGCAGAAAGGAGCGAGATGGTTGGAGAGCCCCTCTAGCACATGTGGTCAACCCTTAAAGAGACTGGGGCTTCATAGGTTTATTGTTGAGAGGAAAAGAATTGTTTGACCTGAAAGAGGAAACCCAGAGAGGAATTCCTATTGAGATCAGAGGAAATGGTACAGCTGAAAACGTCAGACGGGGAGACGGGTTACTGCGGGTGTTTCCCAGCATGGGGTGAAGCAGGAGCAGTACAGCCTGACACACATCAGACAGTGTGTTAGAATGTGTTCTGGATGGTTGTGAAAACTGATTCTAGACTTGTTAATATGAAGGAAAATGATCACATTTGTTTTGCCTTTATGGGCGGCACAGTGGCTGCCTCACAGCGCCAGGGACCCGGGTTCGATTCCCGGCTTGGGTCACTGTCTGTGTGGAGTTTACACGTTCTCCCTGTGTCTGTGTGGGTTTCCTTTGGGTGCTCCGGTTTCCTCCCACAGTCCAAAAGATGTGTTGGTCAGGTGCATTGGCCGTGCTAAATTCTCCCTCAGTGTACCCGAACAGGCGGCGGACTGTGGGAAGCGACTAGGGGAATTTCACAGTAACTTCATTGCAGTGTTAATGTAAGCCTACCTGTGACACTAATAAATAAACTAATTGGTTTGACCTGCCACACCTTTTGCCACACACCTTCACTGTAGCAGTGTCTCCCTGTGTTCTTTTGAATCAGGCAGCACAGTGGTTAGCACTGCTGCCTCACAGCGCCAGGGACCCGGGTTCGATTGTGGGTCACTGTCTGTGTGGAGTTTGCACATTCTCCCCGTGTCTGCGTGGGTTTCCTCCGAGTGCTCTGGTTTCCTCCCACAGTCCAAAGATGTGTAGGTTAGGGGGATTAGCCATGCTAAATTGCCCCTTAGTGTCCAAAGATGTGTAGGTGCATTAATTGCAGTAAGTGCTGCGAAGCGTCCAAACCTTCCCTATTGTATTCCCAGTTGAAGGTTACCGTGGACAGTGATTAACGTACAGTGTGATCGACCATTGGCAAACCAAACGCATCAGGACACAAAGTCCAGGACAGAAAGCTCACAGAGACCTCTGGTGGCTGCACCTGGGAGTTCCCCTAAGCAGCAATCACACAAGGCAAACATTTCATTGATTTAATTAAACACCAGGCATTCTGGTGACGGAGAGAGCAATGAGGTCTTGCTACAGTTGCGCTGGGCTTCGGCGAGACCACACCTGGAGTGTTGTGTGCAGATTTGGTCTCCGTACCTAAGAAAGGATATGTTACATTGGAATGAGTACACCAAAGGTTCACTAGATTGGTCCCTGGGAGGGGAGGCCGAAAAAACTGCACCAATGTTCTCTGGAATTTAAAAGAATGAGAGGTGATCTCATTGAAACTGACTAGATTCTGAAGGGGCTCGGCAGGGTAGACACTGAGAGATTGTTCTCTCAGGCTAGCCAATCTAGAACAGTAAAGTTAAAGCTTATTTATTATTCACAAGTAAGCCTTACATTAACACTGCAATGAAGCTACTGTGAAATTCCCCTAGTCGCCACAGTCCGGTGCCTGTTTGGGTACACGGAGGGAGAATTTAGCATGGCCAATGCACCTAACTTGCACATCACAGGGCCATCGTCTCATAGAAATCATAGAAATCATAGAATCCCTACAGTGCAGAAGGAGGCCATTCGGCCCATCGAGTCTGCACCGACCACAATCCCACCCAGGTCCTACCCCCACATATTTACCCGCTAATCCCTCTAACCTACGCATTTTAGGATTCTAAGGGGCAATTTTTTTAACCTGGCCAATCAACCTAACCCGCACATCTTTGGACTGTGGGAGGAAACCGGAGCACCCGGAGGAAACCCACGCAGACTCGAGGAGAACGTGCAAACTCCACACAGACAGTGACCCGAGCCGGGAATCGAACCCGGGATCCTGGAGCTGTGAAGCAGCAGTGCTAACCACTGTGCTACCGTGCCGCCCCGTCTCAGGAGAAGGGTTTGATCACGTGGGACTGAGATGATGAGAAATTTCTTCATGCAAAGGGTTTGTGAAATTCTGGAATTCTCTACCCTAGAGGGGTATCAGACATATATCATTCGGTATATTTAAGGCTGGGATAGACTGACTTTTGGTCCCTCGGGGAATCGAGGAAAATGGGGAGTGGGCGGGAAAGCAGAGTTGATGCCAAATGTCATCGTATTGACTGACGAAGCAGGCTCAAAAGCCATATTGTCTAATCCTAATTAGATTTATAGAATTCCTACAGTGCAGAAGGAAGCCATTCGGCCCATCGAGTCTGCATCGATCACAATCCCACCCACGCCCTGTTCCCATAACCCCATGCATTTACCCTAGCTAGTCCCCCTGACACAAAGGGGCAATTTATCATGGCCAATCCACCTAACCTGCACATCTTTGGACTGTGGGAGGAAACCGGAGCACCCGGAGGAAACCCACGCAGACACAGGGCGAACGAGCAAACTCCACACACATGGCGATTGAAGCCGGGAATCGAACCCGGGTCCTGGTGCTGTGAGGCAGCAGTGCCAACCACTGTGCCACCGTGCTGTCCATAATTCTTATGCTCTCATCAAGATAACTGGTCATTTATGTCATTATTATTAATGGGCCATCCAGTGGCATAATTGGCTGCTGCAACATCGCATGGACTGCAGCGTGACAAGAAGGCAGCTCACCACCACCACCTGAAGGGCATCTAGGGATGGGCAATAAACGCTGGCCAGCCAGCGACACCCACATCCCACGAATGAATTTTTTTAAAACCTGGAAAAGGGAATTTGTATTTGAATATAGTCTTTCACATCCTCAGAATTCCAGCCTTCTGATATTACCCAACCTCAGAGTATTCCCTCAGATCCCATCCACCGATTATTCCCTCATTCCCAGTTGGGGATACAGTACATGACTTCTGATCTCTGTCCCACTTCATCACCACATGCCTGACTCCAGATGGTTCCAACCTGAATGCCCCATTGCGCTGGTCTACTGAGGCACGGTAAGAAGTCTCACAACACCAGGTTAAAGTCCAACAGGTTTATTTGGTAGCAAATACCATTAGCTTTCGGAGCGCTGCTCCTTCGTCAGATGGAGTGGAAATGTGCTCTCAAACAGTGCAAACAGACAAAATCAAGTTGCAGAATACTGATTAGAATGCGAATCCAGCAGTGCTCCGAAAGCTTATGGTATTTGCTACCAAATAAACCTGTTGGACTTTAACCTGGTGTTGTGAGACTTCTTACCGTGTTCACCCCAGTCCAACGCCGGCATCTCCACATCATGACGACTGAGGCACCCACAGGAAGGTATTTTGGAGCTCAATGTAAATGTGTTTATTCAATGTAAATGCTAACATTTCCTTTGAATAAACCCATACTCAGTGATCTAAATTGCAACATCTTATGAACCTCCTACTTTGCTTGTAATTGGTGAGTTCTCTGTCACCAAACATTTCTGAGAAAAGTAATGGCAGAGACTCATCAAGCCTATCATTGTGTAACATTGTGGTTTCACAGTTCAGTAACCACATTCATGAGTCTGAAATTATTTACCCTTGAATCTCTTGTTTTGCGATGCGGACCTATCATTGTTGCTCAGTTAGCAGGGAAATATGAAGACAGAAGCCAATGTCCTTGGTCCTCACCACATCCTTAGCCATCAACTACATTCCCCTCTCTGACGGCTATCAGAGGTTGTACCGGATATGTTTGCAACCTGGGTGTTGTATCTGATCCTGAGGTAAGCTTCCAACTGCAAGTGGGCGGCACGGTGGCACAGTAGTTGGCACTGCTGCCTCACAGTGCCAGGGAACCGGGTTCAAATCCGGCCTCGGGTGACTGTCTGTGTGGAGTTTGCACGTTCTCCCCATGTCTGCGTGGGTTTCCTTCGGGGGCTCAGGTTTCCTCCCACAGTCCAAAGATGTGCGGGTTAGGTGGATTGGCCATGCTAAATTGCCCCTTGGTGTCAGGGGGACTAGCAGGATGGATAAGTGGGGTTATGGGAATAGGGCCTGGGGTGGGATTGTGGCCTGTACAGACTTGATGGGCCAAGTGGCCTCCTTCTGTACCATAGAGCTTCTATGCTTCCCTTCTTCTATACCAAGACTGCCTACTTCCAACTCCATTGCATCACCCAACTCTACCCAAGCCTCAGTTCATCTGCTACTAAAACCTTCATCTATCCCGTTGTTACCTCTAGAGTTAGCACTCTGCCTGAATACTATCCCCCAATATCCCAGCACCCCTGTGCTCATTGACCTGCTCTGGCTCCCAGAGCAACAATGCCTCCGTTTAAATTTCTCAATCTTGTTTTCAAATGCCTTCATCACCTCGGCCCTCTTAATCTCTGTAACCGTCTTCAGCCCCACGGGCCTCTGAATTCTTCACTGTTCTGATTCTGGCCTCTTACCCCTGGCCTGTTTTAATCATTCCACCATTGGCAGCCGTGCCTACAGCTAGCTAGACCCCACACTCAGAAATTCCCTCCTTAAGCGTCTCTCTCTCGCTACTGCTCTTTCCTCTTTTAAAATGGTCATTAAAAACCAACTCTTTGACAAAGCTTTTAATGTTTCCTTATGTGGTTCGGAGCTAAGTTGATGAGACTCCTGTGAAGCACCTTGAGGTGTTTAATTTAATTGAAAAGTGCATTTTAAATGCAAGCTTTGGTCATTGTTTTAGCTCTCGTGGTTAACGTTTCTTCTGTTCAGAGAAATTGGGGACAGAAGCATGTACCTACACAAAGCCGGTGGCTTTAACTGTTTGACTTGCGTCATGCAAAGGCAGAACTGTACTTCCTGATCATGGGATTCAAGGTCCCTTCACACAAACCACTGTACAAGTGTAAGTGCTATAATACTGTTGACCAAAACCAAAACTGCTGGAGATTAATCCTATGAATTCATTGCTGTAGCATTGTGGGCTGGTGAGATTTACAAGTAAAGAATATCGTTTGTATAATTTATAAGAATTATCATGATCATCATTTTGTGTTTTGCCACCTTAATTTTCATTTCTGTTAACTTTCACAGATATTAATCAGAAATTAGCACTGGGCAGGGAACTCCTTTCATGAGAGGGTTCAGGGAGAATACTGTTATCACTGTCCGTGATTCACTCTGTCACTGGATGACATGTGGTTCATTGTTCATTTTAGATATTGGTATAATCTCTTTTTAAAAATTTGTTTGTGGGACATGGGCATCGCTGGTTGGCCAACATTTATTGTCCATCCCTAGTTGCCCGAGGTCAGTTGAGAGTCAACCACATTGCTGTGCCTCTGGACTCACATGTAGGCCAGACCAGGTAAGGACGGCAGATTTCCTTCCCTAAAGGGCATTAGCGAACCGGATGGGTTTTTCTGACAATCGACAGCGGTTTCAAGGTCATCAGTAGATTCTTAATTACAGATATTTTTTATTGAATTCAAATTCTACCATCTGTGGGATTCGAACCCAGGTCCCCAGAGCATTAGCTGAGTTTCTGGATTAATAGTCTAGCAATAGTACCATCTATTGGAGCCTTGATTGGGATGAAGCGTTTCCATGGGCTGTGCTAACTTGCTATCTAGTAACTGGTTACAGAACAGGATTGAAAGAAGCATAAGACCAGCTTAACTGCTTTGACTGCCAAAATTGGTTTCTAAAGAGCACAGACAAAGTAGAAATTTCTGATCAAAAAATGAAATGGAACTAATAATGCTCTTCCGCAGTGTTCTTAAAATGTGAAACCTTGTGATGGTAGAAGGTTTTTTTAAACATGCTATTGTTCCAGGTGAGGAGAATGACAGGGGCTCTGGTTGCTGTTGGACAGGGCAAGCTAATGCCCCGACATATAGCAGATCTGCTTGAGATGCGGGATTCCAGGGCTTATCCACAGAACATTGTAGCCCCACCTGATGGCCTGTTTTTGAAGAATGTGGAATATGACACAAAGGGTAAGAAGCTAGAACATCAAAAAGGTGGTGATTGTGTGATTCTCGTTTTTGTTTGTGAGAGAAATCTTAGCACAATAAACATACTCGTGTACACTCGCACCCGTGTACACTCGCACCCGTGTACACTCGCACCCGTGTACACTCGCACCTGTGTACACTCGCACTCGTGTACACTCGCACTCGTGTACACTCGCACTCGTGTACACTTGCAAGCATATGCGCCTGTGCTCATATACAGACCTGCGCATATAGACACATTCACTCACATGTACAGATGCTCATATGAACATACATAAATAGAGTTTACACACACAAATATATAGACACTTAAACATTCTCACATATACAGACACTTGCATTCATATATACAGGCACTCACACTTGTACACATACACACTCACACTCATATATACAGGTGCTCACATGCATGCATACAGGTACTCATTTTTCAGACACTCCTCCTATACAGACAAACGTACACTCTCATATACAGGCACTTATTCTTACACACACACACACCTAGGATACTGTTACGAAATCCCACTGATGTTACATGCGAGAATACTCCAGCCTGAAACACTGATTTCAGTGTATTTTCTTTTGGATATTAATGAGAAACATTCGCGGAAAAGGTGAAAACTCAGACCTCTCTTTCATTCAACAACAAAAAAGTATTTATTAAGTGGAAGAAAGATAATAAAACACTACAAAGAACAATCTTATACTTGGGCAAATTAACCGTAAGCACTTGGTCCCTCAAAGACTGAAAACCCAAAAGTATCTGTTTTCCCGGTATTCCTAAACTCTGCTGATACCCCATTTCCCAAGCAACAACCTTTGGTCAAATCTAGTCAGTGATTACCACACCGGACACCTTAAGTGACCAGGACTTGGGAATGGTATTCGGTTCAGTGAAAAAAATGATCTTTTGCACAAAACTGGCTTGCCTTTAGCACTTCATCTATAGCTGAGCTGTTTCCTGAAGACGGCTGCCCCTCTCCCCTGTTCTTCTGCTGCCTTCAGCCCCTAATCTATGGGTGAACTGGTTCCTTGGAATGGCTGCCTCTCTCTATCTTGCTGCTGCTTCTTCAACACCTCGTCTGTGTCCTGACTTTCTGCGCTCTGACTACTAATTGCATCAATTGCAAAGGACACCCTGTTCCCTATATTTAAACATATAATCCCTACAGTGCAGCAGCAGGCCATTTGGCCCATCGAGTCTGTACTGACTCTCTGACAGAGCATCTTGTCCAGGCCCACCCACTGCTTGTAACCCCATGTGTTTACCCCGCTAACCCCCTAACCTTCACATCTTTGGACACTTAAGGGGCAATTTAGCATAGCCAATCCACCTAACCTGCACACCTTTGGACTGTGGAAGGAAACCGGAGCACCCGGAGGAAACCAACACAGACACAGGAAGAATGTGCAAATTTCACACAGACAGTCACTCAAGGTTGGAATTGAACCCGGGTCCCTGACGCTGTGAGGTAGCATTGCTAACCACTGTGCCACCGTTCTGCTCTTTCTCTTAGTTGCTACCTAGTTTACAAAGTACATAATAGTTTGATGTTAGTTGTGCAATAAAACCATTCATTTTAATAGCATCCTACCATTTTGCGACAATACTCATATATAAACAGATACACAGAAACTTGTATACTGTCAGTCACACCGACATATTCAAGCAAAAGACGTACCTACATACACTTTTACATATGATATACATACTGATTCACACTTATATAAACATACACTGGTGCACACAATTTGTTCACGTAAATATACATATTTAAGATAGTCATTGATAATTCGATAGGGAATTCGAGTGAAAGTTCTTTATCCAGAGAATGGTGAGAATATGGTACTCACTCCCACAACTCGTGTAGTTGAAGTGGATCAACATGGTAGCACAGTGGTTAGCACTGCTGCCTCACAGCGCCTTTAATTCTGGCCTTGGGTCACTGTCTGTGTGGAGTTTGCACGTTCTCCCCATGTCTGCGTGGGTTTCCTCCGGGTGCTCCGGTTTCCTCCCACACGCCAAAGATGTGCGGGTTAGGTTGATTGGCCATGCTAAATTGACCCTAGTGTCAGGGGGACTAGCAGGGTAAATATGTGGGGTTACGGTATAGGGCCTGGGTGGGGATTGTGGTCGGTGCAGACTCGATGGGCCGAATGGCCTCTTTCTGCACTGTAGGAATTCTCTGTAGATGGATTCAAGGGGAAGCCAGATACTTTCATGAGTGAGCAAGGAATAGAAGGGTTGTTAATAGGGTTAGATGAAGAGGAGTGGGAGGAAACCTGTTCAGAGCGTAACACCAGCATAAACTTGCTGTACACTTTTCATAACTCGACCTCTCTGAAAAGTTTACACAAGTACAAGTATGGATACAAACAAACATTTATGTTTGTGATCATGCAAATATGTACACACAGCCACAGACACGTATACAAGCATGCACGCATACGTGCAAATATAAACCTACTCACACGCTCTTATTTAAATAGGTTGGACCAGTCAGAGGCAGTTTGGTAGATTCTGTGGTCGGTAAGTCGAGTTAACTAAGATTGCCCAGAGAGTGACACACAAAATTAAAAAGAGCAAGTCAAAGTTTTTGTGATTGAAATGGTTTTGCAAAATAAGCTCAACCTGATTTACTTGTTCAGCTCAGTCTTAGTTAGTCAGTGATTATAGAGACTCTCGCAGTGGGGTTGGTGAATGAACCACACAGAACAGGAAGGATCTGTCCTTTCTCTCTGTTGTATTAGCTGGTTTTAGCCAGTGTGATCCCTGGATTCTGGATCCCTAGATTAAGGAGAGAAATGTTTGTCCAAAACGCCTGCTGAGAAGTGGACTGATGCAGAGGGGAAGGGATCAGGCTCAGCTGTGATGCCCCCCACATTCGAATGACCTGCTGAGTACTCAGCACTGAGGCTTATAATTGAAGAATTGCTGCTTTGACCAAGGTACTGTATCCAACAGGTAACTGTGAAACTGAACCCCAGCAAGGGTCAATGCCAGTTTCTGCTGGACTGGATCCCAGCAAGGGTCAGTGCCAGTTTCTGAGGATCTAGACCCCCAGCAAGGGTCAATGCCAGTTTCTGCTGGACTGGATCCCAGCAAGGGTCAATGCCAGTTTCTGAGGATCTAGACCCCCAGCAAGGGTCAATGCCAGTTTCTGAGGATCTAGACCCCAGCAAGGGTCAGTGCCAGTTTCTGAGGATCTAGACCCCCAGCAAGGGTCAATGCCAGTTTCTGAGGATCTAGACCCCAGCAAGGGTCAGTGCCAGTTTCTGAGGATCTGGACCCCAGCAAGGGTCAGTGCCAGTTTCTGCAGATCTGGACCCCAGCAAGGGTCAGTGCCAGTTTCTGTTGGACTGGATCCCAGCAAGGGTCAGTGCCAGTTTCTGAGGATCTAGACCCCCAGCAAGGGTCAGTGCCAGTTTCTGCTGGACTGGATCCCAGCAAGGGTCAGTGCCAGTTTCTGTTGGACTGGATCCCAGCAAGGGTCAGTGCCAGTTTCTGAGGATCTAGACCCCCAGCAAGGGTCAGTGCCAGTTTCTGCTGGACTGGATCCCAGCAAGGGTCAGTGCCAGTTTCTGCTGGACTGGACCCCAGCAAGGGTCAGTGCCAGTTTCTGCTGGACTGGAACCCAGCAAGGGTCAGTGCCAGTTTCTGCTGGACTGGATCCCAGCAAGGGTCAGTGCCAGTTTCTGCTGGACTGGACCCCAGCAAGGGTCAGTGCCAGTTTCTGCTGGACTGGACCCCAGCAAGGGTCAGTGCCAGTTTCTGCTGGACTGGAACCCAGCAAGGGTCAGTGCCAGTTTCTGCTGGACTGGATCCCAGCAAGGGTCAGTGCCAGTTTCTGCTGGACTGGAACCCAGCAAGGGTCAGTGCCAGTTTCTGCTGGACTGGATCCCAGCAAGGGTCAGTGCCAGTTTCTGAGGATCTAGACCCCAGCAAAGGTCAGTGCCAGTTTCTGCTGGACTGGAACCCAGCAAGGGTCAGTGCCAGTTTCTGCAGACCTGGACCCCAGCAAGGGTCAGTGCCAGTTTCTGCTGGACTGGAACCCAGCAAGGGTCAGTGCCAGTTTCTGCTGGACTGGATCCCGGCAAGGGTCAGTGCCAGTTTCTGAGGATCTAGACCCCAGCAAAGGTCAGTGCCAGTTTCTGCTGGACTGGATTCCAGCAAGGGTCAGTGCCAGTTTCTGCTGGACTGGATCCCAGCAAGGGTCAGTGCCAGTTTCTGCTGGACTGGATCCCAGCAAGGGTCAGTGCCAGTTTCTGCAGACCTGAACCCCAGCAAGGGTCAGTGCCAGTTTCTGCTGGACTGGATCCCAGCAAGGGTCAGTGCCAGTTTCTGCTGGACTGGATCCCAGCAAGGGTCAGTGCCAGTTTCTGCTGGACTGGATCCCAGCAAGGGTCAGTGCCAGTTTCTGAGGATCGGGCCCCCAGCACGGGCCAGGTCTCATAGAAGAGAACAGAGTAATATTTTTAAATGGGCAAAATTTAACCAAAGGAATTCATTAAGGGGAAAGTTAATAGAAAAGATATTAAAATATCTTCAGTTGACAGGGTCGGAATCGCTCTGGAATGGAGTGAGTTTGTTTATTGGTCTTCTACACTGTTTTCTTCATCCCCAAAGCAGGGGGACAATAATATCGTGTTGGGAATTATTTTGTTGGCTGGTCCTCTAATTTGTTTATACTCCATCCTGCAAATTGTATAGATGTTTTGAGGGAAGGGGCTGCTCCATTTTGATTGTATTAATGTGAAGCAGTACAACCTCCTATGTACTGCTTTACATTAAGTGGTTTGCGCACACAGCCTCTCCAATTGGAACCGCTGATTAAACAACAAACTCAGCACTGTTCATGTGCAAAGCATATTTGTCTTGCATGCCAATGGAGGTTGAGGTTTGCCAGCAGTCCAGGCACTGTTATGCATGCCAGATGTTGCAGCTGTGAGTCTTAAACAGATGTCAATGAAGTCGTTTCTCCAGCAACCAAATCTTGAGGGCCCCAGAGGCTTAATTGTGAATTGTCATGGCAATTGTAAAAAAAAAACCTACCTTTTGTTTTGCCTTACAGATCTTGAAGTGGAAGAAAGTGTAATTCAGTGATTGTGGATGGTCCATAGACTCGGCCAAGTATCTTGGAATAGACTTCAGGCTCCAGAGCCTGTTGTAGCAAAGAAAAGGGGAAGAAATAGACAGACTTGCAATTACTTAGCATTTTTCACAACCACCAGATGTCTCAAAGCACTTGACAACCAAAGAAGTATTTTTGAAGTGTAGTCTCTTGTGATGTTGGAAACGTGGCAACCAGTTTGTGCTCCGCAAGCTCCCACAAACAGCGATGTGATAACGAGCAGATAATCTGTACTTTTCAGGTGTTGCTTGAGGGATAAATATTGGCTATGGCACTGGGGAGGACCTCCCTCTTCCCATGCCACTAGATCTTTCAATCCACCTGACAGAACAGATGGGACCTCAGTGAGGTGTCATTTAGAAAATACGTCACCTTTGACTCTGCAGCACTCCCTCAGTCACCCACTGGACTATCAGCCTAAGTTTTTGTGCTCAAGGGGTCGAAATCCCCTCCAACTGGACTTAATGAAATATAAACACCAAATCCTGCACATGAACAAAGAACAATACAGCACAGGAACAGGCCCTTCGGCCCTCTAAGCCTGTGCCGCTCATGTGCCCAACTAGACCATTCGTTTGTATCCCTCTATTCCCAGTCTGTTCATGTGGCTATCTAGATAAGTCTTAAACGATCCCAGCGTGTCCGCCTCAATCACCTTGCTTGGGAGTGCATTCCAGGCCCCCACCACCCTCTGTGTAAAATACGTCCCCCTGACATCTGTGTTGAACCTTGCCCCCCTCACCTTGAACTTGTGACCCCTTGTGTTCGTCACCTCCGACCTGGGAAAAAGCTTCCCACCGTTCACCCTATCTATGCCCTTCATAATTTTATACACCTCTATTAGGTCGCCCCTCATCCTCCGTCTTTCCAGGGAGAACAACCCCAGTTTACCCAATCTCTCCTTATAGTTAAAACCCTCCATACCAGGCAACATCCTGGTAAACCTTCTCTGTACTCTCTCCAAAGCCTCCACGTCCTTCTGGTAGTGTGGCGACCAGAACTGGACACAGTATTCCAAATGTGGCCTAACCATCATTCTATACAGCCCCAACATCATATGCCAACTTTTATATTCTATGCCCCGTCCAATAAAGGCTGTGCTGCCACCTTTAAGGATCTGTGGACTTGTACACCCAGGTCCCTCTGTGTGTCTATACTCCTGATGGTTCTGCCATTTATTGTACAGCTCCCCCTTACATTAGATCTACCGAAATGCATCAGACCAAACAACACGAAAAGCACACAGAGGCAGGCTGTACTGTCAGGGGTTAATTTTCAAAGCATTCCAATATCGAAAGCAAACCAATACTCTGTAAAGACACTGGGACATCATCACAACAATGACACAAGATCACTGCCATCAGACAACTAAAGAAACTGGGTAGGCCATCATAACAAATGGCTCCAGACAAAACAGCTATCAAGCAAACAACACCATCAATGGCCAAGGAGAAAAGGAACTTGTTACAGGCGTATCAGCCTGGGAGCCAGAGACATCTCACCTGAATGGGGTCCATTTGTTCCTGTTAAGGAAACAACATCAGGTCTGTTTGGACCAAGGCATCTAATGGACTAAAGAGATGCTAAGCACTGACCTCCCAGTAGGATGACTTCAGGAAGTATCTCACCTCTTCAGCAGAATGTCTTTGGGAAATGTGTTCTTGATATTTTCAATAAGGATTGTAATAAAAGGCCAAGACTGTGGGCTCTGGCTATGTAGCTGGAAAGAAAATCGGGGCCATTCACGTTGGCTCAGGCCTTTCAACACTGAGCAAACCAGTCGTGTTGGGGTTTGTAAATTTTCTCATCCATATACTGGTGATATTGGCCTGACGGTTCAGACTGCAGTCAGGAATGGTCATCCTGACTCGTGGAACTGCAACCTTTGACCTGAAAGTGTCAATCGTGTGGGGCGTTGTAAGTTATCAGCTAAATCCAAGGGGTATTGGGGCAGAGATTTAAGATAATGTTTTGAAATTTAAACTTAATTTATTAGCGTCACAAGTTTACATTAACACTGCAATGAAGTTACTGTGACAATCCCCTAGTCGCCACACTCTGGCGCCTGTTCGGGTACACTGAGGGAGAATTTAGCATGCCCAATGCTCCTAACCAGCACGTCTTTCGGAGTGTGGGAGAAAACCGCAGCACCCGGAGGAAACCCACGTAGACACAGGGAGAACTTGCAGATTCTGCACAGACAGTGACTCAACCCAGGAATCGAACCCAGACCCCTGGCGCTGTGAGGCAGTACAGATGCCACCAGATGCGCTGAGCATTTCCAACATTTGCCGTTTCTATTGTAGCAAAAATAACCCCATTTGCCTCAACCTTTCTGATTATGGACTCTAGGCTGTTCCACCTCAGGAACCGGGAGGGTCTGCTTCCTCACACATCATATGGAGATGCCGGCGTTGGACTGGGGTAAACACAGTAAGAAGTCTCACAACACCAGGTTAAAGTCCAACAGGTTTATTTGGTAGCAAATACCATAAGCTTTTGGAGCGCTGCCCCTTCGTCAGATGGAGTGGAAATGTGCACATTTCCACCTGCACATTTCCACTCCATCTGACGAAGGAGCAGCGCTCCGAAAGCTTATGGTATTTGCTACCAAATAAACCTGTTGGACTTTTAACCTGGTGTTGTGAGACTTCTTACTGTCCTCACACAATCAGCAGAAGACAGGGGAGAGTCCAAGAGTTGTCGTCTAAATGGAAGCACCACAATCCCTCCCACTTTACTAGTTACAGTCTCCCCAAGCCCACTGCTCTGCATGATATAGATAAGTGGTAATGGAGATTGTCATGCCCAAAGGCAGGTTCTTCAGGTCCTTTATCCTGAGATGCATTCTTGGCAGATTTTATTGGTCCCGGTTTGCCATTGTGTTCAGGGGCGACAGGGTGGGTGAAGCACCTCTCAAGTCTACCTCAGTGATAATGGGGATAAAACCCATGTTTTTGGTGTTGATCTCTGGGCAACCGGGCTAACCAGTCTCCCTCTGAGATTGCCAAATGCCCCTGTATGCAACCGTCCAGGAAAAAGAAGATAACCTGTTGAGTAATTGAGTTGAAGGCCTCGATGGCAACTCTTTAATATTTTCAGTAGAGCGGTTACCACTGGCTCACTGTCACGCGAGTGTTGCAGGTATTTCTGGGGTTACCGTACACTCTGTGATGAAGTGGTGTTTCGATTCCACTTCGCAGCGAGCAATGGCCGGGGTCACGCCCAACCATAAGAGCAGAAAGAGGCCATTCGGCCCATCGAGTCTGCTCCACCATTCAATGTGACTGTTGTGATGTGATAATCCTCTCGTCCACTTTCCCGCCTTATCCCCATAAACCTCGATTCTCTTACTGATTAAAAATCTGTCCATCTCAGCCTTGAACTTGCTTATCGACCCAGCACCAGTTGAAAATTGCCTGGGACGGTCTCCAATTGTGGCAGCAAATTTTGAAGTTCAGGGAACCTAAAAGCAAGCACCCAGTTATCTAGATTCCCTCCTGACCACGTGAGGATTGATCCCAGAAAAGGTAGCTCGGTATCCGTATTGGGTTGGTGTCAGAACTGCAGCTTCTTGCAATGTATGAATCACTCCGTGCACTCTGCATTCTAACCACATCCCCTGAGGTGGGCGTACCAGAACTGCTGCTCTGCTGAGCTTGAGTGTGGGATGATGCCTGCTCTCAGATGGAAAACTGAAATTCGAATCCCTGGCCCACATCTCTGTTTCATATGGTTCAGTTAGATAGAGATGAGTAATACAACAGAAAGTGGTGTCTCAATGCTTGGGCGGCACGGTGGCACAGTGGTTAGCACTGCTGTCTCACAGCTCCAGGGACCCGGGTTCGATTTCTGGCTTGGGTCACTGACTGTGAAGAGTTTGCACGTTCTCCCTGTGTCTTGCATGGGTTTCCTCCGGGAGCTCCAGTTTCCTCCCACAGTCCAAAGATGTGCAGGTTAGGTGGATTGACCCTAGTGTCCTAGGATGTATAGGTTAGAGGGATTATCAGGGGTAAATGTGTGGGGTTGTGGAGAGAGGGCCTGGGGTGGGATTGTTGTCGGTGCAGACTCAATGGGCCGAATGGCCTCCTCCTGCACTGTATGATTCTATGATTTCACATATAGCTTTCTGCTGAATAAACTGTAACTCCTTTTTCCGTGTGTGTCTTATTATCAGTAAATTAGTGAATTATAATAGAAAATGAGTTGCAAAGGTTTGGTACCACGTTGAGCTGAACCAGGTCTCCAATTTCTTTTAAATTTTTCTTTGTTCATGAGAAGTGGGCATTGCTGGCGAGGCGAGTATTCATTGTCCTTCTCTAATTGCCCTTGAGAAGGTGGTGGTGAGCTGCCTTCTCGAACTGCTGCAGTCCATGTGGTGTAGGTACACCCACAGTGTTCAGGGAGAGAGGTCCAGGATTTTGGCCCAGCACCAGTGAAGGAATGGCGATATATTTCCAAGTCAGGTTGGTGTGTGGCTTGTGGTGCTGGTCCTCCTGTGTGTCTGCTGTCCTTGTTCTTCAGAGCGGTAGAGGTCACTGGTTTGGAAGGTGCTGTCAAAGGAGCCTTGGTGAGTTGCTGCACTACATCTTGTAGAGCTTGTGGGTTGTTTTGCCCTGGAGTGTGTCGAAATTCTTGAGTGTTGTTGGAGCTGCACTCAGCCCGGCAAGCAGAGGGTATTTTATTATACTCCTAACAGGTGGACAGGCTTTGGGGAGTTACTTAGAATCATAGAATAGAATCATAGAATCCCTGCAGTGCAGAAGGAGGCCATTCGAAATGGTCGGGAGCTTCGCGTTTTTAGGTGTCCAGATCGTCAACAACCTGGTCCCCTCATGCCGACACTATAGTTAAGAAAACCCACCAATGCCTCTACTTTCTCAGAAGACTATGGAAATTCGACATGTCCACTATGACTCTCATCAACTTTTAGAAATGCACCAAAGAAAGCATTTTTTCTGATTGTATCACAGCTTGGTATGGCTCCTGCTCTGCCCAAGACCGCAAGAAACTACAAAGGGTTGTGAACGTAGCCCAGTCGATCACTCAAACCAGCCTCCCATCCATTGACTCTGTCTACACTTCCCGCTGTCTCAGAAAAGCAGCCAGCATAAATCAAGGACCCCATGCGCCCCCGACATAGTCTCATCCACCTACTTCAAGAACAGCTTCTTTCCTGCTGCCGTCAGACTTTTGAATGGACCTACCTCGCACTAAGCTGATATTTCTCTACACCCTAGCTATGACTGTAATGCTGCATTCTGCACCCTCCCCTTTCCTTCTCTATGAATGGTATGCTTTGTATTGCGCGCAAGAAACAATACTTTTCACTGTATACTAATACATGTGACAATAATGAATCAAATCAAATCAAAATCCGAGTAGAGGATAGCTGGGGTGCCCCTGCCTCTGACTGCTGTGGGGACGTGTCAGTGTGGTGTTCTTCTTAAAAGTTACCCTGAGTTTAATGTAGAGCTATGCCCCACCGAGGTGTCTGTCTCTGCACTGGTGGAGGGTGCAGTTGAGTGCTGCGATGGACCTTCTTGAGCCTCTTCATTCTCGGATGTGCTCCAAGGGCTTGGAGCGTTGCTCGGCTGCGTGGATGGCCTGGATCTGCTCGTGCCTGCAATAAATAAGTGACAGTTTTAGTGAATAGCTCAGAGTGCACTGTGATTGTCAGGATTGAGGAGCTGAGATCCGTGCTAGCTCGTTGGGAGAGGCTAATCTGCGTGTTGCCACAGGAGTGATCTCTAACCTCCCCAGCAAACTCAGCTGCAGCCTCCTCGAATTCCACGAGGGCCACTGTCCTCTGCTGTTCTTCCTCCGATCTGGGCTCGCTCACATTGTTGAGGGCCAGCTTGCCCTGTGTGAAGCAGTAAGAAAAGCATGTGATCAGAGGGACAGGGCAGAGTCTGTTTGAAATGCAATTCTCCCCAGAAAGGGCCAGAGGATGGAGTGTGAACGACATGACAGATGGGGGGAGGGTGGTGACGTGGAAGTGTCCATGAGAGACTGAGTGTTGCTTTGTGTCCCTCGTTAATGGATGTGCGAGATCTGTGAAGAGGGAAGCCATTTGAGTACATGATGCCACGGTGAGATTTTGATATTGGAGGGAGTTGAAGGATGACTTACCCTGTTGGAGAGGATGAGATCACTTATCCACTTCCTGCACTGCATGGCACTTTCGACAATTACCAATCGCACTGACGTCCTGGGCAACCGTCTCCCTGCCAGAGGGGTGAGATTGGTGTGTTTCCTGGAACCTGGGTAGAGGACATGCCCCTGTATCAGACTCGTTGAATCAAGACCCTCAAGGCCATGTTAGTTGAAGGGGGATCCAGACTCCTTGAGGCTGTCATCCTTTTTCCTCTGGGTTGCTGACAACCTGCAACACCTGGTGAAGACATGTGGGCTGGCAAGAGTGATATGAGTGTGCTAGACCCATGGTAAAAATCAGAGTTAGGAACTAGAAGGGAAATCACCCAAAGGCTTGTTGCCAGGGAAGATGCTGAACTGGGCAGTATTCAGGTTTAAACTTGATCAGATATTTTTTGGAGAATGGATTGAGAATGGAGCTCTGATGATTGGATTGACAATTCCAACAGGTCCGATCCTCATCATAGAATCGCTACAGTGCAGAAGGAGGCCATTTGGCCCATTGAGTCTGCACTGGCAAGATTATGAGGGACATGGACAGAATGGATAGTCAGAAGCTTTTTCCCAGGATGGAAGAGTCAATTACTAGGAGGCATAGGTTTAAGGTGTGAGGGGCAAGGTTTAAAGGAGATGTACGAGGCAAGTTTTTTACACAAGAGAGTGGTGGGTGCCTGGAACTGCTGCCGGGGGAGATAGTGGAAACAGATAAGATAGTGAGTTTTAAGGGGCGTCTTGACAAATACATGAATAGGATGGGAATAGAGGGATATGATCCCCGGAAGGGTAGGGGGTTTTAGTTGAGTCGGGCAACATGGTCAGTGCAGGCTTGGAAGGCCGAAGGACCTGTTCCTGTGCTGTAATTTTCTTTGTTCTTGACTCTCTGACAGATTGCCTTACCCAAGCATTCTCCCCAGCCCAGTACCACCAGACATTTACCATGGCTAATCAATCACACCTACACCTCTTGGGCACCAAGGGGCAATTTAGCATGGTCTAACACAGTCTGCACCCTCTCTTTCTCAATGAACAGTATGGTTTGTCTGTATAGTGCACCAGAAACAATACTTTTCAATGTATACTAATACATGTGACAATAATCAATCAAATAAAAAAAAAAATCAAATCAATCAACTTAACCCACACATCTTTCGAGTGTGGGAGGAAACCGGAGCACCCGGCGGAAACACACAGACACGGGGAGAGTGTGCAAATTCCACACAGACAGTGACCCAAGGCCGGAATTGAACCCAGATCTCTGGTGTTGTGAGACAGCAGTGCTAACCACTGTGCCACCTTGCTGCCCACATGAACCTGATGTGCTTTCACCCATTCCTGCAATTTCGAATGGTTTGTGTTGTGTGAATTTACCCATTCATTCTCAGGCAGTCCAGTCATTCAGAATGGAAAAGCCAGGCACCACTGGTTCTGTGATGTCTTTAATTACAGCACAATTGAAGTTCAGTAATTACTGAAACTACAATCAGAGAGATAAAACTTAATATCATCTTACAAATTCACAGGGTTTGGACGTATAAGAAATTGTTGGGATTATAGATGTTGTAGTTTAAAACATTTACTATGGGCGGCACGGTGGCACAGTGCTGCCTCACAGTGCCAGGGACCTGGGTTCAATTCCAGCCTCGGGTCAATGTCTGTGTGGAGTTTGCACATTCTCCCCATGTCTGCGTGGGTTTCCTCTGGGTGCTCCAGTTTCCTCCCACAGTCCAAAGATATGCGGGTTAGGTTAATTGGCCATGATAAATTGCCCCTTAGTGTCGGGGGGGGGGATTAGCAGGGTAAATGGGGTTCGGGGATAAGGCCTGGGTGGAATTGTTGTCTATGCAGGCTTGATGATCCGAATGTCACTGTAAGGGTTTTTATCTGAGGCTAATTATTGAGTTTAAATTTAGCTAGTACAAAGACTCGCGACACAGTATCCTGGTGAAAGGCTAACGCATGTTGAAGTTACAACACAGTGACAATACAATTATACAACTTCCAAAAGACATTATACACACCCACTCGCTCATCCCAGTCGGATATGAACCAATTATCATTAGTACAGATCAATCATTATTAGTAAATGTCATATACCTCGGCCAATCACAGATATTCTCTGACAGCATGGGAACAATAAGTTCTCGCGGTTTCTGCCTGATTTTCTCATAGCCACCTGTCCCGGACTCTTATCTGGCCGATTCATTAGCTATCTGGATTCACCAGCTTGTCCTTGTTCAATGAGTGTCTCGTTCACTGAGCTGCCTGGTACTCATGCTGATAAGAGCTATGCTTCTATGGGTGTATGGAATGTGGTTCACTTTACTGGCCTTTTTCCCATGATGCCTTAGAACACTGGCATTAATCAAGATGCATGTCTGTTTAATAATACACTTTCAAAGACACATGTTTAAATTCTCTAACTGTGGTTATATGTGTTTCTATGCGACCTCTGTAAAATATATATGGCACCGCTGCCTCACAGCGCCTGGGACGCGGGTTCAACTCCCAGCTTGGGCCACTGCCTGTGTGGAGTTTGCAAGTTCTCCCCGTGTCTGCATGGGTTTCCTCCGGGTGCTCCAGTTTCCTCCCACAATCAAAAGATGTGCGGGTTAGGTGGATTGGCCATGCTAAATTTCCCCATTAGTGTCTGAGGGCCTAGCTAAGGTAAATGCATGGGATTATGGGGATAGGGCCTGGGGGGTTTGTGGTCGGTGCAGACTCGATGGGCCAAATGGCCTCCTTCTGCACTGCAGGAGTCTATGATATAAGGTGATTCTTACCCTAAGCTAATCCACTCTATTCTAATAGTCTTTATTAGTGTGTTAAATCCCAGAGTATTTTGAAGTAAATTGCCCCGTAGTGCAGGGTAAATACGTGGGGTTACGAGGATAAGGCCTTGGGATTGTTGGCGGTGCAGACTTGCTGGGTCAAATGGCCTCCTTCTGTACTGTAGGGATTCCATGATTCTAAAGCCATTCAAATACTCCAGCATATAAGAGACAAAACAAGTTTCAATTAGGACTGAGTTTGTTTAACAATACACAAACCTATGTGCTTAACAGGAAATGACGTGTCAAATGGAGTAGGACGCTGTGGTCCAAGAACTATTTTTAATTGTGTGTAGGAGAACAGAAAGCATCTGTAGACATCCTTTAGGTGCTGAATTGTAGGACGCTCTGTGCCGTGCAAAGCAGTCTGCTTCACTCCCTTGTCGTTTGCAGAGGAGGTCACCTGTGATCTAAACCATTGGTCGCTGTTGCAATGTGTGGGGTGAGGTCGCTGTCTGAGAAGTGAAGTGAATGTGTTTGAGAGCCACTCGCTTCGCAGGGTCCTGACTTTCAAAACCCTTTCAATCGCTGAGATTATTGTAAAGCCAGGAAGGATCATATCTGTAAGACCGTGAGCCAGACCTGGTGAGTGTTGTACACAATATTGTATATTCTGCTATTATTCCACTCCTTTATCTATAAAATTGATATCCAGAAAATGGCAATGTCTATGTTCTTCTAAGGTGAGAAAGTGAAAAACAGGAAATGAAACTATTTAATGTGATTTAATCATCTCATATAAGTGACAATAACAAATTTCAACTGGAATTAAATGTGATTTGATTTGATTGATTATTGTCACATGTATTGGAAGTAATAAGTCTCACAACACCAGATTAAAGTCCAACAGGTTTATTTGGTAGCAAAAGCCACTAGCTTTTGGAGCGCTGCTCCTTCGTCAGGTGAGTGGGAGTTCTGTTTACAAACAGGGCATATAAAGACACAAACTCAATTTACAGAATAATGGTTGGAAAGCGAGTCTTTACAAGTAATCAAGTCTTAAAGGTACAGATAATGTGAGTGGAGAGAGCGTTAAGCACAGGTTAAAGAGATGTGTATTGTCTCCAGACAGGACAGTTAGTGAGATTTTGCAAGCCCAGGCAAGTCGCGGGGGTTACAGATAGTGTGACATGAACCCAAGATCCCGGTTGAGGCCGTCCTCATGTGTGCGGAACTTGGCTATCAGTCTCTGCTCAGCGACTCTGCGTTATCGTGTGTCGTGGAGAACGCTTACCCGAAGATCAGAGGCTGAATGCCCGTGACCGCTGAAGTGTTCCCCATTCGGGAGGGCATTCGGCCTCTGATCTTTGGGTAAGCGTTCTCCAAGGCGGCCTTCACGACACACGACAACGCAGAGTCGCTGAGCAGAGACTGATAGCCAAGTTCCGCACACATGAGGACGGCCTCGACCGGGATCTTGGGTTCATGTCACACTATCTGTAACCCCACGGCTTGCAAAATCTCACTAACTGTCCTGTCTGGAGACAATACACATCTCTTTAACCTGTGCTTAACGCTCTCTCCACTCACATTGTCTGTACCTTTTTAAGACTTGATTACCTGTAAAGACTCGCTTTCCAACCATTATTTTGTAAATTGAGTTTGTGTCTTTATATGCCCTGTTTGTGAACAGAATTCCCAATTACTTGACGAAGGAGCAGCTCTCTGAAAGCTAGTGGCTTTTGCTACCAAATAAACCTGTTGGACTTTAACCTGGTGTTGTGAGACTTCTTACTGTGTTTATTCCATTCCAACGCCGGCATCTCTACATCATGACATGTATTGGGATACAGTGAAAAGTATTGTTTCTTGCACGCTATACAGACAAAGCATACCGTTCATAGAGTACATAGGGGAGAAGGAAAGGAGAGAGTGCAGAGTGTTACAGTCATAGCTAGGATGTAGAGAAAGATCTACACCTTTCTCTACCTGGTAGGTCTGTTCAAAAGTCTGACGGCAGCAGGGAAGAAGCTGTTCTTGAGTCGGTTGGTACGTGACCTTAGACTTTTGTATCTTTTTCCTGATGGAAGAAGGTAGAAGAGAGAATGTCCAGGATGCGTGGGGTCCTTAATTATGCTGGCTGCTTTTCCGAGGCAGCAGGAAGTGTAGACAGGGTAAATAGATGGGAGGCTGGGTTTGTGTGATGGACTGGGCTATGTTCACAACCATTTGTAGTTTCTTGCGGTCTTGGTCAGAGCAGGAGATATACCAAGCTGTGATACATCCGGAAATGATGCTTGCTATGGTGTACCTGTAGGAATTGGTGAGAGTTGCCTCCTTGGGTTCAGGATATATGTTAGTCAAACACCTACATTCATCAGAAGCACAATGAACTCACACTTCAGGTTGGGAGGAAAACCAGCAGGCTATCAGCCCCGCTTCTAAAGTTAGAGAGCCAGCTAAATATATGAAAAACTTAAAAAAGCAATTGGCCTGGTTCAGGAGAGGCAATTTAACCCAGTGATTAACTGTTGCAACAGTAAGTTCCAAGCTTGTAACCTTTAAATGCCCCGAGATCCTCAGTTCAAATGGGCGAACGTTGTTAGGAAAGTTAGATAAGCATCATCATAGAATCCCTACAGTGCAGAAGCAGGCCATTCAGCCCATCGAGTCTGCACTGACTCTCCAACAGAGCATCCCACCCAGACCCTATCCCTGTAACTCCACGTATTTACCCTGCCAATCCCCCTAAGCTACACATCTCGGGGCCAATTTAGCACGGCCAATCAACCTAACCCGCACATCTTTGGAATGTGGGAGGAAACCGGAGTACCTGGAGGAAACCCACGCAGACACAGGGAGAACATGCAAACTCCACACAGACAGTGACCCAAGGCTGTAATTGAACCCTGCCATAGAATACAACTCCCACATGTACACGGCATGATAATGAGCATGTCACTTTGTTGGTCATGTTTGCTGTGTGCACCTCTGTGTGTTTCGGGAATGATCTCTCAATCTTTCTGATCAGAGGTGGCCCTGATCAGCTAACCATAAAAAATCTCATGAGATTAATTTTGACGGAGAGCAGGGAAGTTCTCTCCGACTCGATCAACATTATGGCCATTATAACAGTGCTGTTTAGTAGGAACCTGCATGGGCAAACTGGCTGAAATTTCCGCTGTATACCAGTGACTGCATCTTAGTACTTCACGGTATTGGCTGTAAAGTGAATCATAGAATCACTCCAGTGCAGAAGGAGGCCATTCAACCCATTGAGTCTGCACCGACCACAATCCCACCCTGGCCCGATCCCCATAACCCCATGCATTTACTCTAACCAGTTCCCCTTGACACTAAGGGGCAATTTAGCATGGCCAATCAACCTAACCCGCACATCTTTGGAGCGTGGGAGGAGACCGGAGCACTCGGAGGAAACCCACGCAGACATGGGGAGAACATGCAAACTCCACACACACACACACACAATGACCCAAGCCGGGAATTGAACCCATCTCCCTGGCAGCAGTGCTAACCACTGTGACACTGTGTAGCTCGTGGGAAGTGCTGTGGAAAGTCCTGAGTTTGTACAAGTCACTATTTAAGTGCCTTCTTCAAGAATAAATATCCAATTGCTTCCTAATACCCAACTTAAGTTTAAAGTTAAAGTTTTATCACCCAACGCACACACACTGTATCCACTGAATCCATAGATGTGTGTTATTCCCTAACACTGGAGTCTCCAGCAATTGAAAATCAAGCTCCAGAACATGCTGTGTGCAGTCCGAGAGAGAAATCATTGGGATGTGAGAAACTTTTTTAAAAATTCCTTTACAAGATATGAAAATATTGAAAATGGAGCTGTTTGGCTGATAGTCAATCATCACCCAGTTGGGTAATGAGTCTTTTTGCTTTCCAATTGGAGTAGAAAGGTGACACATGGATACATGCGTTGTCCCATGAATGGCTGGAGCAGGGGGTGGGGGGGTGAAGTTGGGGAACGTCACATGATGAAACCTATGCTTGCACTGGAAGGGGGTGCAGAGGAGATTCACCAGGATGCTGCATGAGATGGAACTTTTAAGTTATGAAGAGCGGTTGGCATGGCTTGGGTTGTTTACATTGGAGCAGAGAAGACTGAGGGGCGACCTGATCGAGGTGTACAAGATTATGAGAGACATGGACAGAGTGGATAAGGTGCAGCTGTTCCCCTTAGTTGAAGGGTCAGTCACGAGGGGGCATAGGTTCAAGGTGAGGTTTAGGGGGGGATGTGAGGAAAATCATTTTTACCCAGAGGGTGGTGACGGTCAGGAATGTGCTGCCTGGGAGGGTGGTAGAGGTGGATTGCCTCATATTCTTTTAAAAAGTAGGGTGAGTACTTGGCACATCATAACATTCAAGTGCAGAGTCGATGGGCTGAAGGGCCTCTTCTGCGCTCGATGATTCTATGATTACATTTAATCGCGATTGGCAACATCACCTGACACCCTTCCCAAAATTCCTGTCACTGTTTGTCAGAAGTAAGGCTTTCCTTGGTTGGTTTCTGGATGGTCGATCCAAGATGAAAAAAGGTTTGCTTAATAAAAACGCCAGCTGTGATCCTTGCTGAAAGCAATTCCCCTGGTAACATTTTAATTTTTTTGTGTGTCCAGATCTCCTTAAAAGACGCACCACCGATCGTATAACGGAGTCAGAGGGTCAACTGACGTGAGACACAAACATGAACAACTCAGTAGAATCTTCCACAGACGTGAATTGCCATCTTGAAGCTAATTTCCAGTACTATTTATTTCCAGTGGTCTACAGCATTGTGTTCATCCTGGGCTTGACTGGGAATGTTTTGGCTTTATGTTTACTGACCAAGAGAATGAAGAAAGCCTCCCCATCCTATGTGTACATCACGAACCTGGCTGTCGTAGACATCATTTACATTTGTACCTTGCCCTTCCGTATCTACTACCACATAAAAAAAAACGATTGGCCCTTTGGAGACATAATGTGCCGGATTACGGGCACCTTCTACTTTGCTAACATATACATCAGCGTCATTTTTCTCAGCCTTATTTGTCTGGACCGATACATCGCGGTGGTCCACCCGAGACGATACATCAGGATGAGAAACACGCACTTCTCCACGTTGGGCACGGTTCTGGTGTGGGCGTGCTCCTTGACCATCATGCTCTCCTTGGTCCTCAGCGGGTCACTAAATAGCACCTTCAAAAACAACACCACAGCTTGCTTCGAGAACTTTGACCCCGAGACCCTGAGCAAGAGGATGGCAGCCTATAACATTGTGGCTCTCGTGTTTGGTTTCATCATCCCCTTCACGATCATCGTCGTATTTTACCCTTTGGCGGCCAAGAAAATAGCCCAGCTTAAACGCAGTGCCTTCAGTGAAAAGGCTCTGACGATGATCCGGGTCATTTTGGTGATCTCCGTTCTTTGTTTTGTCCCTTACCACGTCACCCATCTTTTCCATTTCCTTGCTCGCCTGCAACTTATTCGGAACTGTGCCTTCAGCAGCTTCCTCTACAAGTTCAGACGGATTACCATGGCCTTAGCCAGCCTCAACAGCTGCTTAGACCCTCTGATATACTACTTTGCAACCACCCATTTTAAGTTGCGTTACAGTCGAAAGAAGAGATCCATTCAGCAAGTTATAAATCTCCACAGACAAACAAAATCGGCCCAGCAGGTTAGCACTATATCCTGGCAGAAAAGTGAACTCTGACACTGGCGAACACATGGAGGAACTCGGTGACTTGGGGTCTGAATAGAATCATAGAATCCCTATAGTCCAGAAGGAGGCCATTTGGCCCATCAAGTCTGCACCAACCACAGTCCCACCCAGACCCTCTCCCTATAACTCCATTTATTTACCCTGCCGATCTCCCTGACACTAAAGGTCAATTTAGCACAGCCAATGCACCCTAACCAACACATCTTTCAGACTGTGGGAGGAAACCGGAGCACCCGGAGGAAATCCACGCAGACATGGGGAGAACGCGCAAACTTCACACAGTGACCCAAGCCGGGAATTGAACCTGGGTCCCTGGCACTGTGAGGGAGAGACAGACAGTGCTAACCACTGTGCCACTGTGTCGCTCTGGTTGTGAGACTGCCTGGGCTGGGATTTGAAGTCAAGGTGACAATTCACAGCTTTCCCATCTCAATGCTGTAGTCAAGAACATGGGAACAGGAGGGTGTCCAATTAGTTCCTCGAGCCTGTTCTGCCGGTGAGATCACGGCCGAACCTTAATTCACACCCACCTTCACTCCATGTCCCTTGATTAAGAAAAGTCTATCAATCTCAGACTTAAAATTAACCATTTCTCTGGCATCAGTTGCCATTTTTGGAAGAGGTTTCCAAATTCCACCCTCTTGTGTGTTGAAATGTCTCCTAATTTCACTCCTGAAAGGTCTTGCTCCAATATTTTGGAGGGACAGGATTTATGAACATTTAGAGAGGTTTAATATGCTCAAAAGTAGTCAGCACGGCTTTGTCAAAGGCAAATCGTGCCTTACGAGCCTGGTGGAGTTCTTTGAAAATGTGACTAAACACATTGATGAAGGAAAAGCGGTAGATGTGGTTTACATGGACTTCAGCAAGGCGTTCGATAAGGTCCCCCATACAAGACTTCTCGAGAAAGTGAGAGGGCATGGGATCCAAGGGGCTGTTGCCTTGTGGATCCAGAACTAGCTTGCCTACAGAAGACAGAGAGTGGTTGTAGATGGGTCTTTTTCTGAATGGAGGTCGATCACCAGTGGAGTGCTCCAGGGATCTGTTCTGGGACCCTTGCTGTTTGTCATCTTCATAAATGACCTGGATGAGGAAGTGGAGGGATGGGTTGGCAAGTTTGCCGACGACACGAAGGTTGGTGGTGTTGTGGAAAGTTTGGAGGGATGTCAGAAGCTGCAGAGTGACATAGGTAGGATGCAAGACTGGGCGGAGAAGTGGCAGATGGACTTCAACCCGGATAAATGTGTAGTGGTCCATTTTGGCAGGTCAAATGGGATGAAGGAGTATAATATCAGGGGTAAGACTCTTAGCAGTGTAGAGGATCAGAAGGACCTTGGGGTCCGGGTCCATAGGACTCTTAAATCGGCCTCGCAGGTGGAGGAGGTGGTTAAGAAGGCGTATGGTGTGCTGGCCTTCATCATTCAAGGGATTGAGTTTAGGAGTCAAGGGATAATGATGCAGCTTTATAAGACCCTTGTCAGACCCCACCTGGAGTACTGTGCCCAGTTCTGGTCGCCTCATTACAGAAAGGATGTGGAAGTCATAGAAAGGGTGCAGAGGAGATTTACAAGGATGTTGCCTGGATTGGGTGGCATGCCTTATGAGGATAGGTTGAGGGAGCTCGGTCTTTTCTCCTTGGAGAGACGAAGGATGAGAGGTGACCTGCATAGAGGTTTACAAGATGTTGAGAGGTATAGATCGGGTGGATTCTCAGAGGCTTTTTCCCAGGGCTGAAATGGCTGCTACGAGAGGACACAGGTTTAAGGTGCTGGGGAGTAGGTACAGAGGAGATGTCAGGGGTAAGCTTTTCACTCAGAGGGTGGTGGGTGAGTGGAATCAGCTGCCGTCAGTGGTGGTGGAGGCAAGAGACTTTTAAGAGACTTCCGGATGAGTACATGGGACTTAATAGGATTGAGGATTATAGGTAAGCCTATTTATAAGCCTAGGTAGATAGGGACATGACCAGCGCAACTTATGGGCCGAAGGGCCTGTTTGTGCTGTAGTTTTTCTATGTTCTATGTTCTAATGTTTTGACTATATTACCTAGTCCTTCATTCCAAACTACGAGAAATAGTTTCTCTCCAACTCCCATCTGTTTCCTTTAGCATTTCAAGCCCATAGACCATGGATTAGCATTTAGTAGGTGACAGGAAGCCTGTGATTTGGTTACTGGCGTCCAGTGCAATTTTTTGGAGTCTTCCCTGTCCCTTGCAGCAACTGCTTTGTGCACAATCTCAGTCTCCGTTGCAGCTTTCTGCTTGTACACTGGCAGCCCAATTAGTACACAAAAAGGTAAAAAACTGTACTCAAACAATTTACACTAAAGCAGTAATGGCTAACCCAGGCTGGTGAGTGGGTTGCTTGAATGGCCCTCCATCTCAGTGGGCCACAAGATTGTAATCGGGCTTGTTCACTAACCATGATCCCACAAATCGGATTAAATACATTTAATACACACCAAATATTTAATAATGAGTTATAGAAAACATTTAATCATTTATATATTAACAGAACTATCAACTTCAAATGGTAAAAACAAGAGAAATATTTATACTTTGGACACAGAGGGAGCGCACGGCTCTCACAGTCAGTGTTGTGAGCAATCAGCACGTATCTCACTTCACTTGCCCTTGCTTTACATGCGAATCACTTCAGTCATGCTGGCAGGAAAAAAACTACGCGGATGGAAATCAGTGAATGTGGCAACCCGGCCCATGGGCAACGGTCAACAAGATGTCTTGTGGGGCCGCACTCAGAACCCAGATGGGCCGCATGTGGCCCCCAGGCCTTACGTTGTCCACCACTGCTCCATCTTCATTTTAAATGTCAGTTGTCTAACTAAAAGAACGTGGTGCAGAAAGCAATTTTTCTATGTCTGTGGCTAAAGAAATAATGGTCTTACTAAGTTAATAATGTTGGTGGTGGATGGATAGGGATTTGATAATCTATGTGGTGTCCCCATGGTGTGTGGAATCCTATTTGAAAACTTATCGAGTTCAGATTCAAGGGCAAGAAGACTTGATAGTTTGTTGGTGATTGGGAGGATCTGTGTGCAGAATGATGCACTGCGCATTGAATAATGTCGAGTAATTTAATCCCATTCAGGGTCCTGACTAACTTGCTGATGAAAAGGATTACTCCAGTAACGTTCAGTGATACACAGCTTAGTGCTGAGCAAATCATTATGAAGATGTACCAGCAGCAACCGTACTAACCTAAACTCCAGGTGACTGGCTGTTTTTGTCCTCAAAATTTTACTTTCCTTCTCTGGCCTCTTTGTTTGAAACATTAGTCTTATTTTAATCTTGTCTTTTTGTGTAGAATTTAGTACTACTTTTTGTCTTTAGTTCCCAAGTTTTAGTTTGCATTTTAATATGTTTTTAAGAAATTTTAAGAGAAAAATGTTAATTAAAAAATATATTTTTGCTTCAATATTTTCTGTGTAGTCTTTCCAAGAGTTTATTTCATAAACGTCATGTTGTTTCATGTATCAAAACTCATCAGCTGGCAAGAAATATTAAATAATCAACTGGAATTTGGACTATGGTCTATGTTTCAGATCAGGGAAGTGGGACTAATTGAATAGCACTTTCAAATAGCTAATGCAGGCACAATGTATTCTGTGTTGTATGAATCTATATGTGCCTTTGCTGGGCTGGGAAAATACAATAATTTGTCAACTCATTAAGGCCTTATGTTGTTGAAGAAATTAACACCAGTTCATATGACGAATGAATTGACAGGGACCCTTCATCAACTGTGGGAGAGACTGTTATAGGACACTCTCCTCTAATACAACCCTGTTGGGATCACCCCACAGATCCAAAGATGGGGCCGAGTCAATCCTTGCTGGCTTATCAGCTTGTGCCAGATGGAAGCCCAATTTCCGTGAGAAAAAAAATACCGAGAGTTAGGGGTCAATGTTTGTCAAAGTTCACCTTAAGGTGAGCAGCACTTAACAAGGCCCTCTTCAGAGTAGAGGGGCTGAGGGAAACCTGGGAGCCATGTAGAAGCACACTCAACAATGGGTTCTTACCTCTTATTGACATCTTGAGACCTAAGGCCTGCAGCAAATGCTCAAGACAACCTCAATGCCCAACAACAAAAGATCAAGTTACTAAAGGCCCAGAAAAAAACCATAAAACATTTACCAACATCAGGGGGTGATTTACAGGTCCTCCCATACAAAGGCTCACTGGGAGCCCCATTTCTATTAGATGTCCAGAATATTTTGAGGGAAAGCATAGCTCCCTAGCTACTAATTGGACAGCTGATTCATAATGCAGAGCAACACCACCAGCATGGCTTCAATTGCCATATCATCAAGGCCCCATCTTCTCAACCTTGCCCCTTGCTTGAGGTGTGGTGGCCCACAGGTTCAATCACTACCCGTCAACTCTTTCTCTCTAAAAAGGGGTCCTCTGGGACATTGGCAACTTTCATTTTGAGTGAAATTGCGGATGCGATGGGCCGAAGAACCTCTTCTGCGCTGTATGGTTCTATGAATTGGAGTTGAGCTTTCCTGTCCTCTATTAAATATCTTAATAAAGCCTACAGCTACTTCAGACAGGAGCCTCAAAAGCCCAACCTGTCTGGAACATGCAACCAAGCTCACTCCAGGCACTTTTAGATGTGTTCACAGGATGTGGGCATCACTGCTAGCACCTACTTGTTGCCTAATCCTAATTGCCCTCAAGAAGGTGGTGGTGCGTGTACCAATTGTGTAATAGTTCTGTTAGGTAGGAAGTTCAAGATGTTGATTCAGAGCTGATGAAGGAACAGCGATGATATATTTCCAAGTCAGGACAGTATGTTATGTGGAGAGGAATTTGCAGGTGGTGGTGTTCTGAAATCTCTCCTGCCCTTGTTCTGCTATGTGGATAGCAGTCATATGTTTGGAAGGTGCTCTTGACAAGTAGTTGTGGTGCATCTAGTAGATGGTACACAATGCAGTTATGGTGTGTTGATGACAGAGGGAATGATTTTTTGAAGTTAGTTGATGGGGTACAAATAGAAGCAGCTTGTTTCATTCTGGATGGTGTTAAGCTTCTTGAGTGTTGGAGCCTCTCTCAAGATCATTCCATCACACTCTTGACTTGTGCTTTGTAGATGGTGGACAGGCTTTGGGGAGTGAAATGCTCGCTGCAGAATTCCAAGCCTCCGCCTCATTCCTACAGCCACAGTAGATATATGGCTGGTCCAGTTACATGTTAAGTAATAATAGACAATCTTACGTTGGCTTTGCATTCGAGGGTACAGATATCCAGCAGATGGCAATGCTTACAAAAGCCAGTCTATTCGTCTTAGCTTAGCAGAGGATGTCATAAAACAACACAAAATGGATCATAAAATCCAAACATCTTATTTTAAAACTTTATTTTACAAACATGGTTTTGGTAAAATAACAGACAAAACAGTATGTAAGCCATATCCTTTCTCAATTCCCAGTTCAACCCACAACGATCTGCCGGAATAGAAAACTAAAATGGAACGACAGCAGAGCACTCTTCCATAAACAAGAAGTCACTCGTAATCTACAAGTTGCACACATCTCAGTGCTCCCATTCCCAATGCTCTATCAACAACAACATATTTAACACAACCACTTGAGTCCGGGAAGGCAGGACTCTTAAATAGGAGGCGAATATAAAAATATCAAGGTGGTAATCCTTCTGTGCTGTTTGCTTCTAAAACCCAATGGATCAGAGAGCGATGGACTGAGGTAGTCCTTTCTTTAATAGGGTTATCAGGTAACTTCCCAATTCTTCATCCTAGGAGAAAAAATATACTTTGTCAGTAAAAAGTGTACTTTCAGAAGCAGCATCGAGAGTGAGACCTGTATATGAATCATGCAGGACCTTGCACAAGAGGTGAGGACCTGGTTAATCAGGGTCAATGGGACCCCTGGACTAGCTTCAAATGCGTTAGGGGGTTAGAGAGAAATGTTCCAGACTTTAACCTCCTGATTGGGCAGGTTGATTGGCCAGTCTTTTCCTGTCATCTTTGAAAATGCTTGTATGTTCTAGAACAACCCCAGTTTTGTTTCAGTGAATCTCTCAGGCTTTCAGCACAGAGTCGATGTGGCTTCCTTCTGTGCTGCACTTTGTATAATTTTCCTGTGTTAAAGGTACTATATAAATGCAAGTTATTGTTAAACAGGTAATCTGTTTGTTAATAATGGCACTTCAGTTTTAGGTGGGAATTCTTTGCTTAATTAAAAGCTTTCATCTGTTGGAAGCTGAACAAATAACTTTTCAACTGGTACCATACTCAAATTTGATCAGGTTCCACTTGTAAAATTAAACTCGGTGCAATTTCCATACTGCTGCAGTTAACCTTTTGGTTTATATTTTTAAATCCTTCACCACATAAAATAGAACCACCTCCAAGTAACCTATCGCCCACTCAGTGTTATTGTGGGTACCAACTGTGAAGTTACCTTGTCTGAATCATGGCAGTTACAAATCGGAAAATTCCACATTCTCTCATTAAAGTGATGAAATTTGCCATGGGTAACAAGTTTGTAGACCACTACAGATTCTTATTTACTTAATTTATACACGTCTCTTAAGCAGGGTAAAAGACCCTTGCGAAGATTCGCATATAACTAAGTGAACCCAGCACTTTGATAAAAATGATTAAACAAATAAGCTGAGAAACAGCCAGCCTCAGTAAAAGACAGGACTGAGTTAATGTAATTAAAGATAAATAAATAAAATTATCCAGGCTTTCATTCCCTTTTCAGATTTCTGTCATGGGTTTTAAGATTAAATGGAAGAGGTCATTACTGTAAATCATCTATGATTTTTTTGGAAAATTGAATAATTAATTTGTCAAATTGAAGTGAGTTTGCAAACGATATGTTGAAAGGTGACAATCAGGGATAATCACAATCACAAAACCTCCAAAGAACATCATCATGATGGTATAATTTCAGAGGGCAATTTGTAAATATAAATAACTAGTTAAATTCTCAACAGAAAGAGTGTTCAATCAGCACCAATTCCCACTGAGATGACTGGGGGGTGATGAATCAATTCTGCTCTGTTGCCCATTTTAATCCAGCTGTCACAGTCTAATCAGCAGATGGAACAATCACTCACTTACATTTAATAACACTGATACAGAATTACAATCTGCTCATCTTCCGCGAGATGGTTGCTTCTTAGCTTTGAGCTACCAGAGGACACCATGTCATAGAGAGACAGACAGATATACAGCATGGAAACAGGCCATTCGGCCCAACTCGTCCATGCCGACCAGGTTTCCTAAAGACTGAACTAGTCCCATTTGCCTGCATTTGGCCCCATATCCCTCTAAAACTTTCCCATCCATGTACCTGTCCAAATGTCTTTTAAATGTTTTAATTGTACCCGCCTCGACCACCTCCTCTGGCAGCTCATTCCATATACTCACCACCCTCTGTGTGAAAAGGTTGTCCCTCAGGTGCCTTTCAAATCCGACCCCTCACCTTAAGCCGATGCCCTCCAGTTTTGGACTCCCCTACCCTGGGGAAAAGACCTTGGCTATTCACCTTATTTATGCCCCTCATGATTTTATAAACCTCTTACGCTCCAGGCAAAATACTCCCAGTCTCTCCTTATAATCCAAACCTTCCAGTCCCAGTATATCCAGTCAGCTATAATCTCCTAAACCTTCAATATAAAGAATAGTTTGTGATTGCGCTACATAGAATATGTAGAAAGTAAAATCTCCATCTCATATGGGTGAGGAGTTGATATTGAAAAGGTTCCCTGTGCACATGTACAATATGTATGATTTCTCTGTATCAGTTTGAAATAGGTGAACAGTAATTCCATGTAGATATTTTTTTTCTGCTCTCTTGATATCCGCTGGGGTATAATCAATCAGTTTTCTCCCTTAAACAGGTATTCAAAAACTTTTAAAATATTCAGCATCCACCGTAAGGGTTTGTTCGAATCTTATGGAGCGACCAACAAGATACTCGCTTCATGGAACACTGCAAATACAACACTTCAGAGCCAGGGCAATACAAAAATAAACCACCTCCATAGCAAGCTAGTTTTCAGAAATGTGAATGTCAGGATTGCAGGAACTGGGCCTTGCCTCCACGATACAATTATCCAAATTAACTCATCCCCATCAACTCATCCCCATCACATTGCGCACAGTCTGAGCTCTGATGTTTCATTACTAAGCTGCCCTGTCCCTTCAAGGCCACTCAGTTACCTCTATGGAGACCTGGGCTCCACCAACCCTTCCAAAACTGGAGGAGATGGAGGATAAAGGAGACGCTGAACAGTGGATCCCGAGTCCACCTTGTCGAAGTTGGTCTAATTAGACCTGGAGGTCAATTGTGAGGGAAATGTGAAGATTGCCGGGGACTTGCAACTTGTGTGTCCAGGTCAATCTGCAAACTGTCTCACTAACTGAAATTAACTACAATGGATCGCAGAATGAAGAGAGTGCCTTTATAAACAAGAGAGTAGCTTTCAGACCCTTTTGCAATGAGCGCATGATGCATGGATACTGCCAAAAGTTCAGGATCTGTTGCACCAGTTGAGGGAATTCTCCTCAACATTTGGCTAACCATCGTAGCAATCATTCTGTACGTAGAGTAAGCAGATCAGAGAACCTGTGCCAGTGGGTCTGCAGCCATTCACAGATAAGGCAATATGTTGTTTTGACTGTTAAGCCATGTTTCAAACTCTGGGTAACCCTGGAAGTAGGTACATGTGCCAGCATAGGCACGCACTGGCATAGACACATGTCCACACAGTGATCCATAGCTCACCAATACCATTCTGCAACGAGGGCATCTCAGGAGATTGGCTACTTCCTTTAATCTGACTTCACATTGCAGATTGTCATATTTATTTAAGGGCATTGGTTTGGATACGAGCAGAGTCATCCTCCTTCTTAGAGAACAGGAATTTTTAGATGGGGTGGTGTCTTTGGACATTACCCAAGTTCACCAATTACTGACCTATAAAAACAGTGCATGAACTGTGAAAGACATTTGCCAAGCCTCTCGCTGGATACTTGATAAGATTTGCAATATTCTGAAGGGAAACGGGAGGTTTGCAGGATTCCCCACTGTGTCTGAAAGTCCCTGCTTCTCCAAGCTGGGTTCACTCACCTGGTAAGTCCATGAAACTAACACATCTTTAGTACTCTGATCATCAGACATTGCACTGATTTTGATGAGAATGGACTCCACCATCACAGAACCATCAGGGAGATGCTGAATGGGATAGTCCTTCAAGATGCTGCAAGAAACCAATAAAGAAAGGAAAGAATTAAAATAGACTTCTTAAAAAGTGTCTCCTTGAGCTATCCTGGAACCTTTTAGCATTTTAATGCTTTTTACACAATAAGAAATGTTCTGATAAATTATTTCCATGTCCATTAAGCCTCCCTTGGTTGAGAAGATCAGTAACTTAAGTTGGAGACACTTGCATAACATTGATATTGAGAGGTTACTATTACATTCCAAATTTTGGCCAACAGTCTGTAATTATCAAGCATGTTGTGAGTTATTTTAGTTTGAATGTAAATTGAACAGGAAACGTCCAAGGACACAAACAAAGGACAGTGGCACCAGCAAATGGACTAACTCTTTTTGATTTATTATAAGAAGTCTCACAACACCAGATTAAAGTCCAACAGTTTTATTTGGAATCACAAGCTTTCGGAGCACTGCTCCTTCATCAGGTGAAAGCTCGTGATTCCAAATAAACCTGTTGGACTTTGACCTGGTGTGGAGAGACTTCTTACTGTGCCCACCCCAGTCCAATGCCGGCATCTCCACATCACCGATTTATTATTGTCACATGTATTAGTATACAGTGAAAAGCATTGTTTCTTGCGCACTATACAGACAAAGCATACCATTCTTAGAGAAGGAAAGAAGAGGGTGCAGAATGTAACAAGAGTAAAAGATAGAATTAGAGGGTGTGCTGGGCACAGCTTGCAAGAAGTCACCATGCTCCAGGGGCCATCTTGGATCTCCCTTGTCTCTTTTCCCCAGACAATGACATTGATCCATATTATCATGCAAGTAAATTGGATAGATATATAATGGGCTCCAGTCCAGAACAGGATACCTAGCCACCAGATGGAGATCAGAAATGTGTCATATTTTGGGTTTTTCCTGACCATTTTGCCACAGCAAAGGTTTGGAAAGCAGCTACATTTAAACACAGGGTTTGATGGAAAGCACTGTCAGAAGCATGGAGATGGGGCAGTGCGGTGACACCGTGGTTAGCACTGCTGCCTCACAGCGCCAGGGACCTGGGTTCAATCCTCGGGTCACTGCCTGTGTGGAGTTTTTACATTCTCCATGTGTCTGCGTGGGTTTCCTCCGGGTGCTCTGGTTTCCTCCCACAGTCCAAAGATGTGCAGGTTAGGTTGATTGGCCATGATAAACTGACCCTAGTGTCAGAGGGGGGTTAGCAGGGTAAATATGTGGGGTTACGGGGATAGGGTGGGATTGACAGTTGGTGCAGACTCGATGGGCCAAATAGCCTCCTCCTGCACTGTAGGGATTCTACGAAAAAAATGATTAATATGCTAATGAGCTAGACACTGAAATCTTTTTCCCGAAGATTTAAACTAATTCGTTAGCTTGTCCTGGTGATCACTAACCACCTCACACCCATTATGTTGAGAAATCTCTGGTCCCACGTGTTTAACAGGTGGATAACCATTTACCGGGTCAGGCAGAAGAAGACTTTCTCTGATTCACAACTGTTTTATTGTTGTACTATAGTTGAGTACAAGTACAAGTTTCTCTTCCCTTCTGGATCCTCTCCCTGTCCAGAGGTAACCCCCTATTGGGGAAAAACCCAGCTCTTAAGTACAGGCTCCAATGAGCATCATCTACTCTCAACTCACTCTGAAGCACGGCCTGCCTTACTCTTAAAGGGACCTGCACTTCTAACATTGTCACCCGGTGTGCAACGGGAGTTCTTTTCCATAGGCTCTCATCTCTGGTTGTAACCGCAGGGGGATAGAGACAGGGACACAAATAGGGACAGGAATTCTCCCGTCTTGCACATCCCGCTACCCCTGCCAGCGAGAATGGAGAATTTGGTGCTCAGCCAAATCTCTGTTCACGGCAGCAGGACTGGATAATCCCGGCGAGGTCGGAGAATTCCAGACAGGATGTCAGCTTTTTAAATAAAAATCTGTTTTGGCCTACACTTGGAAAGGTTAGCACACAGGATGTTGGGGAGAAGTTATTTCAGCTGAAGAAGATATCCTAGAATCCCTGCAGTGCAGAAAGATGTTATTCAGCCCATTGAGTCTGCACTAACTCTCCAAAAGAGTATTCCACCCAGGCCCTCCAGCATCGTGACATCCTTTGGATTATGCTATTGTATAAAAAGTTATAACAGAATATGAGTCAATTCCAATGCAGAAGGAACATTGGACCCAAATGTGGAAGGAACCGACACCACCAAATTTGAGAAGGTATAAGCACAGATCCAAAATTGTGATAGCAATGGAGAGAAAACACAAAAGAAATCCTCTCTTATACCTCCTGCATTATAGCAGTCAATGAACAGAACAATAATCAGTTTTGAACTATATTTTATTTAAGTTTTGCAGCTCCTTGTGTGTGCACGTTTGGCTGTTTCTTGGTTTATTATTTAATGCTTTCTATCCTTTTCAGCCACTTATTTTTCCTCCAGATGTCTAATTCCACCCCTGTATCTTATGGTTACAATACAGACAAATATCATAGAAACCCTACAGTACAGAAAGAGGCCATTCGGCCTATCGAGTCTGCACCGACCATAAACCCACCCAGGTCCTCCCCCCATATCTCTACATACTTACCCACTAATCCCTCTAACCTACGCATCGCACGACACTAAGGGCAATTTTTAGCATGGCCAATCAACCTAACCCGCACATCTTTGGACTGTGGGAGGAAACCGGAGCACCCGGAGGAAACCCACGCAGACACGAGGAGGATGTGCAAACTCCACACAGACAGTGACCCAAGCCGGGAAATGAAGCTAGTTATTGCCTCTGTTGACCTACGTGGGGCAACTTACTCACTTTTTCAGGTGGTTGTATATCCGGTTTAAGGTGTCCTGTTCTGAGTGGTGGTCCTGTATCTGAACTTTGCATGTGTAACGCAGGTGATGTTCGCTGAGGCCCAATTCTTTCACAGCCTGCTCGGGTGAAACTAGGCGAAGGCTCTAAATGTAAAAGCAACAGGACTGAATGACTTTTATTTTTTCTTTCAATTAATCCCCAAATTTCCAATACAAATACATCAATCACGCATTACTCACATTATCCTTTATAATCAGTGTACCGTGCATTAGCTTTGGTTTCTTTGGATCAGGTACTGGACCTACAAGTCATAAACAGAACAGCAAATTCAGGGACTGTGCTTACAGGCATCATATTTCACATCTCCAAAAATGATTGTGTTATTTTCTTGCAAGTCTACTACTAAATCAGTTTCAAGCCTCTGCAGGAAATTGTAATGATACAATATAAATAATGTAATGTTACATTTACATACACTGCTGCACACCCACACTCCTGGGTGTCCAAGTTACTACCAGCCTGTTCTCTGAATAGCAGTAGAGTGGTAGCCTCCTGCATTACAGTTCAACATTGACTTGTTACTTTACTGCGCTTGATCCCTGATCAGTATAAGGAGGTCTCCAGTCCATGAGGGGAGGACGTCCCCAATCTGAAGGGGCTTTCCAATGGATAACCCCCACCTTCCCACTCAAACTCGAGGACAAGAACTTTTTCTGTTTCCCACTCTCAGTCATTGGGCTCCCGTTGGCCTGAGAATTGATGCTGGGTGAGAATTGGGGCATGGGCGGACTTCCTGTCCGCAGCCCTGTCCATTCCACTGTAAAATCACACCTGGGTTGGGCAGGCAGGATCCGGGAAGGAATCCATTCCTTGTTATTTTACACTTTATGCTCCTCCTCCTCCTCTAGAATCCTGACCCAGCCTGGCACCGAAGGTCTGCTGCCAGATGTCAGAGGACATGTTAATCCCATTGTCTACACTGGAATCTAAAGCTCAGATTTGAAAGAATGGTGCATCAAAGTATCACTTAGCTGTTCATCACCCTTTTGTGTGTTCTTATAGAATTACCTTCTATAACATTCTTTTGACATCACCCCTGTTATAAAACTGCACAATATCCACCAATGTCACAGACGATCTGCAGTATTTCTATTGTCTGTGCAGGATGCACCCTTCACAGTCCGCTTGGAATACCAACAAATTACACAGAACACTGAAAATTACAGCACAGGAACAGGCCCTTCGGCCCTCCAAGCCTGCACCGACCATGCTGCCTGACTTAACTAAAACCCCCTACGCTTTCGGGGACCATATCCCTCTATTCCCATCTCATTCATGTACTTGTCAAGACGCCCCTTAAAAGTCACTACCGTACCCGCTTCCACTACCTCCCCCGGCAACGAGTTCCAATCTCTGTGCAAAAAATCTGCCTCGTACATCTCTTTTAAAACTTGCCCCTCGCACCTTAAACCTGTGCCCCCTAGTAATTGACTCTTCCACCCTGGGAAAAAGCTTCTGACTATCCACTCTGTCCATGCCTTTCATAATCTTGTCGACTTCTATCAGGTCTCCCCTCAACCTCCGTCGACAACTGAACATTCTTTAAAGAAATGAGAGAAGTCAGTCATTTACCAATTAGACCTTGGGCCTTCAAAGGACAAGTCAAATTAAACATTGCTCTTTTACAAAAAGCCCAGATAAGGCGCTCTTTCGGAGAGTCGGTGCAGACCCGATGGGCTGAATGGCCTCCTTCTGCACTTTGGGGGTTCTATGGATTCTATGCCCTGAGGTTATGAAAGGTGCTAGATTAAATACACATCCTTCCTTCTTTAGTCGAGTTATTTTCGCCCCTTTGCTGAAGCAAGGAATCTTGCAGGCAGATAGTTCCACAAATGCTGGTTATGCTGTGATACTTCACTCACTCTCATTCACAGGTGAGTGCAGATAATAAGCATGAGCAAGTTATTCGATAACGTTGAATTCTAGTTCTTCCCTGGCCAATGTCCAAGCACCTGTAGCTTCCAAGTTGAGAATACGGGGCAGAGAGCATTAACCGACTGCTCACATGACTCTTCCCTTGGAGTTATCTGTGCGCCCCCTTCCCCAGCAACAGACCTGTGAATAAACTTGGGGCAGTCTTGGCCAGTTCCAGGCTGAGCAATGCATTAAACAACGGAACCATCATACTTTTACTTATAAAGAGAATTTGAGGCCTTTAAAAGACAAACTGGGCTGTTTCCTAAATCTTAAGATAAGGACCAAATCCATTACCAAGAGTTGAATCCCCCTTGAGCAAGCCGAGAGAGATATCCACAGGAATATTGGGATTCGTGACAATTGCAGCCGTCTCTCCATTGGCTGGCATGTAGCAATTAATACCTGAACAAAAAAAAAACATGTAATTAAGTCTTATTTACACCGCATTAATTAAAAAATGTATTTAGTATTACATAGCAACAAAACATAATTTACAAAAACAATTAGGGAAATTTCACCTTGGCAGTGGATTGGCACATGGGAGTACAAAGTGCCAGGACCGATAAGGCAGGCAATAACCATATTGGGGAGGGCTTTCATCTGCAATTGGAATGAGTGGGTGGCGATGGCCTAGTGGTATTATCACTAGACTGTTAACCCAAAAACTCAGCTAATGTTCTGGGTACCTAGGTTCGAATCCCGCCACGGCAGATGGTGGAAATTGAATTCAATAAAAAATATCTGGAATTAAGAATCTACTGATGACCATGAAACCATTGTCAACTGTTGGAAAAACCCATCTGGTTCACTAATGTCCTTTAGGGAAGGAAATCTGCCGTCCTTACCCAGTCTGGCTCACATGGGACTCCAGAGCCACAGCAATGTGGTTGACTCTCAACTGCCCTCAGGCAACTAGAGATGGGCAATAAATGCTGGCCAGCCAGCGACGCCCATGTCCCACGAATGAATAAAATAAAACATTCCTGTCTGGGATGGGAAGAATCAGCACATCTAAGGGTCGTGTTTAGGGCGGCACGGTAGCACAGTGGTTAGCACTGCTGCTTCACAGCTCCAGGGTCCTGGGTTCGATTCCCGGCTTGGGTCACTGTCTGTGTGGAGTTTGCACATTCTCCTTGTGTCTGCGTGGGTTTCCTCCGGGTGCTCCGGTTTCCTCCCACAGTCCAAAGATGTGCGGGTTAGGTTGATTGGCCATGCTAAAATTGCCCCTTAGTGTCCGGAGATGCGTAGGTTAGAGGGATTAGCGGGTAATATGTGTAGGGATATGGAAGTAGGGCCTGGGTGGGATTGTGGTCGGTGCAGACTTGATGGGCCGAATGGCCTGTTTCTGCACTGTAGGGTTTCTATGATTTCAATGATTTCTATGACAGCAACATCAGATGATATTTGTGAACTGTGTGCTACCAATGGGAACAAAGACAATGCAGCACCAACTAAAGGTTTTCAATAAGTGGAAGTCTGTGGGGTACAAAGGGTTACTGCTTCATTGCCGCGGGCAGTAGAATGGTTCAAAATTACAACTCCAGGGAAAAAAAGGTTTCGACCAAAAAATTGAGTTTTTTTGGGGTCCATTTTGTGCTGATTGAGGTGAGGGATATCAGTATTCAAGAACAATAAATATTTCTCCTTTGGGCACAATTTCTTTTATATCACACATCCCGAAGCTCGGTATATCAAGACCAAACGCAGTTTAAAAGTCACTCAACCTGCCTGAGATCAGCACCCCTACTGCAGCAGTGTGATTTCCTTCATTTCACAAGCTGGCCATCTTGATGGCTTCTCAATTACCGAGTTGGTGCCAATTTACCCTACAATATGGGCTGCTCTGGGCTTTGTATACACACAAACACCAAGGTTGACACTACCCAGGGTAATTTTACACAGGATAGTGAAACCTGGCAGAGGGCTCTGTCCAAGCTGCCTGGGAGGATTCAAACCCAAATCCCAAGGACGCAAAGAGAAACGTGCTAAATCACTACACCGGGTCAGTCAAAGCCCAATAAATATCACAAATCCCAGCTGGAGAACATTTGGATAAAGCTCTGCATAAGAGAGCACTGGTTAACCTTTGTTGCTTGGATAGGAAAGTGATTAGGAGGCACAAGGAAAGCAGATGGGTTTGCCAGTTAATGACAAGCGGTGTTCTGCAGAATTCCCACTAGGAGGCCAGTTCACTTTATGTTAAATGATCCAGATTTGTACATAGTAAATAATATTTCCAACTTTTCGAACGATGCGAAGCTAGGAAGTATAGTGAAATTTAAGAGGACAGTTTGGTTTTGGACACAAGAATGGTAGATGGGAATTCAGTTTAAATGAGGAAGCACAGAGCAGTGTAGTTCAACAGAGAAATGAGGATTCAAGTATAGGAATGGGGATGTTTTACTGCAACTGTATCGGGCATTGGTGAGGCCACACCTGGATTATTGTGTGCAGTTTTGGTGTCCTTATCTGAGGAAGGACATCCTTGCTATAGAGGGAGTACAGCGAAGGTTTACCAGGCTGATTCCTGGGATGGCAGGTCTGTCATATGAGGAGAGACTAAATCCATTAGGATTATATTCACTGGAGTTTAGGAGAGCGAGAGGGGATCGCATAGAAACTTATAAAATTCGAACAGGATTAGACAGGGTAGATTCAGAAAGAATATTCTTGATGACGTGGGAGTCCAGAAATAGGGGTCATAGTTTGAGGATAAGGGGTAAACCTTTTAAAACTAAGGGGAGGAGAAATTTCTTCACCCAGAGGGTGGTGAATGTCTAGAATTCACTATCACAGAAAGTAATTGAGACCAAAACAGTCTGATTTCAAGAAGATATTAGATATAGCTCTTGGGGTTAAAGGGGTCAAGGGATATGAGGGGAAAGGGGGATCAGGGTATTGAATCTGATGATCAACCATGATCAAATTGAATAGCGGAGCAGGCTCGAAGGGCTGAATGGCCTACTCCTGTTTCTAGTTAACATGTTTCTATGTAGTGGCCCAAGCGGAATCAAATAAAGTAAAAGGGCTCTGGGCTTCATCACAAGACATAAAGAATATAAAAGCAAAGAAGTATTATTTAGGCTGTCTCATCTTGAGGAGAACAGACTGGGCACGGAGTAAGTACAGCAATAACGTACCTGAATGATACTTGGGATGATGGAATTTAACCATGTCAAAAGATTGGATAAACATGGGTTAAAAAGAGTGGAAGTGGTTATTTGATTTAAGTATCTGTAACGAAGAAGGGAATAGCAGGATACAGAGGGAAAAACACTGTCCATTTGCATTGGAATCTGGATCGAAAAGTACTTGATCTTAAAATTTGAACACAGCCAATTAATCATAAATTCAGAAACAATTTCTTCATGTAAAAGGCTGTGAGACTGCGGTAATCTTTGGTTCCATATGGAGGACTAATCAATCTGTTTCCAGGTAAAGTATCCATTAAGGAGTGTGAGGAGAGTGAATTGGGATTAAAAAGTTGAAGTGCTCATTGTTAGTTATGTACAGTATGTTGATTTTCTGAATATCTTGTCCTATTCTTATTGTACATCATTCATTATATTTTCTTCACGTTAAATGATTAAATCTGGGGACTTAAGGATCTGGTTAGTCTGCGTTAGCCTTACAGAGAATAGAACAGTACATGGGCTTCAGTGAGACTTACTGAACTCCTGCTCAATTTTCTCTTTAAGGAATCCCATCTTCTTCGCCTCTCCATGGACCAGGAGCACGTTTTGTGGTTCTACTTGACGGATAAGCTGCATGATGCCTTTGGCGTCAGCATGCGCACTGAATGACATGTATTCCACCTGCATCTTCACTTCCAACTGGGGAGGATAACGTGAGCAACAGAAGTAATGAGATCAAATAGAGACAAAATTATCTCCATTCAGAATCTCAATTCCAAATTTAGATTCAATGCAAAAAAACCCATAAAGGTAAATTGTTATTTTTGAGACACAATGAACCATAAGTCTGCCATGTGACGTATACTGTAACTCCTAATGCCTAATAGTCAAGAATATTTAAAAATAGCGCACAAGGAGACTAGATCATCTTGACTAATGATGAGAGAAAAAAGCCGCCTCAGCTGGAATTCAGCACATCCCACACTGTACGCTTACAATTTTAAAATGGAAAGCAGACCCAAATGACAATGCTAATTGATGAACAAAGAATTAAGAACATAACCTTCCTCACATATACATCTAGATGGATTGAGATTGGAGGGATTTATGAAAATAGATAACTTAACAGGTCAAAAGAAAACAGAGAATGCGATTAAAGTTACAAAAATACAGGATACCATTACGTGGAAGACTTCTATAAATATAAGCCAGGCAAACATTTATTCAGTGGAACAGCTGGAGTCCCAAAGGAGCTCACTGCAGCAAGTCAGAAATGGGCTGAGTCACAGGAAATAGAAGACATGGAACTACAGCAAGATAGAGGGAGGCAATTATTGGGTGCTTGAGGAATTAGCAATAAGGCTTTTTTTAAGCAATGTAGATAAATGATTCAGGATGGAGATAAAAACAATGCTATTAAGTTTGTTAATGATATGAAATTTAGCAGTGGGGAAGGAAGAGCTACAAATAACTGGGATTAAGCACACCAATTACAGGAAATCTGGATGAATTAAAGCTCGGACTCACAGCTGCCAGATGTGGACCAATGCTTGGGGAGGTGGGAAAGTAGTACTGGAACTGCAAGGTGAATGATAGAAGAATACAGGACACACAATACAGAGAGGCATCGGGAATCCTAGTGGATCCCCTAGAGGGAACCGTACACAATTTTGGTCATTGATTACAATCAGCAAATCCTGGTATCAGGGAGGATACGGAGAAGATTAGACATCTGAGCTACAAGAAGACAGTGAAGTTGGGAATGTTACCCAGAGGAAAAAACAAACAATTAGGAAAGACCCTAGTGAAAGTTTGACTTCTAAATTAAAAGTAGAAAAGTCATCAGCGTCAGTGGGCTTACATATTCGAATAATAAGAAGGTAATGAGGAGGAGAATGCAGAGGCATTAACCATTGCCTCCGTCATCCTGCAAATGAGAATTTAAACCAAAGCTCCTTCCTTCTTCCAGACCAGGTGGATGTTAAAGATCCCAGAGGATGAAGTTCAGGGAGTTCACAAGATGTGGTAATAAATTGCTTCCTCAACTAATAGTGCCAGACAGATGAACTGGTTATTCAGCTCACGAGCATTTCATGGGATTTGGTTTCCAAATCACTTTACATGCAAGGCAATTAATTTTAAGTGAATCAATCTGATAAAGTACCAATAAAAACAAAAGTCTTTTGCTTTGAGGCTGACCAAATGGCTCATAATGGTCCTTTCTTATTCCTAAAAATGCTGAAAGCCCAATTTATTCATGCATTGCAAAGGAACACTTACAGTTTGTCTTCCCTCCATTTCGAGTTTCCGCTGGCCACTTAGGATTTTATGTCCCACGGTTCCTTGAACGCAATACCCTGGCATGATGACCTAAGAGAGCAATTGAACACCTTAGAGCCCAGACAATTAGTTTTCAACTTACAGATGAAAAAAGGTAAATGTTGAAAACTGGGTGTCAATCGACATGCATTCTTACCATATTTTTATCATTGCCTGCCCATTTCCTGAAAATCTGAAGGGACTGCCCAGCGTGAAGCATGCCTGGTGTAGCAAAGACAACCTGTTTTTTTTGGGGGGGTGGGTGGGTGGGGGGGAAACGGACGGACAAAAAAAAAAATCAACCTTTATGACTGACTTCATCAAATATTATGGTACAAATCTTTTCCATTTTAATTTCAGACTTAAATAGAGCACAATTGTGAGGATAATTAAATCTAATGACTGAACAGATCAAAATGCCAAAGACAGCTAAAGTATAACAGATCGTTATTAAGGACAGGTAAACCTTTCTAATACAGTCCATTCAAACTATTATGAGAATCTCCATAAATGCAAGTGATCAAACACCATTCCAGAAACCAACGTTTGGTTCATTTCTGTTCGGGTATACAGCAAGATAGAAGAGGCAATGACCTAGTGGTACTATTGCTAGACTATTAATCCAGAAATTCAGCTAATGCACTGGGGACTTGGGTTAGAATCCCGCCACGGCAGATGGTGGAATTTGAATTCAGTAAAAAATATCTGGAATTAAGAATCTACTGATGACCATGAAACCACTGTCGAAAAAAGCCATCTGGTTTACCAATGTCCTTTAGGGAAAGAATTCTGCTGTCCTTACCCGGTCTGGCCTACATGTGACTCCAGAGCCACAGCAATGTGGTTGACTCTCAACTGCCCTCTGAAATGGCCTAGCAAGCCACTCAGTTCAAGGGCAATAAGGGTTGGGCAATAAATGCAGGCCAGACAGTGACACCCATATCCCATGAATAAATAACAATAAAGGTGTTGGAAATAAATTGGAATGAGATTTTGTTGACTCTAATTTAGGATTGGGGACTTTTGCCCACTGCTCCACGTGGGATTTTGTACAAATGTTAATATCCAGAAGAGTTTTGGGAGTCTGATTTTCTTTCCAAAAGCATAACCCTACATCTGTGAATTTCCAAGTTCCCTGCGACCAGTGTAGTATTCTACTCAGTTACATTCATTGAATCATAGAATCCCGACAGTGCAGAAGGAGGCCATTCGGTCCATCGAGTCTGCACCAACAACAATCCCACCCAGGCCCTCTCCCCGTAGCCCCACGTACTTACCCTGCCAATCCCGCTAACCTATGCATCCTGGGACATTAAGGGGCAATTTTAGCACGGCCAATGCACCTAACCCACACATCTTTGGACTGTGGGAGGAAACCCACACTGACATGGAGAGAACGTGCAAACTCCACACAGATAGTGACCCAAGACGGGAATCGAACCTGGGTCTCTGGAGCTATGAGGCAGCAATGTTAACCACTGCGCCACCATGCCGCCCATCATTGATCAGGAAGTCTCAGTTTTGCTCTAGTCAGTTGGTTAATCTCATTAAAATGGTAGCCGAGTCACTACTGTTGGCTTCATTGCCACCAGGGCAGGCAGTGAGAACACAACCAGTGTTCCTGTGCCTGACCACTATCCAGTAATGATGTGGACATGCTGGCATTGGACTGAGGTGGGCACAGTAAGAAATCTCACAACACCAGGTTAAAGTCCAGCAGGTTTGTTTGATGTCACAAGCTTTCGGAGCACTGCTCCTTCATCAGGTGAGTGATGAAGGAGCAGCACTCTGAAAGCTCGTGATACCAAATAAACCTGTTGGGCTTTAACCTGGTGTTGTGAGACTTCTTACACTATCCAGTAAGCTCTGGTGGAATGCAATGCGTTGTTCTTGGGCGAGTACAAGGATGGGTTTGACAGTATGTCCTTTACTGTTGAATAATCTGATAATATTCGCACACAAAGGACAGGATTTTCCGGCCGTGCTTGCCCCAAAAACTGGAAAATCCCGCCTGATGTCAACAGACCTTTGCCTGGTCCGTCACCCCACCCATACGATTCCCATAGCGGGATGGACAGTAAAATTCCCCCCCCCCCAGAGAGTCTTTACCCTGATAAACTGTCAGCACCCACAGAAGTACACTTTTGTTGCAACTTACTCAAAACAGGATGGAGATAGAAATAAAAAGGTCTGGGTCGATTCAGATTTTTTCAAATAAACTAGACTAAACTAGCCAGACCTAGCAGGGAATCATTGAATTTTGCAACACAAACTACCTGGTCCATTGCATCAGGAAGACCTGGCAATTTAGTAACATTTTACTCTTGCCATACCCTTGAAAATTGTCCATCTCCAAATATTTATCAACTTCCCTTTTACGGTAGCTATGAATGCTGCCTCTCTTAGTTTCCAATTGAATAGTCAGCCTCTTCTTGCATAAAGGAATTTCTCCAAATATCTCCTTCATTCTTTTGTTCATGATGTGAAATGAAACCTTTCCAGTTCCCAACTAAATGACCGGTAGTAGTAAAACCATTGCCTTAATACTATTTTCCAGTTAATCTAATCAAAATACCTCAGAATTTTCAACATTTATGTCAAATCCTCCCTCAACCTTCTCTGTATTGTGAAAAGAGCTGCAGTTTTTCTGGTCTCTGTATGCAAATCAAATTTTGTACCCCATAACATCTTAACTATGTGGGTGGCACGGTGACACAGTGGTTAGTACTGCTGCCTCTCAGCGCCAGGAACCCAGGTTTCCTCCCACACTCCAAAAATGTGCAGGTTAGATGGATTGGCTGTGCTAAATTGCCCCTTAGTGTCCCAGGTGTGGGGATTCGCGGGATAAATATGTGGGGTTACAGGGATAGGGCCTGGGCGCAATGCTCTGTTGGAGAGTCAGTGCAGACTCGATAGGCTGAATGACCTCCTGTAGGGATTCTATGATTCTAACTAGCAATTTCTGTACCTTCTGGGTTTCAACCATACCACATGACTAAAGGCAGTTCAAAATATGAATTTAGTCCATTTTAAAAATGTTCACAATATCAACTCAAACAAAGGAAAAAAGATTTTAGAATTAGAAACTACCAAATGATTTGAAACAGATCAAAACAAGTCAACATATGACAGCAAGGTACCATTGGTCCAGGGTTGTCAGCATACGTCCTATCAAAGGCCTTGATGTGTTTGAACTCAAACATGTTCCGCTGCACAAATGTCTTCCGAATTTTCTGATTGGTCCACGTGATGAATAATTTATAATAATGGTTAGCTTTTTCTGTCAGTCCAGTTGAGAAGTAAATGGGTGCCTTCAAGTTCATTCTCTCCCTGAAAGAAGATGTGACAATCAAACACTGGAACCGCCTTTATCAGTGACTGTATTATTATGGGTGATTTGGCCGAATGACTGAGAAGGAGAGTGAATTAAAATGGGTGAAATCCAATGTCAAATCAATTAGGAGAGTGAAATAAACAGAGGGGAAGAAAGCCCAGGACAAAGAGAGGGAGATATAGAGAAATAAGTTAAGTAAAAATTCTTTTTTAAAAACTGCCATTTTTAAAATTGCCCCACAAAGTCCAAAACCTGAAGAAATGAGACTCATGTATGCAGGAATTAATTTTCAGTCTCAGAGATGTTGACTAGCAGTAATTAACAATTATCAAATTGTTAAAAGGGTATTTGTATTACTAATTACTAGCTCCAAATATCTGAATCGGACTGCGCAGAGACAGCACCTTGTTGGCATTCAAAGCTGTTGACGGTGAGGCAGACAGGCAGATGATGTTTTCACAAAGTGATGCATCTTGGATTATATTTTGTTTGAAATTCATATTTTACCATGCATAGACCTCACTCCTGAAGCTGCTGTACCACTCACACACAAGTGATGAGAATGACATTATCCTCACCATTAGTTCGATAGCAAATCTGGCCCGTCCTGCTTTAATAGTCAAATGTTATGCTATCTAATGTACAATATGTTAATACATAATACAGCTAATCCACGCAGTCAGTGCTACAGAAAAATACAAAAAAAACCCATGCAAATGAAAAAAGAAGTGCAGGGCTGGGAGGAACTGAAAAGAAGCAGGCAATAGAGGAACTCATAGTTGGATTGTGAGTATCAGTAGAAACAAAAAACAGACCTGGGAGGGAATTGAGAAACTTAGGGCGGGATTTTAGAGCATGTTTTTGTCTCAAAACTGTAAAACCTTGCCTGATGTCAACAGACCCTCCTATGGTCTGTCCCTCGCCTGCTCCAATTCCCATGGTGGACTGGATGGTAATATTCTAGCCCTGGAGTTTGTGATTTTGAAGTGCTCAGTGTTTCTGGGTCTTCTGTGCATGGCAGGGGCAGAGGGGGAAGATGTTGTCAAGAGGTTGAGGCATGGAAGACTTGGGTACTCATCAGCTAGAGGTCTGGTGTGATGAGGTTTCCTCCTATATTTCAAATTGCTGCTGAACATCTTTTAAAGCTTTATATCTACCTCATCTCACATTTTCAGGAAATTAAGCATGCCCAATGTTGAACTGGAACAAATCTGGGCTGGTCCAAGACTGCAGATTGGAAAAGCAGTCTGACAACATAGAGGCAGTGGAGGTGTTGAGAAAATAATGGCGAGGTGGAGCTGGATAAAGTTTATTTATTAGTCACAAGTAAGGCTTACATTCACACTACAATGAAGTAACTGAAATTCCTCTAGTCGCCACACTCCGGCACCTGTTCAGGTCAATGCACCTAACCAGCACATCTTTCAGACTGTGGGAGGAAACCAGAGCACCCGGAGGAAACCCACGCAGGCACGGGGAGAACGTGCAAACTCTATATAGACAATGACCCAAGCCAGGAATCGAACCCGGGTCCCTGGCGCTGTGAGCCAGCAGTGCTAACCGCTGTGCCACCTTGGCTGCCCACACTGGATGTCACTGGTGTGCATGTTGCTATGAACAATGTCACACAAGCAACATGTTAAAAGTTGAATTTGTTCTTGCATTCACGTGTGCATGTTCTTGGTAGTTTTTGTCAGTGGGGGCTTGTCATTGCCTTCCACTCTCAGGGACAGGACGAGGAGGTAGGTCTCCAGTCTGCCTCAGCCTGAAAAGGAATCAAAACCTCGCTGCTGGTGTTATTCAGATCCCTGCGATAGCTATCTAGCCGACTGAGCTAACTACCCCCTAATTAAAAGCTTATCACATTTAACTAATGAGAGGGAACAGAAGGGGGAAGTCAAGCCAGGTGCAGTTGAATTTTTCATCCTCAGTATCTAAGACCCTCTCACTGACTTCCTGCCTTCGTGGAAAATGATCGTCACTTTTAGGCATGCTATTTCTTTGAAAGCTGACGAGAAACTTACCAGAAAGTTTCCAGCAGGATGCAAAGCTCTTGGGCTCGTCCGAGGGCAAAGACAGGAATCAACACCTATTAAAATGAAGGTCGGTCAAAAATGTATTTGTCACAACATTCGACATCTAGTTAAAAATTCTAAAAGAACCATTTGAAAAATAATTACATTTATTTATGTTGTATTCGGTTGGGTCCCCTTGTTGTCTAGTGAGTAAAGATGCTGTTGCAATAAGTCACTCAGACCATGAGCTTGCACATTCTCTCTGTGTCTGCGTGCATTTGCTCTGGTTACTCTGATTTCCTCCCACAATCTTAAGATATGTGGGTCAGGCGGATTGGCCATGCTAAAAAAAATTGCCCTTTAATCCACATTCTCCACTTTGATTTGGATGGCACGGTGGCACAGTGGTTAGCACTGCTGCTTCACAGCGCCCAGGGACCTGGGTTCGGTTCCCGGCTTGGGTCACTATCTGTGTGGAGTCTGCACGTTCTCCCTGTGTCTGCGTGGGTTTCCTCCGGGTGCTCCGGTTTCCTCCCACAGTCCAAAAACGTGCTGGTTAGGTGGATTGGCCATGATAAATTGCCCCTTAGTGTCAAGGAGATTAGCAGGGTAAATACGTGGGGTTATGGGGATAGGTCCTGGGTGGGATTGTTGTCAGTGCAGACTCGAAGGCCTCCTTCTGTACTGTAGGGATTCTATGGTTGGACCTCAGTTTTGCTTGCTAGTCTGTGCTGAGAGGTAGCTGGTCGCAGTCAACCTGTTAGTCTCAGAAATCTTAGGTGGGCGGTTTGTGTATGTGTGTGTCTGTGTGTGTGGTTGTGGGGGGGGGGGGGGGGGGGGGGGGGGTGCGGTGGGGGTGGGTGGGAGTGGCATGTTTGAGAGGTGGGGATGGAGAGTCTGGAGTTGCTGGCTCCTGCAGGAAATGGCTGTGTGAATGTGTCGGGATGTTCAGGCTGAGGCTAGGATGTGAGGTTGCTGCTCCGTGCAACAGCCCGTTACCTGATGCCGAGATTCGAACATTGATTAGGGTACTGAACGCTGTCTGGTATTTGTGGAGCACAGAAACAAGGAAGAGACCATTCAGCCCCTCATGCCTACTCCACCATTCGATTAGGTCATGGCTGATCTGTATCTCGACCCCACACAGCAGGTGCCAGTGTGTGTAGCAGGAGGAGAGAAAATAAAGCGAATACCACAAGGAATCATAAATTTAGAAAAATACCATTCATCTGGGGGAGGGGGAGAAATCAGTCAGTGGGTGTTCATTGGAGGTTGGCCTAACACCAGCGACCCCCAAATCCCAATGGGAACGTTGATTACAACCATTTCTACCTCTACTGTGGCTCCATGCTCTATCTTTCTGCCCTGCTCTCTCCCTCTTGCCTTGCTCCAATTGTTCCCTGATACTCACTCCTCTGTTTAACCCGTTTTGAATTTCAAGCCCAGACTACAAAGCCGGAAGAGAACTACTAGTAACACGTTAAAAACTTTACATTGCTCACATTTCCTATCAACTAAAAAGCCACATTTCTAATGGAAATTGAAGCATCAGTAAAGGAGGCTACATTCACCACATGACAAGCTTGAGTGAATGTGGACATGGCCAGTTCTCATAGCTGTATATACAAAAACCAGGACAGAATGTATAATTTTAAAATGGGGAAGTAACCAAAATTGCACACCCTGGTCCAAACACCCTTAGAATCATAGAATCCCAACAGTGCAGAAGGAGGCCATTCGGCCCATCGAGTCTTCACCGACCACAATCCCACCCAGGCCCTATTCCCGTAGGGTGACTCCACATAGTCACCCTACCAATCCCCCTGACACTAAGGATCAATCTAGCATGGCCAATCAACCCAACCCGCACACATCTTTAGACTGTGGGAGGAAACCGGAGCACCCGGAGGAAACCCACGCAGACACGGGGAGAATGTGCAGACTCCACACAGACAGTGTATACTCCCAGTTAGCACACACACTATATACTCCCAGTTAACACACGCATTGTACACTCACAGTTAACACATGCACTGTATACCCACAGTTAACACACACACTTTATACTCACAGTTAACACGCACACTGAGGCCGGAATTGAACCCGGGTCCCTGGCGCTGTGAGACAGCAGTGCTAACCACTGTGCCACCGTGCCACCCTGCTTCGTCAGACGATTACACTAAGTTTTGATTACCTCTGTGCAAATCCGTGGGAGATCAACTAATATATGCTCGACTTTGAACCTTTTTATTATTTTCTTTCCTTGCATTTAGTTTGTCCTGACATCAAATCTAGGTGCATGGATATGGCTGCCCTCTTGTAATTAAGACCCCATGTGATAGCAGTGTCTGCAGGCTATCAGACTGCTGAGCACTGATCCAATATTGGCACACTGCTCCACCTGGGGGCCACTTGATGCAGGGCACAGAGGGCAGGTACAACATTAAGACTATGATCAGCTAATTCAATACAGACCAGGCACCGAGTCTGGAGACTACAATAAGGTTCAGATCAGCCTTAATCAAATGAGCCATTAGCAGAGCTTACATGAATGTCAACTATAACGTTGACAGAAACGCGTGTGGAGTAGGCAGGAAACACATCTACTTTTCTGAGTATAATATTTATGTCATACCTTTCCACCCTTTTCTATCGCATCATGCACTTTCTTCAGAAAGTCTCGTTCGCGGCAACGCTTTGAGTCTCGGATTGTGGTCGCGTACGTTGATTCCGAGATAAATAAATTAGGACGACACTTGTCAATCCAAGCAGCTCTGGAACAGGGAAAGGCAGGTCAGGGTCTGACAAATTGCTTTAATCCTTCAAAACGTAGGGCCATTGAATGTTACTGTCACAGGCTGTTCAGTGCATCAACTCTGGACTGGTGTTTTTCTATCACAGAATTTTAAAGCACAGGAGGCCATTTGGCCCACTGTACCTGTGCTGTCTACTTTGTAAGAGCTATTCACTTAGTCCCATTCCCTCAATCTTTCTCCGCAGCTATGCAATCCCACCTTCCCACTCACTGCCCATGTATTTTAAGATCCCTTTCTTTCAAGAAGTTATTTAATTTGTTACTGAAGTTTCTGTTTGCATACAAGCCCCGTAAAGAATTATTTTAATTTTATTGAATACGACGTGTTGTACTGTACTTGTAACAGGAGTCCAGTAACATTAAGATATTTTCTAAATAGCGACAAGATAATGAAGCCTTGGGAATTATATGCAAAGTTTTAATTATTCAATTAATTCATTTAAAATTAGGGGTTGCCCTTATAGGACTAAGATGGGGAGAATTCTTTTCTCTCAGGATTGTGCGACTTCGGAACTCTGCCTCAGAGGTGGTGGAGGCCGGGTCACTGAATCTTTTTAAGGTGGAGGTAGATTAATACCCTTGCCTAATAAGAATTAAGGGTAATCAGGGGTAGATGGAAATGCGAAACTCAAAAACACAAAAATGGTCAGCCACGATCTTATTGAATAGTGGAGCAGGTTCAAAGGGTCGAATGGTCTCAGAGAATCGCACCGGACATAATTTTTAAAAGCCAAGTTGGTCATTTGGCTAAGATGGAGTGTTAGGTCGAGCCCAGGAGAGGGTGCAACGTCTCATCCTGTCAGCTTTGATCTTGTTTGATCGAGCCCAAGATGGGACGCAAAGTCTTGTCAGCTTGGATCTGGTTTGTCCTTCATGTGGGGGGGGAGCATGGTTGGACTTAATTTGAATTAATGTAGAAGTGCTAGCGAGACACTTTGTGGATGCCTGTGGTAATACAGGTTGCATCATAAATATTTGCAATAAAATAAAAAGTATGCTGAATGGTAAACACTGGCCTGGAATTTCTTTGATGGCATGACTGGAGGTCTATGTCAAAATTTACACCAATGAGGTGCTCTGGTATGTGTACGGAAATTTTCTGTGAAATTCATCAGCACACAGAGTAAATCCCACCGTGAATATTTAGAAATCAGTGTAAGCAGGGCTTAAATAAAGTCCTGAACTACCTGAGCATTTTCATTCTTTAATACTTATACTTGAAGAATGACAATGTTTGAATTAATCAAACCATCATTTACATCCATGAGGGACAGCATGCTTAAAAAAAATGCAATCAAACTTTTAAATGCTAGTCGGTTGTCCTATACATCCACCCAAATATCCAGATTACATCCAGCGCAGGTCACAGTTTGGGGAATTTTTAACAAGTGCCACAGTTGGAGGATTTGATTCTGTGACAAACACTTCCGACACTCAGCAAGCCGTGTGGAAAATGGCAGACGTGGGAATCCGACCCTCTCGTAAAGAAAGCAGACCCACCTGTATGACATGGTGGGCACAGTGGGAAATCAGAGGGCAGAGGCCGGGTAAAGCTAAATTCAGGAGCCTAAAGTTTATTTATTAGTCACAGTAGGCTTACATTAACACTGCAATGGAGTTACTGTGAAAATCCCCTAGTCGTCACACTCCGGCGCCTATTCGGGTACACCGAGGGAGAATTTAGCATGGCCAATGCACTTAACCAACATGTTTTTCGGACTGTGGGAGGAAACCGGAGCACCCAGAGAAAACCCACGCAGACACGGGGAGAACATGCAAACTCCGCACAGACAGTGACCCAAGCCAGGAATCGAACCCGGGTCCCTGATGCTGTGAGGCAGCAGTGCTAACCACTGTGCCACAATGCCACCTTAAAGAAGTATAGCAGGTTTGTAGCCCAATGTTATTTCAATTACTCAGTGGCCAGGAGAAGTCGCAATATTGTAACATTCTGACCAATTCACCAGCAAATTGTAATAAAAGCAAATATGTTTAGAAGCACATGAAGAAGAAGACACAATGCAGAAACTCACCCTAGATGTCGATCTGGTGTCATGTTGTAATCACCCTGTAAATATTTAAACCAAAATAAATACAATCAGAGAGAGATAAGCCAATTTTATAAAGGAAACTCAAGTAGATACGAATACTTTGTTGATGAGGTCTATCTCAGCATCCTCTCCAATTTAAATAAATTGAAGATCCAGTGCTTTCAGACTGCTCTCAGTACGTCATGATAAATGATCTCAGCACCTCCTGAGCTAGACTTCAGCTGCTTCATCCATCACCTTCCTCACAAGGTCACAAGCAGGGATGTTTGCTGATTATTGCACTGTCTTCAGTTTCACTCATAACTCTTCAGACACTAAAACAGTCCGTGTAGGTATGCAGCAAAAACCTGGACGACATTCAGTCTTGAATAAGAGGCAAGTTAACGTTTGCGCCACACAAATGCCAAGGAAGAACGAATCACAACAAGTTAGAATCCAACCACCTCTCCTGGGCATTTAAAGGAATTACAATTTGTTGAATTCCTCCATCATCAACCTCCTGTGGTTTACCCTTGACCAGGAATGCAACTGAGCCAGCTCTGCAAGAACCGTAACTACAAGAACAGGTCAAAGGCTGGAAATTCTGTGGTGAGTAACTCACCCTCCTGATTCCTCAAAGCCTTTCCGCCTGTTAATTATGTATTAATGGCGATTAACTGCATGCTGTTCATAAGCATTAACTGGAGTTCAAGAGACACTTATACAAACTGTAGTGTGGTTGAGTTAGGAGGTGTATACTTGTAATGGTTCACTCTGTAAATTAACATAAAACTGAGTAAAGATTGGCTCCAGAACTACCCTTCACCAGCTGGCTTTCTGGATAAGACACCACCATCTAGAAGGCACAAGTCAGGAGTGTGATAGAATACTCTCCACTTGCCTGGATGAGTGCAGGTCCAACAACACTGAAGACACTTGACATCATGCAGGACAAAGCAGCCTGCTTGACTGGAGCCTCATCCGCCACCTTAAACAGTCACTCACTCCGCCATTGAAATACATACTAGAGCAACAGTGTGTCCCATCAACAGGATGTATTGCAGCAGTTTGTCAAGTTAAAATTAAAGTTTATTTATTAGTTACAAGTAGGCTTACATTCACACTGCAATGAAGTTACTGTGAAAATCCCCTAGTCACCACACTCCAGCCCCTGTTCGGGTACAAGGAGGGAGAATTTAGCATGGCCAATGCACCTAACCACCTTTTGGGTGGTGGAAGGAAACCAGAGCACCGGAGGAAACCCAAGCAGACACGGAGAGAATGTGCAGACTCCACACAGACAGTGACCCAAGCCGGGAATTGAATACAGATCCCTGGCGCTGTGAGGCAGCAGTGCTAACCACTGTGCTGCCCCAAGCCTCCTTCAATAGTACCTTCAAAACTCTTAAACTTCTACAACCTAGAAGAACAAGGGCAGCAGATGCACTGGCACTGGAGGGGGTGCAGAGGAGATTCACTAGGTTGATTCAGGGGTTGAGAGAGTTGGCTTATGAGAAGAGACCGAGTAGACTGGGGCTATACTCATTGGAATTCAGAAGAATGAGGGGAGATCTTATAGAAACATATAAGATCATGAAGGGAATAGATAAGATAGAAACAGGGAAGTTGTTTCCACTGGTGGGTGAAACTAGAACTAGGGGGCATAGCCTCAAAATAAGGGGAAGCAGATTTAGGACTGAGTTGAGGAGGAACTTCTTCACACAAAGGGTTGTGAATCTGTGGAATTCCCTGTTCAGTGAAGCAGCTGAGGCTACCTCATTAAATGTTTTTAAGGCAAGGATAGATACATTTTTGAACAATAAAGGAATTAAGGGTTATAGTGAGTGGAGCTGAGTCCACAAAAAGATCAGCCATGATCTTATTGAATGGCGGAGCAGGCTCGAGGGGCCAGATGGCCTACTCCTAGTTCTTATGCTCTTATACATGGGAACACCATCATCTATAAGCACTCCTCCAATTCACACACCATCCTGATCTGGGACGTTATCACTGCACCTTCACTGATGCTGGCTCATGTTGCTGGTCAAAGTCCTGAAACTCCCACCTAAACAGCACCATGGGTGCACCTACACCACATGGACTGCACAGGTTCAAGGCAGCAGCTCACCATCACCTTCTCAAGGGTAATTCAGAAATAGCAACAAATGCTGGCCTAGCCAGCAGTGCTCAAATTCCATGAATCAATGAAAGAAAAAGCAGACAGGAATATCCAGCCTAAGTTCCATCTCAAATTTCTATCTAGTGACTCTTAATGTAAATGGGTGAGGGTACGATTGGACTTGGCTGTGATGCGCTCCCCCAAGATTCATTCGTTTTCCAGTGTGCTCAGTTAAGTTTGCACATGAACAATACTGCAGACTACTATCACTACTAGAACCATAGTCCAAAATCAGCAGCTTCAGGAGAGATGAAAGTAAATGAAAATTAACAGGACAAAAGTAGCATATGTGGGATCAGCATGTTGTATATCACAGAATAAGAACAACAACAATAGAATTAAGACCCCTCGCCATTCAATAAGATTATGACTGATCTAACTGTGGCCTCAACTCCATTTTCCTGTTCCCATAGCCCTTGACTTGCTCGTTAATCAAAACTCTAACCCAGCCCTGAATATAATCAATTACCCAACCTCCACTGGTCTTTGAGGAAGATTATTCCACACATGATCCAGAGAAAAAAATTCTCCACATCTCAGACTTAAAACAGGAGATCCTTAATTTTTAAACTGTGTCCCCGAATTCTAGACGCTCCCTACAAGGGGAAACATCCTCTCAGCATCCACCCTGTCAAGTCCCCTCAAGATGTTACATGTTCACCTCTCATTCTTCCAAAGCCCCAATGTGTATCGGTCCAACCTGATCAATCTTTCTTCATAAGACAACCCCTTCACTCCTTCTAATACAATTATATCCTTTCTTAAAATAAGGAGATCAAAACTGTACACAGTACAGTATACACTATAGAGGGTTATAGGTAAGCCTAGTAATTGCTAAGGTAGGGACATGTTCGGCACAACTTTGTGGGCTGAAGGGCCTGTGTTGTGCTGTAGTTTTTCTATGTTTCTATTTCTACTCCAGACATAGTCTAATGAAGGCCCTTCTCCAGCTGTAGCAACACTTCATTACTGTTATACTAGAAACATATAAGATTATGAAGGGAATAGATAAGATAGAAACAGGGAAGTTGTTTCCACTGGCGGGTGAAACTAGAACTACGGGGCATGGCATCAAAATAAGGGGAAGCAGATTTCGGACTGAGTTGAGGAGGAACTTCTTCACACAAAGGGTTGTGAATCTGTGGAATTCCCTGTTCAGTGAAGCAGCTGAGGCTACCTCATTAAATGTTTTTAAGGCAAGGATAGATAAATTTTTGAACAGTAAAGGAATTAAGGGTTATAGTGAGCGGGCGGGTAAGTGGAGTTGAGTCCACAAAAAGATCAGCCATGATCTTATTGAATGACGGAGTAGGCTCGAGGGGCCAGATGGCCTACTCCTAGTTCTTATGCTCTTATACATGGGAACACCATCATCTATAAGCACTCCTCCAATTCACACACCATCCTGATCTGGGACGTTATCACTGCACCTTCACTGATGCTGGCTCATGTTGCTGGTCAAAGACTTGAAACTCCCACCCGAACAGCACCATGGGTGCACCTACACCACATGGACTGCACAGGTTCAAGAAGGCAGCTCACCATCACCTTCTCAAGGGTAATTCGGAAATAGCAACAAATGCTGGCCTAGCCAGCAGTGCTCAAATTCCATGAATCCATGAAAGAAAAAGCAGACAGGAATATCCAGCCTAAGTTCCATCTCAAATTTCTATCTAGTGACTCTTAATATAAATGGGTGAGGGTACGATTGGACTTGGTTGTGATGCACTCCTGCAAGATTCAGTCATTTTCCAGTGTGCTCAGTTAAGTTTGCACATGAACAATACTGCAGACTACTATCACTCCTAGAACCATAGTCCAACATCAGCAGCTTCAGAAGAGGTGAAAGTAAATGAAAATTAACAGGACAAAAGTAGCATATGTGGGATCAACATGTTGCATATCACAGAATAAGAATAACAACAATAGAATTAAGACCCCTCGCCATTCAATAAGATTATGGCTGATCTAACTGTGGCCTCAACTCCACTTTCCTGTTCCCATAGCCCTTGACTTGCTTGTTAATCAAAACTCTAACCCAGCCCTGAATATATTCAATTACCCAACCTCCACTGGTCTTTGAGGAAGATTATTCCACAAATGATCCGGGGAAAAAAAATTCTCCACATCTCAGACTTAAACAGGAGATCCTTAATTTTTAAACTGTGTCCCTGAATTCTAGACGGTCCCTACAAGGGGAAACATGGCGGCACGGTAGCACAGTGGTTAGCACTGCTGCTTTACAGCTCCAGGGACCTAGGTTCAATTCCCGGCTTGGGTCGCTGTCTGTGTGGAGTTTGCACATTCTCCTCGTGTCTGCGTGGGTTTCCTCCGGGTGCTCCGGTTTCCTCCCACAGTCCAAAGATGTGCGGGTTAGGTTGATTGGCCATGCTAAAATTGCCCCTTAGTGCCCTGAGATGTGTAGATTAGCGGGTAAATGTGTAGGGATATGGGGGTAGGGCCTGGGTGGGATTGTGGTCGGTGCAGACTTGGTGGGCTGAATGGCCTGTTTCTGCACTGTAGGGTTTCTATGATTTCTATGATCCTCTCAGCATCCACCCTGTCAAGTCCCCTCAAGATGTTACATGTTCACCTCTCATTCTTCCAAAGCCCCAATGTGTATCGGTCCAACCTGTTCAATCTTTCTTCATAAGACAACCCCTTCACTCCTTCTAATACAATTATATCCTTTCTTAAAATAAGGAGATCAAAACTGTACACAGTACTCCAGATGTAGTCTAACGAAGGCCCTGTACAGCTGTAGCAACACTTCATTACTTTTATGCTCGATTCCCCTTGCCTATATTCCATTTGCCTTTCTAATCACTCGGTGTACCTGCTTGCTTACACTTTGATTCATGTAGTAGGGCACCCAGATCCTTCTGTACCATAGATTCTGTAATCATTCTCTATTCAAACAATATTCTGCTTTTCTATTGGACAAAATCACATTTTCCCACACGATTCTCCTTCTGCCAACTTTTTGCCCATTCACCTAACCTATCTACATCCCTTTACTTTCCCATTTATCTTTGTGTCATCAGCAAATTTAGCTATCATATACTCGGCTCCTTCACTCAGGGCATTGATTTAGAGATTGTACATCAATGTAGTCTTCTCCCTCCGTGTATCTGTCACTATGACTCTCACCTTGGATTATACAGATAGTTCAATGCAACGCAAAGCTTTGTAGTGCCTCTGTGATCATTCATGTCCATGATGGCATAGCCCATAACACATCAATCAGAATAATTAGTCCTGAAGCAATTGTTTGGCCTTACAACCTTGTAGTAATAAATGGCAGCATGCCCGAGGTTCGTTCATACTCACGGTGTACACCACTGATTCGGATCCCACTCGGATTTGAACCATGGCTGCACCCAGCACATGTCCAGCGTAATATGCTTTAATTTCGAGTTCATCGTCAACCTAGAAGGTCATTCCAAAATACAAATCAGTATTTTCTAATTCAGACAATTCTCGTAACCCCGTTTGCAGCATGACAGCTGTGTATGGTGGCAGGCAGTATAGATGGATGGTCAGGAAATCAGTCTGTATTGGCATCAAGGGGCAGCAGGGTAGAAAATCCATTCATTTTCAATAACATTAAAACAAAAGTCCTATCTATGCTATGAGTAGCGTGGATTTAAAGATTGGTGTGTTATCTATGTATCCTGCGTATCTGTTCTTCTCATAGAATCCCTACAGTGCAGGAGAGGCCATTTGGCCCTTCGAGTTTGCACCAACTCTCTGATAGAGTATCTTACCCAAGCCCTTCCTATCCCTGTAACTCCACACATTTCCCAAGGCTAATCCATCTAACCTTACACTCTTGGGACACTAAGGGACAATTTAGCATGACCAATCCACCTAACCTGCACGTCTTTGGATTGTGGGAGAAAACCGGAGCACCCGGAGGAAACCCACGCAGACACGGGGAGAACGTGCAAACTCTGCAAAGTCACCCAAGGCTGGAATTGAACCCGGGTCTCTTGCACTGCGCGTCAGCAGTGCCAACCAGTGTGCCACTCACTCTTCTAGTGCAAGTTAATATCTTGAACTTATTAAACAAAGGACTGTAACCAACACATTGATTACCTGCACAGTTTGATGCAAATGAACAGCTACAACTTTCTTCATGCAGTCTTTGATCATCTGAGAAGTAAAGAAGTTTGTCTCTCCTTTCTTATCAACTGTAATCTTTCGATAATCTTCGAGAAGGATTGGGCAAATGGCTTTTGTAGGATGGGTCATGTATATAGGGCCATCGTAACCAATCATCTCACTCATATAAGGAAGGGCACCACAGTGATCCAAGTGGAAATGGCTGAGAAGAATAAAGATTATATTGTTCAATACGACAACAAGGGCAGGTTTTCAAACATGTTGGAAAACCTAGGTTAACTGAGTAAAATGCCTGATTTTGAGACGTCAAGACTAGGATGTTAACAGCTGACCCATCGCCTACATTGCTGAAGAATCCCTTTTGGATTCATTATGAAGTCCAGTCCATCACACAAACCAGCCTCCCATCCATTGACTCTGTCTACACTTCCCGCTACCTCGGAAAAGCAGCCAGCATAATTAAGGACACCACCCACCCCGGACATTCTCTCTTCCACCTTCTTCTGTCAGGAAAAAGATACAAAAGTCTGAGGTCACGTACCGACCGACTCAAGAACAGCTTCTTCCCTGCTGCCATCAGACTTTTGAATGGACCTACCTCGCATTAAGTTGACCTTTCTCTACACCCGAGCTATGACTGTAACACTACATTCTGCACTCTCTCCTTTCCTTCTCTATGAACTTTGTCTGTATAGCGTGCAAGAAACAATGCTTTTCACTTATACTAATACATGTAAGAATAATAAATCAAATCCAATCAAATCAGTCTCTTCATTCATAGAATCATAGAAACCCTACAGTGTAGAAAGAGGCCATTCGGCCCATCGAGTCTGCACCGACCACAATCCCACCCAGGCCCTACCCCCATATCCCTACATATTTACCCGCTAATCCCTCTAACCTAGCCATCTCAAGACACTAAGGGGCAATTTTAGCATGGCCAATCAACCTAATCCGCACATCTTTGGACTGTGGGAGGAAACCGGAGCACCCGGAGGAAATCCACGCAGTCATGAGGAGAATGTGCAAACTCCACACAGACAGCGACCCAAGCCGGGAATCGAACCCAGGTCCTTGGAGCTGTGAAGCAGCAGTGCTAACCACTGTGCCACCGTGCCGCCCCTTCATTCTATATACTCTGATTGGAGGGTGTTTACAGGCCATAAGAAGAAAGCAGATTCTGAATGGAACTGAAGAAAATCCATCACAGTACACTAAAATAATCCTTACATTTTCAAAATAATAGCAAAACCAATGTTAAATCTTTTGGGACTAAAATCATTGTTTGTGATAGCAAAATACTGCAGAAGCTGGAAATCTGAAATAAAAGCAGAGAATGCTGGAAACACTCAGCAGCTCCAGCAGCGAATCAAATTCAAAGCAAACACCACAGCCAAAAGCAAGGTCTCCTCTATATCAGTGCAGCTCTGCTCCAATGGTGAGAGAGTAATATTTACCTGATGATGACACAATCCAGAAATTCTGTCAGCCTTCCATTCTGAGTTATGTAGGAGAAATCGGGAAAGCGTCGCTGGAACAACAATAAGAAGCAATCAATCACAAACTACTGGACAGTGCTACAGAGACCAGGGACGTTCTGGCTCAACTCCCAGTTTAGTGCTGCTGCAGCAACTGGAGAAAAATTGGCAACGTACAGCCAGAAAGGAGGCCATTTGGCCCATCAGATCTGTGCTGCCACTTTAACTGATGTTATTGCCCTAGTCTCTCCCCACTGCTTCAAAGGTTTATCCAAGATCCTGTTAAAAGGTGCAATGGGACCTTCGTGTGTTGAAGAAAAGCATACTATATTCCAACAATCTTATGATGGCTTTGATCTTTGGGTCCTCACTGTCCACGGGGATGGTGCCAGAGGACTGGAGAGTGGCGAATGTTGTTCCTCTGTTTAAGAAAGGGAATAGAAATGACCCTGGTAATTATAGACCGGTTAGTCTTACTTCGGTGGTTGGTAAATTGATGGAAAAGGTCCTTAGGGATGGGATTTACGACCATTTAGAAAGATGCGGATTAATCTGGGATAGTCAGCACGGATTCGTGAAGGGCAAGTCGTGCCTCACAAATTTGATAGAATTTTTTGAGGAGGTAACTAAGTGTGTTGATGAAGGTAGGGCAGTTGATGTCATATACATGGATTTTAGTAAGGCGTTTGATAAGGTCCCCCATGGTCGGCTTATGATGAAAGTGAGGAGGTGTGGGATAGAGGGAAAGTTGGCAGATTGGATAGGTAACTGGCTGTCTGATCGAAGACAGAGGGTGGTGGTGGATGGAAAATTTTCGGACTGGAGGCAGGTTGCTAGCGGAGTGCCACAGGGATCAGTGCTTGGTCCTCTGCTCTTTGTGATTTTTATTAATGACTTAGAGGAGGGGGCTGAAGGGTGGATCAGTAAATTTGCTGATGACACCAAGATTGGTGGAGTAGTGGATGAGGTAGAGGGCTGTTGTAGGCTGCAAAGAGACATAGATAGGATGCAAAGCTGGGCTGAAAATGGCAAATGGAGTTTAACCCTGATAAATATGAAGTGATTCATTTTGGTAGGACTAATTTAAATGTGGATTACAGGGTCAAAGGTAGGGTTCTGAAGACTGTGGAGGAACAGAGAGATCTTGGGGTCCATATCCACAGATCTCTAAAGGTTGCCACTCAAGTGGATAGAGCTGTGAAGAAGGCCTATAGTGTGTTAGCTTTTATTAACAGGGGGTTGGAGTTTAAGAGCCGTGGGGTTATGCTGCAACTGTGCAGGACCTTGGTGAGACCACATTTGGAATATTGTGTGCAGTTCTGGTCACCTCACTATAAGAAGGATGTGGAAGCGCTGGAAAGAGTGCAAAGGAGATTTACCAGGATGCTGCCTGGTTTGGAGGGAAGGTCTTATGAGGAAAGGTTGAGGGAGCTAGGGCTGTTTTCTCTGGAGCGGAGGAGGCTGAGGGGAGACTTAATAGAGGTTTATAAAATGATGAAGGGGATAGATAGAGTGAACGTACAAAGACTATTTCCTCGGGTGGATGGAGCTATTACAAGGGGGCATACCTATAGGGTTCGTGGTGGGAGATATAGGAAGGATATCAGAGGTAGGTTCTTTACGCAGAGTGTGGTTGGGGTGTGGAATGGACTGCCTGCAGTGATAGTGGAGTCAGACACTTTAGGAACATTTAAGCGGTTATTGGATAGGCACATGGAGCACACCAGGATGATAGGGAGTGGGATAGCTTGATCTTGGTTTCAGATAAAGCTCGGCACAACATCGTGGGCCGAAGGGCCTGTTCTGTGCTGTACTGTTCTATCTATCTATCTATGAAGACATTTCCTTTGGCCTCTCTGCTCACGCTCTTAGGGAAAAATTAGAGGGCTCCTGTGTTTAATCGTTATCCAGAAACATGTGCTGAAAGTGCAAGTGGGTGAATGTTGAGTGACGGTGAGAATCAAGCTCATCTGTTATACCCATCATGATTGAGTACTCTCCCTATAATCATGAGAGGCAGTGTTATGACTTAAGTGCTCCCAGCAAAAGGTCTTTGCCCAGTGGAACTGCATTATTAGAAATCTAGGCATGAGCACTGCATCATTTTCCAGCCATTTACTTAAAAACACCACATTCACCTGAACTTCAGCCGCGTGTTCAGAAAGGGACAGACTGCCCGGGGGAAGCACAAAGTCATGGAATCATCTGGGGTAGGAGGAACATCAGAGGACATTCAGTCGCAGGAAGAGGCGATTGAATAAAGAAAAAGAAGTAAAGAAATTACTCTGAGGTTTGTGTGCATTTGTAAGTATGTTGGAAAAAAGTTCCCAAACTATTGTCCCCATCTGTGAAAAGGGGGAAAAAAAGATTTGTTGTAGCAAGTAGTTATTGTACTAAAATATTACAATTTCTGACTTGGCTTGTGATGCAGCCGTGACTCAGGCCGGAATTCTCCGGCCGTTCATGCTGGCAGGATTCTCCAGTCCCGTCGGCAGTGGACCCCCAACTGCAGGTATCTTGTCGGCGTGGAGTGACGTCAATGGGAATCCCCATTGACAACAGCGGGACCAGAGAATCCAGCTGCTAGCAAACAACACGCACCTCTTCCTGGCGGGAAACACGAGGCAGGAGAATCTTGCTCTAAGAGTTCATTTACAACATGGTAAGTACAGTCTGTAAGCAATGGGCTCAATTTAAGTCCTAATCCTCAAGTCTGCACTTTTCATTTGCAGTTACAGCATGAACCATTGTTACACATATCTAATTATTATTCCACCGATAGTTTTATGAAAACTTCAGGGATATAATTTGTCGCATAAACTGCACATATTAAAGGGACAGAATTCAGCAAGGTCACAATGCGTGGAAGTTAAACAAAAAAAACCTTATCCTATCTTAGAAACAGAAGCTATTCATAAATTATTTAGCTTGGCAGCTTCCCAGACCTATTTATTGCATGAATTGTTGGCCCATACACACTAGATTTGATCTTCCTTCTAAGTGGGAGCCAGTTGTGAAAGAACCCAGGTCTGTCTGATTTCATCCCATGTACAAAGTGAAAGGGGCAACATCATCCCCACCCCTTACATCCAAAGATAGTTTCAGGAGGGTTGTATCTACAGGGAGTTTCGAGATTACTACAGATGTTTGGGAGCTATGGGAATAGTGGGATATAGGGAATAGAGCAGGAAAGCAGAGTTCAGGTAGTAAATCAGCCATGATCCTATTGTTAAGTGGATGAGCTTTTGAGGGTTCATACTGCTGTTCCTAATTTCGGTCTTCCTGCACTCTCCCTCGGCCTATCAGAACACAATAGGCAATGAACAGAAACCAAGGGCCTTTCCTCGGACTTGATGCTAATCACTGCCAGCACAGCAGTATGGGCATTGGTTACCTATCCCAGTTCTGGCAATGCCCTGTCCCCAATGAGATTGGGCTGCAGGAGGCTCGGAGGCCTGCAACACCTCTACGAGTGGAACAATAGCCCAAGAGTTACTGAGCCCATGCCTTTAGGGGAGACACGAAGACACAAAAATTGACAAATGAACCGTATGGACTCCGGTCATGAGATTCCATTATTTAATAATTCTTCATCAGTTTTTTTACTAAGTGTCCATGTACTTACATCATCATTATATCCCATGTGCATTCCACAATCCAGCATCACATTTTTCCCACCAATTGAGACCAGGATACAGCTGCGGCCCACATCCTGGCCTGCCCCTGAAAAAGGAAGTACTCGTCATTTTTGTAAGTTCATCGTGCTAAGGATTGCATCCAATAGATTGGTTGGAAGTGTGCCTTCTTACCCAAAGGTGTGACTTTTATTTCCGGCATTTGCAACCAGGTTTCCCTGCACCAAGACTGCAAGACTGATGAAATCAGACACTCATCTTAAATTCGTCAAGACAGATCTGCTAAGTTTAAAACAGACATTATCAGCAAAATGCATCATAAGAGATCACTTGGTTCAACTGTTTGCTGTCTCCTAGTATAGATAGGAAATAGGAGGGGAGAGGAGGGTGTCTCTGTGGAGAGGGAAAAGGAGTGTTAGTGTATTCTGAAGTCGGGAGGAAAAATAATCCTACCTCTAAGTATCTGTGATAGCCTTAGAATAATTTGTCCAATAGCTATATCCCTACATCCTTTTACAAAATGTCTTTCTCAAATACTTATCCAATTCCTTTTTTTAAAAAAACGGTTAGTCGCAACCTCAGCCAGTGTGTGTGAAAACGATTCTAACTTTCCCAATCACCCTTTAAATACTAAACAAGTGGTGAAATCATAAAAGTTGTGGTGTCGCCACTTCAACTGAAGCAATCTATTCTAATCAGATTCCCTCTCCATATTTCTTTCTCCAAATGTCCAATTCAAATACTTATTCAATTTATTTTTTAAACCACGATAGTCTCAACCTCAATGGTCACTTGTGCAATGCCTGTGTGTGAAATAGGTTGGGCTAACTATTCCCTTTGTCCTTCCAGTATAATTGTCAATCTTGTTCCAACCACTGTGCCAACCATTTTCATTGTTTACCCGTTAAAATCTTCAAAAGCCTAGAAAACCTCTATCAAATCTCTAATTAATCTATTCGCTCCATGAAGAAAGACCCAATTTTTGAGCCGATTGCAACAACTACATCTTATTTCTTGTACTATGTCCAACCACATCTCCATGAAATAACTTAGGAAAGTTTTGAATGTTAAGGGTGCTGTATAAACAAAATGTGTTGCCTATCTTTCTAGTGGATCTTCACAATTCTACGGGTGCAAAGCTTTGAACAAATGAACTTCCCTTACTTTTATATCCAATGTTCCAACATGTAGAAATTCATCTGCCTTTTCAAGCTGCACTCATTCTCACTTTATAAAGATTGTCACAAAATCAAAGGGTGCAGTGATACAACGGATAATTAAAAATTAAAGAACTGATTTCAGTACCAATAAGCTGTCAGGTTATTGTAAAAAAAAATCCAATTGCCTTCACTCTGATGGCTCCAATCCTCATTCATATGCAATCTGCCAATAATTCAAAAGAATTGCTTTTGCTCTTAAAATTGAGTTATCCAATGATTTGAATTTTGAATGAACCTATCTTATATTCACTTGATCTTCCTTTACACCCCAGCTATGACTGTAACATTACATTCTACACCCTCTCCTTTCCTTCTCTACATATAGTATGCTTTGTCTGCATAGCACACAAGAAACAATACTTTTCACTGTATACTAATACGTGACAATATATCAAATCAAAAAACATCATGAATCCCATTAAAAAGTGGAAACTTTTAAAGATTAAACTGCCAATTTGAACTGAATAGACTGCGCTACTCTGCAAGTGACGTGCAGCAAAGATCCAGATAGTGGAAGTGGACAGAGGAGAAAGCCAGCTGAGGCCTCAATAATTGGCATAATATAGAAACTAGAAGAATGAGTACGCCATTCGGCCCTTGGAGCCTACTCCACCATTCATTTTGATCATGGCTAATCATCGAATTCAACATTTTGATCCCCCCTTCCCTATAACCCTTGATCCCTTTAGCCCCAAGAGCTATATCTAATTTCTTCTTGAAATCAGACAACGTTTTAGCCTCAACTACTTTCTGTGGTAGTAAATTTCACAAATTCACCACTCTCTGGGTGAAGAAATTTCTTCTCACCTCAGTCCTAAAAGGTTTACCCGTTATTCTCAAACCATGACCCCTAGTTCTGGACTCCCCCACTATTGGGAACATTTTTTCTGAATCCAAGTTTACATTTATTTATTTGTGTCACAAGTAGGCTTACATTAGCAGTGCAATGAAGTTACTGTGAAAATCCCCAAGTTGCCACACTCCGGCACCCATTCGGGGACATTGAGGGAGAATTTAGCACGGCCAATGCACCTAACTAGCACCTCTTTCGGACTGTGGGAGGAAACCGGAGCACCCGAAAAAATCCCATGCGACATGGGGAGAACGTGCATAGTGACACAAGCTGGGAATCAAACCGGGGTCCTCTGTGCCACCATGCTGCCCCGGGGTACAGTGAAAAGTATTGTTTCTTGTGCTATACAGACAAAACATACCGTTCATCAAGTACATTGGAAAGAATCATAGAATTCCTATAGTGCAGAATAGACTATTCAGTCAATCAAGACTGCACCAACTCTGACAGTATCTTACCCAGGCTCTCTCCCACCCTATCCCAGTAATCTCACACATTATGTGGAGATGCCACATAACGGACTGGGGTAAGCACAGTAAGAAGTCTCACAACACAGGTTAAAGTCCAACAGGTTTATTTGGTAGCACAAGCTTTTGGAGCGCTGCTCCTTCATCTCACACATTTACCATGACAAATCCACCTAACCTACACATCTTTGGACAGCAAGGGCAATTTAGCATGGCCAATCCACCTAACCTGCACATATTTGGCATGTGGGAGGAAACCAGAGCACCCGGAGGAAACCCACGCAGACACGGGGATAATGTGCAAACTCCACACACAGACAGTGACCCGAATCTACCCTAATAGAATTTTGTAAGTTTCTATGAAATCCCCTCTCACTCTTGTAAACTCCAGTGAATATAATCCGAACCGATTTAATCTCACATTATAGCATCGCAACCAAAGGCTTCAGGTTACCACAGTGCAGTTAAAAACCCAACTGAGTTTATTGCCTCTTTCTTGCCGCACAGACCGGGCTGCGGGTTTTAAATACACGGTGGTGGCCCTCCTCAAATCAATGACAGAGAGACGCCGCGCCTCTCCCCTCACTCCGCAGCCTCTAAGCCGGATAAAGTCGCCACACCAGCCTCAGGCCTACCTCACAACCAGGCCAGGCCCGAGCAGGCTGGCGTTACCAGGACACCCGCCAGGCCCCGCCCCCTACCCCGGCTCGGCCTGACTGACAGGGGAACCAGCCAATGGGGAGGCGCCGCGGGGGCAAGGGCGGGACGTCCGGTGAGGGGGCGGCGCTGTGATTGGCCAATGGACACCGGTGGGGCTGGTTTCCGGTTGGAAGATGGCGGCCCCCGGGAGCTTCAGTCTGGCTGAGGTCCTGGAGTCCTTCAGAGAGTGTCTGACTGACAATGGGGAGATCCTGCAAGAACACTACATAAATGGATGGAAGGGACTGGTAAAGTGAGTGTGGCTCCAAATAATCTTCTCTTCACAATCAACCTCACTTATGATGTGGAGTTGCCGGCGTTGGCACAGTAAGCAGTCTCACAACACCAGGTTAAAGTCCAACAGGTTTATTTGGTATCACGAGCTTTCGGAGTGCTGCTCCTTCATCAGGTGAGTGAACTCCAAATAAACCTGTTGGACTTAACCTGGTGCTGTGAGACTTTTTATCAAACCTCACTTAATGTGAAGGCAAAGGACTATTCAGTTCATAGAGTCCCTACAGTACAGAAAGAGGCCATTCAGCCAATCGAGTCTGTACCAGCCACAGTCCCACTTGTGCCATATTCCTGTAACCCTCGTTTAACCTGCTAATCCTCCTGACGCTAAGATTAATTTAGCATAGCCAATCAACCTAACCTGCACATCTTTGGGAGGAAACTGGAGCACCCAGAGGACATGGGGAGAACGTGCAAACTCCACACAGTGACCCAAGCTGGGAATCGAACCCAGGTCTCTAGAGCTGTGATGCAGCAGTGCTAACCACTGCCACTGTGCTGCCCAGTATACAAAATACAATAGTGTACAAAACTAACAAAGCAAAATATTTAGGGGAATGAAATGATGTGAGCCATTTCTCATGGTAATAATGGAGATTAAAAGTTGTATGAATGATCAAATACATGTGAATTAAATAGCTTTTCATGATTTATATATGTAAGTGAAATCTCTTATCTCAATCTAATGGCATTATCTGCAGAATCCCGACAGTTCAGAAAGAGGCCATTCGGCCCATTGAGTCTGCACTGATTCTCCAAAGGAGAATCTTATGACTACACTTCCTGCTGCCTTGGAAAAGCAGCCAGCATAATCAAGGACCCCATGCACCCTGGACATACTCTCTTCCACTTTCTTCTGTTGGGAAAAAGATACAAAAGCCTGAGGTCACATACCAACTGACTCAAGAACAGCTTCTTCCCTGATGCTTTTGAATGGACCTACGATATATTAAGCTGCTCTTTCTCTACAGCCTAGCTATGATTGTAAGAATACATTCTGCACTCTCTCCTTTTCTTCTCTATGTACGGTATGCTTTGTCTGTTTAGTGCGCAAGAAACAATACTCTTCTTTGTCACGTGTATTGATATACAATAAATCAAATCTTACCCAGGCTCACTCCTCCTACCCTATCCCCGTAACCCCATGCTTTTACCATGGCCAATCCATCTAACCTGCACATCTTTGGACTGTGGGAGGAAAGCCAGACAGACACGGTGAGGACAAGCAAACTCCACACAGACCGTCGCCCAAGGCTGGAATCAAACCTGGGTGCCGGGTGCTGAGAGGCAGTCATGCTAACCATTTAGCTACTCACTATACTGAATTATAGCTGAAAAGGCAGCTTCAGATTTTTGGGATATTGCCAGAACCATGTCCTCCCAAGAATATTGGCCTGGATTTTATAGTCAGTGACAAAGCAAGGATACTCGCTTTGATCTAGCAATCTCTATGGCCTCTATTTCCCCTTTCCTAATGACAGTTTAAATCTGGCGCCAAGTCAAAGGGATGTCTTAGTGTGCAGCAGCAGCAGCTAATGCCAGTGTGCAGGGCAAGTGGTCATGGGGCGAATGTACAAACTGAGTGCACACAGTCACCCAAGGCCAAAATTGAACCCAGGTCCCTAGCACTGTGAGTCAGCAATGCTAACCGCTGTGCCACTCTGCTGCCATCTTTTAGCTGCATCATACAGAAATTCCTGGAATTCCTGAAATTCAAGTTGCAGCTACTTTTCTGGATGTGACAACTTGCCTGACAATAGACTGATGTGGTGTTTACTGTAGGATTATTGCTTCTCAATTGTTTTTAATTTAAATGTTGTTAGATCAGTGATTGAATTAAATTTTTAGAAGCCAGAAGGTTGGTGTTAACGGTTTAAGTTATATTTATGTTTGTTACTCTCTAGGTTCATGAATAATCTCGGGACAGCCTTTTCCTTTATCTCAAATGATGCTGTCACCAAAATCCAAATTCTGGAAAACTACAGATCTGGTGCAAATGGCCAAAAGTATCTCTCAGTTCAGTCAATGGTGAAATACGAGATGGATCACAATCTTGTGGATCTGGAGAAGCGGGGTGACCACTGTAATTCGGGCTGTCGGACTTTACTGCGGCTCCATCGTGCCCTCAGGTGGCTGCAGCTCTTTCTGGAGAAGCTGCGGGTAGCTTCTGACGATAGCAAAACGTCCGCCCTTTGTGCAGAGGCCTACAATGACTCCCTGGCCAACTACCATCCCTGGATAGTACGCAAAGCTGCAGCTGTTGCCTTTTATATGCTGCCGAACCGGGCAAGCTTCTTTGAGATTATGAATATGGGCCCGACAGAAAAGGTCGTAGCTATACTGGGAGAAGCACTGCCAATCGTTTCAAAGACTTACGACATTACAGAAGATCTATATAGTCAACACGGCTTGCTTGATCTTCCTTAATCGTGCACTTTTGCAAAGTAATTGAGTTGTGTGGTGCACTGTCGGGTATTTTAATGGTGGTGTCTTCAAATGCAAACTTCAGCTGCCAAATATTTCACATTTAACAGCAAAATCTACTTCAATTATTCACTTGCGAATGATATGTGGGCCACTCACTTCACCCTGTGAAACTTTATTAAAAAGGGTGAATGTTAGTTAGCCCTTAATGTGTATTAGGTCCCTAGACTGACAGGATAAAACTATCACCTGTCTGTGTGGATTCTTCGTGAAATGAAGTTGATAAATTTTAAACTATTCACTAAAAGCTCCACAGCACAAAGCAGGTGTGGAAGAGGCATAGGATGACTAGTATGGGAAGTGAAAAATGGATTTAGATACAACCAGGATAATTCTCTAACATTAGGGCAAATTATGGGGAGTGTTGCTTTGCATTTAACTATGTTGTAGCTAATCTGAGAATGATTACAGGCACTGCTGTCCAAAATAGAAAGCATTCCGTTCCATAGGACCGCTATCCCTAATCTCCGTTATTTACTCTGGTGTTGACTTTGATTCATGAAAAGAGCTGCTTCAGGACTCCTTTCATATTGTTGTGGCTGCAAGTGGTGTTTACCATGCATCAGGTTCAATATTAGCTGCGGCAGAAACCACCGTTGGCCGGCATCAGATACACATCTGTTGGAAAGTTGAGTAAAACAACCTCAGTGTCATTTTCCCAGGATGAAGATGATCTTTCACAAAACTTCAAGAACATTCCATTTGCACTGCCTCGAGCTCCAATACACAAAACTAACCTTTAATTCAATCTCTATGACTGACCAAGGACACGCTCTAATAATCTTTGGATGAGTAAATGAAGATCAGATGTCTTCAATGAGAAAAGTTAACACTGTAAATTGCCTACCATTATTTTCCCTTCTCACTGAAGGTGGTTCTGCTGGTATATGATTCCAAGGGTGTCAGAAACTGATACCTTTTCCAAATGTCCATTCTTCGTGTCTGAATGTTGGCTGTGAGCCTATTTGACTATGGTGTGTATCACAGTTCAGCCTGATTCTGCTGTCAGTGACTTGAACATTTGGGCATTTTGCTGTAGGTTATGGGGGGTCGCCAATAGTGACCAAGAATATGAATTGTGACTGACGTTTTTTGTTGTTGTTCCTGTTTCTTTTGCCCAAGGGAAGCAAAGCCACCGTAATGCCTCGGCTGAAACTGGGCAGCTCAGTCCAAGCCATGGATTGGTCCTAGGCTATTCCCAGCCGAGTGATAGAGTTGAATAACTGAGCTTGTAAATGTGAGAAGATCAAACGTAGGGTGATCTTTATGGAGCTTTGTTATACTCCAAACAGGTACATTTTAAAAAGCTTCCCTCCAACTTTACCAGTAATAATTCTTAAATTGAGTTGTTCTTGACTCCCAGGTGCAGATGTACTTGGTCCAACTATGATCAAGTCCTGATGAAGTGTGCGAAATGTTCTCATTTCAGATAACTGGCCTTTAACCCACAGTCTATTGCTGGTTCTGATCCCTTTCTCATTTGTTTTGTTAATCTCAGTCTGTTATGCAATTTGAATTAAGTTGAGTAAAATCTACTGCGTGGAATGAGCAATCAAGCCATAAGATTACTAACCCGGTAATAAAGAGACCAATCTCCGCAATTACTTTTGCAAGAGAATTAGATTTGATTGGGAGAAACTTGAAGCCATTGTGGAACTATATGGTTTACAGAACTTTTTGCACTGTGTTTTTTTAGTTTATACACTGCATGTATTTTTTTAACCATATAATTTGCTTTGCAAGTAAAGAAATGGAAAGGGAAATGTTAGTTTAAGGACACCTCGAAAGCTTTCATTGTTCTCCGTGGAAAGAACAGCCATTTACTTTTACTTTTTTTTTGGTTTCTCCCACCTCTTTCTGGGTACAGTTCAACTGGCATTTGCTGTTTCCAGAAAGGTCTATCAACACAATATCCTGGATAGTGTCTTGTTGTCAAAGAGGTTTGATATATGAGACTGATCTTGATACCCAGATATCAATGGTCAACAATCAGCTATGGTTGTTCCTTCCCCTGCCCCCCCCCACCCAATGTCACAATGGACAGCAGCAAATCTTTGGGTTGAAATCTTTTTGGGACTGTGCAAGGGCAGTGCACTTAATCCAGTGGATTAGCTGGGGAAGATGAGTTATCTGTAACTCTGTTATAGAAGAGCAGAAATGGGAGTCAGTGAATTGTGTTCACGGCACCAGTCTGTTAACTGGTTAGGGAGAGGAAAAGCCACAGCTGCCGGAAACTGTGTAGAATTTTTGCGCACAAAACAAAAACAAGGTCAGTTTAGCAGTGATGGGGTCCAAGAAGCTACAGGGTGATTGATGTCTAGACTGGAGCGTGAACAATAAATACACTCCAGATAGAGGAGTCACAGCTTTCAGGGAATGGGCAGAAATAGGTGGGGAAAGGTAACAAAAAAAGGTGATTTCACAATTACGAATGAACTTGAATTAATTATGTGAAGAACAAAAGAAGTTATTCTTGATGATTATTTGCACTGAGATCAATATTATTACTGGGATTTTTTTCCTAATCTTATTCACATATCAACACGAATGTAATCGACATTAGCCTTTGAGTAGTCAAAAAAAGTCAATTCTTACGATCCTTGTCTTCCACTATTATACATGAATAGGTTTGACCTGCTTTTGGCGGATTTCTATAAGTGTCAGTCCAGTTTTAAACTTGTCTAAAATTCAACCATTGTAATTGTATTATAATTGCTGGACGACTTCTTCATAAATGTGGATGTTTATATCATCAGAAATATCTTTACATTGGATCTTCAACCCGAGATAATTTATATATAAAATTTAAGGTATCTTTGTAATTTTGAAGTAATTATGTTCACTTTGTATAAGCATTAAATTGAGGTGTGTATAATTTTGCTTTGTGTAGTAATTGTTAAGGCTCATCAGTCTTTGGGAAAACAGGCAAAGCAAATTGAATTTCTTAGGCTGCTGATGTCAAACATCATCCGCTGGTTATCATGTGTGTGCTCATTGGTTATGTAAGAAATAGGAGCAGGAGTAGGCCATTCAGCCCCTCATGTCTGTTCCGCCATTCAGCTAGATCATGGCTGATCCACTTCAATGCCACTTTCCCGCATTATCCCCAGATCCTTTGATATTTTAATAACTAGAAATCTATCAATCTCTATCTTGAACATACTCAATGGCTGAGCCTCCACAGCTCACTGAGGCAGTGAATTCCAAACATTCACCACCCTCTGAGTGAAGAAATTCATAAGAACATAAGAAATAGGAGCAGGAGTAGGCCATCTAGCCCCTCAAGCCTGCTCCGCCATTCAATAAGATCATGGCTGATCTGATAGTGGGTTCAGTTCCACTTACCCGCCCGCTACCCATAACCCTTAATTCCCTTAATGGCTAAAAATCTATCTATCTGTGACTTAAACACATTTAACGAGGTAGCCTCTACTGCTTCATTGGGCAGAGAATTCCAAAGATTCACTACCCTCTGGGAGAAGAAGTTCCTCCTCAATTCTGTTCTAAATTGACTCCCCCGTATTTTGAGGCTATGCCCCCTAGTTCTTGTTTCCATTGTAAGTGGAAATAACCTCGCTGCTTCTACCCTGTCTAGCCCCTTCATTATGTCTCTATAAGATCTCCCCTCAACCTTCTAAACTCCAATGAGTACAGGCCCAGCCTACTCAATCTCTCCTCATAAGCTAACCCCCTCATCTCCGGAATCAACCTGGTGAACCTTCTCTGTACCCCCCTCCAAAGCTAAGATATCCTTTCTTAAATAAGGGGACCAAAATAGCACACAGTACTCTAGTTGCAGCCTCACCAGTACCCTGTACAGTTGCAGCATGACCTCCCTGCTTTTATACTCCATCCCTCTCGCGATAAAGGCCAACATTCCATTTGCCGCCTTGATTACCTGCTGCACCTGCAAACTGAGTTTTTGTGATTCATGCACAAGGACCCCCAGGCCCCTCTGCACAGTAGCATGTTGTACTTTTTCACCGTTTAAATAATAGTCCATTTTACTATTATTCCTTCCAAAGTGGATAACCTCACACTTGCCAACATTATACTCCATCTGCCAGATCCTTGCCCACTCACTTAGTCTATCCAAATCTCTCTGCAGGCTCTCTGTGTCCTCCACACAATTTGCTTTCCCACTCATCTTTGTGACATCTGCAAACTTCGTTACCCTACACTCGGTCCCCTCCTCCAGATCGTCTATGTATATGGTAAATAGTTGAGGCCCCAGCACCGATCCCTGTGGCACGCCACTAGCCACTGATTGTCAACCGGAAAAGCACCCATTTATTCCAACTCTGCTTTCTGTTAGATAGCCAATCCTCAATCCACGCTAACACTTTACCCCCCAACTCCATGTACCTTTATCTCATGCAGCAACCTTTTGTGAGGCACCTTATCGAAAGCCTTCTGGAAATCTAAATACACCACATCCACCGGTTCCCTTCTGTCAACCGCACTCGTTATATCCTCAAAAAATTCCAGTAATTTAGTCAAACATGACTTTCCCTTCATGAATCCATGCTGCGTCTGCTTGATTGAACCATTCTTTTCCAGGTGTCCTGCTATTTCTTCCTTAATTCCTCCTAATCTTCCTTAAATTCCTCCTAATCTCAGTCCTAAATGCCCTGCCCTTTATTCTGAGGAGACATCCTTCCTGCATCTACCCTGTTGAGCCCTGCAAGAATTGTGTCTGCTTCGCTGAGACCACCTCCATTCTTCTAAACTCTAGAGAGTACAGGTCCAGTCTCCTAAATCTCCCCCCATTGTACAATCCCAGGTTTCGGTCTGATGAACCTTCATTGCACCCTATGCATATCTTTCCTTCCTTTGGTAAGCACACCAAAACTGTACACGTTGCTCCAGGTGTGGTCTTACCAAGGCTCTTTACAATTGCAGCAAGACCTATTTACTCCTGTACTCAAATCCTCTTGCAATAAAGGCCAACACGTCATTGCCTTCCTAGTTACTTGCTGCACCTGCATGTTAGCTTTCAATATCAAGGATGCCCAGGTAGCTTTGGACAAGTGGATGACTTCACATTTTTTCACATTATGTTCCATTTCCTATGTTCTTGCCCACTCTCACAGCCTGTCTAAATCCCCTTGAAGCCTCTTTGTATCCTCACAATTCCCATTCCCATCTCGTTTTGGACCATAAACAAATTTGGAGATATAAGATTTGGCCCCCACGTCTAAATCACTGATATAGATTGTGAATAGCTGGTGCCCAACACTGAATCTTGTGGTACCCATTAGTCACAGTCTGCAAACCTGGGGATGACCCGTTTATTCTTTCACCAGGTGTGGGAGTGACTATACAGCTTTGGATAGCTAGATTGCTGCAGATCACTTTGCAGTGGGAGATTCGTGTTTCGTTACAGGGGCAATTTGAGACTAAAGCACATGTTCCTTCAGAAGAAACAGAATTCTGCTCCTGCTCAAAAATAATTTGATATTTATATTTGGCCTGTCCAGGGTTCGTCCAAAAATATCAAAACTAGATGCCCTATTTATACCATAGAACCCCACTTCCCCAATTGCTTGACATGGGTTAATGCTTTAGACAGATAATGCTTTGGATGGCCAATGTTAAAGTGGTATAACCAGTGATCTCAGTGAAAGCAATGAAACCTGATTTAATAGACAAGGGTATTGAACACAAACTGGGGAAGCAGTTTAACAGGTCAACAGAGAAGATTTTTAAAAATTTCTTATAATGCTCCAAACCAGTACTGCCCTATTCAAATTGCCCGGTTGTTCTGGGTCCGGAAATATAATTCCCCTGCCTGCTTTATTCCCAAAACCAACTTCCATGGCGAGCTACAGGATTTATTTTGCAAAAATATACTTTATTCATATAAAATCTAAATACACATGACAAAAATGACAAAACATTTCAAATTTTTATAAAGTACAATGATTTTCACATTTTCTCTGCACTCTGAGCATCTTTTATCGAGTTGATGATCCTCCAGCAGCAGTCGATGTTTGTCCCTGTGTGTGTGTCCCTGGGAACAGCCCATAGCGCACAGAGACCTACGTCACGGAGCTACTTGGGCTGAACCTCAACAAAGACCACTGCAGTTCTCTTCAGAGTGATTTTGCAAAGGCATATTCCACAAGGTAGTGTGCGATCATCTCATTCCACCTCCCCGAGCTACTTCAAGGGCAGTGTGCGGTGGCGCAGAGACTTTGTGTGTGCATTATGGATCTGATGGGGAGTGCCCTTCTCACCACCAGCCAAGCTAGGTCTTGATGTGTGTTTGAAAATTCTGGTGATGAGGTGTTATGTCAAATGACTCTGACAGACTGCTCAGGGAACCATCCGATAGGATCCACCATCTCCTCCTTCCTCTAGGCCTCGAGGACATTACATGCAGACCACTGCTTGATCACCTTGTGGTCAAATGTGTTTTTCTGACCGACTTTTTTCATGAGCGACAAGTGATATAGCACGGTCTAACTACTGGAACCCATCCTCCGCAACACTGGGGACAGAACCTCAGTACGTAGTGACCCTTTGTGTTTGTGTATCGAGGATCTACGCAAAGCTTGATTCAGCCACACACAAAGGTGGCCATCAGGATGAGGGCGGTTTTGGATACGTTTTTTCCCCCTTTATCCAGAGATTTGTGCTGGTGTCCCTTTGGACAGGAACCATTTTGGACTTCCAGGTGAATTTGAAGATGGCTTGGGTGACTGCTGAACAGGACTGGGGTATGGGCCAGATCTCCGCCATGTACAGCAATGCCGAGAGTATCTCACACCTGATGGCAATGTTTTGCCCACAATGGAGAGGGAGCATTGCTCCCACATACCTAGTTTCTGCTTTACCTTGGTGATGCGCTCCTCCCAGTTTTTGGGGCACATCCAGCCACTCTGAATCATATCCCCAGCACCTTCAGGTAATCTGTCCTGGTGGTGAAAGGGACACAGTATCGGTTAGTCCAGTTCTGAAAGAACACGGTTGCTGCGGTTTACCTTGGTTCCCGAGGCCAGCTCACACTGGTTGCAGATGTTCAGGAGCTTTGACCTGGGTGCCTCTGCTGCCTGAGATCATCACTCTTAAGGCTGGATTCTTCCTGATGGACTCGGCAAAAGGTCAATGCAACACACAAACTGGACAGAGGAGAGAACGCAGCCCTGCCTGGCACCAGATTTGACCTGAAAGCTTTCTCATTCTCACCCATCGATTGAAACTGTGCTGCTGATGTTTGTGTAGAGAAGTTGTATCCAATTTGATAAGGTTCACCATGGTAGGCTTCTGCAGAAAATGCAGATGTATGGGATTGGGGGTGATCTAGGAAATTGGATCAGGAATTGGCTAGCGGATAGGAAACAGAGGGTGGTGGTTGATAGTAAATATTCATCATGGAGTGCGGTTACAAGTGGTGTACCTCAGGGATCTGTTTTGGGGCCACTGCTGTTTGTAATATTTATTAATGATCTGGATGAGGGTATAGTTGGGTGGATTAGCAAATTTGCTGATGACACCAAAGTCGGTGGTGTGGTAGACAGTGAGGAAGGGTGTCGTAGTTTGCAGGAAGACTTAGACAGGTTGCAAAGTTGGGCCGAGAGGTGGCGGATGGAGTTTAATGCGGAGAAGTGTGAGGTAATTCACTTTGGTAGGAATAACAGATGTGTTGAGTATAGGGCTAACGGGAGGACTTTGAATAGTGTGGAGGAGCAGAGGGATCTAGGTGTATGTGTGCATAGATCCCTGAAAGTTGGGAATCAAGTAGATAAGGTTGTTAAGAAGGCATATGGTGTCTTGGCGTTTATTGGTAGGGGGATTGAATTTAGGAGTCGTAGCGTTATGTTGCAACTGTACACAACTCTGGTGCGGCCGCACTTGGAGTACTGTGTGCAGTTCTGGTCCCCACATTACAGGAAGGATGTGGAGGCTTTGGAGAGGGTGCAGAGGAGGTTTACCAGGATGTTGCCTGGTATGGAGGGGAGATCCTATGAGGAGAGGCTGAGGGATTTGGGATTGTTTTCGCTGGAAAGGCGGCGGCTAAGAGGGGATCTTATTGAAACATATAAGATGATTAGAGGTTTAGATAGGGTGGATAGTGATAGCCTTTTTCCTCTGATGGAGAAATCCAGCACGAGGGGGCATGGCTTTAAATTGAGGGGGGGTAGTTATAGAACCGATGTCAGGGGTAGGTTCTTTACCCAGAGGGTGGTGAGGGATTGGAATGCCCTGCCAGCATCAGTTGTAAATGCGCCTAGTTTGGGGGCGTTTAAGAGATCCGTAGATAGGTTCATGGACGAAAAGAAATTGGTTTAGGTTGGAGGGTCACAGTTTTTTTTTTAACTGGTCGGTGCAACATCGTGGGCCGAAGGGCCTGTTCTGCGCTGTAATGTTCTATGTTCTATGTTCTAATTGCAGATTCCCTCTCCGAACCCCATTTTGAACAGCACATCCATCATGTAGGTGTGCGATCTTCTATCAAATTCCTTCTCCTGGCCCAGGCTGATGAGGCAGTTGTCTACCCTCCTATCCTGCATTTAGACAATCATATCTCTGAGTAGCGTGAGGTTATCAGATGTCTTCCTGCTGGGTACAGCACAGGTCTGGTCAGCGTGGATCACCAACTCCAGAACAGATTTGACCTGATTCGCAAAGACCTTGGTTAGAATTTTATAGTCCACATTCAATAGTGAAATGGGTCACCAATTTCTAATTGCTTCCGTTTCCCCCTTCCACTTGTGGATGAGGGTAATTATACCTTTCATCATGGATTCTGACACGCACCCGGCCAGGAGCATACTCTTGTACACTTCCAGTTCTGCAGAGCCAGATACAGCTCAGCCGGTTAGCCATTGCTTCCAGGAGTTTTACTCGCCTCAAAGGATTTGGCAGCCTACGTCATCTCATCCAGAGTTAGCAGTTTGTCCAGCCTCTCCTGCTTCCTGTCATCTAAAACCTTGGTGATAGATGACAGGAAGGACTGGGAAGGCTGTGCGCTCTGTTGGTTTCAGCTCATTACAGTCTGGAATAGAAGGATTTGCTGATTCTCAGATTGTCAAACTGCGATGACTTTACTGAGTCATCTTCTTCCTTCAGGCTGCTGGGCACAGAGCTCTCTCCGCCTTGTGGAAGAGCAAATGCAAATACATTTCATCTCACTCCACGGAACAGACTCTGGACCAGAAGATGACCTTGGAGGTCTCCAAAGCAAAGAGCAAGACTTGCTGGCTCCTCACCTCCTGGAGATCCCCCCGGACATCAACCCCCATCGACTGCAGCTGGAGAAGATTCTGGCTTTTCTGGAGTCGGGACATTTCTCCCTGCCTCTCTCTTGCCTTCTGAATACTTTTAAGGATAAGAAACCTCTTGATGTTCCCCTTGATTGCTTCCCACCGGAGCGATGGCAATTCAAAGAAGGGTTTAACGGTTCTCCAATGTTTGTAATCCCTTTTGAGTTCCTTGAAGTTCTCTGTGATCAACAGTTTCACATTCATCTTTCATGTCCCCTGTTTATCCTCTGGTATTCCTGCAGGTGACAGTTGGCCACTAGGAGGCAATGGTCAGAGAAGAACATCGGCTTGACACCGGTGAACCTGACCATGAATGCATGGGACACAAAGAAGAAGGCTATCCTGGATGGACCTGTCTAGCCGCAACCATGTGTATCTACACTGTGCTCCGTCTGCAAGGTTGCTGAAGACATTGTGTGGCTTGGCATCTTTAACCATTTCCATCAGGAATCAGGACGTGGCATCCAATTTGCTGTCAGCCCTGCCGGATCATCCAGCCGCATCGATGATGCAGTTGAGGTCACCGGCCAGGATGACCAGTGACCGGCCTGGAAGTGGTTAGCATTAACAAAGAACAAAGAACAAAGAAAATTACAGCACAGGAACAGGCCCTTCGGCCCTCCAAGCCTGCACCGACTATGCTTCCCGACTTAACTAAAACCCCCTACCCTTCCGAGGACCATATCCCTCTATTCCCATCCTATTCATGTACTTGTCAAGACGCCCCTTAAAAGTCACTACCGTATCCGCTTCCACTATCTCCCCTGGCAACGAGTTCCAGGCACCCACCACTCTCTGTGTACAAAATCTGCCTCGTACATCTCCTTTAAACCTTGCCCCTCGCACCTTAAACCTGTGCCCCCCTAGTAATTGACTCTTCCACCCTGGGAAAAAGCTTCTGACTATCCACTCTGTCCATGCCTCTCATAATCTTGTAGACTTCTATCAGGTCTCCCTCTGAACCTCCGTCGCTCCGGTGAGAACAAACCACGTTTCTCCAACCTCTCCTCATAGGTAATGCCCTCCATACCAGGCAACATCCTGGTAAATCTTTTCTGTGGCCTCTCCAAAGCCTCCACATCCTTTTGGTAATGTGGTGACCAGAATTGAACACTATATTCCAAGTGCGGCCTAACTAAGGCTCTATAAAGCTGCAACATGACTTGCCAAATTTTAAACTCAATACCCCGGCCGATGAAGGCAAGCACGCCGTATGCCTTCTTGACTATCTGCTCCACCTGCATTGTCACTTTCAGTGACCTGTGTACCTTAGTGGGAGCTGCTGAAGGACTGCCAGCCACTCACTCTTCAGGGCCAGGGTGTATACATCAATCAGTTTGAGGAAATGTTCTTTCACATGATGTCTGCTACGAGGAGGCGTCCGCCCATCACCTCCTTAACTTTGGTGAAGTTGCCCCCCACTGCAGCAGAATACTCAGGTCGAAGGGATGACAATCGTTTCCCCCTGACCAGATGAATGGCCTGTGGGACAACCAGCTCAACCATCGCCTGTAGCTGCTGAGGGGCAGGATCCCACACAGCTGCAGGAACAGCAGATCACATGTTGGCCACACATCGCAGAGTTATATTTCATGCTTCACACTTTGATAGAGGCAATTTTTAAACCCATCTTTTAAAATGCAGATTTACCAGTCTCAAAGTCCAGAGTCTGTTCAGTTGCAGGTTCAATCTGCTGGATGTGTCCCTGCATTCCTGCTGTGTTGACGGACTGTTTCAGGGTTGCAGGGCTGAGAAACCAGCTCTGGTCTGTGTCGGGCTTGTAACACCGACTGGGTGACGTGGGGGGCTTGGGGTTTGTGATCATGGGTTCAGCATTGCATTTGATAGGTGCCGGGGTTGCAGGCCAATCTTCGCCTCGGATGCTGCTGCTCTCGGATTCTCGGAGTTGGTGTGTATCCTTGTGCTTCTTTTCCAGGATCTGGGGTGCGTTGGTCGCATTGCTGCGGATGGGAATTGCTGCAAAGGTGCACTAAAGACTTGAAGTCTTGCAATATTAACTGGAACACCTGGGGAGACTTCACCACACGGTGGCAGCAAGTTTGCTGGGTTTCAGTTTGACTGGATATCAAGGTTGCTCAGGCTTCCTGCCAAACGGACAAGGCAATCCTTCTGCAGGAGGGTCACATGGACTCAAAACATTGATTCTGTTTCTCTCCCCACAGATGCTGCCAGACCTGCTGAGTTTCTCCAGCACTTCCTGTTTTTTATTTCAGATTTCCAGCATTCACATCATTTTGCATTTATTTAGGTGCATTGGCCATGCTAAATTCTCCCTCAGTGTACCCGAACAGGCGCCGGAGTGTGACGGCTCGGGGCTTTTCACAGTAATTTCATCGCAGTGTTAATGTAAGCCTACTTGTGACAAATAAATAAATTTAAGGCAACTCTTCTGCCCACTTGGTTTGGCTTTCTGTATGATTCTGCGTGGTGTATACCTACATTTGGAATCAGACTCCTTTCCCATCAGCACACCTACAAGTGGCACTCGCCCATCGCTCCCTCTTCATGGGGCGGCACGGTGGTACAATGGATAGCACTGCTGCCTCACAGCACCAGGGACCCGGGTTCAACTCCGGCCTCGGGTCAGTGTCTGTGTGGAGTCTGCACGTTCTCCCCGTGTCTGCGTGAGTTTCCTCCGGGTGCTCCGGTTTCCTCCCACACTCCAATGCTAAATTGACCCTAGTGTCAGGGGATTAACCGGTTAAATATGTGGGGTTATATGTGAGTAGGGCCTGGGTGGGATTGTGGTTGGTGCAGGCTCGATGGGCCAAATGGCCTCCTTCAGCACAGTAAGGATTCTATGATTCAGAAGATACTGGCTTTTGGCAAATTCATATTATCTCCACACTAGAGTTATTGGGGACGAGAAAAATGTTGACAAAACTCCAGATAATCATAATTTAAAGGGGGCACTGTCCAAAATCACTTGTTTGAGGGTTTTGCTAAAGGTTGGCAGTTTCTATCATTATTATATTCCAAAATGTGTAAGGTTTATAACTACTACATGTATTTGCACATGTAGCCAGTAGATGGTGCAATTTATTTGCTACACCAACTGGATGAAACAGGAAACCACCAACAACATACATTCATATTAATTATTCATTAAATATCCATTCTCTGCTAACCACTGTGCTGCCCTCAATGAGTCATGGTTAGATGAGTCGTGGTTAGGAACAGATTCAAATTAAGAGATGTAGGTGAATGATATTGTTCATATTGTTTCCGGTGACACTCATTTTGCAGAACTAATGCGTATCTCAGCAGTGCCAACCAGAAGGCTTTAGATTTGAATCTCAATTTATGCTGAGTCAGGTGATCTTATTCAAGGGGACAGTGGAGGCACTACAATTAGTTTCTGTATTTCTAAGGTAAGGTTGGGCAAATCAGTCAGCATTTCTGAGCAGTATCCATTGAGTTCTACTGGAAAGAGCGCACGGGCACTTTAGGTGAAAGTCCAATGTTGCCTCTTCACGATGACGAATGGGATTCTGCCAAAAAACTCAAAAGTGCCGAATTTGTGTAAAAACTGGAATAAATCCTGCTGCTTTTTTTAGTGGCGTGTTCAAAATGAATCTCCCACACTCTGCTCCAGCAGAGTGCCCTAGTGTGAATCACAATGAAAAGTTAGGTGTGGGCCCTCTTCCTGCTGAAGAGGCTGGTAGCAGAGCGCTGAGTGGGCCACTGTGCATGCGCTGATCTGTCCGGGCGGCCGCCTCGATCTTCACCCCCGCAATCCAGACACCCCTCCCCCCACCTGGATGGCCAGCCTCAATCAGTCCTTCTTTCCCTCTGCCATTGATCCCGACTGTAGAGTCGTAGTGGGGCCCTGCTCCCCATTAGGCACTGCCCCTCCAGCCATGCCCCCTTGGCACTACTCGTTGGGCATTGCCAAGGTGTCCCCAGGCATTGCCAGTTTGCCCCTTGGGCAGTGCCAGGGGCCAGGCTGGTATTACCAGGCTGGCAATGACCAGGGGGGGCATCCCCCCTGTCCCTTCAGAAGGTCAGAGGTTCCATGAGCTCCCTTCACTCCAGCAGGGTCGGGCAGTCCACTCCCCATTAGTGGGGAGCTGTTGTAAACTGCGCTGGACTGAAACTCTCCCAGTGGGAGCGAGGAGAGGCTAGCGGGCCTGGAGACTGCAGTCCTGGGCCACTAAGCACATTGAAATTTGAATTTAAATATTTAAAGCTGCTCTGTGCCAATTTCTGGTGCGGAGCTGACGATGCTGGAAATCCAAGGCCGGAGATGCACAGACGCCATGATGCCCAGCAGGAAGCCCGTTCGTTACACGGTCTCCGCTAAAGTCTCCCGGCCTGCTGTGCTGCTAGAACAGTGCAGCGGGCTGGGAGAATCGCACTCAAAATCTACACAAAGGGGCCTGAGTTTAATGTCTCATCAGGATGTTGCCATCTCTGACCATGTAGCACTCCTTTAGTACTACACTGCAGTGTGAGTCTAGATTGTCTTCTCAAGTCCTTCTTGGAACTGAACCTATGACCGTCTGACCTGGTAACACGAATGTTGACAGTTGAGCAAAGCTGACAACATAAAACCCCTTCTGTTTGCTCTTATGAATGTAAAAGATCCCAGCATATAATTTTAAGCAGAGCAATGTTCTGGATCAGCATTTAATCCTCAACCAAGATAAGTGAAACTAATTATCTGGTTATTTAAGACACTTGTTTATGGGAGCTTAATGTGCAAAAACTGGCTGTTTCATTTGCCAACTAACAACGGTTACTATTCGTCCAAAATAATTAATTGGCAGTAGATTATTTTGGGATGTCAAGCTGTTGAAAGTGAACATGGAATCCCTACTGTGCAGTAGGAGGCCATTCGGCCCATCAAATCTGCACCAACAACAATCCCATCCTATCTCCATAACCCCACATATTTACCCTGCTGGTTCCCCTGACACCAAGGGCAACTTAGCATGGCCAATCAACCTAACCTGCACATTTTTGGAGTGTGGGAGAAAACCCACGCAGACATGGGGAGAATGTGTAAACCTGACACAGACAGTGACTCAAGGCCGGAATTGAACCCGGGTCCCTGGCGCTGTGAGGCAGCCCATTTTCTTGAATGGCACTACAGAAATTCAAATTTCTTCAATCAAGGGCGGCACGGTAGCACAGTGGTTAGCACTGCTGCTTCACAGCTCCAGGGACCTGGGTTCGATTCCCAGCTTGGGTCACTGTCTGTGTGGAGTTTGCACGTTCTCCCCGTGTCTGCGTGAGTTTCCTCCGGGTGCTCCGGTTTCCTCCCACACTCCAAAGATGTGTGGGTTAGGTTGATTGGCCATTCTAAAATTGCCCCTTAGTGTCCTGAGATGTGTTGGTTAGAGGGATTAGCGGGTAAATGTGTAGGGATATGGGGGTAGGGCCTGGGTGGGATTGTGGTCGGTGCAGACTCGATGGGCCAGATGGCCTCTTTCTGCACTATAGGGTTTCTATGATTCTATTTGTACATGTACACTTTCTAGCAGGGCAATGGAACAATAGGTAGTTAGCCTAGCTGACTTTTTCCTTCACTTAGCTGAAGATCTTGATTTTAAATGTAATATCCCTGCCTCTAATCTGATTGAAGTCAGTTACTTCATCACAAACTAGGGATAAAGGGTCTTCCTGGTCTGGTGTCTGTGGTTTAATAAAAAAACTGAGTACTGTATTAATCCAGTAGGCTATTAACGGGGCTGACAATCATTATTTTGCTTATTCATTTAATTGCAGCTCTGCCAAGGTGATGCTACAGATGTGATCATCCTCCCCTGACCCTCACATGGAGTATTTGTTGATTTTGTCAACCAGAATTTCTATGCTTAGCAAAAGCTTTATCGAGGAACCAAAGTTCTGTCAGAGTTTATAAATGATTACAAATTTGGGAGATTAAATATTACAATAAATGTAAACATTCCCAAATGATGCAAATGACAAACAGTAGCAACATTGCCCTCAAAACGTTTTGATCCCTAATGAACAATTCCGCTATTCTTGACTTTATCGGTAACTTCAACACTATTCTGCACCCTATCCTTTTCCTTTTCCCCTATGTACTTTATGAGTGGTATGCTTTGCTTGTATAGTGCGCAAGAAACACAATTTTTCACTGTATCTCAACACACGTGACAATCAAATCAAATCAAAAGGGCCACACAGTGGTTAGCACTGCTGCCTCAAAGCGCCAGGGACCCAGGTTCAATTTCGGCCTTGGGTAACTGTCTGTGTGGAGTTTGCATGTTCTCCCTGTGTCTGCATGAGTTTCCTCCGGGTGCTCCAGTTTCGTCCCACAGTCCAAAGATGTGCAGGGTAGGTGGATTGGCCATGCTAAATTGTCCCTTACTGTGCCAAGTTGCGTAGGTTAGGGGGATTAGTGGCATAAATGTTTCAGGTTACGGGGTGGGGGTAGGGTCTGGAATAAGATGCTCTGTGGAGAAAGTTAGTGCAGATTCGATGGACTGAATGGCCTGCTTCCACACTGGAGGGTTTCCATGAAATCGTTTTTTTTATAGCAGTTGTTATTTTTGCCGGCTTTGAAACTGCCACGACGGTTCAGGGAAATTAAACGTGTTTCAAGCATTTTGGGGAGGAAAAGACACACAACGGGAATGGCAAATCTAGATTAAAAAGAAACGGCACCGCGCCTTTAGTAATGGAGGCGGTTTGCCCAGAATGCTTCGCGCGGCAGAAAGTCCCCTATCCCTGCAATGGGCAGCGGGAGTGCGCATGTCCGGAAGTGTGCCTGGTGGCTCTGCATTGTGGGTGGGAGGTGCTGGAGTAGCTGGAGACAATGGCAGGTAAATCCCTCCCTGAGTGTCAGCAGTTGCTGCAAGCTGCCCTTCCCATGAACAGCAGCCTCATGACAGCTCTAAAGGCAGCTCTTGTAGTGTTGTGTCCTCTTCTTTCAAGCAGCAGGCCCATTTAATTTTTCTGTTGTGATTTGTTTTTAGATGCATTGCTTGTGCTGCACAGAAGCAGAGGCCATTGGGCCCAGCTGCTGGATAGCCCACACCAGCCTCTTCCCTCTCTGCCTCTCCTCACCCCCTCTATATTGTTTTTTTAAAGTTTATTTTATTAGTCACAAGTAGGCTGACATTAACACTGCAGTCAAGTTACTGTGAAAACCCCCTAGTCGCCACACTCTGTGCGGGTACACTGAGGGAGAATTTAGCTGGCCAATGCACCCAACCAGCACGTCTGTTGGACTGTGGGAGGAAACTGGAACACCCGGAGGAAACCCACGGGGAGAACGTGCAGACCCCACACAGACAGTGACCCAAGCCGGGAATCGAACCTGGGTCCCTAGTGCTGTGAGACAGCAGTGCTAACCACCGTGCCGCCTACATAACCTCCTATTCCTTTCTCTCTTATGTGTTTATTTAATTTCCTGTTAAATGCACTTTCTTTCAGCCTTTCCTGAGCTCCCCTGTGCCCCACAGTGCCCAGATGTCCAGGGCAGTCAATTCCAGTCCCGCTATCCTCCCACATTCCCTCCAGACCAATTCTCGAATCAGCTATTGGAGGAGCTCGTCAAGGGGCTGGATTGAGCAGATTTCCTTTTGTTTTTAGTCCATCGGCTCCAGTGGGGAGAGGCGATAAAATGTTTCTGTGCTGGAGGATTGAAGAGGACAAAAGTCAGCTTCAATTCCTGATTCGAGTGACTCTAATAGGAACGTATGTGTTAGCTGATGATGGGACGGTGCTTGGACGTGAGAAAAAACCTTTTCTCTCAGCGAGTGGTTGGGATCTGGAATGCACTGCTTGAGAGTGTGGTGGAGGCAGGTTCAATCGAGACTCTCAAAAGGGAATTTAACTGTTATTTGAAAAAGAGAGAATATGCAGGGTTATGGGGGGAAGGTGGGAGAATGACCCTTGGTGAACTGTCTATTTGGGGAACTGCTACAGATGTGATGGACTGAATGGCCTCCTGCTTCACAGTAACAGTTCTTCTGATGCTCTTCCCATCATCATGAACCTTAACAATACTCACTAGTGGATAATGGACACTTAAGTTGAGTGGCACTGAATAGAATAGAGGCAAAGTTTTGAGTCTAGATGAAGGGCCATCTAGACTCGAAATGTTGGCTCTATTCTCTCTCCACAGATGCTGTCAGACCTGCTGAGATTTTCCAGCATTTTTCTGTTTTTGTTTCAGATTCCAGCATCCGCAATATTTTGTGCTTAAGATAATGACAAGCTTGGATAGAGTGGATAGTCAGAGTCATTTTCCCAGGGTCGAAAGGTCAATTACTCGGGAGCATAGGTTGAAAGTGAGAGGGGGAAAGTTTAAAGGAGATGTAAGGGGCAAGTTTTTCACACACATGGTGGTGAATGCCTGAAATGTGGTGCCGGAGGAGGTGGTGGAAGTAGATTCTATAACAATGTTCAAGGGGCATCTGGATAGATACATGAATAGGCAGGGAAGAGAGGGATATGGACCACGTAGAGGCAAGGAAATATTAGATTAGAGAGGCATCTGTATCGACGTAGACTTGGTGAGCTGAAGGGCCTGTTCCTGTGCTGTACTGCTCTTTGTTCTTAAAAACAATAAGAGTTGGCATCTCATACTATCAGGGCATGTTTTAAGGGTATATTTTAAGTAGACATATCCAAGTACTTTTTAAATGTGAGTGTTGCTGCCTATACCACCCATTCAGGCAGCGGGTTTCAAGTCCCTTCCCTCGTCTGGGTGAAAAATGATTTATCACCACCCCCCCCAAACAATCAGTGGCATTCTCATTGTCAATTCCGCCCAGCATCAACATTCTGGAGCAGGAGAGTCATCATCGACCAGTAACTGCCGTTCATATCACATCAGAAGCCGACAAATGGCTCACCTCCTGACGTTTTACAGCAGCAGGAAGACTTGGCAACATAACAGGTGACCAGGCAAGAGAGCAACTTGTCCACTTACTTTGACCAAGGTGAAACACACACCATTCTGTGCTTTCTATCAGAAAATGGCTTGGCTCCTGATTCCAGAGGTGTTCTCAGCTTTCCAATCTGTATAAAGCAGAAAGTGGTTCAGAGAAGTGTATGAGTGGAGCAATGTGTGAGTGATAACTTAAACACATTCTGAATCAAAGGTTTTGTAGAATGTTGGATATTCTTCATTACCTCCACCACTGAATGCGGCAGAGGTAATGTTTTCATTCTTGTTTGTTTGTTTGTAAACAGTATATCTTGACACCTAATGGATGCATTTAACGATACTTGATACATTGATGGATAACAGCCCGAGGAAGAACTGATTAGTTTTTGGTGAAGAAGCAGATCGACTCCTGGAATTTGTTTTACAGAATCTGTTAGCATTGAGAGAGGGTGAATTGACTATAACCTTTTTTTAGAATGCTGTGGGTTGATTTACTGAGAAAGTTGTTGATTGTTTTAAAATGTTATGGATTGTCTCAGCTGCCGTGGTGATATTTGTCCCAGCTGTCAAAATTGAGCAGAGTTTTCAGAGCAGGTTGTTGGGCGTGGATTGGCCTGTAACCTCCACGGTGAGATGGAAGCTCCTAATACAAAGATTTCTTTGTTCAGATTTGCAGTTACAGAGCATCAACCAGGCAGGGAAGAGCCTCAAGGAAGAGCCGTGCAATTGTAATAACATTGAGTTAACAAGTATAGCGAAAGTATGCACGCTACTGAGTGCCTTCTTCACTTGTTTCTGTTGTGATTGGAACATTGGCATTAACTGTGTGGCTACCTTTCTCATGGGTAAATATTTATCAACAGAGACCGTCTTTATCCTGTAGCTTTTGTAACAGGGTACTGTAGGGTGTAGTGTGTTTTATAGACACATTGGCGTATTCTCTGCTTATGTTCAGCTTTTAATTTGATTGGACACACGAGTTTCTTTCCTATACTGATAGTGTGCTAAGTGGGGCACTTGAGCTGATTCTCATTTGATGAGACTGGGGTTTAACTAGTGCCTCTCTTACTGGTCCATCTAAATTGTCCCACTCTGTCCTGAAGATTGGTGGAATGTGTGGACAAGTGGCAGGTGAAATTTAATGCAGGGAAAGTTTAAAGTTTATTTATTAGTGTCACAAGTAGGTTAACTATTAAGTGATTCATTTTAGTGGGAAGAATGCAGAGAGACGGTATAAAATAAAATATACAATTCTTAACAGGGTGCAGGAGCATCGGGACCTGGGTGTATCAGTGAAAGTGGCAGAACAGGTTGAGAGAACCATTAATAAAGTATATGGCGTGCTGGGCCTTTTCAATAGGGGCTTAGAGTACAAAAGCCTCTAAAAGTGTGTTAAACTCATATAAAACACCACTTGGGCCTTAACTGGAGGATTGTATCCAACTCTGGGCACCACTCTTTAGGAAGGATGTGACATTAGGGGCGGCACGGTAGCATAGTGGTTAGCACTGTTGCTTCACAGCTCCAGGGTCCCGGGTTCGATTCCCGGCTCGGGTCACTGTCTGTGTGGAGTTTGCACATTCTCCTCGTGTCTGCGTGGGTTTCCTCCGGGTGCTCCGGTTTCCTCCCACAGTCCAAAGATGTGCGGTTTAGGTTGATTGGCCAGGTTAAAAAAAAATAAAAAAATTGCCCCTTAGAGTCCTGGGATGCGTAGGTTAGAGGAATTAGTGGGTAAAATATGTGGGGGTAGGGCCTGGGTGGGATTGTGGTCGGTGCAGACTCGATGGGCCGAATGGCCTCCTTCTGCACTGTAGGGTTTCTATGATTAGAGACAGGGCAGAAAAGATGGACAAAAATTGCACTAGGGATTCAGTTGCGCAGAGAGATCAGAGAAGTTGGGACTGCTTTCCTTGGAGAAGAGACGATTGAGAGGGGATTTGAGAGAGTATTCCAAATCATGAGGCAGGGGGGAGGTCCTGGACAGAATACTGAGGGAGAAACTGTTCCCGCTGGTGGAAGAACTAGATTTAAAGTAATTGGCAAAAGGAGGTCTGGCGATGTAAGGAGAAATGCTTTCACATGGCGTGTGGTTAGGATCTGGAATGTACTGCCTCAGTGTGATTGAGGTAGGTTCAATCGAGGCACTCAGGAGGGAATTGGATCATTATCTAAAAACCAAAAAAATTGCTGGGGGAAAGGCAGGTGAAATACCCCTTCAGAGGGTCAACACAGAAATGATGGGCCAAAAGGCCTCTTATGCGGTATCCATCTACTCTATGATTAACTGACAGAAGTGAAACTAGAGGCGGTCAGATCCGCATAAAGGAGAGGGATGGAGGAACACCAGTTGGTAGTGTACAGGTTTCTCCCCAGTAACATGAGGTGTTGAATGTGAATGTATTTGCCTTTTAAGGAGCTGTGATTTGTACCTGATATTAGCCTGTTGTGTTGCAGGAGTGACAGGAGATCTGATGGAGACGGGGCAGCAGTTAGACTCAGGCGCTCGTTCTGGAGAGGCTGCTGTAGGTGGGACTGCTCCACCCCCACCCCAGCCCCGCAGGAAGTCCTGCCAGTACGGCCAAAAGCATTTCATCTGCAACGAGTGTGGGAAGAGCTTCAAGCAGTACTGTGACCTGAAGCGGCACGGCCGGGTCCACACGGGCGAGAGGCCCTTCCGGTGCCCGTCCTGTGGCAAGCGGTTCAGCACCTCCTACAACCTGCTGATCCACCAGCTGGTGCACAGTGGCGAAAAGCAGTACAAGTGCCGGGTCTGCGGCAGAGAGTTTGTCCAGCTGCACCACCTGGTCACCCACCAGCGCACGCACACGGGCGAGAAGCCCTACCCGTGCCCCGTGTGTGGCAAGGCCTTTCGCCAGTCCTCCACCATGATGGTGCACCAGCGCATCCACGCCGAGGAGCGGCCGTACCGCTGCCCCGAGTGCGCCAAGAGCTTCAAGACCTCGTCCAACCTCTCCAAGCACAAGCGCATCCACAGCGGCGAGCGGCGCTTTGCCTGCGAGGTGTGCGGCCGCCGCTTCCTCCACTCCCACCACCTGGCCACCCACCGCCGCACGCACATCGGCGAGCAGCCGGCCTTCTGCCCGATCTGCGGCCAGCGCTTCGGCAACCCGGCCCAGCTGCTGGCACACCGGCGGGCCCACGCCGGCGAGCCGCCCTTCAGCTGCGAGACCTGCGGCCGGGGCTTCAAGCAGAGCTCGACGCTGGTGCGGCACCGGCGCACGCACACCGGGGAGAGGCCGTACGTCTGCCCCATCTGTGCCAAGGCCTTCCGGCAGACCTCCACCATGCAAGTACACTACCGCACACACTCTGACGATCGACCGTACTGCTGCCTGGTATGTGGCAAAGGCTTCAAGAGCGCCTCCAATCTAATCGGTCACCACCGTGTCCACAGGAGGTAGAGCACCCAACAGCTACAGCCACCGCACAGATTGAGCCATCGCCCGCACCTCACACAGCATCTGCATTGGACCAGACTCGTCATTTGCTGCAAGCATCAAGCAACTTTAAACTGGGCAGATTTTTATGTTGAAATTCATTTGGTAAGGCCATCCCTGTGAATGACAGTGACATGAATGATGCAGTTTGATTTCATCACTGTCTCTTTAAAACTCAAGTCTTGGGGCTTTCGGGGAAATCAGAAGCCAGTCTTGTATCGAGCCTACCCTGACACAACTTTGAGCCGTTTCCCTGGTAACAGGCTTGAGCTGAAGCCCAATGCACGATTTTCAGGCATCCCGACAGACCTTGTGATTTGGGGAAGTTTGCATTGATTGTCTAATCTATGAAGTCCCAGTTCGCAGAATCTGCGAAAGATTCCTCTCCGCTCGGAATGAAGTGAAATATCCCAGGAGTCAGAATGTGAGAATTAAGAGAGATGAAGAAGAAATGGGCTGATGTTCCCGTAAGTGAAGAGAAAAGGTGTATTTAAAAATCATTTGCAAAGAGTCTGATTAGCTCGTAGGGTTGCGACCCTTTATTATTCTGTCTAGTCGTCGCTTTAGATAAAAGATGTTTTATTGTCATTGTATAACTTTCCTATTCAGTTGTGATGTTTGTGTAATAATTTCACTTCATATATTAAACCTGTATGTAAGCACGATCCGTTGTGATGCTGCGTCGCTTTTGAAGTGAGACCTTTTGGTGCCATAAGATTGTCCAAACCTGTCACCAAACACCATTTAGCAGCACGGCGGCACAGTGGTTAGCACCGCTGCATCACGGCGCCAGGGACTCGAGTTCAATTCCCGGCTTGGGTCACTGTCTGGGTGGAGTCTGTACATTCTCCCTGTGTCTGCGTGGGTTTCCTCCAGATGCTCCGGTTTCCTCCCACAGTCTGAAAGACGTGCTGGTTAGGGTGCATTGGCCATGCTAAATTCTCCCTCAGTGTTACCCGAACAGGTGCCGGATTGTGGCGACTAGGGGATTTTCACAGTAACTTCATTGCAGTGTTAATGTAAGTCTACTCATGACGACTAATAAATAAACTTTAGACTATAAGCAAAGACTTAATTAGCAGGGTTATGACTCGGGCATGTGTGATCGGAGATGTATGAACCAAATTAATGTATGGCCAAAACTTAAAAGTATAAATCCGAAAAACTCACTGTGTATTCTTTTAAAAACACAAAATGTACAGTTTTGCTCTTTTGAAACCCGGTGGGGAATTAAATTCTAGTCTTCCCCAAACTGGAATCCGCTACTTCAGCAGGATCGAATCTGGGGATTTTCTTGGTTCCGATTATTCTTTTACAAAGTGTCACGGAGCCCATTTTAAGGAAGTTCTGTCCACTGTGAATTCCCCATTGAAGAATATTTCACTACACTGGAGGGAGTGTTGGCGTGACGCAACAAGGGAATTCGGCTCTCCCTTCCCTCCCCACGTCCAGAGGTTTCTCCTGTTTACTCTGAAACAGGGTGATGGCTGAGGCCAGTGTTTCAGAACATGTGTTGCCTGAAGGAACAAGGATAGGGGCCGGGGATAGGGCAGGGCAGCACACTGCTCACAAAATGTCTTGAAACATGACTTTCAGGCATGTGGACACTTCCCTCTCCCTGGGGAGCTAAAGGAAGATCATCTGTCCGATTTGCTTATCAGAATTGATCAATTATAGCACCAAGCACTCTCAGATCAAGTTTAACAGTCATGGTGGTTGGCACGGTGGCACAGTGATTAGCACTGTTGCCTCACAGCGCCAGGGTCCCGGGTTCGATTCCCGGCTCGGGTCACTGTCTGTGTGGAGTTTGCACGTTCTCCCCGTGTCTGCATGGGTTTCCTCCGGGTGCTCCAGTTCCCTCCCACAGTCCAAAGATGTGCGGATTAGGTTGATAAGCCATGATAAATTGCCTCTTAGTGTCAGGGGGATTAGCAGGGTAAATGTGTGGGGTTACAGGAATAAGGCCTGATTGGTATTGTGGTCGGTACAGACTTGATGGGTCGAATGGCCTCTTTCTGTAGTGTAGGGATTCTATGATGCAGCGTAAAGCTGTCTCTATCAAGGCTCTGCAGTAAAAGTCAGCTCCAGGGTCAGAGGAATATTTTCCATATCTCGAACCATCCATCCTTTCCCAAACCAACTTCCCTTGGATTTCTCTGAGTGACTTTGCCAATAAGTTTCAAATTCAATTTTTGTACTATAGGTCCATGCTGACTCGAAACTGGATTGAGACTGCTCTCAATTGCTGTAAGATTTGATAGTCAGCAGAGAGGACTTTCATTCCACTGATTTGGTCTGGATTTGAGTCCATGTTCCAGAGATGAAAAGGTCACTTTCCAATCTGTCCCTTCACTCCTGTGTATTACTGTCCATCACCCAGCCACTTGTGGAATCATAGAATTTCTACAGTGCAGAAGGGAACCATTCAGCCCATCAAGTCTGCACTGATTCTCTGTCAGAGTATCTTACCCAAGCCCCCACCCTATTCCTGTAACACCACACATTTACTGTGGCTAATCCATTTAACCTAAAAATCTCGGGACATTAACAGGCAATGTAGCATAGCCGATCAACCTAACCTACACATCTTTGGACGCTAAGGGGCAATTTAGCATGGCCAATCCACCTAACCTGCACATTTTGGGTGTGGGAGGAAACTGGAGCACCCGGAGGAAACCCACGCAGACGGGGGAGAACATGCAAACTCCACACAGACAGTGACCTGAGGCCAAAATTGAACCCGGGTCCCTGGCGCTGTGAGGCAGCAGTGCTAACCACTGTGCCACCATGACTCCTGTATATTACTGTCTTCCCAACCCTTGCCATCACTCAGCCACTCCTGTATATTACCAAACCGTCAGTGGCATAGTCCAAAGATGTGTAGGTCAGGTGGATTAGCCATGCTAAATACATGGGGTTATGGGGATAAGGCAAAGGGCAGTAGACTCGATGGACCCTATGGTTCTATCACTCAGTCACTCCTACATGTTATGGTTCCATGAAAAAGTTTTTTAAAAAACTGAGGCTTGTGTATAATCAACGTGTAAATATAAAATGAATAATTCATCTGCATTTGAAGGCAGGATCCCTTACCCAATGCGTGAATCAAGATCTTCAGATAAAGTGACTGGAAGTTTCCCTTACTCTTTATGAAGGCACACATTCTACTCTCCTCGAGCTGTGACCACGTTGAACACAATTTCCTGTGTCGTGGTGTTAGAATTTCCCATTAAAAGGCAGAGCTGATGATCGACTTTCTGTCTGCAATGTAGCTGTTTCCTGTACATGTATGATATTCCTGTTGAACGTTTGAATTAACTTTCCATTTTTTTGGATGTGGGCAGAACAGTGGAACTGTTAAATTCCAGTACAACTTCTGTACTGAGTAACATTTGAAAACCATAAACGCCTACTGACATGTTTTCAGTCCTGTAAATACTATTTTCCCATAGTTTAATAAGTGGGCAGTAGATGTACTAAATGTCAGTTGTAATTATCTCTTCGAACCATATTTTAACAAGAGTCACTCAGTAGTTACCCTATCCATAAACATTCGTCTGGACAACAGTGGCAGCAGTATGTACCATCAACAGGGTGCACTGCAAAAACTCACCAAAACTCCTTAAAAGAGGCCAAAGGAGGTGTCTTCCAAACCCACGACCACTATCATCTAGAAGGGCAAAAGCAGCAGACACATGGGAACACCACCACTTGCAATTTCCCTTCAAGTCACTCACCATCCTGTCTTGGGAATATTTGATTTGATTTATTATCGTCACATGTGGTCGGTGCAGACTTGATGGGCCGAATGGCCTCCTTCTGCACTGTAGGGTTTCTATGATTTCTATGATGTATTGGCATACAGTGAAAAGTATTGCTTCTTGTGTGCTATACAGACAAATATATCACTGCTCCTTCACTGTTGCCAGGCCAAAATCCTGAAGTTCCCTCCCTACGGTGGCACAGTGGTTAGCACTGCTGCCTCACAGTGCCAGGGTCCGAGGTTCGATTCCCGGCTTGGGTCACTGTCTGTGCGGAGTCTGCATGTTCTCCCCGTGGCTGCATAAGCTTCCTCCGGTTTCCTCCCACAGTCCAAAAGATTTGCTGGTTGGGCGCATTGACCGTGCTAAATTCTCCCTTGGTGTACTGGACAGGCGCCGGAGTGTGGCGACTGGGGGACTTTCACAGTAACTTCATTGCAGTGTAAGTAAGCCTACTTGTCATGGCACAAATCAATTCCTGCCTCCCAGGCTGCCTGGATCCACTATAGTTGGCCTATTGCCTCAACAGATCCACAGCGGACGCCATTACCCTGACCCTACATTCAACCCTGGAACACCTAAATAACAAAGACACCTATGTCAGACTCCTATTCATAGACTACAGCTCAGCCTTTAACACCATTATTCCTATGAGACCCATCTCCAAACTTCATGGCCTGGGGCTTGGCTCCTTCCACTGCAACTGGATCCTAGACTTCCTAACCCACGGACTGCAGTCAGTAAGGATAGGCAACAACACCTCCTCCTCGATCATCCTCAACATGGTGCCCTGCAAGGCTGTGTCCTCAGCCCCTTACTATATTTGTCATTCACCTATAACTGTGGCCAAGTTCCCATCCAACTTGATTTTCAAGTTCGCTGATGATGCCACCATAATGGGTTGGATCTTAAACAATGATGAAACGGAGTACAGGAACTGGTGTAACTACAATAATCTCTCTCTTCATGTCAACAAAATGAAGGAGATAGTCATCAACTTCAGGAAGCGTAGTGGGGGATATGCCCCAGTCTACATCAATGGGGACAAAGTAGAAATGGTTGAGAGCTTTATGTTTTTAGGTGTCCAGATCAACAACCTGTCCTGGTCCCTCCATGTGGCGGGACACCAGTCCAACCAGCCTCCCATCCATTTACTGTCTACATTTCCCGCTGCCTTGGAAAAGCAGCCAGCATAATCAAGGACGCAACACACCCCAGACATACTCTTTTCCACCTTCTTCCATCAGGAAAAAGATACAAAAGTCTGAGGTCACGTACCAACCGACTCAAAAACAGCTTCTTCCCTGCTGCCTTCAGACTTTTGAATGGACCTACCTTGCATTAAGCTGATCTTTCTCTACACCCTAGCTATGACTGTAACACTACATTCTGCATTCTCTTCTTCCCTATGTACGGTATGCTTTGTCAGTATAGCGTGCAAGAAGCAATAAATTTCACTGTATACTGAGACGTGACAATAATAAATCAAATTTTTTAACGCTAATAAATAAAGTTTAACTTTTCAAACTAACAGCACAATGGGTGTACCAACACCTCAGGGACTGCAGCGGTTCAAGAAGGCAGCTCAACACTACCTTCTCAAGAGCAATCAGGGATGGGCAATAAATGCTGGTCTATCCAGCGACACCCACATAGAATCTTACAGTGCAGAAGGAGACCATTCGGCCCATCGAGTGCACAGACTACAATCCCACCCAGGTCCTATCCCCATAACCCCATGCATTTACCCTATCTAGTCCCCCTGACACTAAGGGGCAAGTTAGCATGGCCAATCCACCTAACCCGCACATCTTTGGACTGGGAAGAAACCGGAGCACCCGGAGGAAACCCATGCAGACATGGGCAAAATGTGCAGACTTTACGCTGACACCAACCCAAGCCGGGAATTGCACCCGGTTCCCTGGTGCTGTCAGGCAGCAGTGCTAACCATTGTGCCACAGTGCCGCCCCAAATGAATTTTTAAAAACCATTGGTGCGGGTCGTAGTATCACCTACAATGGGCCAGGGAATCCCCTATTTTTCTAATGGAAGCATACAACCTGTATAGTATAAGGTTACAATGCTTGATGTTGCTCAGGGATTTGCATAGTTTGGGTTGCGGGGAGGGGGCAGTGGCTGGGTAAAGTGAGATGTTTAAAGAGGCTAACTGCACATAGTAGTGGGGTGATTGATGACCCCTGCACTATTTGGGACTGACATCGCGTATCATTGTGCCCACTGGGTGCAGGAACCGTAACATGCAGAAGTGGCTGCCTTCACAGCGCCAGGGATCCGGGTTTGATTCCCGGCTTGGGTGACTGTGTGGAATTTGAACATTCTCCCCGTGTCTGCATGGGTTTCCTCCGGGTGCTCCGGTTTCCTCCCACTGTCCAAAAGATGTGCTGGTTAGCTGCATTGACCCAAACAGGCACCGGAGTGTGGCGACTAGGGGAATTTCACAGTAATTTCATTGCAGTGTTAATGTAAGCATACTTGTAACACTAATAAATAAACTTTATTAGTGTCACAATAGAGGAGGGAATCTATGCGTGGAGCCAGAGGGAATGGGCGAGGTATTAAATGAGTACTTTGCGTCAGTATTCACCAAAGAGAAGGACTTGGTGGATGATGAATCTGGGAAAGGGTGTGTAGATAGTTTGAGTCATGTTAAGATCAAAAAGGACAAGGTTCTTGAGAAATATTAAGGTAGACAAGTCCCCAGGGCCTGATGGGATATACCCCAAAATACTGAGAGAGGCAAGGGAGGAAATTGCTGGGGCCTTGAGAGAAATCTTTGTATCCTCACTGGCTATGGGGGAGGTCCCAGAGGATTGGAGAATAGCCAATGTTGTTCCTTTGTTTAAGAAGGGTAGCAAGAATAATCACTGCCTGCAGTGATAGTGGAGTCAGACACTTTAAGAACATTTAAGCGGTTATTGGATAGGCACATGGAACACACCAGGGAGTGGGATAGCTTGATCCTGGTTTCAGATAAAGCTCGGCACAACATCGTGGGCCAAAGGGCCTGTTCTGTGCTGTACTGTTCTATGTTCTATGTTCACCCTTTCAGCAATCCAGGTAATTACAGGCCGGTGAGCCAGTGGCAGGGAAATTATTGGAGAGGATTCTTCGAGACAGGATTTGCTCCCACTTGGAAATAAGTGGACGTATTAGCGAGAGACAACATGGCTTTGTGAAGGGGAGGTCATGTCTCACTAACTTGATCGAGTTTTTTGAGGAAGTGCCGAAGATGATTGATGATGGTAGGGCAGTGGATGTTGTCTACATGGACTTCAGTAAGGCCATTGACAAGGTCCCTCATGGCAGACTGGTGCAGAAGGTGAAGTTGCATGGGATCAGAGGTGAGCTGGCAAGGTGGACACAGAACTGGCTCGGTCATAGAAGAAAGAGGGTAGCAAGGGAAGGGTGCATTTCTGAATGGAGGGCTGTGACAAGTGGCGTTTCTCAGGGATCAGTTCTGGGGCCTTTGCTGTTTGTAATATATATAAATGATTTGGAGGAAAATGTAACTGGATTGATTAGTAAGTTTGCGGACGACACAAAGATTGGTGGATTTGCGGATAGTGATGAGGACCATCAGAGGATACAGCAGGATATAGGTCAGTTGGAGACTTGGGCAGAGAGATGGCAGATGGAGTTTAATCCGGACAAATGTGAGGTAGTGTATTTTGGAAGGTCTAATACAGGTAGGAAATATACAGTAAATGGCAGAACCCTTAAGAGTATTGATAGGCAAAGGGATCTGGGTGTCCAGGTACACAGGTCACTGAAAGTGGCAACATAGTTGGAGAAGGTAGTCAAGGCAGACGGCATGCTTGCCTTCATCGGCCGGGGCATTGAGTTTAAAAATTGGCAAGTCATGTTGCAGCTTTATAGAACCTTAGTGAGGCCGCACTTGGAATATAGTGTTCAATTCTGGTCGCCACACTACCAGAAGGATGTGGAGGCTTTGGAGAGGATACAGAAAAGATTTACCAGGATGTTGCCTGGTATGGAGGGCATTAGCTATGAGGAGAGGTTGGATAAACTTGGTTTGTTCTCACTGGTTTGACGGAGGTTGAGGGGCGAACTGATAGAAGCCTACAAGATTATGAGAGGTGTGGATAGTCAGAAGCTTTTTCCCAGGGTGGAAGAGTCAATTACTAGGGGGCATAGGTTTAACGTGCGAGGGGAAAGGTTTAAAGAAGATGTAGGAGGCAAGTTTTTTTTACAGAGGGTGGTGCGTGCCTGGAACTCGCTGCAGGGGGAGGTAGTGGAAGCAGATACATTCGTGAGTTTCAAGGGGCACCTGGACAAATACATGAATAGGATGGGAATAGAGGGATATGGTCCCCGGAAGGGTAGGGGGTTTTAGATCAGTCGGGCAGCATGGTCGGTGCAGGCTTGGAGGGCCGAAGGGCCTGTTCCTGTGCTGTCATTTTCTTTGATCTTTGTTTGTTCTTTGTTCTTTACTTTATCACAAAGACAAACTGCATAACAGAGGAAGCGGCGAGGGAGAGGTCCGCTTCATTCTCGTTTGTTTGCAATAATCTCTGGTCCCACAATGATCTTTATCAGTAAAAAATTATCATTCCCCTACTTTGGCAGTGTTTATCTCTGTGCTCGAGTTAAGATCATCTTCAAGCAGAATTGCAGAGGCATTTGATGTATTTAACCAAATTCGAGGCACTTGTTCTTGTAAAGTAACCCAGGATGACAAACTATTACATGTAAACCTTGGTCATGTTTGTGGACAGTACCCTTCCGTTGACATTTTTGAATTACCCAGAAACACAAACTGAGATAACTTATGAGCTCATTCATTACAAGAAGGTCAATATTAATCATTACAACCCGATTATTGCTTGGGTTACGTTGGTATGAATATTAACTGAAATTTCGCATGTGATGGAGCAGTCATGGAAATTGGCCATCAGATGCCAAATGGCAGCAATAAAGCAAGTCGGCTGAACAATGTTTCGATGGAATAAATGTGCATTACAAAAGTTATGTCCCTTGCTGGCTCCAGAAAAATCTCAATGATTGAATTGTGTTCCCTAAAACCATTCAAACGGGTCTGTCTCCATTTGAAAATTCACCCACAATCTCTTTGTAAAGTTTACTTATTAGTCACATGTAAGGTTTATATTAACACTGCAATGAAGTTCCTGTGAAATTCCCCTAGTCGCCACACTAGGGCACCTGTTTGGGTCAATGCACCAAACCAGCACGTCTTTCAAACTGTGGGAGGAAACCGGAGCACTCGGAGGAAACCCAGGCAGACATGGCGAGAACGTGCAAACTCCACACAGACAATGATCCAAGCCGGGAATCGAACCCGGGTCCCTGGCGCTGTGAGTGCTAACCACTGTGCCACCCCTTTGTGTGAAATAGTTGGTGCCAATTTAAAACTGCCTCTTCCTAGTTTGAACTACGTATCTTTAAGTTTGTTTGTTTATTAGTGTCACAGGCAGGCTTATATTAACACTGCAATGAAGTTACTGTGAAAATCCCCGAGTCGCCACACTCCGGCGCCTGTTTGGGTACACTGAGGGAGAATTTAGCACGGCCATTGCACCTAACTAGCACATCTTTCGGACTGTGGGAGGAAACTGGAGCACCCGGAGGAAACCTAAGCAGACACGAGGAGAATGTGCAGACTCCGCACAGACAGTGACTCAAGCCGAAAATTGAACTTGGGTTTCTGGCGCTGTGAGGCAGCAGTGCTAACCACTGTGCCACCATGCTACCCTGCCTCTCCAGTCATCTCTAGACCCTCCAATGTTTCTTTATAGCATCATATTCCAGATTTATTAATTGAATTTAAATTCCACCAACTGCCACGGGTGGGATTTGAATCCATTACCCTCGCACACTTCAAAATAAAGACAGGCAACTCAAAGGCCAGATGGAATGAGATCAAGGTTTTACTTAACTCTGGATGAACTATGGAGGGGGGGAGGAGGTACGAAAAAACAGCTTTTGGAACCATCAAAATAATTAGAGACTGGGGGGGCACCACAGTGGTATTGTCACTGGACTAGTAATCCAGAGACCCAGGGCAAGATCTGGGGACCTGAGTTCAAATCCCAGGAATTAAAAATCTAATGATGACCGTGAAACCATTGTTGGTTGTCATTGAAAACCCATCTGGTTCACTATTGTCCTTTAGGGAAGGAAATCTGCCGTCTTTACCGCGTCTGGCCTACATGTGACTCCAGACCCACAGCAGCCTGGTTGGCTCTTAACCGCCCTCTGAAATGGAAGGCAGGAAGGGATGGGTGTTAAATGCCCTATAAAAATTAGTTCAATAAAACAAAATAATCTCTAAACTTAAAATCAAAAGAACTGATGTGTCGCTGCCTTACTGTACGAAATGCAATGTGAAGATGAATATATGGGAATTGGAGCTGAATTATGTAAAAACTTCCCAGAGTCATTCAGAATTTTATTCCATGAGCATGGAATGGCTGTGTATCAGGAATGCTGCCCCCCCCCCCCCCCCCCCCACCTCAAACTGGACCTGACAAACTGGGCCTGACAAACTGGGCCTGACAGTCCAGGATCTTTCTCCCTCCCCGGTTTTTGTCTTGCAAGGTGAAGGAGGTTGTCATCATAGAATCATAGAAATCCTACAATGCAAAAAGTGGCCATTTGGCCCATCGAGCCTGTACCAACAACAATCCCACCGGGGCCCTATCCCCGGAACCCTATGCATTTACCCTCGCCAGTCCCCCTGACACTAAGGGGCAATTCAGCATGGCCAATCCCCCTAACCCGCATATCTTTGGAGTGTGGGAGGAAACCGGAGCACCCGGAGGAAACCCACGCATACACGGGGAGAATGTGCAAACTCCACACAGACAGTCACCCAAGGCCGGAATTGAACCCCAAAGTCCCTGGCGCTGTGAGGCAGCAGTGCTAACCACTGTGCCACCGTGCCGCCCACGAGTGACTCCTCCCAGCTTCAGCGAACTTTTGACAGCAACGGACAACTCCTTTGAACTTCCCTGTTGTTGCTGAGTGCAATTTTTGGATTGTTGGCCCTTGTATAGTGTTGGACTTGAGAAAACCATTCCACATGAGTAGAATGCTCAGAACATCATTTGCGACAATGAATAGACATTGAAATATAAAAGGAATCAGCCTTTCAGCCTTCTGAGAAATTGCCAAGTCCAGAATTCCCTTCCTGAAATAGATTGTCACCTAAGTTTGTGGGTTGCATTGTAAATCACTCACATCGTGCGTAAATGGTTAAATAAAAGCAAAATACGACAGATGTTAGGAATCTGAAATAAAAATAAGAAATAGTAAAAAACTTCAGCCTGCCTGGCAGAAGCCGTGGAGGGAGAAACAGTTAATGGGCGGGATTTTCCAGCCGCGCTCGCCCCAAGACTGGAAAATCCCACCTGGAAAATCAACGGACCTTTGCATGGTGCTGTCCCGCCCGCTACGATTCCCATGGCAGGTGGGATGGGAAAATTCTGCCCAATGTGTTTGAGTTCACATGACTGTTCCTCAGAGCTGAAGAGAGGTAGAAATGTGATGGGTCTTCTGCCGTTGAAGAGAAAGGGTGGAGAAAAATAGGTCAGAAATGAGTTAGAGCTCAGGAAAGATTAAATGACAAAGTTGTCATGGACCCAACACAAAGGGAGTGATAACGTTAGTATTAAAGACTCAAAGCAGGTGTGAATAGTGGTATGAAGGTCAGCTAGTAGAATGTGTTAATAGCACAAGGAGCGTCAATTTCTGAAAGCAAAACATGAGAACAAAGTTACAGACTGATCCCTGGGGGGAGGGAAGCAAAGAGGTTGGAAGAAACGTCAGAATGGAGGACAAAGTTCATGCTCTGAAGTTGTTGAACTCAGTGTTGAGTCCAGAAGGCTGTGAAGTGCCTAATCGGATGTTCTGCTCCTCCAGTTTTCATTGGGCTTCACCGCAGGCCAAGAGCAAGAAAGGTGAGGATGATAGCAAGATGGTGAATTGAAATAGCAAGCGACAGGAAGGTCAGGTTCATGCTTGCAGACTTGAGTGAAGGTGTTCTGCTGAGTGGTCACTCAGTCTGTGTTTAGTCTCCCCACTAGAGGACTTGGTTTCTGAGATCAAGTGCATTGCATTCACAGAGGTTGCCGCGTCTCCTGAACCCCTCCCCATTTCCCCCTACCCGCTGATCCCATCCCACTTCAAGCAAAGGGCACAGAGTACAACTGGATAGATCGAGAAGTTTAGAGCAGCTCCTTCATAACAATAATATGGTTGTTTGTTTAATAATCAACACACCACCGTTTTGTGAGATATTTCACATTTTATTTATTTAAAAATACTTTATATATTACAAAAATATAATGCAATTGGCAAAAAGAGTATAGGTGGAGAATTCAGAATTTATCTATCATCATCTTTTCCCTTAAAGGATCACATTACTTCAAGTGTCAAGACAGCTGGCTACTCAGTAAAGTGCTCTGGTTAAGAAAGTAAAATCACAAATCCCGCAACAAAAAGGTTGAGAATTTGCTTTCTGTAATATATATTGTCACTATTATGTGGTCATTTAACTTTGTATATTATTCGAGCCATTCTTAAAGCATCACAGCAATACATTCTGTACAATATATGCAGCAGCACATCTTACAAGCAACTTAGGACCACTAATATTGGCTGAGGTTTGGATTGCACGGTGATGGAACAGGGACTTGATAGGGAGGGTGGCTCAGCATGTTATTAAGAAGGAAGAACAAAGGAAGAAGAAGTTCCAAAGCCAATCCCCACTAACTTCCACTTGCTTATTGAGAAATCTCTATTTACTGCATCCTTTTAATCATCTCTTGATTCCATCCCCAGCTTTTAGCCAAATCTCATTCCTTTCTTAGCATCCTTGTCCCCTTAACAGCATTTTAATTTAATTTATTTACACTTCTTTATCCACAAGTAAATGCTGAAGCAAAGAAAAATAATTCTACAATTTCCATATCAATTATAACCTGACCATTTGCTGCTCGATTACTCATCCTGGGAGATACACACCTTTAAAACAGCTCTCTTTCCTTCCTGGAATGCCTCTGGATTGTACTGTGCTTTTCCAACATTTCCCATTATTGCTGCACTGTTTTACCAGTAAATTTCATCCTCCAATTCATCAAGGCTCTGGGTGGGCACGGTGGCACAGTGGGTTAGCACTGCTGCCTCACAGCGCCAGGGACCCGGGTTCAATTCTGGCCTCGGGTCACTGTCTCTGTGGAGTTTGCACATTCTCCCCGTGTCCACGTGGGTTTCCTCCGGGTGCTCTGGTTTCCTCCCACGGTCCAAAGATGTCCAGCCTAGGTTGGTTGGCCGTGTTAAATTGTCCCTTAGTGTCAGGGGGACTAGCGAGGGTAAATGTATGAGATTATGAGAATAGGGACTGTGGTCAGTATAGACTCGATGGGCCGAATGGCCTCCTTCTGCACTGTAGGATTCTATGAAACATTTTGTTTTTAGTGACAATTGGTTGAGGAATAAATATTGACCAGCACATTGGGGGTAACCCACCTGCTTTTCTTCAGAGTGGTGCCATGGGCAGTCACATGTAGAAGCAGACCAGGCCTTGGTCTATTTAACCTCTTGTCATTGAGAGCATGAGCCTGCACCCTCGGGATGGGAGAAAATGTATGGAGAAGAGTATATATGTTTTCTTTAAAAGCTTTATATCAGTGATTCTAAAACAGCTGAGTCAATAAATTCTTCATTAATATTTTTTAAAAATTCATAGAAAATTCATAGAAACCCTACAGTGCAGAAAGAGGCCATTTGACCCATCGAGTCTGCACCGACCACAATCCCACCCAGGCCCTACCCCCATATTCACCCATGAATCCCTCTAACCTGCGCATCTCTGGACACTAAGGGGCAATTTTAGCACGGCCAATCAACCTAACCCACACATCTTTGGACTGTGGGAGGAAACCGGAGCACCCGGAGGAAACCCACGCAGACACGAGGAGAATGTGCAAACTCCACACAGGCAGTGACCCAAGCCGGGAATCGAACCCAGGTCCCTGGGTTCGAACACACCACCGTTTTGTGAGATATTTCACATTTTATTTATTTTAAAATACTTTATATATGACAAAAATCTCTGTAATACATTGCCTAATGAGATCCTAAATGATTCACCTAAATCTTTTTTTAAATTTACACTTTCAGGGGATGTGGGTGTCGCTGGCTAGGCCAGCGTTTGTTGCCCATCCTTTCCTGCACTTGAACTGAATGGCTTGCTAGGCCATTTCAGAGGGCAGTCTGGTCTACATGACTGTGATTGGGCAGCACTTGTTTTATCTAGCAAGAGTCATGTAAGCCAGACCGGATAAGGATGGCAGATTTCCTTCCCTAAAAAGGGTTTTTACAACAATCAATGATAGTTCCATAGTCACTGGCAAGCTCACTGGCTTTCAATTCCAGATCTTTCTTAACGGAATTCCAACTCCACCAGCTGCCATGGTGGGATTTGAACTTGTGTCTACACAGCTTTAGCCTGAGCCCCTGAATTACTACCCCGCAAATGATGCAAATTAGCAGCTAAGCACACTATAACATCACACCAAAGCCTTCTTTCGCAATGAAACTGATAAATGGAAAAATTAAAATAAAATGGAGCAAAGTTGCAGGAATTGGAAATCAAAACAACATTTGCGATTGGGTTGAGAGTGTCCCATTATCAGCAGAACTGGGGAAGTTCAGCATTTCTTTGTTTGCATCACCCACTATGCAATGTTCACAGTTCGGTTTATGAAATGGGCTTCATCGAAGAGCCTTGTGAATTGAAATATTTAACACTTAATGGTTGAAAGCAAGAAACCACATGCACTTAGTTTAAATAGATAGCCATCCCCATTGATATCATGGACAAATAATGCCATTTGAATGTTTTATAAGGTCATAAGACAGTATCACGCTCAGGTTTATTACATAAAGACATAACCAGAAGGCACTTAGCATAATCCCATTTAAAAGTGCAGCACTCAATGGGCTGGGAATACAGTAGGAATAAGTGGCAACAGTAAATCCATAATGTGAATTTGTCTAGAGTGGGAAAACAGAGGTGAGCAGAAATAAGAAGACCGACTTGCATTTCTGTAGCGCCTTTCACACAAGTTCAGACTGTTCCAAAACGCTTCACAGCCGATCAAGCACTTATTGCAGGGAAAATGGCCACCAATTTGCACACAGTGAGATCCCACGCACAGAAATGTGGTAATGCCCGGGGCAATCAGTTTCATTGATGTTGTCTCAGGGATAAGTCTTGTCCAGGACACCCAACGACCTCGGTGAGACCTCCCCCTGCTCTTCCTTAAAGTAGGTGAATGGAAAGGATCCCACGGCACTGAGAGGGGTGGACAGGGCCGCAGTTTAGCATCTCATCCAAATGATGGGCAAGTTCAGAACATTGTGGATATTGTACCCTCTTTATCTGAATTTTAAACCTAAATTTGGACAATGAATCGTGAATTGGCAATTAGTCAGTGAACATTAGCTACTAGCTAGATATGAACCATTTGTAATTTGCGAGGATTATGAAATGAGAGGTGGCGGAGAACTACTTTTGAAGTAAAGACGTTACACAGTGTGAACTTGGTTTAGACAGTTCCAGAATAGAAATTTGGATAGAGTGAAAATTTAAAGCAGAGACAGACAGTAGTAGTTCAACTAAAATGTAAGGAAAAGTGAACAACTTAACCGTAACATGATCATTAATACCATGAAAAGCGACACAGGAAGGGACTGTCATATGTTATTCCAGTCGGAATGGAGGTTTCAAATAGAAGATATTACCCGTAAAACTTTTTGTTTAATCCCTGATGTGAATATTACAGCAGTCTTTTTGTCAGACAGCAGATCAATATACAAGTTGAGATCACTGTCAAGATAAATACTACAAAATATAAATAAAGCAAAATGCAAGTTAAACTCTCCCGCAAATATGGGAGCTGCTGATGTCCAAATCATACATTAAAATCTCACAAAAGAGATTTGTTTGAAAAAAAAGATCTGTTAACATTAAGCGTTCTGAATCCGGCCAAAGCTATGTAACCGCGTTGGAAATTTTTGTGAAGGTTTCCTCTGTTCGTTATTTCTAGCCAAATTGTAAACCGGTAGTTAAAATAGCGACCAGAGAAAACCTTTTTCAAACACCATTTCCAATATTGTCATGCAAACTACAATAGCTTCTTCACTAAGCAAAAAATGCTGAAAAGAGGGACATTGTGTTGCTGGAGGTTTTTGTCTGATACTCATCAGGACAAACACAAGAATGCCAAATTTCAAATGATCACAGCACAGGAGAAAAGGGTGTTGATTGATTTGCTAGTTGGCTCTAATTGGCCAAGGCATAGCCATGGAGAAAGCAACGGGGTACCATACACTCACCAAGCTCCTAGTCATTTAAAAAAGGTGCAAGACTTGAACATATTCTTTTTGTTTGCGGAGAACGGGTCCTTTGTATGAATGTATGTTATATCTAGCAAGTATAAATAAGCTACGTTGCAAGTTCAACTTGTTATCTTAAATTGGTTGTTAGTGTAGCTATCAGCACACTCAGGATTGTTTGACAAGTGCTGCCCAATCACAGAAGCGCACCCAACAGTAGAGGTTTCTACTGGGTGTTGCCAGCATGAGCTTGTTGAGTACAGTCTGTACTCTGCCTGTTATGAACAACCAAAAGAACATGCTATTTGATTTGATCAGCCAGTAATGATTTGATTTGATACTTTTTTCTCCAAAATGGCGCCGGAGTGAGACAACTTCTTGCAAGGTGTGCACAGCATACCTTCTAATTCTATCTTTTACTCTCATTCAATTCTTCTAAAACTTCATTCTATGACTGTAACACTACATTTTGCACTCTCCTTTCCTTCTCTATGAACAGTATGCTTTGTCAGTATAGTGCGCAAGAAACAATATTTTTCACTGTATACCAATACATGTGACAATAATAAATCAAATCAAATCAATCGTTGGAATGTACGGCTGACATAGCTGGCATTGCATCAATCAGCACTCTTATATCCTAGTGTCAATAGTTGTGATCATTTGAAATTTGACATTCGTGCATTTGTCCAGATGTGTGCAGGATGAAAAACTTTGGCAACATGTCTCTTTTCAGCAATATTAAAATTCTGTACTATCAAGTGACTGTTTAAACAAAAATTAACTAGTCTAAGATGGAATAATAAATGCTTAGCATTTGTTACCCTTAATTTACAAAGAGCGGTTTCATGGAAAAAAACGTAGTGTGAAAATTCCCCCAGAGAACATATATTTTTTTCCGTTTTCATAATTATTTTCATGCAAAGCTCCTTTCGTTTGGAGGTGCCACCATACGACCATCGTCATCCAATTTTCCTATCCTATTGCAGATTCAATTTGGCTCTACTTTCTACAGTATAAACGAGATGTGTTTTCCTCACATACTTGCTTCGCGTGGCACAATATGTAGACCCTGTAATAGGCTCCTCAGCATATTCCATAGGGGATTACAGCACAAAAGCAGGCCACTCAGCCCATCGTGTCTGTGCTAGCTCTTCACAAGGAAAATCCTACTGCCCTGCCCTCTTCTCCGTGGCGTTGCATCCAATTTCTTTGTACATCAGAGTCACAGCACAATTCAGCTGGAATTTCAAGCTTGCACAAGTCTGCGCAAAGCAAAACATCCAGTGACATTTCCCTCTGTCGCTACAATGCACTGATGTTGAAACAAACTCAGTAATCATCCACCAAGCTACAATAACATTTCCCCCTCCAACGCCATTTCTTTCATTTCAAACATTTGACTGTGTCCTCTTGCCTTCATTTTCCCAGTTCCTCAGACTTTCAAGTGATAATTTCTTTTTGCACTCGACAAAGTTAGGAAATGGAACACCTGCCCCCCCCCATCTTCATCACCCTATATCGATCAGCAGCACAATGGCACAGTGGACATCATGGCGGCACAGTGGTTAGCCCTGCTGCATCACAGCACCAGGGACCCAGGTTCAATTCCGGCCTCGGGTCACTGTCCATGTAGAGTTTGCACGTTCTCCCCGTGTCTGCGTGGGTTTCCTCCAGGTTCTCCGCTTTCCTCCCACAGTCCAAAGATGTGTGGGTTAGGTTGATTGGCCATGCTAAATTGACCCTAGTGTCAGGGGGATTAGCAGGGTAAATATGTAGGGTTACGGGAATAGGGCCTGGGTTGGGATTGTGGTTGGTGCAGACTCGATGGGCCGAATGGCCTCCTTCTGCACTGTAGGGATTCTATGACCTCAGGCATGCCCAGATCAGCATGGCCAAGTTGACCTTCCTCTACATGCCTCAGACCCAACCTCAAGATAACATCCCCATTGAACATTTTTCCCTTTGCCACAGCAGCCATTAAGTCATTAGCTGGTGGTGCAAGAAGCCAATTCTCTCTAATATTTGGCTTTAAACCTTTTTCTTTAATTTGTTCATGGGATGAAGGTATCCCTGGCTGGGCCAGCATTTATTGCCCATTCCTGAGGGCATTTAAGAGTCCACCACGTTGCTGTGGATCTGGAGTCACATGTAGACCAGAGGACATGAGTGGATCAGATGAGTTTTTATGACAATTGAAATGGTCACCATTAGACTTCTCATCCAAATTTCACCATCTGCCATGGTGGGATTTGAACCCGGGACCATTACCCTGGGTCTCTGGATTACAAGTAAAACAACAATACAATATTAAGAATCTACTGATGACCATGAAAATTTTATTTATTCGTGTCACAAGTAGGCTTACATTAGCACTGCAATGAAGTTACTGTGAAAATCCCCTAGTCGCCATACTCTGGCGCCTGTTCAGGTACACTGAGGGAGAATTTAGCACAGCCAATGCACCTAACCAGCGCCAATTGTCGAAAAAACCCACCTGGTTCACTAATGTCTTTTAGGGAAGGAAATCTGCCGTCCTCACCCGGTCTGGTCGACATGTACTCCAGAGCCACAGCAATGTGGTTGATTCTCAATTGCCCTCTGAAATGGCCTAGCAAGCCGCTCAGTTCAAGGGCAACTAGGGATGGGAAATAAATGCTGACCCAGCCAGCGACGCCCATGTCCCACGAATGAATTAAAAAAAAACCCACTGCGCCACTGCCTCCCTTGGGAATTGTGCTGCAAGTTTCGCTTGGAATCCTATAAGCCCCAGCTACCACCTCAGATTATTACTGCGGCCTACCTTCAAACTTGGAGCCTAAGGCTGAAAGCTCAGTGTGTCAGCCTACCGCAGTTTTTCCTATCTTGCCTCTTTCTCACTGCGCGTGTGTCTGTCATTGTGAGCCTGATTTCCAGGATGTTTATTAAAGTCAAGATTGGTGTAGGATGGTTAACATTCTGGTAGTAAGTCAGCTATTCTCCCAGCATCCTCCCCTAGGCTTCCACCAAGCTACTTAATACCGAACAAGCTCTCTCTTATCGACAGATCAGTTTGAGGACTTTTGTGCCACTAGTTTTGAGCAGCGCCCAGCTGTATTCAATAATGGCCGGAGATGGGATCATTCTATTCACAACTTGCGGAGACTCCAGCACTGGTCTGACGGTAGGGACTGCCCATTTACTCTGTAATGAGCACAATTTCCCCTCGCCTCCACCATTCACGCTTAACTCTCATCTTGCACTAACCTTCTGTCGAATCTCCTACTTGAGAAGCCAAAGCCGCTGCTGAGGTTTCTCAAGAGGTTGAATTGTTTCCGTCTTCACAATGGTCCGATTGTTGGTTGGAGGAAGCATTGTCTAAGAGGGGAAACTCAAGCCTCTTTGCAAACCCGGGGATGAGTAGTAACAGGCCTGTGGACATCATGAGGAGCATCGCACACCTCCGACCAAAAGTGAAGCAGACCATTTGTGAGTTCCCTGCTTAAACAATGTTAGCAGAATTTACTTTACCAGTGTGACTCACTTTTGGCCGGACACAGATGTCATAAACGTTTTCCCATTTCCTAAGGGAAGTTGCCGGATCTAAAGCAAGCATTCCGATTTCTTTAAGCCTTGGTGCTCACCAATAAGAACATTATTCCTTAAGGAATGGATGGTTACCAGGCCATTTTTGTGTCCCGCAATCAGCCGCCACTGATAGTTGACCCTTATAAGCACTGAAATAGTATTCAACCTACCGAATAGGAGAAATGACCTGATGGATTGAATGGCCTCCTTCTGTATAGTAAGGACTCAATGAAATACTACACATTCCCATTACAGTCCTTCGACTCTCTGGCGAGCCTCAGAGATGTATGGAAGGATATTCGCAAATAATGTCCAGTATTCGGAGGGAAGCTATTCATAAGGAGGTCCGATGAAAAGTGACAGATTTGTTCTTCATTTCAGGTATAGGGCAGCGAGCTGACACGTTGAAATTAGTTAAAGACTCCTCCATACCCGTGACTGGTCAGTTCTTTACTTGCACAGAGGTAATATCCTCAGATACTTCCTGCACAGGACCTTTTACATTTTGCTTAATCCCAAAACATCGATGGAAATCTGTAAGCAAAGATGCAGTAAAGTTCCATGTTAGTTACAAGGTGCGCTCATCAATCTGTGTGCCGGTGAAGAGGTTATTAAATAGCTTTGCTTTCAATCATTTCTAATCAGGCTTTTTCCAATTCAATTACAAACGAATAGAGGCAGAATCCAGGTGTAAAACTAGGCAGGAAATGCACAAAATGTATTCCTATTGCCTACTCAGCCAACCAGGTTTTAATCATAGAGTCATAGAATCCCTACAGTGCAGAAGAGGCCATTTGGCCCATCGAGTCTGCACCGACTCTCCGAAAGGGCATCTGTTGATTAACTCAGTTGGCTGGACAGCTGGTGTGTGATATAGAGTAACATCAACAGTGCAGGTTCAATTCCTGTTCTGGCTGAGGTTACTTGTGAAGGCCCTGACTTCTCAACCTTGCTCCTTGCCTGAGGTGTGGTGACCCTCTGGTTAAATCACTGCCTACGGTCATCTGGGACTTTGATGATTTTACCTTTTGGATCGTCAGAAGCTTTTTCCCAGGGTGGAAGAGTCAATTACTCGGGGGCATTGGTTTAAGGTGCGAGGGGCAAGGTTTAAAGGAGATGTATGAGTCAAGTTTTTTTACACAGAGTGGTGGGTGCCTGGAACTTGCTGCCGGGGGAGGTAGTGGAAGCCGATACGATAGTGACTCTTACGGGGCGTCTGGACAAATACATGAATAGGATGGGAATAGAGGGATACGGTCCCCGGAAGGGTAGGGCATTTTAGTTCAGTCAGGCAACATGGTCAGTGCAGGCTTGGAAGGCTGAAGGGCCTATTCTTGTGCTATAATTTTCTTTGTTCTTTGTTCTTACCCAAGCCCTCTCCCCCACCCTATCTTGCAAGCCCACGTTTCCCATGGTTAATCTATATAACGTACACATCTTGGGACGCTAAGGGGCAATTTAGTATGGCCAATCCACCTAACCTGCACATCTTTGGAGTGTGGGAGGAAACCCACGCAGACACAGGGAGAAAGTGCAGACTCCGCACAGACAGACCCGTACCTGGGAAACTCAGAACCGGACTTTGATATTCATCAATTTAGCACCAAATGATTAAAGTAAAGGTTGGAGGGTGGATTTTGATTCCGTCCTGCATCTACTGAGGGGGCTTCCAGGACCCTTTCAACTTGTTTTCTATTTATTTTTATGGAAGTGATGAATAATGGCGTTGTGAAGCAGATAAAGAATACAAACGAAGAAAGGGATGATGGGTGGGATTTTCCAGACCCACTGCTCCGTGTTTTCCGATGGCAGGGAAGGCTTGCTCTTGGCCGCCAGCGGGATCTTCCAGTCCCACCAGAGTTTAAGGCGTTTGGTGTGGCTGGTCTCTCCAGCCACTGGGGAATGCGCCGCAGGAGCGGGGGTCACTTTCAGCGGGACTGGAGAATCCCGCCTGATGTCCTCACCTTGTTTGTTCATTCCAAAGTGCATTCGTCGCCTCGCAATCAGGAAAATGAGAAAAATCACAGCTACTGTAACGATGACACCGATATAAAATTGGATATCCATGGTCAGGCCTAAGGAGAAAAGATAGCGTGATTTTGAGATGGCCAATATTTCAAAACTTTAAACACTCCAGAGCTTTCACTTATTAATTACTAGCACTTTTTTCACCATCATGGAAGCAGCAATAACTGGCATTTACATAGGACCTTTCGGACAGTAAAACCACCCAAGGGGCTTCGCAGCACGCTTCAGGACATATGAGGACAAGTGACCAAAAGCTTGGTCAAAGAGAGGTGCATTAAGACGTCTTAAAAAGGAGGGAGGAAGAGTCTTAGGGATCAAATTTCTGAATTTGGGGCTTAGACGACTGAAGGTATGGCCACCAAATGATGAAACAAAGGAAATGAGGGAGATGCGAGAGGCCAGAATTGGAGGAGTTCTTGTAGCACATCTGTGAAAGGCCATATATAACCTGAAACATGCCTCTGGTGGCTTAGTGAATAAATGTGCTCTTCAGTGTGGCTGTGAATCATAAAAAATAAAGCTTCTACACTCGCCCATGTGTTGCTTGCCCTTGATCACTGTCCAGTGGACTTAGCTTGCAATTCTGCAGAGATGAATCTTGTTCCCTGGATGTTGTTTCCTCTCCGTCTTTCAAATGAGATGTTAGAGCCCTTGTCTACCTTCTCAAGTGGTTGTAACAAAACCTGTGATACCTTCTGAAGAAGAGGAGCAAGGGAGTTCTCCCTAGTTTCCTGGCCAATATTCACCCCCAACCAATATCCCAGAAAAGCAGATTATCTGATCATGATCACATTGTAAGACTTTATTGCGCAGAGGTTGGCTGCCACTTTTCCTGCATTGTAACCCTGACTACACATCAAAAGTGCTTCATTTGCTTCAAGGTGCTTTGGGCTGATGAGTGGTTGTGAAAGGTACAATAGAAGGTTAGTCTGAGTAGGGGCAGAATTAGGCTGAGCCAATGTTGATCCCAGGTGTATTTGACCAACTGGGCTTCCCGCTCCAGACTCCTGCATGAGGGTGAGCTTCTTGGCGGCATGGTGGTTAGCGCTGCTGCCTCACAGCTCCAGGGACCCGGTTCAACTCAAGCCTCGAGTCACTGTCTGCGTGGAGTTTGCACATTCTCCCTGTGTCTGCGTGGGTTTCCTCCCGGTGCTCCAGTTTCCTCCTATAGTCCGAAAGATGTGCAGGTTAGACGGATTGGCCATGCTAAATTGTAACCCTTAGTGTCCCAAGATATGTAGGTTTGGGAGATTAATGGGATAAAACGTGTTGGGGTTACGGGGATCGGGCAGGAAGTGGGCCTGGACAAGATGTTCTATCGGGGAGTCGGTGCAGACTCAATGGGCCGAATGGTCTCTTTCTGCACTGTAGGGATTCTATGGTTCTTGTGAAGAGTTGCAAGTGCTCATATAATGTTCTGTTTGCTCAGCTCACTCCCTTCCTGGAAAATAAAAAGGAATCCTGGACTTGGAATTCCCACCGAATTCCCTCCTGTTGGAATTGTGGCCACAAGCCCTGTTTCCAAGCATGAGTGGGACTCCCTTGAGGCCAAACAGGCCACTAAAATGGCAAGTCATAAAGCACTCTGGGACAATTGGGCAAGACCTCAAACAGCAGGCTGCCGCCTAAAAGACAAGATAAACAGGCTGCAGCTCAGGCTACTGAATACGCAGGATATAGGCCATCCCAAAGACAATGGACACTCTCTGGTCAAACATACTTATTTACCAAACAAAGTGGAATCTTAACCCCTTATTTGGGAGGGAGGTGTGTCCTACATGCCTCCAGCACCTACAGGCATGGCAGGGTGATCAAGCCCGATTGATTGATTGACAAGAATCAGGAGACCACCCAAAAGAACAGGAAACCAAGGAGGGATAAAAGGTGCTGCACAACAGAAGAAGCTCTCTCTCTCTGACCCTATGAACGAGCTACAACAATGGTGACCATTGCCAGTGACGACCAGCACGAGGAGAGCCACCACAACCGAGAAGGAAGGAAGACCAGAGCCAGAGTGCCAGACCAGACCAAAAGGACCAGACTACGCAGAGGACTACAGAGACCAGCGCACAGATAAAGGCCAATATCTGCTTGGGTACTTGCCAGTCACGCAAAGTTAAGTCAAGGTCTAGTATTGGACTTGAACTTTAGTATTTTCTGTAAGATAACTTATTGTTGGTTGGTTGGGTGATTATTGATTGAGTGTTTTAAATAAATATTGGTTGTACTAACAAGAAGTCTACTCGCAATTCTTTATCCATCGTATAAGGGTTAAAACAGACAGTGCGGCAGGCACAACAAATTGGAGACTCTGGTGAGACATCGACAAGAAGTATCTTTGTTGCTCCGATATAGAATCCCACAGAATCTATATTGAACGATTATTTAAAACTCAGAGCCAACAGGTGTAAACTCCTTATTGGACAAATAACTGCTTTCGGGAAATTGTTTATTGTGCATGCATTGTTACTAACAAGGAGGATAGGGTAAACTCCATAGGTTTACATTAGAATCCGGAGGGATTAGGACCGGAACATAGCCCAAAGCCGTACCCGCTGTCCAATCAACTCCCTACCCCTTGTCGTTGAATATAGAATGGCAGGAAACAGCAGAGGCAAAGTGTCCCATATGGGAAACAAAAATCAGAGAATATATTGAGAAGAAAGGGTGGCCCCTATGGGCAGAATCTTGTGCCAATACTGAGATGGGACCGGGATCCCTAGGGCAGAAGTGTTGGGACGATCTGAGGAAAGTTCAGGGAAAACAGGCAGGCAAATGTGAGAAAGCGACTGCCATTGTGAACTGCTTAGGACGGCTGCTAGGAACAGAAAAGGAATTAAACACAGTTCGTAAGGAATTGGAGGAATCAAAGCAGGAACATGAGGAAAAGGAGGAGGAGATTAAGAAACTAAAGAAACAAAAGCAGGAGAGGATAGAGCAAATAAGAGCCAAAAAGGACAGAGAGGTAGATGAATTAAAGAGAACCAACCAGACAAATTTGCTAAATCTGGGCAATTTTCAAACCCAGGACGAGAGAGCTACCAAGACGCCCAGCGCGCTGTCTTGGCAAAAGGTGAAGCCAAGCAGACGGTAGCACGATTGGAAGCTAAGTGCACCAATCTGCAGACGGCAATAAAAGCGCTACGTCAAGCCAGTAAACAACAGAGACAGGCAACTGCTGACCACTCCAAACGCCAGCGAGAAATGTCGGCTGGAATCCCTATTATCGGTTCAAAACGGATTTATCTGTACCTTCGGGACAGTAGAGGAAGAGGAGAGAGAGGATGCAGATTGGGGAGAGTTAAAGGAGAACTGTACGTTACGCGAACCGAGGGTTGGGGTCCACCACCATCTTTCCCAGGGGAAGTCATACCCCCAGATTCACCTCCAGTACTGATGCACCCAGTGACGACTGAACGTTGGGTAGGAGAGGCTCAGGGCCCAGCTGTTACATACACGACCCCGTTTACGGTGGCACAATTGGCCAAAATCGCAAATAAAATTCCAACTTTTGAGCCATCGGCTGACCCACACAGTTTCTTTGAGGATGTTAGGCAGCAAAAGATAATTCATGGGATGGATGAAAGGGGAGAGGTGAAGCTGATAATCATGTGCTTAAGCAAGTCTGTACGGTCTGCCCTGCCAGCCCCTCAAAATGTCGGGGAAGGAACCTTAAACGAAATTAAGGAAGTGATATTGACTGCGGTAGGGTTTAATAAAGGGGATCCGGTAGATGGGTTAAATAAATGTAGACATAGGAAAGGGGAACATCCGACTGCCTTTGCCAGTTGTTTATGGATCCACTTCACGGGAGTATATGGGGAATTAGATCGGGCTAGATTAAATGAGGCTGATTCATCCAAATGGGCTCGGACATTAGTCTCACACACCACAGAGGAAGGCAAGAAAGCCTGCTCTAATTTTGACCCCGCAGAAACCACACACAAGCATGGGTTCTCTGACGGTTAGCTCGAGTCTGGGAACAGGAAGTTCAGGGACCCTCAACGTCACGGTCAGATAAGGAAGCGAGAATGCTTCTGATGAGGGCTAGCCAGGGTCCAATATGGAGAAACAAGGGGTAGAGGGGATCCCCAACACCAGAGAGATACAGCTCCACCATACACAGCAGCCCCGGGGAGAGATAGAGGGACATGTTTCAATTGCGGGCAGCCAGGACACTTCACCCGAGATTGTAGGAGACCCCCACCACATACACGGTCCCCAAGACCACCGGCTCCACCAGTTAGGCCTCTAGCTCCTAGAGCTTCACACACTCAAGTGCGCACAGCAATCCCGCCACCATGACTGAAGCAGGAAAGTTGTTTGTCGGCGGCCTGAACTTCGGCACAGACGAGCAGTCCCTTGGAAGAGGTTTTCTCCGAGTACGGGGCAGATTCCTGAGGTGAAAGTGATTGAAGACAAAGACACAATGGCGTCCCGTGGTTTCAGCTTCATCACTTTCGAAAACCCAGAGGACGCCGGGAACGCTCGGCAGGCGATGAACAGAAAATCCCTCGATGGGCGCCAGATCCAGGTGGGGTAATGCCAAGAAAAGGTCTGGAGGCGGCCGCGGTATGGTCGAGGCAGCAATGGCGGCGGCTACAGTAACAGTGGCCGCAGGAGAGGAGCAGGAGGTGGCTATTGGGATAGTGACAGGAGAGGCGGCTATAGCGGCGGAGGCTGATGTGACACAGGAGACTGGGCTATTCGGGTGGGTACAAGGGCCAAGATGGATACTACTACGGTGGTGGTGGTGGTTACAGAGGCCGCTCGTACAGGGATATGACTGATCAAAGAAAGAGAAGCATTTCTGCCAGATTCAGGATCAACCTCCCACCTTGTTCCTAAAATGGCTCCTGGAGCCGCAGAAAGCACTATCTGATGAAATTTGAATGCCTGTTATGTTAAAATGCTAGAAAACCATTTTTACCATGATTAATCTTGTTATCCAGTTGTTGACTCGGTTAACTTGTTATGAGGATTTAATATTTCATTTAAAACAAAGGCTGTGTGGCTTTTAATGAATTTAAATGTCTTCACTTGGAAAATTGGCATGGAATGTCTGTCGCGGGATTGAGACCAGAAGTTGAATATTGCCAGTAATGCACCCAGTTACTTTTGAGTCATTTTCCTTGCCACTGAAAAGTAATGAAAGATCTCCCTACACAGCAGCCTTTTCCTGTAACTTATTACAGGACTCTTTGGAAGCAAACTGACGGTCTTTTGTTTCATTTCCTGAAAACTGTATACTGATTTTCAAAAATCAAATGTCATTTGTTGTACTTTCATCAGCTGGCATGGTTCTTTGAACAGAATGTTGCCACTTGGGAGTCAAATCTTTTGCCAGTGGATTATCTGAATATAATGCAGCTTCAGAGAAAAAAAATGGGGGCTGGGGGGCATGGACAGTTTAAATACATGTTTATACATCAAATATTAGACGCGATAGCAACAGAAATTACATTGATCTCCTCAGGACGACGACAAAGATGCAACCTACAATCTACCTCATCGGACTCATCATCAGGATAAGCACGCAGGACATTCCAAGCAAGATGAACTTTCCGTATCCCGGCTATTTGTGTTTTGACACAATGACAAGACATGGGGTCCACCCTCGAATCACGATCCCCTCTAATTCATTAGCACAATGTTTACGGAGAACCCGCCGGATTGCACTTTGCACTAATGGACAATAATGGGCAGTTGAAAATATCGGAACGTACCCTGGACTCACGATTGTAATTATTTTTTGAATATTTGGTTGTTTGTAATTGGCTTATTGTAATGATTTTGTTTTAGAATGGGTGGTTATTTGTAATTCATGGTTAACAGCAGAATGTTTGCTGTCTGTAGCTTCTGGAATTTAAATATGTTGCAGGGATGTGTTATTACTGTACATGCCAATGCCTGGGCCTTGCTTGACTGTTGAGCGACTGGGGAATTTTTGACAGACACTGGTCCGGAGTTTGTGATCCATCTCGCTTCGCATTCAGGATCAAAGACTCTGGCCAAACGGGCCACCTAAAATGGCAATTTATAAAGTACTCTGGGACAATTGGGCAAGAACTTAAACAGCAGGCTGCAGCCTAAAAGACAGATAGACAGGCTGCAGCTCAGACGATTGAATACACAGGAAATAGGCCATCCCAAAGACAATGGACACTCTCTGGTCAAACATACTTGTTTACCAGACAAAGGGGAGCCTTAACCCCTTACTTGGGAGGGAGGTGTGTCCTACATGCCTCCAGCACCGACAGGCATGGCCGTTGAGTACACACAGTAAGAGTTTTAACAACGCCAGGTTAAAGTCCAACAGGTTTATTTGGTAGCAAATGCCATTAGCTTTCGGAGCGCTGCTCCTTCGTCAGATGGAGTGGATATCTGCTCACAATGTGGAGATGCTGGCGTTGGACTGGGGTAAGCACAGTAAGAAGTCTCACAACACCAGGTTAAAGTCCAACAGGTTTATTTGGTAGCAAATACCATAAGCTTTCGGAGCGCTGCTCCCTCGTCAGATGGAGTGGAAATCTGCTCACAAACGGAGCATACAAAGATACAAAATCAAGTTACAGAATACTGATTAGAATTCGAATCTCTACAGCCAACCAGGTCTTAAAGATACAGACAATGTGAGTGGAGGGAGCATTAAGCACAGGTTAAAGAGATGTGTATTGTCTCCAGACAGGACAGCCAGTGAGATTCTGCAAGTCCAGGAGGCAAGCTGTGGGGGTTACTGATAGTGTGACATAAACCCAGCATCCCGGTTTAGGCCGTCCTCATGTGTGTGGAACTTGGATATCAGTTTCTGCTCAGCGACTCTGCGCCGTCGTGTGTGGTGAAGGCCGCCTTGGAGAACACTTACCTGAAGATCCAAGGCTGAATGCCTGTGACCGCTGAAGTGCTCCCCCACAGGAAGCGGTGTTCATTCATCCGCATGTTGAGTACACACCCAGAGATCGGTGTGGCAGCACCTGATTGGACTCTTATCGATCAGGGTGATCAAGCCCTTATCAATTGATTGACAAAAATCAGGAGACCACCCAAAAGAACATGAAACCAAGGAGGGATAAAAGGTGCTGCACAACAGAAGAAGCTCTCTCTCTCTGACCCTATGAACGAGCTACAACAATGGTGACCATTGCCAGCAATGACCAGCACGAGGAGAGCCACCACACCCGAGAAGGAAGGAAGACCAGAGCCAGAGTGCCAGACCAGACCAAAAGGACCAGACTACGCAGAGGACGACCGAGACCAGCGCACAGATAAAGGCCAATGTCTGCTTGGGTACTTGCCAGTCACGCAAAGGTAAGTCAAGGTCTAGTATTGGACTTGAACTTTAGTATTTTCTGTAAGATAACTTATTGTTGGTTGGGTGGGTAATTATTGATTGTGTGTTTTAGATAAATATTGGTTGTACTAACAAGAAGTCTACTCGCAATTCTTTATCCATGGTATAAGGGTTAAAACAGACTGTGTGCGGCAGGCACAACAAATGTAACTCTTCCAACAAGGTTACTTCAGTGTAATGGGAAATCCTTGCCACTGGGGTTAAATGCATAGTGTTGAGTGCAAAGATGGAGACCATTTAAGACCTAGTTCATCACAAAACTATACAGAAATAATACATAAGAAACACTAAAATGATGTTGAAGTATGAGTCAGTCATTAAATTTACCTGATTGACCTTGTGTTGTTACTGATAGAGATGTTCTAGTTGTATACAGCAAAAATGTACTGGATGCAGTTGTAGAGTTGGGGGTCCTTCTTCCTTGAGTTGTGGTGGTCTTTATAGTAGGGATGGTTATGTCCCTTGGGTGAGATATGAGGCAATGTGAAGGATGGAAGAAAAGAAAAGTGAGTACCATAGAATTCCTACTGTGTAGAATGAGGCTATTCAGCCCACTGAGTTCGCATTGACTCTCCGAAAGAGTATCTCACCCAAGCCCAACGCCCCTGCCCTATCCCAGTAACCCCACGCATTCACCATGGTTAATCCACCTAACCTATATATCCCCTGGACACTAAGGGGCAATTTAGCATGGCCAATCCACCTAACCTGCACATCTTTGGACTATGGGAGGCACCCGAAGGAAGCTCACATAGACACGGTGAGAACATCCAAACTCCACGCAGTCACCAAAGCCAGAATTGAACCAGGGTCCCTGTGCTGTGAGGCAGCAGTGCTAACCACTATGCCATTGGAGTTAGATTGAATTGATTTGCATTGTATTTGGTATTTATTTGCCTTTTGGCTAAGATCAAGTGTAGTATGGATCGCCTGCACTTGGTTGAGGTCATTAGGTTACACTGAGGCTTCATGTGTTTCATATGAAGCAATTTTTAAAAGCGGCATCTCGGCCTTTTGGCTAAGATGCAAATGAGCTCAAGTCTTGGAGGAGGATCCTCCCCCTTCTCCAATCAGCTTGACTCATGTAGATCAGGCCCAGGACAGGGTGGTTTTGGTCGCTCGCCCTGTCTTGTCAGCCTGGATCTGAAATGTCTCAACTTGTTGAGACTCTGAATTGGATTTGATTTGATTGAATTGGAAAAGTATTTTTTTTTAAAATCTGTTGCAACATAGAAATACACAGGACTGGAACTCAAAGACCCTAAGGTACAGCTTCAGTGCATCATTCTACTTCTCATACCCTAAATTACTTTCTCCTCCAAATATCTTTTCAGCCACCTCTTGAAGACATTGGAATCTCAAATTGGAACTACCAGTGTTATTAGTGATGCTCTCAACCACTGTGCTAAACTGCCATCAGTGTAAATGATTACCTGTGAGCTGGTGGTTTAATATGGAAGAGTTTGATGTTAATGATCAATGAAGGTGTGTAGGGGAACTCTGACAATTTACTACTAATCACCGTGTGTTGAAATGACCATGGGGAATTGTTACTTAAACATGTGACATTGATTGTCCTGTAAACAGAAACAGCTGGAACACTTTGGGGGAAGAGCTTCTTGTAGTTTAGTAGCACTGAAGAAGTGTTTTACAATAAACCAGCTTGAACCTAAAGACCAGTCTGGAGTGATCCTTCCACCACAGCCGCTTCTTAAGTTTATTTATTATTGCCACAAGTAAGCTTACGTTAACATTGCAATGAAGTTACTGTGGAAATCCCCAAGTCGCCTGTTTAGGGTGCACTGAAGGAGAATTTAGCATGGCAATGCACTTAATCAGCATGTCTTTCGGACTGTGGGAGGAAACCGGAGCACCCGGAGGAAACCTATGCAGGCACGGGGTGAATGTGCAAACTCCACACAGACAGTGACCCAAGCCGGGAATCGAGCCCAGGTGTTTGGGCTGTGAGGCAGCAGTGCTAACCACTGTGCTACCGTGCCGCCCTTATTCGCTCATTGCGAATAACAAACACTACATATTAACCCAGAGACAGATCTACTATTGCCCAGGACATGCTACGCTGGATTAATAAGGGGATCAGGGGTTATGGGGAAAAGGCAGGAGAATGGGGATGAGAAAAATATCAGCCATGATTGAATGGTGGAGCAGATTCGAGTGGCCTAATTCTGCTCCTATGTCTTATGGTCTTATTATTTGCTGCATTAGCTTTCACTCCAGTTCACGTGGAATGTGAACATCTGTTTACGGGAAATAATCTTTTGTTGGCAAATAGCTGGAAAAACCTCAAATCCTGACACTTTCATCAAATAATAGACCTGCACTGCCTCAAAACAGACACAAATCAGTTACAAAGATGTACAAATGTTTCATATATACCTTGTCTCAGGTACGTGACTTGAGCATGGTTCCTTGTCTTTCTCATCTGAGTAAAATCCTTTTGGACAGGGCTCACAGGTCTTCGAGACTTCCGTGAATGGAAATAAGGTAAAAAGTGGCAACTCGGTTAAACACAAAGTATTCTGATGATAAAGTCATCGACAAGAAATGTTAACTCTGCTTCTCTCTTCACAAGTGAGTGTTTCCGGCACCTTCTGTACTAAGTTTAAATTTCCAGCCCCCGCAGTAATGTAATTACAACCGGAGTCGTGTTCACCATTATTAGCAGATGATTCTATAGTGGCCAGTTAACTGATTCAGACCTATTCTTATTCACGATGAGCTTAGGAACCTCTGAAAGTACCAGTGGACTTTTGAGACATTGGGCAGAATTTTACGGCCTTGCTCGAGCGAGACCTGAAACTCCCACCCGAGATCAATGGACATTTCCATTGTCCGCCCCTCGCCCTTTCCGATTCCGCACTGAGAGAGGTGGTAAAATTCCAGTGACTGTGTTTGTTAAACCTTCACTCGCTGTGATGGAACCCTAGTTACATAAAACTTTTAAAGTGTGCTTTTTCCACTCCTTTCAAAATGCGGTTACGAAAGGGATTATATTCTCTCACATAGATAAACACAAAAAACTGCGGATGCTGGAATCTGAAACAAAAACAGAACAATGCTGGAAAATCTCAGCAGGTCTGACAGCATCTGCAGAGAGAGAATAGAGCCAACGTTTTGAGTCGAGATGACCCTGGATGACCTCTGATGAAGGGTCATCTAGACTCGAAACGTTGGCTCTATTCTCTCTCCACAGATGCTGTCAGACCTGCTGAGGTTTTGTGTGCGCGCGTGTGTGTGTGTGTGTGTCAGTCCCTCACTTTTTTTCCTCCACTCCGTCCTGCTGATTTCTGAGAATGATTCTGTTTTAAAGGGGCACAATTGCAATGAAGGAAAATAGGTTTGGCACACCGCTGCCTGTTCGCTTGCAAGAATGTGATTCTGTGATGGTTTGAATCCATTGACATCACCATAAAATTGACACATGAGTCTGTCCCTCTCCAAGCAAGATCTGCTGCCTAAATGTGCTTTGATGTCCTTTTAATGGCGAGTGTTGGGGGAGACACACTTCCAGTTTACAGTCAAAGCTGCAAGTTAGTCAGGGGTCCCTTGCAATTGAGATGTTACCAGCCCAGCTGACACAAGTACAAAACGGGCATTTTGTCAGCCCGAGACCTTTAGCCACTAGTTTTTGCAAAATTTTGCATTTTAATTCTGCTTTGCTCTGGCTTTGAAGCCTATCCTGAATAGTTGAAGTTATTTTGCATTGAACCTTACTTTATAGACATTGATTTAAACCTTGATGTGATTGTGTTTTAATTATTGATCAATTGTTAACTGTAGATTTAGACATTCTCCCCCCCCCCCCACCGCACCCGAGGATTTTTCTTGCACATCATATTTACAGCTGCTGTTTTGACTGAACGTTGGAGACTCGCCACCATTGAAAAAAATTAGATATCTTTTCCCCTCCCATTGATTTCAAGTGTTCTTCTGTTCTTGACCCCAATGACCCTTGGATTACAAGCCAGGATGAGGAGTGGTTTTATGTGGTGTGGTCACCAGGAGATGGAATTTGATTGATGGACATGACACTTGATGGATGGCGGATGGGAAGGCACCATCGGGCCTCCCAGGGTATTAGGTGCTGGGGGGGGAATAGGCCCCAGCCCCTGAAATTTAATGATATTCACGCTGGTGACCTCTGCAGTGCACAAAGTGTGGGAGATTCTAGTCTGAACTCCCACTGAAAAAAACAGTGTGAATTACTCCAGTTTTCACACAAATTCAACACTTAGAATTTTTTGGGGAGAATTCCGCCCATGCAGTTTTAGTGGATTGGCCATGCTAAATTGCCCCTTTAATGTCCCAAGATGTGCAGGTTAGGTGGATTGGCCATGCTACATTGCCCGTTAGTGTCCAAAGATGTGTAGGTTAGATGGATTGGCTATGGAAAATAGATGGGGGGGGGGGGAAAGAGATACTCTCTGAGAGTTGGTGCAGACTTGATGGGCTGAATGGCCTTTTCTGCACGGTAGGCATTCTATTCTGCGAAAGGGAAACTTTTACCAATTCAACATCCTGTTGTGGAATAGACTAAATTTTCTTATCCATTTTAGGGAACCATCGTAGAACAGACCAATTTGGAGTTATTGTTTGTGCTTTTAAAAAATCTTTCTTTTTTCACATATATCGATATAATATCCAGTGATTTCTCCTTTCTAGTAAGTTATCCTTCTTCCTCTTAACTTTCATGTATCAATTATACTCGTTATTCAACTTGGCATTGTCACCCTTTCCTTTTACGTCCAGAGTTGGACTCCGAAAGGCCTCTCACGATTTGCCGGTCTGGGTTCAATGCAAGGAGACACCCATCATCTGAGTTCAACCAATGACTAATGATCATCCAAAGACATCCTGAACAGGACTGATTGACTATGGAAACATTCCCATTCATCGCGTCATTGGAACAGGAGTTCCACATTGCCACATTTTGGGGGTGTTTTACAGAAAGGGCTCTTTTCAAGGCTGTCCCTAGTATATAAGGAGTAACTAAGATATCCGTTCCACTATATTTAGTATTGTCTAATAATTGATATAAATATTCTTAATTAAGTTTCAACTGCAGCTACATTGTACTAAATAACACAGGTAGAGGCTTTGATTCTTCTTGTAACCTTCTAGGTGCTGAAGATGGAGTTTAGGCTATTTTCTAGTTTCAATGAAATCCCCTGGATCTTACTGCAGTTATCTTAATTTAGGTTCCTTTTCCAGGAACTCGACTTACGCTGCCTTAAGATGTGCCTAGAAACAGCTGAGCTATCTGCTGGGTAGGTATTCCACTGCGAAGTACAAGTATAACTACAGTTGTTAGACTTTTACTTCCAGGTCTTTATGGAATTCAAATTTCACCATTGGCCCAATGTGGGATTGAAACCCACATCCCCAAAAGCATTACCCTGGGTCTCTGGATTACTATGTCTCTATGTTACACACAACCATAGAGTGTGACAAAAGGAGGCATTGGATGTACTTGCAGGAGTGACCAATGACACGGAGTCCATGGTCTTATCTGGGATATGTAAGGCCACAAGCGTTCAATGGTCTAGGCAAGAGGTTGTGGCTCCTCAGTCTGCTTTGCTGCAGTGGGAGTGTGAAGAGGAGAGGTGGTAGCAACACCAGCGGTGGCTGTTCGGGAGAGGATGGCTGACATACAGGCGGTGCTGATAAAGCTTCCCCTTGCCTGATTAATTTTGTAAAGACACCAGGCCTCAGGCCTAGTAATTCAGATGATTCTAACTGTTTTCATTGAATCCCTACAGTGCAGAAGGAGACCATTCGGCCCATCAAGTCGGCACCAACCACAATCCCACCCAGGCCCTATCCCCATGCATTTACCCTAGCTAGTTCCCCTGACACTAAGGGGCAATTTAGCATGGCCAATCCACCTAACCTACACATCTTTGGACTGTGGGAGGAAACCAGAGCACCCGGAGGAAACCCACGCAGACACTGGGAGGACGCGCAGACTCCGCACAGACAGTGACCCAAGCTAGGAATCGAACTCAGGTCCCTGGCGCTGTGAGGCAGCAGTGCTAGTCACTGTGCCACCTCGCCGTTTTCTTTTGTGGCAGTACATTAAACGTTATTGGTTTCATACCTGGTTTCCATTGTTTGTCTTTGTCACACTGGCATTCAGCGTTAGATGTGCGGTTGCATGGCCTTTTACTCATGGCATTGGCTGCATCAAAACACAAAGCATTTTCACAAAAGGTGCTTTTATAACAAAAGGACCGGGATGAAAAGTATTTTACTGTTCGTCTAATGAATGCTGATTTAAAAAAAAATCAAAACATAATATAGGACATTATCTCATTCAAACCTCCAGCTCCTCCCAGTACATCTCTGATAACATGGAACCAGTTTAGAGAGTCCCAATCCAGATACTGCTGTGTACAAAACTGAGGTCTCATCGCCACTAACATAACAGTCTTACTAATTGCATAGATTAACAATACACTGTCAGCTGGGACAGTCAAGGCTTCTTAGAATCCTACAGTGAGAAGGAGGCCATTCGGCCCATCGAGTCTCCACTGACCATAATGCCACATAGGCTCTATCTCCATAACCCCATGCATTTACCCTAGCTCGTCCCCCTGACACTAAGGGGCAATTTAGCATAGCCAATCCACCTAACCCGCACATCTTTGGACTGTGGGAGGAAACCGGAGCACCCGGAGGAAACCAACCTGACACGGGGAGAATGTTTAAATTCCACACACTGACCCAAGCTGGAAATTGAACCCAGGTCCTTGGCGCTGTGAGGCAGCAGTGCTAACCACGGTTCTCTCCCCACTCCCTCCCCTTTCTTCCCCATTTCTCCTGCTCCTCCACAGCTGATGCCCTGTTCCTCATTCAACTCCCTCACCTCAATGCTGGAAAAGGGGGAATGTCAAAAGGAAGGAGCAGGCAAATGGAATAAAGGCAAACAAAATGCAGATGCTGTAATCAAAAATACTAGAGAAACGCAGCAGGTCTGACAGCATCTGTGGAGAGAGAATAGAGCCAACGTTTCAAGTCTGGATGACCCTTGGTCAAATGGAATGAAGGTGGAGAGTTCCTATTGAAGACAGGTCTTGGGTTTGACAAAAGGGAGATCTTCCTTCTAGGCTGGAAATAAATTGTGGATACAAAGTTGTACATGTCTTCATTCTTCGATTGAAAGCAATAAGCACAATTAGAAACACAATATTCACCTGTGGCACAGACTGTGCATCGGACACAAGAGGTGTATATGTTCCACCCTGTCGAATACGTTCCTTCAGGACATGGTTGACATACTGCTTCTTCTTGAAAACTGTCGCATCGCCTCTTTAGGTAGTATCCTATTTAAAAAATGCCATTAGTGCTTTCTGTCAGACTCCGGGAATTAATGATTTGACCATAATTATGTTGGAACACTGCACCCTTGAACTGCTGGGTAATCTTGATTAACCGCTGTTTGGAGCCTTCAGAAATTCTGACCACAGCAACAAGCGGAGGCCATTCAGCCCCTTGGTCCTACTCCACCATTCAGTTGGATCATGGCTGATCTGTACCTTAATGCCAATCCATCCACCTCAGTCCCACATCCTGTGATAGCTTTAAGGAATAAATCCGAGTCAGGAACAATGTGAAACTTGCATTCTAGAATCACAGATCACCACTTGACATCAGGAATAAAAATCCTTTGCTGGAAGAATGCATTGTAGGGCTGAGGTTAAAGATTCTAGAGTCCATAAACCTATTTTGGATATTTTGTCCATGGGATACTCAATGACTTATATCAATGTACAAACATTTTGAATCTGCAGGATTGCACAATTATATTGCCAGGAGTAAAAAGTTAGATTTATTTCTATTAGGCTTTTTCTGTTAGTATTTTTGAATTTATTCTTAGTGCTAAACAAGCAATCCCTCCTTGGTTAGAGAACCAAAACAGTGGAAAAGATAAGTAAACTCTCTGTAAGACTCTTGGAAACCTCAACGTTAGAATGGTATATTAACCACTGTGTGATCACCAAGACAACAGTATCCCTGTTCCCAGCACAAAATAGCTACTCAAACTGTGGCGCCTGCACTGTATTGATAGTGTCCATGACCCCTCCTTTATTTTTAAATTTATTCTTCTAAGGGATGTGGGCATCACTGGCAAAGCCAACATTTGTTGTCCAACGATAATTGCCTTTGAACCGAATAGCTCACTAGACCGTTTTAGAGGGCAGTTACGAATCAACCCCATTGCTGTGGGTCTGGAGTCACATGTAGGCCAGACCAAGTTAGGACGGTAGGTTTCCTTTTCTCAAAGGGTGTCAGTGAGCCAGATGAGTTTTTACAACAATGAATGACACTGACCGTTACTGAAATTTATTAATTGAATTTAAATTGGTGCTGGGGGGTAGGTACAGGGGAGAGGTTAGGGGGAAGTTTTTCCACACAGAGGGTGGTGGGCGAGTGGAATCGGCTGCCGTCAGTGGTGGTGGAGGCAAACTCAATAGGGTCTTTTAAGAGACTCCTGGATGAGTACATGGGACTTAATAGGATGGAGGGTTATAGGTAGGTCTAAAAGGTAGGGATATGTTCGGCACAACTTGTGGGGCTGAAGGGCCTGTTTTGTGCTGTCGTTTTTCTATGTTCTATGTTCTAAATTCCACCAGCTGCCATTGTGGGATTTGATAATCCCCCAGGCATTAACTTGGGCCTCTCCATTACAAGTAATATTACGAGTCACAACCATTGCTTCTTATAGTCCAGCTCCTAAATAAATAATAAGTCCTAATTATGGGCAATGGCATGACTGTAACCATGTTGTTTTAATCATGGAATCATATAGAATCATAGAGGTTTACAGCAATGAAACAGGCCCTTCGGCCCAACTTGTCCATGCCGCCCAGTTTTTACCATGAAGCTAGTCCCAATTGCCCACGTTTGGCCAATATCCCTCCACACCCATCTTACCCATGTAACTGTCTAAATGCGTTTTAAAAGACAAAATTGTACCCGCCTTTACCAAAATATGCTGCTGGAGATTGCAATTTGTGAAATCAGTTACAGTTAACGACTCATTTGTGTGATTTAATTAACTATCACAAGAAGCGCACTAGCTTACCAGACGCTACGGCAACGGATAAATGAACACCGCTCAACAATCACCAGGCAGGAGTGTTCTTTTCCTGTCGGGGAACACTCCAGCAGTCACGGGCATTCAGCCTCTGATCTTCGGGTAAGCGTTCTCTAAGGCGGCCTTCACGACACACGACAATGCATCCAACGGGAGTATCACACAGCTCACTACACCATTGACTGATGCATTCAGAATGCACTGTTTTGCCATACACACAAATTCATTGAAATTCAAGAGATCTTTTGGCAGGAATACTTTGCAGGACTATATGGAATGAGCAGCAGAGAGGAATGAATTGGATAGCTCTCCCAAAAAGTCAATCTAGAAACAGTTGCTGATAGTTGTCCTTCCATGCTATGTGGCTTGATGGTTCAATGACTTTCAATATTAGGCTGAAAGGCAGTATTATTTTTTAATAATTGCCCGTTTTCCGGAATGGCAGATTATCACTGACTATAGCAACTGTCAGGTGATATACTGGAAGATTCTGCTGTGCTCAAAGTGCCCCTCGACAAGCAGCGCACCAGCTTAGCAGGGGACATGTGCACAGTGAACACAAAGCTGTTGATTCGGTGAGCAGTATATCTTCAACAGAATGTATCTGAACCAATTACTTTTACAGTGTATCAAAATGTCACAGTGCCCATGGTTAAATCTGTCTTCAGACCTTCTCCTTGTCAAGCCACTCATTGTCCATTGAGGGAACTACATTGGTGCACTTGCCAAGGTCATCTGTCTATATTTGTCTATATCATGACGCCGAAAGACGCCCTCATAAGAACAGGATATGGCGCTCGACTCATCGATCGACAGTTCCAACGCGCCACAGTGAAAAACCGCACCGACCTCCTCAGAAGACAAACATGGGACACAGTGGACAGAGTACCCTTCGTCGTCCAGTACTTCCCCGGAGCGGAAAAGCTACGACATCTTCTCCGAAGCCTTCAACATGTCATTGATGAAGACAAACATCTCGCCAAGGCCATCCCCACACCCCCACTTCTTGCCTTCAAACAACCGCACAACCTCAAACAGACCATTGTCCGCAGCAAACTACCCAGCCTTCAGTAGAACAGTGACCATGACACCACACAACCCTGCCACAGCAACCTCTGCAAGATGTGCCAGACCATCGACACGGATGCCATCATCTTACGTGAGAAAACCATCCACCAAGTACACAGTACATACTCCTGCGACTCGGCCAACATTGTCTACCTGATACGCTGCAGGAAAGGATGTCCCGAGGCATGGTACATTGGGGAGACCATGCAGACGCTATGACAACGGATGAATGAACACCGCTCGACAATCACCAGGCAGGAGTGTTCTCTTCCTGTGGGGGAGCACTTCAGCAGTCACGGCCATTCAGCCTCTGATCTTCGGGTAAGCGTTCTCCAAGGTGGCCTTCATGACACACGACAGCACAGAGTCGCTGAGCAGAAACTGATAGCCAAGTTCCGCATACATGAGGACGGCCTAAACCGGGATCTTGGGTTCATGTCACACTATCTGTAACTTCCACAACTTGCCTGGGCTTGCAAAATCTCACTAACTGTCCTGGCTGGAGACAATACACATCTCTTTAACCTGTGCTTAACCATCTCTCCACTCATATTGTCTGTACCTTTAAGACTTGATTACCTGTAAAGACTCGCATTCCAACCATTATCTTGTAAATTGAGTTTGTGTCGATATGTGCCCTGTTTGTGAACACAACTCCCACTCACCTGAAGAAGGAGCGACACTCCGAAAGCTTGTGCTACCAAATAAACCTGTTGGACTTTAACCTGGTGTTGTATGACTTCTTACTGTGCTTACCCCAGTCCAAAGCCGGCATCTCCACATCACATATCATGAAAGCCCTGCCTTCTCAACCTTGCCCATTGCCTGAGGTGTTGTTACCATCAGGTTAAATCACCACCAGTCAGTTCTTCCCCTCGAAAGGGGAGAGCAACCTATGGTCAACTGGAATGATGACGACTTTTTAATATCTAGAAATGAGGAAAGTCATTTGTTTGCTTAAATTAAAGTAATACTTATACATCTAATATTGCTCACACATAACAGTAGAAAGCAGGTATAAGACCTTCCATTCTGTCATTGTATAGCCATTGAGAATTTAATTGACTTCAAGAGATGGGCATCAACTGGGGAATTACTTAGGCTCCCAGAAATAGGAGCGATGAATTAAAACACATTCAATCGGTGGTTATAAGTAACATGTGCTGTTTTCTTAGGAACAAAAGTTAAGAAACAAGGTCCTCGTGTAGCAGCCACTTTCTAAATAACCTGGACTTTCTGGAATTCACAGTGAATTAGAGATAGGTAGAGTCCTATAGTGCAGAAGGACGCCATTCGGCCCATTGAGTCAGCACCTACCACAACCCACCCAGGCCCCATCCCCACAACCCCATGCATTTACCCTAGCTAGTCCCCCTGACACTAAGGGGCAATTTTAGCATGGCCAATCCACTTAACCTGCACATCTTTGGACCGTGGGAGGAAACCGGAGCGCCCGGAGGAAACCCACGCAGACACGGGGAGAACGTGCAGACTCCACACAGACAGTGACCCAACCCGGGAATCGAACCCGGGTCCCTGGCGCTGTGAAGCAACAGTGCTAACCGCTGTGCCGCCGTGCCGCCGATTGCTTTGCGATTTGGTGTAGACTGGTTTACTTTTAAGAACTTTGAATTGCAAAGAGGAAGTTTCTGAATCTAAGTTGTCACAAACTATTAATTCTCTTAACAGTTTGCCAGAATATCAACATTTTTTTGAACAGCATCATGAGAGGCGGCGGGGCGGGTAACGTACTTCGATTTTAGATAAATATCCACAAAATGGGAGTTTGCAGAAGCGTGCTCAACAATGAAGAAAAGAAGATGGATTTCAATTTCTAGTCACATAATGGAAACATTCGTTTTTAAATATTTACTTCAGCGGAATTTACTATGATACCACTTCTAAACTTCCTTCGCAAGTGACTCACTTAACTTTCATATATTTTCCATCGCACTTTCAGCAAACTTTCTGGATCGCCCACTTTTTTCTAACATTTGCCCTTTTTCGTTATCTCCTCCTCATAAGAAGTGATAGCTGTACTTTTTCTTCCTTGATACCTTCTTTCAGTCAGAGTCACGAACCAAGCTTTTTGCTATTGCTGCCCACGTACTATTGAGTTACTTGTGCAGCTACTGACTACCTTGCCCACTTCAGCGCCATATTTGGTTTACAAGTACTTTTGGTCCCTGGAGCAAGTTGTAATGACTGGTTAGTGTCTTGTGCAGCTACCTTCTGCTTACAACAACTATTTCCACTGGAAGTTACTTTTCTCTTTAGGGTGACTGAAAGCACAACCACTTTGCAAGAGATTCACTTGAACAGACTGTCTTCTATCCACATTGTTAGACTGCGCAAATTAAAGTTCCAGTCACGGCCTGGAACTAGGTTTAAATTTATTAAATAAAAGGATCAGCCATCAGAATGTGACACTTTACTGGTAGTGGATGCTGTCCATATATGTTTCTTGCACTGATATATTCATGTTACACCATTGGTAGCATATTCTGTCAAACCCTTCCAGTGAAATTGTAGTTTTCCTGGTTAATAAGACCATAAGATATAGGAGCAGAATTAGGCCATTCAGCCCATCGAGTCTGCTCCGCCATTCAATCATGGCTTATAGATTTCTCAACCCCATTCTCCTGCCTTTTCCCCGCCCAATGGTTAGCACTGCCGCCTCACAGCGCCAGGGACCCGGGTACAATTCCGGCCTGGGGTCACTGTGTGGAGTTTGCACGTTCTCCCCGTGTCTGCGTGGGTTTTCTCCAGGTGCTCCGGTTTCCTCCTACAGTCCAAAAATGTGTGGGTTAGATGGATTGCTAATTTGCCCCTTAGTGTCAGGGGGACTAGCAGGATAAATACGTGGGATTACAGGGATAGGGCTTGGGTGGGATTTTATTGGTGCAGGCTCAATGGGCCGAATGGCCTCCATCTGCACTGTAGGGATTCTATGATTCTATAATCTTTGATCCCTTTACCAATCAAGAATCTATCTCTGTCTTAAATACCCTCAATGACCTGGCCTCCACAGGGCAGGTGGCAGGACTGGAAAATTCCACCCGGAGACCTGGGCAGGTGGCAGGACTGGAAAATTCCACCCGGAGACCTGGAAAGGATCCTTGGATGTGACAGTAAATTTGTCATTTTCAATCTCTGTACCTTGTGGTAAAGCAACGTAAAAACCATATCCAGGACAGCAGAATGCAAATCTTTAGAGGTGGAGAATGTGGGGGGCACGCAGAAGCCTTTGCAACCTACCTGACTGGGCACATGCTTTGAAAAATACTAAACTTCTAGTCCAGACCCACAGCAATGTGGTTGACTCGTAACTGCCCTCTGAAATTGCCAAGTGCGCTGTTCAAAGGTAGCAATTAGAGATGGGCAGCAACTGCTGACCTAACTGGCCATGAAAGAACAAATAGAACCCTTTTCTAGAAGTGTTACATATGAAGACTCCAAATCTATACATGATCATAACTAGAAAGAAATGTCTCCAAACCACTGGGCTGGCAGTATACAACTTCATTTCACTGCGGGTGCTGAAATCTGAAACCAGAAGAGAAAATGCTGGAAAATCTCAGCCGGTCTGGCAGCATCTGTAAGGAGAGAAAAGAGCTGACGTTTCGAGTCCAGATGCCCCGTGGTCAAAGCTAAAAGGCATAGAAAGTGGGAGATATTTATAAAGCAGTGAAGGTGGACGGGGTGGGTCGAGGGGGGGGGCGAAGAGACATACAGACATCCTGTCGGAAAGAAGAGCAATACTTCTTCAGCTCTTTCTTCTCCTCACAGATGCTGCCAGACCTGCTGAGATTTTCCAGCATTTTCTCTTTTGGTTTCAGATTCCAGCATCCGCAGTAATTTGCTTTTATCCAGTGTTTAACGCACTGCCACTTCTCTCCCAGGATTGCCTACCCTTGAAGAAGTACTGTTCTTCTCTCCGACAGGATTTCCATATGTCTCTCCCCCCTCCTCCCACAAACACCTTCACTGCTTTGTAAATATCTCCCACTTTCTAAGCCTTTTGGTTTTGACACATCAGCTCTTTTCTCTCCTCACAGATGCTGCCAGACCTGCTGAGATTTTCCAGCATTTTCTCTTTTGGTTTCATCTTCATATCACTGCACCCTTCACTCTCAAACACACGCATTTCCTTTCCGTCCCACTCACACTGAGATGAAAAATTCATTACCAAATTGCAGCAGTTAAGCATTTTTTTTTGCCGAACACATTTTTCTTTTTCAAAGAGCTTATTGGTGCATCGGCCCTTTAACTCTCAGCTATTTCCCACACCAAGTAGAGTAAGTGGAACAAATGCTTGCCTTCCTCTTCCTCCTGCCCTCGCTCTTTCCCTGTCCCCTTCTTGTCACTGAAAATCCCCCTCCCACTTCAGGACGCAAGACCTCTGCTTCAAACCTTCCTGAGCTGTCTGAAGCCGCTCCGTGACCTATACGCCGACCTCTGTCTCTGTGGTGACTGCTGCAACTTCCATTTCCCCGTCTCCTGTACTTTCGCTGAGGTGGCAGTGCAGGATTTTCAGGGCTGTGAGGGTGCTACATTCCACTCACTGGAGCTCAGAATTCAGGGGTCACATTGAATGGTTCCACCCCCTCCCCCTCCCCCACCGTGGCAATGAAGCCATGGGGACTCCATGCCAGAAACTGCAGGGGCTGCCCCTGGTGTAGGTGGAGATTGAGGTGTACAGGTGGGCGGGGATTCTGAGCATGAGGGAAGGCAGGCAGTTCAGTGTAAACCTGTTGGCTGCCAATGTTTAGGAACTTAGGAATTAGAAGCAGAACGAGGCAATTCAGCCCTTCGAGCCTGCTCCGCCATTCAATCAGATCATGGCTGATCTCTCCCTGGTCTCAAATCCACCTCCCCACCTGTTCTCCATATCCCTCTTTCCCTTTTTTTAAATCAGAAATATATCTATCTCCCTCTTGAAACCATTCAATGATTCAGACTCCACTGCGGTATGGGGCAGCAAGTTCTACAAATTCACCACCCTCTGCGAGGAGTTGTTCCTCCTCATCTCAGTTTTAAATCTACCACCTCTCAATCTATATCTGTGATCTTGTTCTAGGTTGCCCCACAAGGGGAAACATTTAGTCTACATTTATTTTATCAATCCCTTTTAGTATTTTACATACCTCGATCAGATCCCCTCTCATCCTCCTAAACTCCAGCGGGTATAAGCCCAAACTGTTTAATCTCTCTTCATATGTAAACCCCTTCATCCCCAGAATCAATCTGGTGAACCTCCTCTGAACGGCCTCCAATGCCACTAAATTCTTCCTCAAATAAGGAGACCAAAACTGAACACAATACTCCAGATGTGGTCTCACCAACACCCTGCATTGGCTACATTAGGACGGGAGAGGGTGGTGAGAATCTCAACTCTATTGATACTGAATATCAGCAACAATCAATTGGCAATGTTGTCCCTCTATTTTCCTGTTGTAGTCTAATGTCATGTGTCTATGTCCTGAATGAATAGAAGATAATAAGCGAACACACGTGGATTAAACATGCCAACATATCACACCAAAAACCTGGGCAAGCTGGTTACATAGGAACATGGGAGTATAGAACCCAAGAGCTGGGGTAGGCCCTTTAAGCCTGCTCCGCCATTCAATATGATCATAGTAGAGATCCACAGCACAGAAAGAAGCCCTTTGGCCCATCACGTCTATGCTGGTTAGCGCCTATCCTAATCCCATTTTCCAGGACTTGGTCTGCAGCTTTGTATATTATGACATTTCAAGTTCTCATCTAAATGCTTCTTAAATGTTGTGAGGGTTCCCACCTCTACCACCCTTTCAGTCAGCGAGTTCCAGATTCCCACCAACCTCTGGATGAAAACGCTTTTCCTCAATTCCCCTCTAAATCTCCTCCCCTTACCTTAAATCTACGCTCCCTGGTTATTCAGCCCCTCTACTGAGGGGAAATACCTTTTTCATTCTTGGGCGTGAGCGTCACTAGCTGGCCAGCATTTATTGCCCATCCCTGGTTGCCCTTGGAGGGCATTTGAGAGTCAACCACATTACTGTGGGTCTGGAGTCACATGTAGGCCAGACCAGGCAAGGACGGCAGATTTCCTTCCCTAAAGAACATTCTATTTATGCCTCTCATAATTTTGTACACCTCAACCAGGTCCTCCCCCCAGCCTTCTCTGCTGTAAGGAAAATAACCCCAGCCTCAATAATGATTGATATATCATGGCATGATGGCACAGTGATTAGCACAGCTGCCTCACAATGTTAGGGACCCAGGTTCGATTCCAGACTTGGGTGACTGTCTGTGTGGAGTTTGCACGTTCTCCCCATGTCTGCGTGAGATTTCTCCGGGTGCTTCAGTTTCCTCCCACAGTCGAAAGATGTGCGGGTTAGGTGGATTGGCCACGCTAAATTGCCCCCTTGTGTCCCAAGATGTGTAGGTTGGGGGATTAGGGAGTAAATATGCGGGGTTACAGGGATAGGGCAGGTGGGGTGGGTCTGAATGAGGTACTCTGTCGGAGAGTCGGTGAAGACTCAATGGGCTGAATGATCTCATTCTGCACCGTCGGGATTCTATCATTGGCAGTTTCCACCAGTGATTAGAATCTACAATGGAAAAATTGACAGAATTGCAAGCGGATATAAAAATTTAAATATATTGCAAGATCTGTTGATAACAATGAACTGAAAAGATATGAATATCGGTATTTTTCCTCCACCAGTGCTTCTTCCAGCTCTGACTTCTGCTGTACCACCTTAGTGAATAGAAGATTCTGTGTAAGAGGCTGGTGCGTTCACCAGACAATGCTACATGTCCAATACCATTATTCATATCTTAGTTCATTTGGAAAGATTCTCAGATTTGCAGCAATTGCTGCATACTGTTTCTTGAATGATTCCAAGATCTTCACAATGGTTCCCAAAAATCCATCCTATATATTGATCATAGATAACTATCTGATACTTGTTTGCATGATATTCATTATCTTACACATTTCCATCAGAAACCAGCCTCCCACCCATCAAGGTCTACACTTCCCGCTGCCTCGGCAAAACAGCAGCATAATTAAGGACCCCACGCACCCCGGACATTCTCTCTTCCACTTTCTTCCGTCGGGAAAAAGATACAAAAGTCTGAGGTCACGCACCAACCGACTCAAGAACAGCTTCTTCCCTGCTGCCATAGAACCATAGAAAATTACAGCTCAGAAACAGGCCTTTTGGCCCTTCTTGTCCGTGCCGAACCATTCTTTGCCTAGTCCCACTGACCTGCACTTGGACCATATCCCTCCACACCCCTCTCATCCATGAACCCGTCCAAGTCAGACTTTTACATAGAACATAGAACATAGAACATTACAGCACAGAACAGGCCCTTCGGCCCACGATGTTGTGCCGACCTTCATCTGAAACCAAGATCAAGCTATCCCACTCCCTACCATCCTGGTGTGCTCCATGTGCCTATCCAATAACCGCTTAAATGTTCCTAAAGTGTCTGACTCCACTATCACTGCAGGCAGTCCATTCCACACCCCAACCACTCTCTGCGTGAAGAACCTACCTCTGATATCCTTCCTATATCTCCCACCATGAACCCTATAGTTATGCCCCCTTGTAATAGCTCCATCCACCCGAGGAAATAGTCTTTGAACGTTCGGGACCTACCTAGCATTAAGTTGATCTTTCTCTACACCCTAGCTATGACTGTAACACTACATTCTGCGCTCTCTCATTTCCTTCTCTATGTACGGTATGCTTTGTTTAGCGCACAAGAAACAATATTTTTCACTGTATGCTAATACATGTGACAATAATAAATCAAATCAAAATCAAGTCAGATTACTTCTCGGACATCACATTTCACAACTGAATTGCCTGAACTTCCTCATGACTCATGACATTGATAAATAAGAGCAACTTTTCTCTGCACGGTCTCCACTGCTGTGATGTCTCCCACGTCTCTCAGTAACCAGAACAGTGTTACTTGAGGGGTAGTATAACCAGAATAGAATCCTTTCAGTGCAGAAAGAAGTCATCTGGCCCATTGAGTCTGCACTGACTCTCTGAAAGAACATCCCCACCCAAGCCCTCCCCTCCACCCTATCCCCATTACCCCATGCATTTACCACAACTAATCCATACAACCCACACATCTTTGGACTGCGGGAGGAAACCGGAGCACTCAGAGAAAATCCACGCAGACATGGGGAGAACATGCAGACTCCACACAACCGGCATATCTTGGGAGTATGGGAGGAAACCGGAGCATCCGGAGGAAACCCACGAAGACATGGGGGGAACATGCAAACTCCACACTGACAGTGACCTGAGGCTGGAATTGAACCCGGGTCCCTGGCGCTGTGAGGCAGCAGTGCTAACCGCTGTGCCACCGTGCCGCCTATAGCCAGACCACACGACAGTTAGATTGCACCTTCCTTTAACTTTTATCCTTCTGGCCACATAGTGCAACATCTTAATAGTTCTGATTCCTTTAGTCCTACATTGTCTGGGATTGGTGGGGTTGAACCTATGGAGACTCTTCTGCTTCAGTCTCAATGTGTGAGGGAACATGTGACTTATCGTTCCCGTATCTGATTTAAGTTTCCCTCTTATCAGCAGGATGCTGATTGTATTTGTTAAATTCCAGTCAGCAGGGTTCTGCCCACTTACTGTGCATTTTGTCCAACTCCTTCTGCCATTTCTGACCTGCTTCCTTCCAATTCCACAGTCCCACCTGTTCGGTAAACCTGCCAATTTGACTAATTTTCATCGCGTTTCTTTGTCAAATTAAATGATGTCATCTAGAAACACTGGCTGCTCCCATTATTCAGCGCTGAAGATAACCCATTCCCCACACCCCGGCATAATTCTTCCAGCACCCGGTCAGAGATTACTTGTTAAATCAATCATTACACAACAATACACACCATCCTGACTTGGGAATATACCGCCCTTCCTATACTGTTGCTGGGTCAAAATACTGGAATTCCCTCTCTAACAGCACAGTGGATGTACCTACACCACTGCAGCAATTCCACCATCACCTTCGAGGGCAATTAGGAATGGGCAAAAAAAGGCTGGTCTCGCCAGCGACCCCCAACATCCCATGAACGAATAAAAATCAAATTCCCAATATCTACATTTCATCCTTACAGCACTGAACTCCACTAATAGAGAGCTTCTAGCAGAATCTAGCCAAATACCTATTGGGAGTTTGGGTACCTGGACCTGGCATGACTCCTCACTCGGGTGGGCATTTCCTCAGAGAAATAGGCAAGACTGGTTCGGGCCCATTCTCCCCTGTGAACCCACGTTGCCCATTGCTGAGCAACTCCACTGTTCCATAGATCAACCGCACTCTCAAACCATATCCCCAAGTCTTATTCAAACATGACAGATTTGTTTTCATTCATTCATGGGACATGGGTGTCACTGGCTGGCCAGCATTTATTGATGTGGAGATGCCGGTGTTGGACTGGGGTAAGCACAGTAAGAAGTCTCACAACACCAGGTTAAAGTCCAACAGGTTTATTTGGTAGCAAAAACCACTAGCTTTCGGAGCAATGCTCCTTCGTCAGATGACAGAGACCACTCCATCTGACGAAGGAGCATTGCTCCGAAAGCTTATGGTATTTGCTACCAAATAAACCTGTTGGACTTTAACCTGGTGTTGTGAGACTTCTTACAGCATTTATTGCCCATCCCTAGTTGCCCTTGGAGGGCGGTTGAGAGTCCAGCACAAAGCTGGCCCTTCAGCTTTGACAAAGGGTCATCTGGACTCGAAACGTCAGCTCTTTTCTCTCCTTACAGATGCTGCCAGACCTGCTGAGATTTTCCAGCATTTTCTCTTTTGGTTCCCAGAACATTAGCTGAGTTTCTGGATTAATAGTCCAGCAGCAATACCAGCAGACCATCACCTGCCCAGAAATTAGACTGGGTATTCATTCCTGGTACAGTTAAGTGGCCTGTGGGATCCATTGCGATGAGTCTCCCAGTTGGAATTCCCCTTGCTAACATTCTGGCAATTGTGACAGACACAAGAAACACACCACCTTCCAGCAACACCAGAAAAAGGGAACCTTCCTGTTTTAAGGAAGTTTGAAAGAATCTGACCTTAACTGAGATTACAGCTCACAGATCGGATGTACAGGTAAGTAGAATTGAAAGCAGGCAATGCGTCCATATTAAAATGCTGGTTTATAAATATGTATCCAACCTTTACAGTTTGAACACACGCCACGGCACACATTCAAGGCTTCACAAAATATCATTTTAAACTAATCTGCAAGTCCTTGTCCCAGCAGACATGCCGTTCAAATGGGGGTTGGGTAACAGCATAAAGGGGGGGAGGGGGTGGGTGGGGGGAAAGCTTGTAATCCTCAGGTTCGAATCCCAGGAATGACTCTGAGAGTGAGCGGAGCACATTGGGCTGTGCCCTCCCTCCCACCACCCCCCTACCTCCATCCACTGTGTGGGGTACTTACCCGCACTACACTTGGGACAGCAGCCTTCCACACCGTGGACCGTCCAGCTGTACTGGTTGAGTTGACAAGATTGAGTTGTGCCAGGGCAGACGCTCAAGAAAAGTGTGAACAGGAGCAGGTGCTTGTAAACCAGACGCCACATACTCGCTGCTGGTGTCAGAGAGAAAACCCACAGCAAGAAGCTTGTTACTCAAATCCAAGCAGACCTACTGAACCTTCTCTTTATAGAGAGAGCAGGGAATTCCCCTCCCCCCCTCCCCCTTTCCCACAGAAGTTTCCTCTGATTGTTAACGGTGTCAGCAAAAGAGTGATCAGCAATTCATTATTTACAGAAAGGGAGGTTCAGAAAAATGAGAGAGGGTATTTTTTGGTTGTTGATGGGATAAAGGGGACAGTGTTTGCCATTGGCACAGGGGGTAACCAGGAAGAGGCAGGATAATTGCCAATTCAGGCAGCTGCTGAGAATGTGTAATGATGTTTCTAACCAGCGATTGCTACTGTCTGGAATGCCCAATACTTTCAAATAGAAACTAAATGTATTCTGCGGAAAGGGCCAAGCCAAAGCTATTAGGCAATGGGGAAAAACACAGTGGAACTGCTTTGGTTGTTTCTTTCAGAGATAGTAGCAAGGGACGAATGGCCTTCTGCCTGTCTGATTTGCTGAATAAGCTTTATAGGATGGAACCATAGAAACATAGCAGAGTGACAGCACAGGAGGAGGCCATTCTACACGTCCTCCCCATACTGGCTCTATGAAGGAACAGTTTATCCTTGCAACACTGCCCATTCCTCCTTTTCAACTAACTGCCCAACTCCCTCTGCAATGCCCCCACAGAAGCTGCCGCCGCCAACCTCCCAGGCAGCTCATCCCAAACCTTAACCACAAGAAACAAGAAAAGGTTTTTGTTCCGTTCATCATCGACTCTGTTATCCATTGGACCCCCCTGGGTCTGATACATTCCACCAATGGAAACAATAATTTCCCTGTCCACTCGAACCAGATGTTTATCTCCATTGATACTATTCCCTGCTCGCTCCATTCTCTTGCTCTCTCCCCGTGCTCCAGTTCTCCCCGTGCTCCCACTCCCTCCCCGTGCTCCCGCTCCCTCCCCGTGCTCCCGCTCCCTCCCCGTGCTCCCGCTCCCTCCCCGTGCTCCCGTTCTCTCCCCGTGCTCCCGCTCCCTCCCAGTGCTCCCGCCCTCTCCCCGTGCTCCCGCCCTCTCCCCGTGCTCCCGCTCCCTCCCCGTGCTCCCGCCCTCTCCCCGTGCTCCAGCCCTCTCCCCGTGCTCCAGCCCTCTCCCCGTGCTCCCGTTCCCTCCCCGTGCTCCCGTTCCCTCCCCGTGCTCCCGCCCTCTCCCCGTGCTCCCGCTCCCTCCCCGTGCTCCCGCTCCCTCCCCATGCTCCCGTTCTCTCCCCATGCTCCCGCTCCCTCCCAGTGCTCCCGCCCTCTCCCCGTGCTCCCGCCCTCTCCCCGTGCTCCCGCTCCCTCCCCGTGCTCCCGCCCTCTCCCCGTGCTCCAGCCCTCTCCCCGTGCTCCCGCTCTCTCCCCGTGCTCCCGCTCTCTCCCCGTGCTCCCGCTCTCTCCCCGTGCTCCCGTTCCCTCCCCGTGCTCCCGTTCCCTCCCCGTGCTCCCGCCCTCTCCCCGTGCTCCCGCTCTCTCCCCGTGCTCCCGCTCTCTCCCCGTGCTCCCGCGCCCTCCCCGTGCTCCCGCTCTCTCCCCGTGCTCCCGCTCTCTCCCCGTGCTCCCGCTCTCTCCCCGTGCTCCCGCTCTCTCCCCGTGCTCCTGTTCCCTCCCCGTGCTCACGCTCTCTCCCCGTTCTCCCACTCTCTCCCTGTGCTCCCGCTCTCTCCCCGTGCTCCCGCTCCCTCCCCGTGCTCCCGCTCCCTCCCCGTGCTCCCGCCCTCTCCCCGTGCTCCAGCCCTCTCCCCGTGCTCCCGCTCTCTCCCCGTGCTCCCGCTCTCTCCCCGTGCTCCCGCTCTCTCCCCGTGCTCCCGTTCCCTCCCCGTGCTCCCGTTCCCTCCCCGTGCTCCCGCCCTCTCCCCGTGCTCCCGCTCTCTCCCCGTGCTCCCGCTCTCTCCCCGTGCTCCCGCTCTCTCCCCGTGCTCCCGCGCCCTCCCCGTTCTCCCGCTCTCTCCCCGTGCTCCCGCTCTCTCCCCGTGCTCCCGCTCTCTCCCCGTGCTCCCGCTCTCTCCCCGTGCTCCTGTTCCCTCCCCGTGCTCACGCTCTCTCCCCGTTCTCCCACTCTCTCCCTGTGCTCCCGCTCTCTCCCCGTGCTCCCGCTCTCTCCCCGTGCTCCCGCTCCCTCCCCGTGCTCCCGCTCCCTCCCCGTGCTCCCGCTCCCTCCCCGTGCTCCCGCCCTCTCCCCGTGCTCCCGCTCCCTCCCCGTGCTCCCGCTCCCTCCCCGTGCTCCCGCTCCCTCCCAGTGCTCCCGCCCTCTCCCCGTGCTCCCGCCCTCTCCCCGTGCTCCCGCCCTCTCCCCGTGCTCCCGCTCCCTCCCCGTGCTCCCGCTCCCTCCCCGTGCTCCCGCTCTCTCCCCGTATTCCTGCTCTCTCCCCGTATTCCCGCTCTCTCCCCGTGCTCCTGTTCTCCCCGTGCTCCCGCTCTCTCCCCGTGCTCCCGCTCTCTCCCTGTGCTCCTGCTCGTTCCCCTGCTCCTGCTCTCCCCCTGCTCCCGCTCTCTCCCCGTGCTCCTGTTCTCCCCGTGTTCCCGCTCTCTCCCCGTGCTCCTGTTCTCCCCGTGCTCCCGCTCCGTGCTCCTGCTGTCTCCCTGTGCTCCTGCTCTCTCCCCTTGCTCCCGCTCTCTCCCCGTGCTCCCGCTCTCTCCCCGTGCTCCCGCTCTCTCCCCGTGCTCCAGCCCTCTCCCCGCGCTCCCGCCCTCTCCCCGCCCTCCCGCCCTCTCCCCGCCCTCTCGCCCTCCCCCACCCTCTCCCCGTGCTTGCTCCCGCTCTCTCCCCGTGCTCCCGCCCTCTCCCCGTGCTCCCGCCCTCTCCCCGTGCTCCCGCCCTCTCCCCGTGCTCCCGCCCTCTCCCCGTGCTCCCGCCCTCTCCCCGTGCTCCCGCTCCCTCCCCGTGCTCCCGTTCTGTCCCCATGTTCCCACTCTCTCCCCGTACTCCCGTTCTCTCCCCGTGTTCCTGCTCTCTCCCCGTGCTCCTGCTCTCTCCCCGTGCTCCTGCTCTCTCCCCGTGCTCCTGCTCTCTCCCTGTGCTCCCATTCCCTCCCCGTGCTCCCGCTCTCTCCCCGTGCTCCCGTTTCCTCACTGTGCTCCTGCTCTCTCCCCATGCTCCTGCTCTCTCCCTGTGCTCCTGTTTCCTCTCCGTGCTCCTGCTCTCTCCCCGTGCTCACGCTCTCTCCTCATGCTCTTGCTCTCTCCCTGTGCTCCCGCTCTCTCCCCGTGCTCTCGCTCTCTCCCCGTGCTCTCGCTCTCTCCCCGTGCTCCCGCTCTCTCCCCGTGCGCCCGCTCTCTCCCCGTGCGCCCGCTCTCTCCCCATGTGCCCGCTCTCTCCCCATGTGCCCGCTCTCTCCCCATGCTCATAGAGTACACAGGGGAGAAGGAAAGGGGTGGATGCAGAATGTAGTGTTACAGTCATAGCTAGGGTGTAGAGAAAGATCAACTTAATATATCGTAGGTTCATTCTAAAGTCTGATGGCAGCATGGAAGAAGCTGCTCTTGAGTCGGTTGGTACGTGATCTCAGACTTTTGTACCCTTTTCCCGATGGAAGAATGTGGAAGAGAGAATGTCCGGGGTACGTGGGGTCCCTGATTATGCTCGCTGCTTTCCCGAGGCAGCAGGAAGTCAAGACGGAGTCAATGGATGGGTGTGATACAGACCACCCAACAGCCCACGGGAAGTGGAAGAAAGGATATGTCAGGAGATTCTGGATAGGTGCAGAAAAAATAGGGTTGTTATAGTGGGGGACTTTAATTTCCCTGGCACAGACTGGAAAGTGCTTAGAGCTGGGGGTCCGGACGGGGAGGAATTTGTAAAATGCATACTGGAAGGTTCTTTGGAACAGTATGTAGATAGCCCGACTAGAGAGGGGGCTATACTGGACCTAGTTCTGGGAAATGAGCCCAGTCAGGTCGTCAAAGTTTCAGTAGGGGAACATGTGGCAAATAGTGACCACAACTCTGTTAACTTTAGGATAGTAATGGACAAGGATGAGTGCTGTCCTACGGGCAGGGTGCTAAATTGGGGGAAGGCTGACTATAGCCGGATTAGGCAGGAATTGGTGGACTGATTGATTGGGAGAGGATGTTCGAGGGTAAGTCCGCGTCTGGCATGTGGGAGTCTTTTAAGGAACAATTGATAAGGCTGCAGGATAGGCATGTGCCTGTAAAAAGGAAAGATGGGAAAGGTAGGATTCGAGAGCAGTGGATAACCAGGGAAATTGAGGATCTGATTAAAATGAAAAGGGAGGCGTACATTAGGTCCAGGCAACAGAAAACAGATGGAGCTCTGGAGGAATACAGAGAGAGTAGGAAAGAACTAAAACGGGGAGTTAGAAGGGCAAAAAGAGGGCGCGAGATGTTCTTGGCAGGCAGGATTAAGGAGAATCCTAAGGCATTCTATTCATACGTTAGGAACAAAAGAGTTGTCAGGGAGAAAATCGGACCTCTCAGGGACAAAGGAGGGGAACTATTTTTAGAACCCAAGGGAATAGGGGAGATCCTAAATGAATACTTTGCATCGGTATTCACGAAGGAGAGGGGCGTGTTAACCGGGAGTATCTCGGAGGGAGGTGTTGACCCGTTAGAGAAAATCTCCATTACAAGGGAGGAAGTGTTAGGTTTTTTAGGGAACATTAAAACTGACAAAGCCCCAGGGCCTGATGGCATCTATCCTAGACTGCTCAGGGAGACGAGAGATGAAATTGCTGGGCCTCTGACGGAAATCTTTGTCGCTTCTTTGGACATGGGTGAGGTCCCTGAGGATTGGAGGATAGCGAATGTGGTCCCATTGTTTAAGAAGGGTAGCAGGGATAACCCAGGAAATTATAGGCCGGTGAGCTTGACGTCCGTGGTAGGGAAGTTGTTGGAGAGGATTCTCAGAGACAGGATGTATGTGCATTTAGAACGGAACAATCTCATTAGTGACAGACAGCATGGTTTTGTAAGAGGGAGGTCGTGCTTTACAAATTTGGTGGAGTTTTTTGAGGAAGTGACAAAAACGGTTGACGAAGTAAGGGCCGTGGATGTCGTCTATATGGATTTCAGTAAGGCATTTGACAAAGTCCCACATGGCAGGTTGGTTAAGAAGGTTAAGGCTCATGGGATACAAGGAGAAGTGGCTAGATGGGTGGAGAACTGGCTTGGCCGTAGGAGACAGAGGGTAACGGTCGAAGGGTCTTTTTCCGGCTGGAGGTCTGTGACCAGTGGTGTTCCGCAGGGCTCTGTACTGGGACCTCTGCTATTTGTGATATATATAAATGATTTGGAAGAAGGTGTAACTGGTGTTATCAGCAAGTTTGCGGATGACACGAAGATGGCTGGACTTGTGGATAGCGATGAGCATTGTCGGGCAATACAGCAGGATATAGATAGGCTGGAAAATTGAGCGGAGAAGTGACAGATGGAATTTAATCCGGATAAATGCGAAGTAATGCATTTTGGAAGAAATAATGTAGGGACGAGTTATACAATAAATGGCAGAGTCATCAAGAGTATAGAAACACAGAGGGACCTAGGTGTGCAAGTCCACAAATCCTTGAAGGTGGCAACACAGGTGGAAAAGATGGTGAAGAAGGCTTATGGTATGCTTGCCTTTATAGGATGGGGTATAGAGTATAAAAGCTGGAGTCTGATGATGCAGCTGTATAGAACGCTGGTTAGGCCACAGTTCTGGTCGCCGCACGACCAGAAGGACGTGGAGGCGTTAGAGAGAGTGCAGAGAAGGTTTACCAGGATGTTGCCTGGTATGGAGGGTCTTAGTTATGAGGAAAGATTGGGTAAACTGGGGTTGTTCTCCCTGGAAAGATGGAGAATGAAGGGAGATCTAATAGAGGTGTACAAGATTATGAAGGGGATAGATAGGGTAAATGGTGGGAAGCTTTTTCCAAGATCAGAAGTGACGATCACGAGGGGCCACGGGCTCAAGGTGAGAGGGGCGAAGTATAAATCAGATATTAGAGGGATGTTTTTTACACAGAGGGTGGTGGGGGCCTGGAATGCGCTGCCAAGTAGGGTGGTGGAGGCAGGCACGCTGACATCGTTTAAGACTTACCTGGATAGTCACATGAGCAGCCTGGGAATGGAGGGATACAAACGATTGGTCTAGTTGGACCAAGGAGCGGCACAGGCTTGGAGGGCCGAAGGGCTTGTTTCCTGTGCTGTACTGTTCTTTGTTATTTGACACTGGTTTGTGTGATGGACTGGGCTACGTTCACAATCCTTTGTAGTTTCTTACGGTCTTGGTCAGAGCAGGAGCCACACCAAGCTGTGATACATCTGGAAAGTTTGCTTTCTATGGTGCATCTGTAAAAATTGGTGAGAGTCATAGCGGACATGCCAAATTTCCTTAGCCTCCTGAGAAAGTAGAGGCTATCTTAGAATCATAGAATAGAATCATAGAATCCTACTGTGCAGAAGGAGGCCATTCAGCCCATCAAATCTGCACCGACCACAATCCCACCCAGGCCCTATCCCATAACCCCATTCATTTACCCTAGATAGTCCCCCTAACACTAAGGGGCAATTTAGCATAGCCAATCCACCTAACCAGCACATCTTTGGACTGTGGGAGGAAACTGGAGCACCCAGAGGAAACCCACGCAGACACGGGGAAACATGCAGACTCCACACAGACAGTGACTCAAGCCGGGAATCGAACCCAGGTCCCTGGTGCTGTGAGGCAGCAGTGCTAACCACTGTGCCATCATGCTGCTGCCCCTTCCTTAGGTGGTGATGAAGGAGCAGCGCTCCAAAAACTCGTGATACCAAATAAACCTGTTGGACTTTAACCTGGTGTTGTGAGACTTCTTACTGTGCTTACCCCAGTTCTACATGAATGGGACAGGCATCAGGATTGTGTAGCAGTCCAAAAAGCCTTGCTGACGTCGGGTGCAAAGGGCACACATGTTGGCCTTTCTTTGTCCCTGGCACTGAACCATCCTGTACCCTGCAAAGAGCATTCTTCACAATGGACTTTCTACCCACTGAGCTGGAGTTCAGGAGGCATTCAGCCTTTCGAAACCCTGTTCTGTTCCCATTGTCCTCAGGAACAGGGCTTCTGAAGATTTTCTGCCAAAGTTACCCCAAGAAGATGGGGAAATTCCTCTCATTCAATTGAAGCTTAACATGCAGTAGATTCCCTGTTATTAGTGTTACAGAGGGTCCGATTGTTAATTATGTAGAGTGTTAAAAGCAAAAATTAAGAAAGTGCTACAAAATACATTTGCTGAACAACCGTCCAAAGATGTGCGGGTTAGGTGGATTGGCTGTGCTAAATTTCCCCCTAGTGTCAGGGGGAACTAGCTAGGGTAAATGTATGGGGTTATGGGGATAGGGTCTGGGTAGGATTATGGTCGGTGCAGGCTTGATGGGCCGAATGGTCTCCTTCTTCACTATAGGTTTCTATGATTCTACAACAGTTTGCTATCTGTTTACATTGTGCTTTCAGAGTCCGTGTTGTCATCTACGAAAACATTGGGCGGGAGTTTCTGGCCTCGTTCGCCCCATGACCGGAAAATCCTGCCCGAGGTCAGCGGACCTTTCCATGGTCCGCCTCTCGCCTGCTCCGATTCCCCGTGGCGGGCGGGACGGTAGAATTCCGGCCTAAATCTTTTGTTGGAATGTAACCGGTGACAATTTTGTATTGGATGTAATGTGACCAATGGTAACAAGCTGTAATAGTCAGCTGACTCAGTAAACAATGGAACCAATGATAGAATGATGTGATGGTCAGCTGACCGGCTGATCCACTATAAATAAGAACCTGTTGGGAATTGTGGGGAGCTTGGATTGGTCCAGGGTGAGGCCCCAAGTTTGGAGTAATGAGGTTTCTTTATTAAACCCTTTCTTTGATTTATAAGTTGGAGGAGGTTTTGCTATATTTTAATGTTTACATTTGAAGCGTTCCTTCCAAAGACACACTTTAACAGAATGTTTAGAAAATATCAGTCAGAGTACTCACTATCTATATAAAAGCATTGGAAAATCAGAGACAAAGTATACTTATTCTCACCTTCAAAGCTGATAGCCATGATGACCTTTTCATTGGCCGAACGATGTTTCACTCTTCCATGAATTTTCCCTAAACACTGGCCTTTAGTTCCAGGTGCTCTCACAAGAGGAAACATCCTCTCCACATTCATCCTGTCAAATTTCCTTGGGATCTTCGGAGAGAGAACAGGACCAGCGTTTCAAGTCAGGATGGCTTCATCCTGACTAAACGTTCGCTCAATTCTCTCTCCACAGATGCTGTCAGACCTGCTGAGATTTTCCAGCATTTTCTGTTTTTGTTTCAGATTCCAGCATCCGCAATATTTTGCTTTTGTCCCTTGGGATCTTGAAGGTTTCAATCAAGTTGCCTCTTACCCTTCTAAACTCCAGTGGGTACAAGCCCAGCCTGTCCAACATTTCCTCATCAGACAACCTATCCATTCCTGGTGTGAGTCAAGTAAACTCTCTCTGAACCGCTAATGCATTTACGTCCTTCCTTAAATAAGGAGTCCAATAGTGTGCACAATACTCCAGATGTAAATATTTGCAATAATTTTCTAGCCAGGGCACAAGGAGATGAGGAAAGTTGCTTCCTCTCTGAAGACCATGACGATTTGGAACATTCTTCCTCAAAGGACGGTGGGAGCAGGAGTCTTTGAATATTTTTAAGGCAGTGTTGTCTAGATTCTTCAGAAGCAAGGGGGTGAAAGCTTATCAGGGGTAGACAGGAACATGGAGTTGATGGTGCAGTCAAAGCAGCCTTGATCACATTGAATGGGGAAGCAGGCTAGAGGGGCTGAATGGCCTGATCCTTCTCCTAATTCGCATGTTTGTAAAGTCCTTCCCAGTTTCCGTTTTAAATTTACTTTCTAGCAATTTAAATTAGAGTTTTGGTTCTTTTCTTCAGTATATTTTGAATTATATTCTAGGCTTATTACAGCTATTGATCTATGTCGCATTGTATTTTGTATATGGAGTCTCCCCTTAACTCCCTCCTAATAGAATTACAAGATTCTTTCATTCTTTCTTTTTTTGAGTTTAAAGTTTATTTATCAGTGTCACAAGTAGGCTTACATTAACACTGCAATGAAGTTATGGTGAAAATCTTCCGGTCGCCACACTCCAGTGCCCATTTGGGTACACCGAGGGAGAACTTAGCACGGCCAATCCACCTAACCAGCACGTCTTTCAGACTGTGGGAGGAAACTGGAGCACCCGGAGGAAACCCACACAGACACGGGGAGAACGTGCAAACTCCACACAGATAGTGACCCAAGCCAGGAATCGAGCCTGAGTCCTTGGCGCTATGAGGCAGCAGTGATAACCACTGTGCCGGCCTTCACATTCACCCTGCACACTTATCCTTTTACCCTCGGGAATCAGTCCCTCCTTGGGGTTATTTCCAGCCTTTTGTGGATGGCACGAACTGTACACAAATGTTCCAAGATGCTGCATTGTAAAGTCTTAACATATGAGGGGGTATAAAGAACGCTGGGCGATGTTCTCTGGCACCCTCCCCCCTACCCGCCACGGCATATTTCTTAGCAGAGCACCATTGGGCAGTGACAGGATCTTCCAGTCCCGCCACTGTCAATGGGAATTCCCGTTGAACCCACCCCGTGCCACGATGAACCATTGGCATGAATAGCCGGAAGGTCTCGCCAATGGTAGCGATGGAATTATTTTACACGGCAGATGTTGATTATCTGAACAGACAAACTGGGATGTAATGGGGTTCAGTAGAAAGCTGGAGAGATCATAAACAGAGTAAATCGTAGAGTATAGCTGGAGTAGGAGTTTGGTATTTTCAAAGCATACGCCCGGTTAGGTAGATTGCAAAGGTTTCTGTGTGGCCCCCACCTTCTCCTTCTCTAAGGGCGGCATAGTGGCACAGTGGTTAGCACTGCTGCCTCACAGCGCCAGGAACCCGGGTTCAATTCTGGCCTTGGGTCAGTGTCTGTGTGGAGTTTACACATTCTCCCCGTGTCTGCGTGGGTTTCCTCCGGGTGCTCCGGTTTCCTCCCACAATCCAAAGATGTGCGGGTTAGGTTGATTGGCCATGGTAAATTACCCCTTAGTGTCAGGGAGATTAGGAGGGTAAATATGTGGGGTTACGGGGATAGGATTGTGGTCGGTGCAGGCCTGATGGGCCAAATGGTCTCCTTCTGCACTGTAGATTCTATGATTCGCAAGATTTGCATTCTGCTATCCTGGATCGGTTTTTTACGTTGTTTTACCACAAGGTGCAGAGATGAAAAATGACAAATTTGCTATCACATCCTAGGATCCTTTCCAGGTCTCCGGGTGGAATTTTCCAGTCTTGCCCGTGATGGAAAGACACCAAAAATTGGAATCCCATCGGCGGGAAATCAGTTTGGAATTTTCCTCTCGCCACGTCCACGGTGGGCTGATGGCTGGGCCGACTTTCGCGCTGATCCATGTCAGGAATGCTCATTAAAAATTCTACACACTCTTGCTCCACCCCCCCCAACCTGCCTCCCAATTACGTGCCAGGGCATTAGAACGGTCTGAATCATGACCAGATATAAATCCAGATAGGGCGGCACGGTGGCACAGTGGTTAGCACTGCTGCCTCACAGCGCCAGGTTCCTGGGTTCGATTCCCGGCCTCGGGTCACAGTCTGTGTGGAGTTTGTACATTCTCCCCATGTCTGCATGGGTTTCCTCCGGGTGCTCCGGTTTCCTCCCACAGTCCAAAGATGTGCAGGTTAGGTGCATTGGCCATGCTAAATTGCCCCTTGGTGTCCTGGGAGGCATAGGCCATCCCCACACCCCCACTTCTTGCCTTCAAACAACCGCACAACCTCAAACAGACCATTGTCCGCAGCAAACTACCCAGCCTTCAGGAGAACAGTGACCACGATACCATACAACCCTGCCACAGCAACCTCTGCAAGACGTGCCGGATCATCGACACGGATGCCATAATCTCACGTGAGAACACCATCTACCAGGTACACGGTACATACTCTTGCAACTCGGCCAACATTGTCTACCTGATACGCTGCAGGAAAGAATGTCCCGAGGCATGGTACATTGGGAAAACCGTGCAGACGCTACGACAACGGATGAATGAACACTGCTCGACAATCACCAGGTAAAACTGTTCTTTTCCTGTGGGGGAATACTTCAGCGGTCACGGGCATTCAGCCTCTGATCTTCGGGTAAGCGTTCTCCAAGGCGGCCTTCACGACACACGACAGCGCAGAGTGGCTGAGCAGAAACTGATAGCCATGTTCCGCACACATGAGGACGGCCTAAACCGGGATGTTGGGTTTATGTCACACTATCAGTAACCCCCACAGCTTGCCTCCTGGACTTGCAGAATCTCACTGGCTGTCCTGTCTGGAGACAATACACATCTCTTTAACCTGTGCTTAATGCTCCCTCCACTCACATTGTCTGAATCCTTAAGACCTGGTTGGCTGTAGAGATTTGCATTCTAATCAGTATTCTGTAACTTGATTTTGTGTCTCTGTGCCCTGTTTGAGAGCAGATTTCCACTCCATCTGACGAAGGAGCAGCGCTCCGAAAGCTAGTGGCGTTTGCTACCAAATAAACCTGTTGGACTTTAACCTGGTGTTGTTAAACTCCTCACAGCATTTATTGCCCATCCCTAGTTGCCTGAGGGCAGTTGAGAGTCGACCACATTGCTGTGGCTCTGGAGTCGCATGTAGGCCAGACCGGGTAAGGACAGCAGATTTCCTTCCCTAAAGGACATTAGTGAACCAGATGGGTTTTTCCGACAATCGATTTTCATCGGTAGATTCTTAATTCCAGATATTTTTTATTGAATTCAAATTCCACTATCCGTCGTGGCGGCATTCGAACCCAGATCCCCGGAACATTAAGATAAAAGCAAAATACTGCGGGTGCTGGAATCTGGAACAAAAATGGAAAAGGCTGGAAAATTTGAAATCAGCTCTGATGAAGGGTCACCTAGACTCGAAACGTTGGCTCGATTCTCTCCCCACAGGTGCTGTCAGACCTGCTGAGATTTTCCAGCATTTTCGGTTTTTGTTCCCCCACATTCTCCTCGTGTCTGCGTGGGTTTCCTCCGGGTGCTCCGGTTTCCTCCCACAGTCCAAAGATGTGCGGGTGAGGTTGATTGGCCAGGTTAAAAAAAAAAAATTGCCCCTTAAAGTCCTGAGATACGTAGGTTAGAGGGATTAGCGGGTAAATATGTGGGGGGAGGGCCTGGGTGGGATTGTGGTCAGTGCAGACTCGATGGGCCGAACGGCCTCCTTCTGCACTGTAGGGATTCTATGATTTCTATGAGAGCATTAGCTGAGTTTCTGGGTTAACCGTGTGGTGATAATACCACGGGACCATCGCCTCCCCATGTTGGAGTATGGTGGGTTTGGTTGTTCGGGGGAGGGTGGGGGTAGAGGCAATGACGACAGGCTGAAGGGAGATTGAGGGTGGGGCTTGACATGGAAGACTAGAATGCAGACACAGAGGGGTGGATGTGAATTGAACTGTATGAATAGGAGGGGATGCACACTGACAATGCAACTGGGGATATTCAAAGGTCTCCTGGGTTGGTGGGGGAGGCAGGATGGTAGGGGGGGGGGTCTCCGCTGTGTGTGACCATGCACGCAGCCTCAAGATGGGGAGCGGGGAGGTCATAGAATCATAGAATCCTACAGTGCAGAAGGTCATTCGGCCCATCGAGTCTGCAATGACCACAATCCCACCCAGGCCCTATCCCCATAACCCCATGCATTTACCCGAGCTAGTCCCCCTGACACTAAGGGGCAATTTGGCATGGCCAATCCACTTAACCTGCACATCTTTGGAGTGTGGGAGGAAACCAGAGCACCCGGAGGAAACCCATGCAGACACAGGGAGAATGTGTGGACTCTGCACAGACAGTGACCCAAGCCAGGAATCAAACCCGGGTCCCTGGTGCTGAGAGGCAGCTAACTACTGTGCCACCGTGCCGCCCCTTGAGACTTGAGCACATCTACAGCGATGGATTCTGGTGGGGAGGTGGGGCCTACGTGTATGTCAGGAGGGAAATCCAAATATTGGTGAGGTGAAAGGTCAAAGCTGGTCTGAAAGTTAAAATGCAGCAGCCCAAAAGTTATGACGGAGTTTAAAATCGAAACAGGAAAAGAATCTGCGTGGGAGGGGTCTGAGGCAACGGGAGGGTGGAGGAAGTGGGGGTGGGGCGGTGGAGGAAGTGGGGGTGGGGGAAGTGGGGGTGGAGAGACTGAGGCTGGTTTAAAGAATCCTGCCGAGGGGCAACCTCAAACTGCTTGGACTCACAGCTGAAATGGAGTCAGAGATGAGGGAGAGGAAGACTTCCTCGAGAAGGTGCAGTTGGAGCCATTGCCTTTTGGTTTGTTTTAACCAGACTTACAGGAGTTATTGGCTTCATAAGAACTAGGAGCAGGAGTAGGCCATCTGGCCCCTCGAGCCTGCCCCGCCATTCAGTAAGATCATGGTTGATCTTTTCGTGGACTCAGCTCCACTTACCCGCCCGCTCACCATAACTCTTAATTCCTTTACTGTTCAAAAATGTATCTATCCTTGCCTTAAAAACATTCAACGAGGTAGCCTCAACTGGGCAGGGAATTCCACAGATCCACAATCCTTTGGGTGAAGAAGTTCCTCCTCAACTCAGTCCTAAATCTGCTGCCCCATATTTTGAGGCTATGCCCCCAGTTCTAGTTTCACCCACCAGTGGAAACAACTTCCCTGCTTCTATCTTATCTATTCCCTTCATAATCTTATATGTTTCTATAAGATCCCCCCTCATTCTTTTGAATTCCAATGAGTATAGTCTCAGTCTACTCAGTCTCTCCTCATAAGCCAACCTTCTCAACTTCGGAATCAACCTAGTGAACGCCCTTCACAGTACGGTTGCATTAACAGAGGGGTGGATGAGGATGGAGAATTCCGGCAACAACAAAGGAAATACAGATACTCCATCTCTGCCACCGTCAATGTAAGCCTCTAAAGTGCTTTCTCCAATTGGCACGGCTAACGTGCCAAAGGGCATTACTGAATTGTGAGCTGAACTTAATCAGCAAACCCGATCAGAGATTGCAGGAGTGCCTTTGGACATGAATGTGTCCAAACCTCTTGTGGGATTGAGATGTCAAGTGTCAGGGTTGGCATCTTGGGTCACCTAGACCTGTGAGTTTGTGCCTCAGCTACAAGGCTGTGTCAGTGAAAAGCTGGCAGTGCAGACTGCAGGACGTGACGGCAGCTTTCCATTTCCGAGTGGGAAGTCTGCTGGAATTGCCCGGGATTCATCAATCTGTTGCACCTTCAATCCTCATGAATCACCAGACTGTAATCTTTGGAGAGGTCAGCAGTGAACCCTGTATCTGAGAGATCTGGGAAGTGAAAGTTAGCACAACAGCGCAAACGCTGTGACAAAGGATTTGGGGCAGTCGTCACCCTAATGAGAAACCTTTAGCGTACACTGAGATTGTCGCATGGTTGGCATAGCTGCACATATTGGGCTTTGGCCAATGAAGCCAACCTTTTGATTTGGAGACATGTACAGCAAACCCTCCAAGGCCACGGAGTTTAATGCCATGTTGTCTGGTGAGTTGAGTGTGCACGACACTTTCAAATGATGAGACCATTCTTATGAACAGCAGAGGTGCATGATATAAATAGTGATTCATAGAATACAATCACAGAATCCCTATAGTGCAGAAGGAGGCTATTCGGCCTATTGAGCCTGCACCGACAACAATCCCACCCAGGTCCTATCCCCGCAACCCACACATCCACCATGCCAGTCCCCTGACACTAAAGGGCAATTTAGCACATCTAATTTACCATGGCCAATCCACCTAACCAGCACATCTTTGGACTGTGGGAGGAAACCGGAGCACCCGGAGGAAACCCACGCAGACACGGGGAGAACGTGCAAACTCCACACACAGACAGTGACCCGAGGCCAGAATTGGACCTGGCGCTGCGAGGCAGCAGTGTTAACCACTGTGTGATCGAACATCGTGGGCAGCACGGTGGCACAATGGTTAGCACTGCTGCCTCACAGCGCCAAGGACCCGGGTTCGATTCCTGACTTGGATCATTGTCTGTGTGGAGTTTTCACGTTCTCCCCGTGTCTGTGCGAGTTTCCTCCAGGTGCTCCAGTTTCCTCCCACAGTCCAAAGATGTGCAGGTTAGGTGGATTGGCCATGCTAAATTAACCCTTACGAGTTAGGGGAACTAGCTCGGGTAAATGCATGGAGTTATGGGGTAGTGCTTGGATGGGATTGTGGTCGGTGCAAATTCGATGGGCCGAATGGCCTCCTTCTGCACTGTAGGGATTCTATGACCTGTGACCCAGAAATTAATGTCCAAGTTGCTTAATTTTCCTTGCCCTACTGCTCTGTCTAGGTGCATCCATGATATCTGCGGCAGAAACAGAAAGCAGCCCGCTCGCTGACTGCGCCACCCTCTTGTCTTTTAGATTACTCTGGTCTACTCTCATCTTCCTGGCGCTGCTGGGGGAATCTATTGGCCAAGCCCATTGGAAATCCCACTGGGCCCTGGTCAATGAGTGCCGTGGGGTTCAATCGCTTCAGGGCAGGAGAGGCACGGAGAGTGTCTACTCCAAGCTGACATGGTCAGCCCCCAAGCCCCCTGTGTTATTCCGTCCACTGGCCCTCGTCTAAAAACTCTTTCCAAAAGGTTCGTCATCATTCCGTCCAATAAAAACATTTCTAAAGAGTATTTCTTTCTCGAATCGGTGATTTTATTTGATTTGATAAGCGCGTGTGATAAAACAGATTCACATGAACAATAATTACCAAGAACAGAGGTGATCAAAGTCAAACTCAAAGAATAGCAAGATAAAGCTCAAATATTTTGAAACAAATGATCATGTAATAAGTTACCAAGCTTCCCATTGGGAAGTTCAACGCTCGTTACCAATGGTGGCTCAATGAACCTCCAGGAGCACCACGGTCTGTTGTAAGAAGTCTCACAACACCAGGTTAAAGTCCAACAGGTGTTGTGAGACTTCTTACTGTGCCCACCCCAGTCCAATGCCAGCATCTCCACATCACGGTCTATTGTGCCACAGGGTCTACTTTTCAAAGAGAACTTTGCTGGAGTTCATTCAGGACTCGCCTTTCTGTGGCCTGAAACGCATATTACAAGCTTTTACAAGCAGAAACTAGCAAACAAAAGCATTTAGAGAAGCTGCTTCAAAAGGTAATTCCCAGAAAATAAAAAAAATAAGGCGGTGACGGAAGCAATCCCCCATCGTGCACTATCCTGAAAATCTGCCATCGCAAAACTGCTGAAAGGGTTTGTTTTTTTGTCGATGTAGATATTCAAATTGCGGTTGTCAAACACTAATCTTGCATCAAAGAGTAAACACTTAGATTAATACTAAAGATCACCAAATATCTGGTGTGAGCACAGCTCGGAGTCTCCGGTAGTTATCGTTTATTAATTCCAATCTGCAATGCCTCGGTTGATGGGCAGAAACTAAAACAACTTGAGCCGTGTGTATTTACCATTCAGGAGGCAATCATGTTGCTTATTCACGTAAATCTGTGGTACGGTATCTCACACACACACAATCTGCAAACAGAATTAAAGAATCCTGTGTCCACAACGGACAAATCTCGCTCTTTTTTTGCGCTCACACACCATCATCGCACTTTCAGAGGCGCTGGAGCCGCGAAAATGCTCTTTTCCAGCCCAAGTAATTGACCTTCGTTATAAACGCACGGCGTGGAAATCTGGAGGAAACCACACCTGGCGGTGTCTACGGACTATTTCAGAACACTTCAGTCAGCGATCATGGTTAAAAGTCTCGCGTCCTTAGCAGATGCTTCATGTGCTTGCTTCCGGATGGGTTTTTTTTTGAGGTGAGTGGGCAGATCCATGATGGATGTGCACACCGACTGGAATAGCCGGGATGCTTTGGAAAAGACAAAACACTGTTTGAGAATTTTTGACCTTGAAGGGGAGCAAGTAATGTGTCCCGGCTCTGGACAGCAGTGCAGATTGGGATTGCAGGATGAGCCTTCAGTACAGCCTAGTGGTGTTTCACATTCCCTTTCAGCAACAGTGTCCCAGTGGTGGGAGGTTTACTGTTGAAGATAAAATGCCAACTAGAAGCGGTCCAGCCACTGTTACTATGCAGCATGACCAGAGCTCTCCTCATCCCTAGCACAGTGCATCAAGAGTGGGCCAGAATGTCCCAGTGACTCACAACAGCCACTCACACCAACTCCTTTGACAAAGGGTCATCTGGACTCGACACGCTAGCTCTTTTCTCTCCTTCCAGATGTTGGCAGAGCTGCTGAGATCTCTTTTTTTACTGACACTCACTCGTCCCCTGAACACTGCTCCGTCAATCTCACTTTGCGGCCCTTTGTGCAAATTCTAGCATTAAAAGCAGGGGCTGGTCTGGTCGTTTCTCAGACGGATGAGGAGAGAGTTCAAGCAAAGTTATAAAGTGGTCTTCCTGCTTCCTAGGTGAAGGAGCTGCCTCAAACAGTTGGGGGAAATTGTACGCACACAGGATACAAACAGCAGAATTATGAAAAGCATTTTTTTTTTGTTAAGCACATTTTGGGTTGATAACAGTTTGAGAGATTCCCAAGGTATACGATTCTGATGTGGGGATCCTCTCCCTCTTCAGAATTCTTCGTGCACGCTCTGAGCGTAATTCATTAGCTTACTTCCCGTGAAGTATTCGCTGTATTTCAGAATCTCTTCCAGTTCAAGGTAGTGGTCTTGGTTCTCATCTGCCACAGCTATCATCTGTTTAGCCTCATTCAGGGCACTGTATTCGTTCATGGGATCCATGTATTCCTGTCAATAAAACAATAACCAGTTACTTACAGTTGACTTATTTTTCTCTGTGTGGGAGAACAAGGCAGGAACATAAACTAGAAGAGTAAGGCCGCACGGTGGCACAGTGGTTAGCACTGCTACCTCACAGCGCCAGGGACCCGGGTTCGATTCCCAGCTCGGGTCACTGTCTGTGCGGAGTTTGCACATTCTCCCCGTGTCTGTGTGGGTTTCTTCCGGGTGCTCCGGTTTCCTCCCACAGTCTGAAAGACATGCTGGTTAGGTGCATTGGCCGTGCTAAATTCTCCCTCAGTGTACCTGAACAGGTGCTAAGAGACTAGGGGATTTTCACAATAACTTCATTGCAGTGTTAATGTAAGCCTACTTGTGACACTAATAAATTAAAAAAAGGAATAGGCCATTCGGCCCTTCGAGTCTGATCCGCCATTCATTTTGATAATCAACTTCAATATCCTGATCCCCCCTTCCCCCCCATATCCCTTTAGCCCCAAGAGCTATATCTAATTACTTCTTGAAATCATTTTTACTTGAAGAGGAAAACAATATGGATTATGAGGGAAGATGGGGTAATGTCGCTGGACGAGTATTCCAGAGGCGCAGATTAATAAGAACATAAGAAATAGGAGCAGGAGTAGGCCATCTAGCCCCTCGAGCCTGCCCCGCCATTCAATAAGATCATGGCTGATCTGAAGTGGATCAGTTCCACTAACCCGCCTGATCCCTATAACCCCTAATTCCCATACCGATCAGGAATCCATCTATCCGTGATTTAAACATATTCAACGAGGTAGCCTCCACCACTTCAGTGGGCAGAGAATTCCAGAGATTCACCACCTTCTGAGAGAAGAAGTTCCTCCTCAACTCTGTCCTAAACTGACCCCCCTTTATTTTGAGGCTGGGCCCTCTAGTTCTAGCTTCCTTTCTAAGTGGAAAGAATCTCTCCACCTCTACCCTACCCAGCCCCTTCATTATCTTAAGGGTCTCTATAAGATCCCCCCTCAGCCTTCTAAATTCCAACGAGTACAAACCCAATCTGCTCAGTCTCTCCTCATAATCAACACCCCTCATCTCTGGTATCAACCTGGTGAACCTTCTCTGCACTCCCTCCAAGGCCAATACTCTAGGATACACGGGTTCAAATCCCACCACGGCAGCTGGTGGAATTTAAATTCAATGACCAAATCAGGAATTACAAAGCTCGTCACAGTAATGGTGGCCATGACAGTGTCACTGATTGTCATTAAAACTCCATCTGGTTCACTAATGTCCTTTAGGGAAGGAAATCTGCCGTCCTTACCTGGTCTGGCCTACATGGGGAGTTATTTGTGATATTCTGATCTGGCATGTCCACTATGACTCTCACCAACATTTACAGATGCACCGTAGAAAGCAACCTTTCTGGTTGTATCACAGTTTGGTATGGCTCCTGCTCTGCCCAAGACTGCAAGAAACTACCAAGGTTTGTGAACCAAGGTTTTGCTGCCTCAGGAAAGTCATCGAAGTTTACAGCATGGAAACAGGCCCTTCGGCCCAACTTGCCCATGCTACCCAGTTTTTAACCACTAAGCTATTTCCAGTTGCCTGCGTTTGGCCCATATCCCTCTATACCCATCTTACTCATAACTGTCGAAATACATTTTAGCAGCCAGTATAATCAAGGGCCCTACACACCCCAGACATACTCGCTTCCAAAGTTAAAGTTAAAATTTATTTATCAGTCATAAGGAGGCTTACATTAACACTGCAATGAAATTACTATGAAAATTCCCTAGTCACCACTCCGGCGTTTGTTCGGGTACACCAAAAGAACATTTTGCATGGCCAATGCACCTAACCAGCACGTCTTTCGGACTGTGGGGGGAAACCACTCTGCCACCGGGAAAAAGATACAAAAGTCTGAGAACACGCACCAACCCACTCAAGAACAGCTTCTTCTCTGCTGCCATCAGGCTTTTGAACGGACCCACCTCATATTAAGTTGATCTTTCTCTACACCCTAGCTATGATTGTAACTCTACATTCTGCACCTTCTCCTTTCCCTCACCTTTATGTACTCTATGAACGGTATGCTTCGTCTGTATAACGCACAAGAAACAATATTTCTCACTGTATCCCAATATATGTGACAATAATAAATCGGATTTGTCCCTCAGTCGACTTCACAAAAAACAGATGATGCGATCGTTAACACATTGCTGTTAATGGGAGCTTGCCGTGCACATGCTGCCGACTGCAGTTCCTACATTACAACAGCGACGACATTTCAAATAGGATTTTGGAGTATCTGGTCGGTGTGAAAGGCACTAAACAAGTTGTAACTCCTTCCTCTTCTTTAAAAGAGTGAATTGAAATGGCAGTTTGCTCCCTATTTTCGCTGGCAGCATTTTCCTTTAAAATAACAGAGCAGCAATCGCTCAACATCAACCCTGCAGGGAGTCACTCATCTCCGAGCAGCCTCTCCGCTATCTGCCCCAAGGATAGAAATTATTTTAAAATGGGCGGCACGGTGGCACAGTGGTTAGCACTGCTGCCTCACAGCGCCAGGGACCCGGGTTCGATCCCCAGCTTGGGTCACTGTCTGTGCGGAATCTGCATGTTCTCCCCGTGTCTGTGTGGGTTTCCTCCCACAGTCCAAAGCTGTGCAGGTTCGGTGGATTGGCCATGCTAAATTGCCCCTTAGTGTCCAAATATGTGTAGGTTAGGTGGGTGCTAATGGGAAATGTGTGGGTCCATGGCACTGTGAGGCGGCAGTGCTAACCATTGTGCCACACATTTTTAAATAATCATTTCTATCCTTGGGGCAGACAGTGGCGAGGCCACGTGCTGCTCGGAGATGAAGTGTGTGGGTTTACGGGGTTAGGGCGGGGGATGGGCCTGTGGAAGCTGCTCTGTTGAGAGAGTCGGTGCAAACCTGATGGGCTGAATGGCCTCTTCTGCACTGTAGGGATTCTATGGTTCTATGAAAAATCCAGCAACGGTGTGTGCCCCATTCCTCAGGGCATTTGGGCACCATCCTGGGCACCTTCCCTACAGCAAATGCGCCTGTATTGTGCAGGCATTACATTGGCTGCAAGGCGGGCATTCTGCCCCTTTCGATGGCTCCAACGTGCCGAGGGCATGGATTTGAGGAGTGGCTGCATGGCTGGAAGTGCCATTGGTTGAAATGATAAACTGAGACCCCCTGTGCCAACGCAGGTGGGTACAGAGCATCCCACTGTACTATTATGAAGGCAATCAGGGGAGTTTCCCTGGGTGACCTGGCTAGTATGTATGTCTGAACCAACATGACTAAAACAGATTATCCTCTCATTGCTCTTGGCTGTGGAAGTTAGGTGGGAGAAAATGTCAAGGTAAGAAACACAGCAGTCAGTGGTGACAATGGGCAGGATTTTCCCGCCGTTCCCGTCTGCGGGATGTTCTGGTCCCATCAACGGCAACCACCTCCTGCAGGTTTCCCCGGCAGCAGAGAAGGCAAACAATTGGAAACAGCATCGACAGTGGTGGGAAGATGCTACTGCCACCAAACACAACGCAAAGGATGTGTGTATGTGTGTGTGTGGGGTGGGGGGGGGTACTTTTTTTATTCATTTGTGGGACATGGGCATCGCTGGCTGGCCAGCATTTATTGCCCATCCCTAGATGCCCTTGTTCAGAGGGCAGTTGAGAGTCAACCACATTGCTGTGGCTCTGGAGTCAAATGTAGGCCAGACCTGGTAAAGGTGGCAGATTTCCTTCCCTAAAGGGACATTACTGAACCAGTTGGGTTTCTCTAATAATGGTTTCATGGTCATCAGTAGATTCTTAATTGCAGATATTTTTTAAATTGAATTCAAATTCCACCATCTGCCGTGGCAGGATTCGAACCCAGGCCCCCATAACATTAGCTGAGTTTCTGGATGAATAGTCTTTGCCATAATGCCACTAGGCCATCGCCTCCCCATAAACTTCAAAGGTACTTAGTTGACTGTAAAGCCCTTTTGGGACATCCTGAAGTCACGAAAGGCTCTATCTAAATGCAACCTTCCTTTATTTTCATAATCAAGAAGTGACTTTGTGACTCTGAATCCAAGTCCTAGAACTGGAGTGAGGAAGAAAAAAAACATGGAATTGGAATGGTTATCATGTTGAAAACACTCAGACAAGTGTTCCAAACCCAGGATACATTAAAAATCGATATCACTCAGCAGAAAAGCTAATTAGCAAGAAGCTATACCCACTTCCCTTTGCTGAAGATTAAGGTGAACACAATCTAAACCACTCCTTAAAAACTGATCAGTTCAGTTCTCAGAAATAATTCGCTTGGGTTAAATAAAATTTAAACGATAAAGTCTTGAAATTTTTATCTAGAACACTCACATAGTACCCCACCCCACCCCCAGGCTCTCTCACAATGTGATGAACTGTGAGAAAAAATCCGACTGGTTCATTGATGAGGTTGTAAAAACTCATGAGAAAAACCACAGACATTTCAGAATTGAACGTTTCATTTTGGTCTTTTTTTTTTCAAATGAAACTGTGCTTGTGCTAGACCACAGGCTCATTTTAGGTTGCTTATGACGGGAAAAATGTCTCCTCATTCCGCATCAAGACCATTTGCTGGATCAGTGTGTTCCGGCCAACTGACTTGCAGTGGTCGACAATCTCTTTACAGAAAGAAGTTACATTGATGGCACCTTTCATCAGCTCAGGACATCCGAGTGTGCCTTACATGCACTTTCTGTAGTGTAGCCACTATTGCAATGTTGGTGTCAATTTGAACACACACAGCTCCCAGCAATGTGATAATGACCAGATATTTTATTTATTAGGGTCACAAGTAGGCTTACATCAACACTGCAATGACCAGATAATCAACTTTTGTGATGTTTGGCACAGGTGGCACAGTGGTTAGCATTGCTGCCTCACAGCGCCAGGGTCCTGGGTTCAATTCCGGCCTCGGGTCGCTGTCTGTGCAGAGTCTGCACGTTCTCCCTGTGTCTGCATGGGTTTCCTCCGGGTGCCCCGGTTTCCTCCCACACTCCAAAGATGTGCGGGTTAGGTGGATTGGCTGTGCTAAATTGCCCCTCGGGGGATTAAAAGGGTAAATACATGGGACTACGGGGATAGGGCCAGGGTGGGATTCTTGTCGGTGCAGGCTGATGGGCCGAATGGCCTCCTTCTGCACTGTAGGGATTCTATGAGGGGCGAATATTGGCCAGGAGATTGGAGAGACCCCCCCAAGCTTCAAATAATGCTAGGGGTCTTTTTTTTATATCTACAAGAGGAAGATAGGGCCTAGCTTTAATGTCTCATCCAACAGTTGCACCTGACAGTGCAGCACTCCCTGCTGCCATCCTTCAAAGGCACTGAAGTCCCTGCAGCAGACAGTTAACTGTCTGACGGACATCTAATTTGTCAGATTTTCTATACCCACCCCCTCTAGCCACTAGATGGGGCCACCCCCACCGCCATAAAGTCAATAGGGTCAACTGCAGTATATGAACTGCTGGCTAGATTTATAGTCCATAACCAAGCCCAGACTGAGGATCAAAGCTTGTGGGTGGTAGGGCTTACTGCCACACCAGCCAGCACTTTCACACTCTGGACCTTTACAGAATGGTTATGGCGCAGAAGGCGGACATTCAGCCCATCGTGTTGGCCCTTGCTCTCCAAACGAGCGTCATGACCTGGTGCCATTCCCCTGCCTTTTCCCAGAATGCTGCACTTTGTTCAAATCATCTAATGGACTCTCGAATGCCTTGACTGAACCTGCCTCCACCTCAGTTCCAGGCAGTGCGTTCCAGACCCCAACCACTCGCCGCGTGAAAAATGTTCGTTTCCCACATCACATATTGCTTCCTTTGCAAATCACTTTAAATCTGTGCCCTCTCGTTCTTGGCAGTTACGAGTGGGAACAGTTTCTCCCCGATTACTCGGCCAGCCCCCTCATGATTTTGAACACCTCTACCAAATCTCCTCTTAAACCCTCTTCTCTCCAAGGACAACTGTCCCAATCTCTTCGATCTATCCCCATAACTGAAGTTTCTCATCCCAGGGACCATTCTTGTAAACTACAGAGTTGGCATCAGGGAATTTGAAGGTTGGTACTGGAAGAATAAAGAGGAATGTTCAGCAGGCATCCTTGGTTGACCACCAGAGCAGAGGAAGGTGCGAATCACCTCCTGAAGCAATCACTAAGCCACCAGGAATTACCTCCAGGCTTGCAGCAGACGTATTAGCCCAGTCGGGAAAATGTTAATCAGAATAAGACCATAAGACTCAGGAGCAAAATTGGGCCATTCAGCCCATCGAGTTTGCTCTGCCATTCGATCATGGCTTATAAGGGTGGCACAGTGGTTAGCACTCCAGCTGCCTTACAGCTCCAGGGACCCGGGTTCGATTCCCGGCTTGGGTCACCGTCTGTGTGGAGTCTGCACGTTCTCCCCGTGTCTGCGTGGGTTTCCTCCGGTGCTCCGGTTTAGAAACATAGAAAAACTACAGCACAAACAGGCCCTTCAGCCCCACAAGTTGTGCCGAAAACATCCCTACCTTCTAGACCTACCTATAACCCTCCATCCTATTAAGCTCCATGTACTCATCCAGGAGTCTCTTAAAAGACCCTATTGAGTTCACCTCCACCACCACTGACGGCAGCCGATTCCACTCACCCATCACCCTCTGTGTGAAAAACTTACCCCTAACATCTCCCCTGTACCTACCCCCCAGCACCCTAAAACTGTGTCCTCTCGTAGCAGCCATTTCCACCCTGGGAAAAAGCCTCTGAGAGTCCACCCGATCTATGCCTCTCAACATCTTATACATCTCTATTAGGTCTCCTCTCATCCTTCATCTCTCCAAGGAGAAAAGACCGAGCTCCCTCAGCCTATCCTCATAAGGCATGCCACTCAATCCAGGCAACTTCCTTGTAAATCTCCTCTGCACCCTTTCAATCTTTTCCACATCCTTCCTATAGTGAGGCGACCAGAACTGAGCACTCCAAAGATGTATGGGTTCGGTGCGTTGGCCATGCTAAATTGCCCCTTGGTGGGGACTAGCTCGGGTAAATGCATGGGGATACGGCCTGTGAGAGATTGTGATCCTTGCAGACTTGATGGGCTGAGTGGCCTCATTCTGCATTGTAGTATTCTAAGATAAGTTCCTCAACTCCATTCTCCCGCCTTTTCCGCTTACCAATCAATGATATCTGGATGATTTGTGGATGATCCTTAAATGCCTCAATTTTGAGGTAAAATGGGTTCATAATTAATAACACAGAGAGCAGAAGTGACACAAGAGACCCATGTTACAATGAAGCAATTATGGTTACTGCAGATTTGCAGGCAGAACTTTCCAACACACAGCATGGGGCGGTGTTGATATCAGGTGTTGATGGTGAGGTGTTGGAACTGGAAAACACACCAAGTTAAACAGCAATAATTCAAATGTTTGCATGACGTGCACCTATTGCGTGGATGCCAACCTCTCCCCGCAATAAGAAGTGACTTTACAAAGAACCAGCTGTACCCGAAATGTTCGTGTTTTCGATACAAGTGTTCACTAAAGAAAAAGCTGTGGTTTAACACTCTTACCATGAAAGAGCGTTTGAAGAAAGTACCCACCTCCAGCTCTTCCATTGTGACAATGCCGTCATGATCTGCGTCAATAACTTCCTCAAACTCCTTCCTTCGCTCTTTGACCCAATCATCGTCGACATCTTGAGCCTCTTGGTTTTCCACAGTGCCAACTGGTAACGAGATGAACTCCGAGACAGTCAGCCTTTTGTCTCCATCTTGATCTGCAGGAAGAGAGGTGGGGTGGGGGAGCCCAAATCCATTAGTACAGCAGCAGACCAGAAAACAAAAACTAAATTCCATCAAACAAGGTCGAGGAGACTGTTCAAACCCGGGCGCTTTGTTCAACCGTACTGTCTGGGGGAAGACAGCGCAATAAAAACAAAGAAACGTCATCTAGAATTCGTGTGATCAAGGTATCACCAATTAGCATTGATGGTGCAGGTATCCGAAGACTTTATAGGCAGCATTTCCCAGCCGTGCTCCCCCAAAACTGGACAATCCCACCTGAGATTGACAGACCTTTGCACGGTCCGCTTCCTGCCCGTGGTGGACGGGATGGAAAAATTTCCCCCTTTAAATGCCGAAATGTCCACATATTGTACAATTGCGTGATTCACTATTCAACCTTTTCCCCCAAAGCATGAAACGTTTTCTGCAGCTTTCTTTGTGGGATGTTAAAGAATTATTATTTTTTCCTCTCTCGTTCATGGGATGTGGGGGGCGCTGGCTATGCCAATATTGATTACCCATCCCTAATTGCCCTGGGGAAATGCTGCCCAACAGAACTTTCTCCCATCCTTGCAAAAGGGATTGCTTTGCCTCTTGGGAGCTCCTGCCTTGATTCCATTTTGGCACCAAAATTTGTATTCTGAGCTGGTAATAAGTTGTTTCCCCTCTTACACCCTCAACCCTTGTAGGGCATCAAGATTCGTTCTCGCCTGTCCCCGCTCCACCCAACACAAAGGCAGTGTGGCACTCCCATTTTTCAGCATCAACTTTGTACAGGTGCCAAGGGCAGCACGGTGGCACAGTGGTTAGCACTGCTGCCTCACAGTGCCAGGGACCAGGGTTCAATTCCGACCGCGGATCACTATCTGTGCAGAGTCTGCATGTTCTCCCTGCGTCTGTGTGGGTTTCCTCCGGGTGCTCCGGTTTCCTCCCACAGTCTGAAAGACGTGCTGGTTAGATGCATTGGCCATGCTAAATTCTCCCTCAGTGTACCTGAACAGGCGCCGGAGTGTGGTGACTAGGGGATTTTCACAGTAACCTCATTGCAGTGTTAATGTAAGCCTACTTGTGACAATAGTAAATAAAGCTTAAAACTCGGCCTGGCCCAGCCACCTTCCCCAAGTGTCAAAATGGGCTCCCTCACCCTGGAAATTAAGATGGCGGCAACGTCCTTCCAGAGAGGTCACCAGCAATATCACCGTGTCTGTCAGAGTGCCTTTCCGGCAACTCCCCGGTGTGAATTTAATTCCCATTGAAAAGTTATTTTATATTCTCCCCTCACACTTTTTCTGAGACGTCTTGGCAACGAGCACCATTTCCCTGGCAACAGCAGGTTGTTTTCCTGGGTTAAGGACCTCTCGGTGTGCATCATCCGATTCCATATTCAACAGATGGGTTAATGCGGAGGATGTGGAGAGCAGGGGTTTTCAGAGGCGAGTGTGGGGGTTTTTTTGAGGTCTTGTATCAATGGGAGTGCTTTGTTAGCTGTGAGTCAATATTATTCTTTGAGGAGGTTCTTCCCTGGATTTCAGAAGGGTCAATGTGTGTTAACACAGGAACCTACTCGAATATAGAAATTCACAGAAATTCATAGAATCCCTACAGAGTAGAAGGAGACCATTTGGCCCATCAAACCTGCACCGATAATAATTCCACCCAGGCCAATTTATCATGGCCAATCCACCTCACCCGCACATCTTTGGGAGGAAACCGGAGCACCCGGAGCAAACTCACGCAGACACAGGGAAAACGTGCAGACTCCGCACAGGCAGTGACCCGAGGCCGGAATTGAATCCGGGTCCCTGGCACTGTGAGGCAGCAGTGCTAACCATTGTGCCACCATGCCATCCAAGTGGAACTTGATATAAATTATTTATTTTCATACAAGATGGATTCCTTTACTAACTCTTGCTCCTGATCTCCAACATGGTGGGCGGCACAGCGGTTAGCACTGCTGCCTCACAGCACCAGCGACCCGGGTTCGATTCCCAGCTCCCCAGGTTCGATTCCCAGCTCGGGTCACTGTCTGTGTGGAGTTTGCACATTCTCCTCGTGTCTGCGTGGGTTTCCTCCGGGTGCTCCGGTTTCCTCCCACAGTCCAAAGATGTGCGGGTTAGGTGGATTGGCTATGTTAAATTGTCCCTTAGTGTCAGGAGGACAAGCTAGGGCAAGTAAGGGGTTATGGGTATAGGTGGGGTTGCAGACTCGATGGCCCGAATGGCCTCCTTCTGCACTGTAGGGTTCTATGAATATCTACGAACACGTGATGAGATTCATGCTGCACTGAAACTTCTAACTCTGAAGTGACTCTGCTGCTGATGAAGTCAAGCTGATACTCGAAACCTCAACTGATTTTGTCTCAACTGATTTGTGTCAGCGTTTCTGTTTTGTGAATGACTTTGGCGGCGCAGGTTTCAAAGCGCGGTGCAGCTGAACCACAGGAGCTGTCTATGAGAGGCTGGAAGGTGCGCTGCACAGGGACCCTAACACAATGGCATATAAAGTGGCCTCGTGAGTCAAAGCCAGAAATCATGTTGAGGTACTGAGCACCCGGTATGTGCTAGTCCAACGAGAGAAACGGCAATCTTTCAAGTTTTTCTTGCAAGCATTGGAGTACTTGCCGGTTGTAAAGAGGGCTGTTTACAACATGTCAGTGGAAAACCCCAAGTTGAAAGAAAGCACGTCACATCTCCCCGAGTAGCTTTTTTAAGAAGTTTATTTATCAGTGTCACAAGTAGGCTTACATTAACACTGCAATGAAGTTACTGTGAAAATCCCCTAGTTGCCACACTCCGGCGCCTGTTCGGGTACACTGAATTTAGCATGGCCAATGCACCTAACCTGCATGTCTTTCAGACTGTGGGAGGAAACCGGAGCACCCGGAGGAAACCCACGCAGAATGTGCAGACTTCACACAGACAGTGACCCAAGCCGGGAATCGAACCGGGGTCCCTGGTGCTCTGAGGCAGCAGTGCTAACCCACTGTGCCACCGTGCTAGCTGCAAGAAGAGTTAAAATAAAGTGCTATATTGTCAGCGGCTTCTGCATAACGAGCTCCCCAGCATTTCCTTCCTCGAAGGTCTCTTAAACTTTTTCCCAGCCTCTCGTCTTTTAATTAACCTCCAGCAGCTGGTGATCGGACCTCTTCCAAGCCTCCAGCGTTGCTCCGGGAAAGCTGTCCCAGAATGAATCAGGAAGGTGGTTTTTACCTCTCGAATCAACACTTCCCAGCACATCACTGATAAAGTCTGTGCTATGAGATAATGATCACTCACCCCACCCTACTGATCAAAAATAAAAGATAGCATGTGTTTCTTGGCTGCATCTTACCGCAGAGAAATGGGACATTTGCCCTTCCCTCAGCCTGAGCGATAAATGACGGGTTCGACACAGGACAATGCCTCACTCAACCCACTTCCTTCAAATCCAACTGCAGACCATCATTTCCGAACTCTCCTGTTGCACATCATCCTGATTGGAACGTATGTCTGCCACTGGATGACAGAATTTCCTGTCAGAAATATTGGGTGGGATTTTGCAGCCCACACTGTGATGGGTTCTCTCAGGCCGGGCACAGCGAGCCAGTCAAAAGCCCAGCGGTTTTGGCAGGTCCGGAAGATCCCACCAGCAGACGGGGCTGGAAAATTCTGGCTAGTTTGGGAACATCATCAGCGCCACTGACCTGCCGGCCAGCACCTTCTGAGAACAACTAAAAGGGAACAAGTGTGGCCTTACCGGAAACAAAAACAGAAAACGCTGGAAAATCTCAGCAGGTCTGTAGAGAGAGAACAGAGCCAACGTTTCGAGTCTGGGTGACCAGGTTCACACAGTAAGAAGTTTAACAACACCAGGTTAAAGTCCAACAGGTTTATTGTTGTTAAACTTCTTACTGTGTTTACCCCAGTCCAACGCCAGCACCTCCACATCATGACCAGGTTCATCCAGACTTAAACGTTGTCTCTATTCTCTCTCCACAGATAGAAACATAGAAACCCTACAGTACAGAAAGAGGCCATTCGGCCCATCGAGTCTGCACCGACCACAATCCCACCCAGGCCCTACCCCCATATCCCTACATATTCACCCACTAATCCCTCTAACCTACGCATTCCAGGACACTAAGGGCAATTTTTGCTGCCAGACCTGCTGAGATTTTCCAGCATTTTCTGTTTTTGCTTCAGATTCCAGCATCCGCTGGAGTATTTTGCTTTTTATCTCTGTGGCCTTGCCTGTCCTGCAAACAAGTTTAAATGGAAAAAACAGTGGGCTAGATATTCCTCCCTCTCATGGTGTGTTTTGCGGCAGCGGGTGGTGGCGCGCCGCTCGCTGTGGCAGGATTTTCCAGTCCCGTCGGTGTCAATGGGAACTCAGCCCTCGCTGCCGGGAAATCCCTGAAAGGGCTGCACCATCGGCGGGGCTGTGCGATCCCGCTGGCGTTAACGGCAGCAAGATTTCAGCGAATGTGTTCAACTATCCTAGCTTGATATGTCAGCTTCCCACTTCTCGTGGTCTCAGGGGAAGACTGACTGCTCACTACCTGGCAACGGCAAGTCACCTGACATTTCTGTCACATGACCTCACAAGCTGCCTTGAACATAATTTGAGACGGCCAGGCACCTGAAACTTTGAGCAGTCTGGTTCATATTGGAAGCCAGGAGTCAGTATCAATAGACTGGGAACCCAGGTGCCCAGGCGAATGCCCAAGGCACACAGGTTCAAATCTCACCATGGCAGCTAGTGCAATTTAAATTCAATTCATAATTCTGGAACTGAGCGTTAGCCTCAGTAATGGCGACCATCCATTGACTCTGTCTACACTTCCCGCTGCCTCGGCAAAGCAGCCAGCATAATCAAGGACCCCACGCACCCCGGACATTCTCTCTTCCACCTTCTTCCGTCGGGAAAAAGATACAAAAGTCTTAAGACACATACCAACTGACTCAAGAACAGCTTCTTCCCTGCTGCCATCAGACATTTGAAATGGACTTACCTCATATTAAGCTGAACTTCCTCCAAGTCCTAGCTATGACTGTAACACTACATTCTGCACCCTCTCCTTTCCTTCTCTATGTACGGTATGCTTTGTCTGTATAGCGCGCAAGAAACAATACCTTTCACTGTATGCTAATACATGTGACAATAATAAATCAAATCAAAAAATCTATTATTGAAATCCTATCTGGAGCATTCATTTAGGGAAGGAAATCTGCTGTCTTTACCCGGTCTGGCCTACAAATGACTCCAGATCCACAGCAAGGTGGTTGATTCTTAACTGCCCTCTGAAATGGCCGAACGAGACATGTTCAAGGGCAATTAAGGATGGGCAACAAACGCCGGCCTTGCCAGCGATGCCCACATCCCATGAATGAATAAAGATAACAGCACTCAGCATGGGAAGCTCGAAGCCACAGCCACTCCCAGTTTCTAGTTTTAACTAATTGAAGAAGCAGTGAAGAGTGAAACGAATAAACTGCCCAATTTTGTTGACAGCTTTCCAGATGAGAAAACCCGTAAAGTTCACTGCTTAAAACCAGGCCTTCTGAAAAGTACAAAAGTAAATAACTTCCTGGCTCCCCAGTGTGGAATTTGGGGTTTACCCCAACGATGCACTGGGGAATCCCTTTCGGAAGTTTCCAGAGGGATTCCTGGGTTTACCCGGCAATTGTCCAGAAGACTAACTTCCCCTGGACAATTGCGCTGGGATGGGAGCCAGCCAAAGCAGCAATTTAAATCGCTAACTTCAGATAGTCCTTCCAGTTTTACCCCGATAATTATTTACTTCAGTCCCACGCTCCTGATCTACAGACACCTGGTGCGGAGAGGGGCGGGTCGGGAGGGCGACCTCCTCGTGAACCTGCTCCTGGGCCTGGCGAGACGCGCCATCAACAGGTCCAGGCAGCGGGCGATCAACAGGGTCGTCCATCCTGACTGTCTGCCCCTCTACCGCGGCTATATTCGCGGCCAGGTGTCCCTGGGAAGGGAGCATGCGGTGTCCACGGGCGCAGTTGATGCCTTCCATGCCTGCTGGGCACCGCAGGGGCTGGCGTGCATTATAAACCCCGATAATCACATTATGATTTAATGTTTTAAGTTTTCTTTCGACTTTGTTTTTTGTTCGGGCTGTTCCCCCTCCTTTTGGGGAGCCGTCCCTTTTAATTTGTCCCAAAGTTAATCTAATTGAGTTTATTTGTTTGGTATTCAAAAGAAATACCCTGATAATTATTCTGAAAGAGTTAGAAGGAAAAATATCACTTCTAACTTCGGACCCAGACCGAGTCCAGTATGAGACATCCCCACACCCCTGGGCAATATCCCTACACTCCCCCACAGCTAAGCACCCCAGCCCCCACTGTATTTCTAACCATCTAACTGCACAGGATTCCCCACCCACCTGTGACCAAAATAACACCTTCTCCATTCAATAAAGAGTCACTTCCCGATTGATACTTTGGCTTTCCTTTCCCTTCAGATATGTCCAGCACCTCTTAATCCTCTCATCTTTGCCCGAGAATGGCACAGACAGGGGGTGGGGGAAGGAGGGAGATATCACACTGGTTACAGAGGCCATTCACCCTGTGGTATCCATGCTGGCTCTCTGCATACCCCCCCTGCCTGTTTTTCTCTCTTCAGATAGTTATCCAGTTCCCCTTTGAAAGCCAAGGTCGACTCTGCCTCCACCACACTCTCAGGCGGGGATTTTCCAGTCCCACCCCATGGCGGGAATCGTCGGCACTGGAAAATTCAGAGAGGCAGTGAAGGTCTATTGACTTTGGGTGGGAATCTGGCCTCAGGCAGTGAATGCACTCTGAATCCTAACCATCCGCCGGGTAAAAGAAAGATTGTTCCTTATGTCACTTCTGATTCTTTTGTCATTTTATTGGAAATGCTTTGGTTTTCCGATCCCTGCACTGATGGGAACAGTTTCTCCCCATCTACTGTGTCTAGACCCCTCATGATTTTGTAAAGTCCATCAAAACTCCCCTCAACCTTCTCTTTGCAAAGCAGGGCAATTCCCAGCTAACCGATGTCTCGCATATCCCCGGAACCATTCTCATAAATCCCTAATGCTTTCATTTTTCCTCGAGTATGGTGCCCAGAATTTGACAGTACTCCCATTGAGACCAAACCAGCATAGCTACACCTGAGATGTGATTCTAACACCACATTCTGCACTCTCAAAATCAAATCAAAAAAACTATTATTGAAATCCTATCTGGAGCATTCATTTAGGGAAGGAAATCTGCTGTCTTTACCCGGTCTGGCCTACAAATGACTCCAGATCCACAGCAAGGTGGTTGATTCTTAACTGCCCTCTGAAATGGCCGAACGAGACATGTTCAAGGGCAATTAAGGATGGGCAACAAACGCCGGCCTTGCCAGCGATGCCCACATCCCATGAATGAATAAAGATAACAGCACTCAGCATGGGAAGCTCGAAGCCACAGCCACTCCCAGTTTCTAGTTTTAACTAATTGAAGAAGCAGTGAAGAGTGAAATGAATAAACTGCCCAATTTTGTTGACAGCTTTCCAAATGAGAAAACCCGTAAAGTTCACTGCTTAAAACCAGGCCTTCTGAAAAGTACAAAAATAAATAACTTCCTGGCTCCCGAGTGTGGAATTTGGGGTTTACCCCAACGATGCACTGGGGAATCCCTTTCGGAAGTTTCCAGAGGGATTCCTGGGTTTACCCGGCAATTGTCCAGAAGACTAACTTCCCCTGGACAATTGCGCTGGGATGGGAGCCAGCCAAAGCAGCAATTTATATCGCTAACTTCAGATAGTCCTTCCAGTTTTACCCCGATAATTACTCTGAAAGAGTTAGAAAGGAAAATATCACTTCAAACTTCGGACCCAGACCGAGTCCAGTACGGGACATCCCCACACCCCCGGGAGATATTCCTACACTCCCCCACAGCTAAGCACCCCAGCCTCCACTGTATTTCCAACCATCTAACTGTACAGGATTCCCCACCCACCCGTGACCAAAATAATACCCCTACCCCACCAGTTCACATCAGGGTTATTCTGCTCACTGTGTTCCCCTGGTTCATGCTGTTGTGAGATTGTTTCCTTGAATGCTTTCATTCATCAGTTATAAAGGTGTTGTAGACCGGATATAAAGGCTGTTTAATAGTTGAACATCATCTAACTGGGTAATTAAGAGACGGTTTTGTTCCAGTTGGCGTGTGGGAATGTGGCACACGGTAAGGATGGACATACTGTGGTAACCCATAGCCAGAGAGTGTGGGGATGGGGCAGTCGGAAACAGGAGGCTGGGAGTTGACACCTCCAGGCTATGGCAAAATTGGAGTTGACAACCCTCTCCTTCATGAAAAAGGTATCACGTGCCATCAGCCATCAAAGCGGCATTGTGGTTAGCACTGCTGCCTCACAGCGCCAGGGATCCGGGTTCGATCCCGGCCTCGGGTCACTGTCTGTGTGGAGTTTTGCACGTTCTCCCCGTGTCTGTGTGGGTTTCCTCCGGGTGCTCCAGTTTCCTCCCACAGTCCAAAGATGTGCGGGTTAGGTGGATTGACCATGCTAAACTGACCCTTGTGTCAGGGTGATTAGGAGGGTAAATGAGTAGGGGTTGTGGGGATAGGGCTTGGGTGGGATTGTTGTCGGTGCAGACTCCATGGGCCGAATGGCCTCTTTTTGCACTGTAGGGATTCTATGATTCATCAAACTTCCTTGTTTTTGAATTTTATAGTGTTTTTTTTGAGAGAAAGAAAATCTTTTGTGCAATTTGCGTTTGTCCCAAACCAGCCATCACACAACAAACAAAAAGCCAGATTCAAATTCATGAGATTGCAATCTGCGACGATCCCTCATCGCGCGGCAATTAAACTCCTACTGACCTCAAGACCTGTTTACTTAACAGCAGATGTGAATGAATGATATGGTGGCCCTTGAAAATCAGACCCCTCGCCGCACGTATTGTGAGCAATGCCCAAGGAGCTCAGCTAATTATTTTATTAAAACGATTTTTTAAAAAACCACTCCATCAAAATGGCTGAAATCATTTTTACCTAAATCGCGGATAATCTCCTTCACCATGAACTTCAGCATTCCACGACTATGTTCTGGATGTAGAAAAGCCAAGAATTCTTCTTCATTCAGGAGATGGTCTGCTGGAGGTTCGTCAGCCTGAAACCAGCGATCTTTTAGATTATCCAGGACTTCCTGAGCTGCAATCCAACCAAAGCACATTTTATTAACCAGCGACTTTAAGGATGGCTTTCGACTTGGGAAAGAAGATTATGTACATTGAAGAACAGAGCACTTCCACATTCCCGTTCAGGGGATAACATCTATACAGGATTCTCAGAGGGTTTGACAGGGTAGATGCTGAGAGGTTGTTCCCCCTTGTGGGAGAGTCTAGGGCCAGAGGGCATAATCTCAGAGCAAAGGGGTTACCCATTTTAGACAGAGATGTGGAGGAATTTCTTATCTCAGAGGGGAGTGAATCTGTGGAATTCTTTACTGCAGAGGGCTGTAGGAGCTGGGTCATTAAGTATGTTCAAGGCGGAGTTAGATTTTTAATCAGTAAAGAAATTAAGAGTTATGGGGATAAGGCAGGAAAGTAGATCATCATATCAGATCAGTCATGATCTCACTGAATGACAGAGTAGACCCGATGGGCCGAATGGACCCCACGCACCCCGGACATTCTCTCTTCCACCTTCTTCTGTCAGGGAAAAAGATACAAAAGTCTGAGGTCACGCACCAACCGACTCAAGAACAGCTGCTGCCATCAGATTTTTGAATAGACTGACCTTATATTAAGCTGACCTTTCTCTACACCCTAGCTCTGAATGTAACACTACATTCTGCACTCTCCTTTCCTTCTCTATGAACAGTATGCTTTGTCTGTAGAGCGCGCAAGAAACAATACTTTTCACTGCATGCTAATACATGTGACAATAATAAATCAAATCAAAATCAAACATCTTGTGGAGAAAGTTAACACACCATCACACACCATGTTTATTACTTTTGTTGGACAGTTCAAATTGATTGGGTTTTTAAAAAAAAATGGAATGAGCAATCCTCTCTTTTTCAAACAATGGCAGCCGGAATGTTCCAGTCCTGTCAGTGGAGGGCAAGGTCATGGGCAGGTATGGAAAATTTGGAGAGCGGCCAGACGTCTTTTCCTGACCTGCCCACAGTGATGCCCACCATTGGCTGGGACTAGAAGATCCCACAGGACATCTCAGACTGTACAATAGAAGTGTGCCCGCCAGCGGCAATGGTTCCCAGAACTCCACAGTACAAAGTGGGGGTGGCTGAGGTAGTTCCAGTGCCTGGACTGCGACACAACATGCGGGCTGGGGGTTACGTGCTCACCGTGTCTCGCAGAGGGAGGTCAGTTCACTCCCACGTTTCGCCAGGCCTCACAGGACCCAATGCCCTTGGTTACGGGTAGGTTGAGGGTTTAACCAGCAGCTACTAAAGGGCTGCCCGTGGATCTGTGCCTGCATTTTATTTTAGCAACACCAAAAATATAAATTGGTTGGGGAAGCCGGCTCCTGACTGCGGAAGGTGCTAGAATGAAGGGGTACAGAAATGGAGCCATTCCCATCCATGTAGCTGTTTTCCTACTGGTATAACCAAGTTATACACATGTAATGCAAGGGCAAAACGGTGGAACAGCAGCTGGCACTGCTGCCTCACAGCGCCTGGGACCCAGGTTCGATTCCCGGCGTGGGTCACTATCTGTGCGGAGTCTGCACATTCTCCCCGTGTCTGCGTGGGTTTCCTCCCCACAGTCGGAAAGACGTGCTGGTTAGGGTGCATTGGCCGTGCTGAATTCTCCCTCAGTGTACCCGAACAGACGCCGGAGTGTGGCGACATGGGGATTTTCACAGCAACCTCATTGCAGTGTTAATGTAAATCTACTTGCGACATTAATAAATAAATTTGAAACTTTAAGTGAAGTACATGCTAACCACACACAACATTAACTGTGAGAGCCATGCACTCACTCCTGCATCCAAAATGTCTTTGGCTTTAACCAATTGATGTTGATGACAGTTCAATTAATATGAGAATGATTAACTTAGAATCATAGAATCCCTACAGTGCAGAAGGAGGCCATTTGGCCCATCGAGCCTGCACAACAGTCCCACCCAAGCCCTATCCCCTTGACCCAACATTGCTAATCCCCCTCACACTATTTAGCATGGTCAGTCCACCTAACCCGCACATCTTTGGACTGTGGGAGGAAACCGGAGCACCCGGAGGAAACCCACGCAGACACGGGGTGAATGTGCAAACTCCACACAGACAGTGATCTCAGGCTGGAATTAAACCTGGGTCCCTGGCGCTGTGAGGCAGCAGTGCTAACCACTGTGTCACTTATGAAATATTCATTGTGCATTAAATGTATTCAACTTTACTCAAGGGCCATGGTTAGTGAACAAGCCTGATTTCAATCTTGCGGCCCACTGAGATGGAGCAGGGCCACTCAGGCAGCCCACTCACTAGGCTAGGTTGCCCATCGCTGCTGCAATCTGTTCTAATCGTGCTTTCGGACTGGAGTCCAGAGTGGCGTGTGCTTCGCTTCAATGATGCGTTTTTACTTTCACCACTGGCAACTTTGAAAAATAAATACACGCTGTCAAGTCTACCAAACGTTGAAAAAAAATGAAACCGACCAAGAGTGCCCTTTCAACCAGGGGAGTGTGTTTCCTTTGCAGTCACTCCCCCAGCCGACCTGGGTTCTCTGTGCGCGCACACCAGACAGATCGCCAGTCACCTCACACTGAGAAACCGCAGAAACTATGCAGCAATGTGGTGGCAGGATTGAGATTGAACTCATCAAAATGCCATCTGGCCGCACTGAACGACAAGCAGATGGCAAAATGCCAGCTTCAAGAGGTGCCAAATCTTTGGCAACGATCCAATCTATGAAAAAAAACCTGAAGTCCAGAAAGCAAAGCCAGAGGTTCTCGAGGAAATTCGGCGAAGGAAATTTGGCATGTCAGCTATGACTCTCACCACAGATGCACCATCGAAGGCATCCTTTCCGGATGTATCACAGCTTGGTATGGATCCTGCTCTGACTAAGACCGCAAGAAACTACAAAAGGGTTGTGAACGTAGCCCAGTCCATCACGCAAACCAGCCTCCCATCCATTGACTCTGTCTACACTTCCCGCTGCCTCGGAAAAGCAGCCAGCATAAATCAAGGACCCCCACGCACCCCGGACATTCTCTCTTCCACCTTCTTCCGTCGGGAATGAGGTCTGAGATCAGGTACCAACCAACTCAAAAACAGCTTCTTTCCTGCTGCTGTCAGACTTTTGAATGGACCTACCTCGCACTAAGTTGATCTTTCTCTACACCCGAGATATGACTGTAACACTACATTCTGCACCCTCTCTTTTCCCTCTCTATGAACGGTATGCTTTGTCTGTATAGCGCACAAGAAACAATACTTTTAATTGTGTAGTAATACATGTGACGATAATAAATCAAATAAAAAAAAGAAATGGAGGTAAAAGGACTATGATTGGGTATTTTGATCGGAATGTCTGGGTACAGCGACTGAAGATCAGATAATAAATCTCAGTGCTTCCTCTCATATGCTAGCGCCAATTCCCGAAAGCCCACTACCGTTTGCCGTCCACTTGAACGTTGATTGGCAGTGGGGGCAGGACGTCCATCTGCGCCATTGGAAAGAAGTCCCGTCCGGGCAGCACGGTGGTTAGCACTGCTGCCTCACTGTGCCAGGGGCCCAGGTTCGATTCCAGCTTTGGGTGACTGTCTGTATGGAGTCTGCACGTTCTCCCCGTGTCTGCGTGGGTTTCCTCCAGGTGCTCCGGTTTCCTCCCACGGTCCTAAGATACACGGGTTAGGCTGATTGGCCATGCTAAATTGCCCCTTAGTGTCAGGGGGATTAGCAGGGTAAATATGTGGGGTTATGGGGATAGGGCCTGCGTGGGACTGTGGTTGGTGTATTTGGGGTACAGTGTCTGTCCACAGTTGTGGAGTTTATTCTTTCATGGGATAGCATTTGTTGCCCATCCTTAATTGCCCCTTGAACTGAGTGGCGCGCCAGGCCAACTCAGAGGGCAGTGAAGAATCAACCACATTGCTGTGCGCCTGGAGTCACATGTAGGCCAGACCAGGTAAGGACGGCGGATTTCCTTCTCTAAAGGACATTAGTGAACCTGATGGGGATTTTATTTATGACGTTTGATGATAGTTTCAGGGTCACCATTACTGTGACAAGCTTAATTATTCCAGATTTTTTATTAATTGAATTTAAATTCCACCAGTGCCAGGGACCCAGGTTCGATTCCGGCCTCGGGTCACTGTCTGTGTGGAGTTTGCACATTCTCCCCATGTCTGCGAGGGTTTCCACCGGGTGCTCCGGTTTCCTCCCACAGTCCAAAGATGTGCATGTTCAGTGGATTGGCTAAATTGCCCCTTAGTGTCCAAAGGTGTGTCGGTTAGGGGGATTAGCAGGGTAAATGCGTAGGGTTATGGGGATAGAAATGGGCGGGTTGGGCCTGGGTAAGGTGCTCTGTCAGGGAGTCGGTGCAGACTTGATGGGCCGAATAGCCTCCTTCTGCCCTGTAGGGATTCTATGATAGATTCTCTGGTGATCTGCGTATTTCAGATGGGTGCAGCTACCTCGTGGGCTGCCCGACCTCGCTGTCCTCTCACTGTTACTCTACTCCAATGTTTTCAACGGGAAGCCCCTTTGATTTGATGTGGGGGTTGGGGGAGAGCTGCGGGAGGTGGGGGCTGCGGAGGAGGGAGACGCGATTAGAGATGGAGACCAAGAACAGAAAACACAAAAGTTAAAATATAAAACACTTGAGGTAAAATACTCACAAGCCTTTGTAGTTTCTTACTTCAAACATCTGCCCTCATTGAGTAAAGCTTTTTCATGCTACATCCTACAGGACAATGCTACACCGTGCTACATAAGGGACGATTCAATTCATCCCACTTACAGCCTTCTTGCCCCACTGTCCTGCAATTTGCCAAGCCTCCCTCTACAGCATCTTCCAACCTCACGACCTCTACCATTTCAGAGGGCAGCAGACGGAATGGGAACACAACCACCTTCAAATTCTTCTCCAAGCCCCACACACCCAACCCCACTTGGAAACAGGTAGACTTCAATGTCACAGGGTCAAAATCCTGGAATTCCCTCCCTAACAGCACTGTGGGTGTGCCTACACCTCAGGGGCTGCACCGGTTCAAGAAGGCAGCTCATCACCACCTTCTCCATGGCAAACAGGGATGGGCAACAATTGCAGGTCCAGCCAGGGACGCCCACATCCTCATGAAGGATTAAAAAAAATTTTTTTAAAGTTATTCTCAGCAACTCAGAGCCATTTGTGGCACAGAAGCAGTCCATTCAGCCCATTGAGTCCATGCCAGCTCCCCCACCCGCAGAGTAATCTAGTCAGTTTCACTCCCGTGCTCTCCCCCTTTAGCCTCGTGAGTTTATTTCCTTCAAGTGTCCATCCAATTTCCTTTTGAAATCAATGATTGCACCTGCTTCCAACACTTGCAGGCAGCAAATTCATAGAATCCTTACAGCGCAGAAGGAGGCTGTGGAAGTTGTAATGCTCAGATTTTAAAAAATCATGCCTTCTCTGTAACAGTTTGTGAGAATGTTATTAGTTGCAGACCTTCAAGGGAGTCTGTCTGCTTCAGACTTATCTTTTTCTGCCTAGGCCTCAAAACATTCTGCTTTTTGACCTTCACCGGAGGGTGAACAAGACCAGATTTTTTTTCCCATAACAAATACCAAAGGCGAGATATGGGGATATGCTATACAAATGAAGGATTAGCAGAAGTCAATTTTTCATTGAATGAGATAAGGCGAAAAGTCAGGATTTAATTGGCAAATATGCTTGTCAATGACAGATACGAAAAATCTCTTGTTCCTGATTTGCTGTAATTGACTCGAACGGCTGAGTTGTTTCTCTGTAACGTCAGAACCACTCCAGCCATTTCGATGGAGGGAGGGGGAGTTCTCCTTGTGCACAGGTAATTAAAGACCTTGCATTGGATGTTTGTATTAAGAGTCGACTATGTGTGCCTAACGTTGCTGGTACCCTGGATCTCTGACAAGGCCATTCGGCCCACCGACAACAATCCCACCTCGGCCCTATCCCTGTAAGCCCACGTATTTACCCTGCTAATCCCCCTGACACTAATGTTCAATTTAGCATGGCCAATCCCCCTAACATGCACATCTTTGGACTGTGGGAGGAAACCGGAGCACCCGGAAGAAACCCACGCAGATACCAGGAGAACATGCAAACTCCACACAGTCACCCGAGGCCAGAATTGAACCCGGGTCCCTGGCACCATGAGGCAGCAGAGCTAACTGCTGTGCCAGCATGCTGCCCATAGTTCCAGCTCATTACCCCTCGCTACATAAAAAACATTCTTCCATACATTCCTCTTGCTCAGGATCTTAAATCTGCGACCTGGCATAATCTTGTACGCCTTCATCACATCTCCCCTCAATCTTTTTTGGCTCCCAGGAGAACAACCCCAACCCAACGTGGTCTCTGGAACCATTCTGACAAATCTCCTCTGCACCCTCCCGAGAACCTTCACATTCTTCCTGAAGCGCAGTGACTAGAACTGGAGCCTAACCAAAGCTTTACGGAAGATTCAGCATGACTTCCCTGTTGGAGGTGCTCAATACCTCCACTTAGGAAGCCCAACATCCCATACACTTCGCTAACTCCTCTCTCAATATGTCCTGTTACCTTCAAAGATCAATGTGTCCCCGGTGTCACTTGTCTGTGCGCAGTCTCGTGAATTGTGCCATTAAGTCTTTGTTGCTTCTTGCTATTCCATCTGCCAAAATGCAACATTCACACTTCTCTTGTGTTCAATTCCATCAGCCACATGTCTGTCCATTCTGCCAGTCTATGTCCCGTCACAGGCAACTTGCATCATCCTCACTCCTCCAAGTTAAGTATTATCAGCAAAATTTTCTAATTTTACTCTGCACTCCCAAGGCATTTATATACGGCAGCAGAAGCAGTACTCCCTGCGCCGATCATTGGGGAACACCATCGTCCACCACCCATTTGTCCGAGAAACAACCATCTACTCACTGCCTTCTGTTATTAAGCCAATTTTTTAACCCATTGGAAACTGGCCTTGATTTTGTTAATGCGTGATACTTTGGCAAATGCTTCTTCGAAACCATATAAACAACATCCACCACATTCTCTCCAGCAATCTTTGTTATTTCAGTTATGGGGAGGTGACGGCCTAGTGGTATTATCGCAAGACTATTCATTCAGCTAATGTTCAGGGGACCTGGGTTTGAATACCGCTACAGCAGATGCAGGAATTTTAATTCAATAAAAAATAGCTGGAATTAAGGATCTACTGATAACCATTGTCAATTGTCAGAAAAACCCATCTGATTCATTAATGTCCTTTAGGGAAGGAAATCTGCCGTCTTTACCTGGTCTGGCCTACATGTGACTCCAGAGCCACAGCAATGTGGTTGACTCTCAACTGCCCTCCAAGGGCAACTCAGGATGGGCAATAAATGCTGGCCAGCCAGAGACACCCATGTCCCACAAATGAATTTTTAAAAATCAATTAGATGTGGACCCAACATCAATGACTGGGGAAAACCAATTCTAACCTGAAGGTCAGCTAGAGAAAGATGAGGAAGTCAATAACAACCAACACAGCGTCACCTATATGACTCACCCATCCTGCCACCAGGGAACCTGCGACCGGAGTGGGGGGAGGGGGGAGTCAATTTCAGCAGGACAGGAAGATTCCGCTGGCAGGAAGGACTGGAAAATCCAGTCCAATATCTCAAAGAGGCAGATGAAGCTCGAATAGGGCAACTGCAAAGTTTTCAATGACGATTTTGGGGCAATAAACAAAGCAGAATGATCGACCTAACCCAGCACTTTTCCACTGAACCCCATGCCCACATTCTACCCTTAACCCCGGTTATAGATTCCAAGCCTCCACTAGATACTTCCTTTGGCTTGACGTCACTGAGCTTGGGAGGCACCGTGGTTCAGTGGTTAGCACTGCTGTCTCACAGAGTCAGGGACCTGGGTTCAATTCGGGCCTTGGGTCACTGTCTGTGTGGAGTTTGCACATTCTCCCTGTGTCTGCGTGGGTTTCCTCTGGGTGCTCCAGTTTCCTCCCACACTCCAAAGATGTGCGGGTCAGGTTGATTGGCCATGCTAAATTGTCCCTTAGTGTCAGGGGGATTAGCAGGGTAAATACATGGGGTTACTGGGATAGGACCTGGGTGGGATTGTTGTTGGTGCAGACTCGATGGGCTGAACGGGCTCCTGTAGGGATTCTATTCAATGATCTTTCCCATGGGTAGGTCCTGTGTCTCTTACGTTTATTTGTTTCATATCCTCACACCCACTTCTTTCCCTTTGGGGGTTAGTGGAAGGAAGCTAATTACCAGCCTGTTGAATGATGTTGTCAATGCTCCTTCCGTGACCATAGAATCCCGACAGTGCAGAAGGAGGCCATTCGGCCCATCGAGTCTGCACCGACCACAATCCCATCCAGGCCCTACCCCCACATATTTACCCGCTAATCCCTCTAATCTACGGATCTCAGGACTCTAAGGGGCAATTTCTTTTTTAACCTGGCCAATCAACCTAACCCGCACATCTTTGGACTGCGGGAGGAAACCGGAGCACCCGGAGGAAACCCACGCAGACACGAGAAGAATGTGCAAACTCCACACAGACAGTGACCCGAGCCGGGAATCGAACCCGGGACCCTGGAGCTGTGAAGCAGCAGTGCTATCCACTGTGTTACCGTGCCGCCCCAACATGCCCTGGAGTGGGACTTGAACCCAGAGGCATGGGCAGCACCCACTCTGCCACAAAACCTCCTACATCGCATATGACCAAGAGTCTGCCATTACCGACAAACAGCTTGCTGATGATAATCTCACTTGGATGGAGTGATTTATTTCACTACGGCAAACTGGAGTCATATTTGTAACAAACCTCATTACCATCCAACTGAATTCCAGTATCACTCCTTGCCTCAAGGGAAAGAGAAAAGTTGCCATGTTGTCATAGCCAGTGGGCTAAGTGCTGCTCTCTTTTTCTGGTCCTATCTTAAGGAGGCCTTGCCAACGTTCAAGGATTGTAGACTGCGTGCTCCCCTTGTTGGACATGGGACAAAGGGCCTAATCAACAATCCATCACCTCTCAGTGCCCAAGGATTCTACAATTACCAAAAAAGAAAACGCTGGAAAATCTCAGCAGGTCTGGCAGCATCTGTAAGGAGAGAAAAGAGCTGACGTTTCAGGTCCAGATGGCCCTTTGTCAAAGCTGTTTTTTTTTGGGACAAGAAAGAAATGAAAGGTAGAGAACAGTAAAAAATTAAATAAAATAGAATGAAAACAAAAGGGGGCCGAGGTGGGGTAGAGCAAATCATCTGAAGTTGTTGAATTCGATGTTGAGACCGGAAGGCTGTAACGTGCTGAGCCGGAAGATGAGATGCTGTTCCCCCAGTTTGCGTTGAGCTTCACTGGAACATTGCAGCAGGCCAAGGACAGACATGTGGGCACGGGAGCAGGATCGTGTGTTAAAATGGCAGCAACCGGAAGGTCAGGGTCCTGATTGCGCACAGACCGAAGGTGCTCAGCAAAGCGATCACCCAGTCTACGCTTGGTCTCTCCGATAGAGGAGACCACATTGGGGGCAGCGAATGCAATAGGAAAAAGGTGCAAGTTAGACGCTACTTCTACAACTTTACTGACTGTCGGTCTCATGGGCAACTTGTCTCAGCTAGACAACCTCATGCTGAGGATGGACAACCCTGTTCCTTGCAACATGGGGCACTGGCGGGTAGATGGTGATGTAGTAGTAACGTCACTTGATTAGTAATCCAGAGACTCAGGTTTATGCTCTGGGTTCAAATCCCACCATAGAACATAGAACATTACAGCGCAGTACAGGCCCTTCGGCCCTGGATGTTGCGCCGACCAGTGGTACCAATCTAAAGCCCCTCTAATCTACACTATTCCAATCTCATCCATATGTTTATCCAATAACCATTTGAATGCTCTTAATGTTGATGAGTCCACTACTGCTGCAGGCAGGGCATTCCACGCCCTTACTACTCTCTGAGTAAAGAACCTACCTCTAACATCTGTCCTATATCTCTCACCCCTCAATTTAAAGCTATGTCCCCTCGTGCTAGCCAACACCATCCGAGGAAAAAGGCTCTCACTATCCACCCTATCTAATCCTCTGATCATCTTGTATGCCTCTATTAAGTCACCTCTTAACCTTCTTCTCTCTAACGAAAACAACCTCAAGCCCATCAGCCTTTCCTCATACGATTTTCCCACCATACCAGGCAACATCCTGGTAAATCTCCTCTGCACCCTTTCCAACACTTCCATATCTTTCCTATAATACGGCGACCAGAACTGTACGCAATACTCCAAATGCGGCCGCACCAGAGTTTTGTACAGTTGCAGCATGACCTCCTGGCTCCGAAACTCAATCCCTCTCCCAATAAAAGCTAACACACCGTACGCCTTCTTAACAACCCTATCAACCTGGGTGCCAACTTTCAGTGATCTATGCACATAGACACCCAGATCCCTCTGTTCATCCACACTACCAAGTATCTTACCATTAGCCCAGTACTCTGCATTCCTGTTACTCCTTCCAAAGTGAATCACCTCACACTTTTCCGCATTAAACTCCATTTGCCACCTCTCAGCCCAGCTCTGCAGCTTATCTATGTCCCTCTGTAACCTGCCACTTCCCTCTACACTATCTACAACTCCACCGACTTTCGTGTCATCCGCAAATTTACTAATCCATCCTTCCACGCCCTCATCCAGGTCATTAATAAAAATGACAAACAGCAGTGGCCCCAAAACAGATCCTTGCGGTACACCACTAGTAACTGAACTCCAGGATGAATATTTCCCATCAACCAGCACCCTCTGTTTTCTTACAGCTCGCCAATTCCTGATCCAAACCACTAAATCACCCTCAATCCCATGTGTCCGTATTTTCTGCAAAAGCTTACCATGGGGAACCTTATCAAACACTTTGCTGAAATCCATATACACCACATCAACCGCTTTACCCTCATCCACCTCTTTGGTCACCTTCTCAAAGAACTCAATAAGGTTTGTGAGGCACGACCTACCCTTCACAAAACCGTGCTGACTATCCCTAATCAAATTATTCCTTTCTAGGTGATTATAAATCCTATCTCTTATAATCCTTTCCAATACTTTGCCCACAACAGAAGTAAGGCTCACCGGTCTATAATTACCAGGGTTGTCCCTACTCCCCTTCTTGAACAAGGGGACAACATTTACTATCCTCCAGTCTTCTGGCACTGTTCCTGTAGACAATGACGACACAAAGATCAAAGCCAAAGGCTCTGCAATCTCCTCTCTAGCCTCCCAGAGAATCCTAGGATAAATCCCATCCAGCCCAGGGGACTTATCTATTTTTACCCTTTCCAGAATTGCTAACACCTCCTCCTTATGAACATCAATCCCATCCAATCCAACAGCCTGCATCTAAGTACTCCCCTCGACAACACTGTCCCTCTCCAGTGTGAATACAGACGAAAAATATTCATTTAGTGCCTCTCCTATCTCTTCAGACTCCACGCACAACTTCCCACTCCTGTCCCTGACTGGCCCTAATCTTACCCTAGTCATTCTTTTACTCCTGACATACCTATAGAAAGCTTTAGGGTTTTCCTTGATCCTACCCGCCAAAGACTTCTCATGTCCCCTCCTGGCTCTTCTTAACTCTTTCTTTAGGTCCTTCCTGGCTAACTTGTAACTCTCAAGCACCCTAACTGAGCCTTCACGTCTCATCTTAACAGAAGTCTCCTTCTTCCTCTTCACAAGAGATTCAACCTCCTTAGTAAACCACGGTTCCCTCACACGTCTGCTTCCTCCCTGCCTGACAGGTACATATTTATCAAGGACGCGTAGTAGCTGTTCCTTGAACAAGTTCCACATTACAATTGTGCCCATGCCCCGCAGTTTCCTTCCCCAACCTATGCCAGCTAAATCTCGCCTAATCGCATCATAATGCACCATGGCAGCTGGTGAAATTTAAATTCAACTAATAAAATCTGGACTGTTTCAGTAACTGTGACAATCACAACTATCATCATCGTAAAAAAAAACAATCTATCTGCACTTTAGGGAAGGAAATGTGCCAGATTTAACCTGGTCTGTGGTTGACTCTTAACTGCCCTCTGATATGGCCTTAGCAAGCCACTCAGTTCAAGGGCAATAAGGGATGAGCAACAAATGCTGGCCCAACCACAGACCCTCACATCCCATGAAATATATTTTAAAAACTGGAGGGGCTGGAATATGGCAGACAGGCCAGCCAACCCTCCCATTACCCAGACCTCAAAAGAACATTATTTCAAAGATTAGAAGCTGGCCTCCTCTCAACATCTCTGTCAAAGTGGAAGAAGGAGTTAATTTCCAAGGGCGCCTAATAATCAAATTCTTCGGAAGTCAAATTTGGTTTCTATCAAAACCTATTATCACTTAAAGAACAAAACCTGAGCTAAATTTAAATTCGTTTATTATAGATGAAACAAGATCTTGGGCAGCACGGTGGCACAGTGGTTAGCACTGCTGCCTCAAAGTGCCAGGGACCTGGGTTCAATTCCTGGCTTGGGTCACTGTCTGTGTGGAGTTTGCACATTCTCCCTGTGTCTGTGTGGGTTTCCTCCGGGTGCTCCGGTTTCCTCCCACAGTCCAAAGATGTGCGGGTTAGGTCAATTGGCCTTGTTAAATTGCCCATAGTATCAGGGAGCTTAGCAGGAGAAATACATGGGGTTACAGTGATAGGGCCTGGGTAGGATTGTTGTTGGTGCGGGCTCAATGGGCCGAATGGCCTCCTTCGGCTCTGTCGGGACTTGATTTATTGTTGTCACATGTATTAACATACAGTGAAAAGTATTGTTTCTTGTGCGCTACACAGACAAAGCATACCGTTCATAGAGAAGGAAAGGAGAGAGTGCAGAATGTAGTGGTACAGTCATACCTAGGGTGTAGAGAAAGGGATTCTATGATTCTCTGGGCAAATGGTCAAAATCGCAGTCCCTATGTGAGGTGCAAGATGATTTGGGAATCTAGGTAAATAAATGATTAAAATATGTCTGAAGTGCAAAAACAGAAAAGGATAATGAAATATTGTCCTCTAGGGAGCTGGAATATAAAAGGGATGATTCAGTAGTATAAAGACTTGGTCAGAGTATGGTTTTCAGTTTTGGGTACTGTACCTCAGGAAGGATATACTGATCTGGAAAAGGATATAGGACAGTGTGATTAGCAGGACAATAATTATCCAGACATTGATAGTACACAGGATGATTTGACACAGGTTTTTAATGTTGAGTTTATCTTCAGAAACAATCTTAGATTTTTTCTTAACACACTCGTGGGACATGGGCATCAGTGGCTGGCCAGCATTTATTGCCCATTCCTACTTGCCCTTGGAGGGCAGCTGGGAGTCAACCACTTTGCAGCGGCTCTGGAGCCACATGTAGGCCAGACCGGGTAAGGACGGCAGATTTCCTTCTCTAAAAGGACATTAGTGAACCAGATGGCTTTTTCCGACAATTGGCAATGGCCAATCAGTAGATTCTTAATTCCAGATATTTTTTATTGAATTTAAGTTCCACCATCTGCCGTGGTGGGATTCGAACCCGGGCCCCCAGAACATTAGCTGAGTTTCTGGATCAATGGTCGAGCGATAATACCACGAGGCCGTCGTCTCCCCATGAAAGTACGAGGACACCCAGGAGCATAACCATTGGCAACGGTTTGATTATTGTGCTGTGCGTTTAGTCACATACAGGGAGTGAGTTAAATAGGACAGCACAAAGCCATAGCATTGGGAGATGTGAATCAATAATGTTTCATCATGGCGGGAGGTTCAGTAAATACTCAGCTCACAAACAACCCCATCAGTGGAACAGAAGGTTATTTTCAAGTTTCTGACATCTAAATTTAACCCATTCAGCGGTGAATTAGGCAACACAAAAAAATTCCCCAGATGTAAATAGCAAACATCTACCTGGTATTTCAGATCAAACTGTTTCCACTCTTTCGCAGGCAAAAATTGCTGACTTCTCAGCGACGTTTGGAGGCAAAACTGATAACATCTCCAAAGTGAGCACACCACTAGCCTTTCGTGAGGGGGCGCTCGGGTTTTCTGCAACGCGGCTTTGCAAAGAGAGACGGAAACAGGAAGCAAGGCGAGTTTCAGAAGGTCTGGTTGGTGTCCTTTTCAAAAGGTTAAGGTGAGCAGATCTGTCTTTGGCTCTCCTGATGATTCTTTCCACCTTCGCTAAACTACTGATGGGCAATTAATGCTGGCCAGCCAGCCATGCCCATGTCCCATGAATGGATTTTTTAAAAAGTGCACTTCCACAGATGCTGACTGCCCTCAGATGGCCCATTCTCCATGGATAGTAAGGCTGTTCAACCACGAGAGGCATCACAACAGTGCCTGACGCAGGCCTTGTCACTGCCCCACTTGCATTTTCCGACGGGAGTCACTACTCAGCATTCAGGAGTGGGAATCCTGGCTGATTTAACTACATTTTAATAAGACCTTTTTTTATTCGTTCATGTGGCTGGGCCAGCATTTATTGCCCACTCCTGACTTTAACACAGCAGCTTGCTGCGCCATTTCAGAGGGCAGTTTTAAGAATCAACCACATTGCACATGTAGGCCAGACCAGGTAAGGACAGCAGATTTCCTTCCCTGAAGGACATTAGTGAACCAGGTGGGTTTTTCAGACAATGATGGTTATCAATGGATCTTTTGCAATTCTAGTTTCTTTACCGAATTCAAATCTTGCTGTCTGCCATGGCGGGATTCGAACCCGGGTCTTGGGAGCATTACCCTGGGTCTCAGGATTGCTAGTCCAGTGACAATACCGCGAAGCCACAGCTTCCATCCTTAATCCAGAACAATCCCCACCCCTCACCCGGCCAAGTTGCAGCAACAGGAGACCTGCTCTCAAACCTACACTAGTACAATGTCTTCAGCAAAGAGGACTGTCCGATCGTCTCCATACTCCAGTCCAGACGAGGCTAGGAGTCTTTTGGAAAGATGGAGGCTGAGGGGAGATCTGAGAGAGGTTTACAAAATTATGAGAGGCACAGACAGGGTGGGTAGTCAGAGGCTTTGTCCCCAGGGTGAAAGTGTCAATTACAAGGGGGCACAGGTTCAAGGTGAGATGGGGAAAGTTTAAGGGAAATATATGGGGGAAGTTTTTCACAGTTCATTTATTAGTGTCACAAGTAGGCTTATGTTAATACTGCAATAAAGTGACTGTGAAAATCCCCTCGTCGCCACGCTCCAACATCTGTTCGGGTACACTGAGGGAGAATTTAGCATGGCCGATGCACCTAACCAGCACATCTTTCAGACAGTGGGAGGAAACCGGAGCACCCGGAGGAAACCCATGTAGACACGGGGAGAATGTGCAAACTCTGCACAGACAGTGACCGAAGCCGGGAATCGAACCCAGGTCCCTAGAGCTCTGATGCAGTAGAGCTAATCACTGTGCCCACGTGCGGGTGCCTGGATCACTCTGCCAGAGGAGATGTCGGAAGCAGGCACATTAGCAACATTGAAGAGACATCTGGATGGGTGCATGAACAGGGAGGGAAGTGAGGGATATGGACCGAGTACAGGCAGAAAATGTTTTTTGTAGTTTAGTTAGGGCAACATGATTGGCACAGGCTTGGAAGGCCTATTCCTGTGCTGTACGTTTCCTTGTTCTTTGTTCTATCACTGGGAATTATATAAACACAATCCCAGAAGGAGCAGTGCGTGATACAGTGCATCAGTCTCAGTTATTCACTCAACTGGCTTTCTAACTCTTTTTGGAGATTTGGGATAATCATATGTCTGAGATAAGAAGAAATTAATGCTGGTTCTTTCACCATCAATATAGCCCGTATCGCTATATTGAATATTATTTTCCGAATGACTGAAATTGGAGTTGGGAGTCAACAGCACGCATGTGTAGGAAGTGCACAGTTTTAAGTGTGTGCATTTTGTTAGTTTATTGCCAGTAGATACTTACTTTCTTCATCAATCTTTAATTCCTCGTTGTTTTTGATTTTCTCCGCAATCTCTTTCTCATTAAACCCCTTGCTTGCCAGAAACTTGATCCGATACTCATCCCAGGACACTTGACCTACAGGAAGATGGTACAAGTTGAACGAAAAATTAGAAGCGTGCTTACAAAAAATTGCGTGGCACAAAACGCGCGGATAGTTTGGGGGGGGGGAAGAAATTAAACAGATTCTGCCCGAGGTGGAACTGGTCCCAAACCCAGAAATTACCGGAATTGCACCCTCTCTCTCTCTCTCAGCACCCACTCATTTCCTTCATCAGCAAAAAAAATTATTCTCTCTTTCATTTCTAAGCAAAATTTGCCTCCGTCGTCTTTCTCATCGAGCACATTCATCATCCTCTGAAGTAGCAGAAATGAATTAAAATGTGGCTGCCATTTTCCAGTCCCCCCACCGGGCCCTGCACGGCAGCTCACCATCAGTTGCCGGCAGTATTTTCCAGTCTGGCCAAGGTCTATGGTGTTTTGTATGCCTCGCCCACCCTGCCACCGGGAAACCTGTCACCGGAGAGAGGGGGGGGGGGGGGGGGGGGCAATGTTTCACTTCAGCAGGACTGGAAGATCCCATCGACGGAAAGGGCTGGAAAATGCTGCCTTGTATAATTTATAGTAGGTGCAACATCTCGGCTGTTAAACCCCACAAGAGGGCGGCACGGTGGCACAGTGGTTAGTGCTGCTGCCTCACAGCTCCAGGGACCCGGGTTCAATCCCCAGCTTGGGTCACTGTCTGAGTGGAGTTTTGCACATTCTCCCCGTGTCTGCGTGGGTTTCCTCCGGGTGCTCCAGTTTCCTCCCACACTCCAAAGATGTGCGGATTAGGTTGAATGGCCACGCTAAAATTGTCCCTTAGTGTCCCGGGATGCATAGGTTAGAGGGATTAGTGGGGTAAGCATGGAAATAGGGCCTGGGTTGGATTGTTGTCGGTGGAGACTCGATGGGCTGAATGGCCTCCTTCTGCACTGTAGGGATTCGATGATTTCTATGAATTAAAAGTTGACAGTGCAGTGACCAGAACAAACCTAGACAGAAATTCTCTCATTCCACTCCAAGCGCTAAAGATAAATTGGTTTCCAAAAGATTTCACGTTTCATTATTTGGCCAGATTGCTAATAGGGATTTGCAGACTTGATAGACTGTGACAAGCGACAAGTAACCTTTCCTTTACGTCCAGGAAAGCCATGTTTTTTTTCTTTTTATCAGGTGAGTGATGAATTCCCGGGCTCGTGCAGACGTCAGGGGGAGGGGAAGTTGGGGAAAGGAAATGAGTCACCTCGAGGAGATAAAGGTATTTTACTGATATCAAAGGCGACAGACGCTAATAGTTTCGATCAGCCTACTTGTTGCGGCTGAACTACTTATTGCAGCTGTCGTAAGGTTATCTATATAATGGCTTTAGCAAATTGAAATAGCCACCAAGCACTTCACAGTAACACCACCTAAAGTAGGACACCAAACCCGGTCTCCTTAACAAAGCAGGGATCTCCCTGCACCGAAAGCAACTTAGAGAAGGCTCACCAGGCTGACTGATGAGCTAAATCGAATCCCTACAGTGCAGGAGGAGGCCATTCAGCCCTTCGAGCCTACGCCAACAACAATCCCACCCAGGCCCTATCCCAGTAAACCCACATATTTAGCCTGCTAATCCCCCTGACACGCAGGGGCAATTTAGCATGGTCAATTCACCTAACCCGCACATCTTCGGACTGTGGGAGGAAACCCGGAGGAAACCCACGCAGACACAAGGAGAACTCCACACAGTCACTCCGGTTAGCACTGCTACCTCACAGCGCCAGGGACTCGGGTTCGATTCCCGGCTTGGGTCACTGTCTGTGTGAAGTCTGCACATTCTCCCCGTGTCTGCGTGGGTTTCCTCCGGGTGTTCCGGTTTCCTCCCACAGTCCGAAAGACCTGTTGGTTAGGAGCTTTGGCCGTGCTAAATTCTCCCTCAGTGTACCTGAACAGGCGCCAGAGTGTGGCGACTGGGGGATTTTCACAGTAACTTCACTGCGGTGTTAATGTAAGCCTACTTGTGACAATAGTAAATAAACTTTAAACCCGAGGCCGGAATTGAACCTGGGTTCTTGGCGCTGTGAGGCAGCAGTGCTAACCACTGTGCCACCGTGTTGAAGGGTTGTCGGATGAGGAAAGGTTGAGCAGGTTGGATCTACACTCATTGGAGTTGAGGAGAGTTGAGGGGGGGGGGGGCTTGACAGGGTAGATGCCGAGGAGGCGATTTCCTTTTTAGAGAAATCTCGAATTAGAGCGTATGGTTTCAGAATAAGGGGTCTCTCACTGAAGCCTGAGATGGAGGAATATTTTCCCTCAGAATCGGGTGTCTGTGGAATTCTGTTTCACGAAGACTGCTGGAGGCTGGGTCAGTGAATAAATTCAAGACACAGGTAGATCGATTATGGGAGTTAAGGGTTACGGAGGAGCAGACAGAAAAAAAAAAGCAGTTATGGCCACTATTAGATCCGCCATGATCGTATTGAATGGCAGAGCAGGGGCTCGAGGGGCTGAATGGCCTCCTCCTGTTCCTATTTCTGATGTTCTTAAACCTGCAAGGTGATACGAGGAGAGATGACTGGTTAGAGTTGGGTTTAATAGGGAGGCGAGGGAGATGTGGAGGTGAAACTGTTTCTGAAAAAGAACAACTTGCATTTATATAGAGCTTTATGATCAACGTCTGAAAGCACTTTGCAGCCAATGAGGTATTTTTGGGCTGCAATCATTGTGTAATGTGGGAAACACAGCAGCCAATTTGTGCACTGCAAGCTCCAACACTTACCAATACGTAATGACCAAAGAACCTGTTTGTCTGCTGTTCCTGATTGAGGAATAAATATTTGACTGGGACACTGGCGAGAACTCGCTCGCTATTCTCCGGCACAGTGCTGTGGGATCAGTTACATTCACCCTGAAGGCGGGTGGGGCCATGGTTTGAAGCCTCATTGGAAAGCTGGTGCTTACAACAGTGCGGCACTCCCTCAGTACGGCACTGGACCATCAGCCGAGAATTTTGGTGCCCAAGTCCTGGAGTGGGACTTGAACCCAGAACCTTGTCACTCAGAAGCCAGAGCCAAGGCTGACACAGGGAGGAAACGTAACTTTCGACCGAAGGAGGCAACTGAAAACCACCAGCAAAACAATGAAGGGCCAGCTTAGCAGAAATATTGCCTTCTTTGTCAAATATTTTCTTAAATTCATCTATGGAATGCGGACCTTGCTGGCGAGACCAGCATTTATTGCCCATCCCCAATTGCCCTTGAGAAGGGGGTGGTGAGCTGCCTTCTTGAATCCCTGCAGTCCCTGAGGTGTAGGTACACCCATGGCGCTGTTAGGGAGGGAGTTCCAGGATTTTAATAGGAAAGGAACAGCGATCTATTTCCAAGTCAGAATGGTGAGTGGTTTGGAGGGGAACTTCCAAAATGACACAGGAGGTTATTAAGTCGTGGCAAGGACTACCACAAACAGAAGCAGGAATGTTAAAAGGGAAATGAATAGATATTTGGGATTCATTTTGTAAAGGATACACAGAGGAGAGAAGGAGACTAACTGGATAGCCCTTTCAGAGAGATTGCACAGACACATTGGACTTCCTCTGAGCTGCACGATTCCGTACAACGCCCACCAAAATATTTTACAGGAAAATGCTCCTCCTTTAAAAGCAAAATACTGCCCACTAATGGGGCAGAATTTTACAGCCCCTCCCACAGGTGGAATCGTAGTATCATAGAATCCCTACAGTGCAGAAGGAGGCCATTCGGCCCATCAACAGTGCACCAACAACAATCCCACCCAGGCCCTATTCCCATCACCCCACATATTTGCTGGTTGGGTAGCGTAGCGGGCTGGGAAAATCACGCCCAAGGTGTTGCCTAACTGGGAGCTGGTGTGGATCAGTGAGCACAAGGGAGAATGGGGACTTGGTAGGAGTTGGGATGCAGGCAGCAGAGTTAGAGGTCGCCTCAAGTTTACAGAGAGTGGAAAGTGGAATGATCAATGATGAAAGTGGAAAGGATGCTTCCTCTTGTGGGTGAGTCCAGAACCGGTGATCAACCATGGTCATAATGAATGGCGGAGCAGGCTCGAAGGGCTGAATGTTTACTCCTGCTTCTAGTTTCTATGTAAGAAACTATTATCCGAGGTTGAATGGAACGTAGAATTTGAAACACAAACAAATCATCTTCTCAAATGGTGGAAGAGGCTCGAGGGGCTGAATGGCCTACTTGCGCTCCTATGTCATAGACTCAGAATCCCTACAGTGCAGAAGGAGGCCATTCGGCCCATCGAGTCAGCACCGACCACAATCCCACCCTATCCCCCTAATGCCACGTATTTACCCTGCTGGTCTCCCTGACGCTAAGGGGCAACCTAACCTGCTCCTCTTTGGACTGTGGGAGGAAACCGGAGCATCCGGAGGAAACTCACGCAGACACGGGGGAAGGACGTGCAAACTCCACACAGACACTGACCCGAGGCCGGAATTGAACCCGGATCCCTGGCGCTGCAGTGCTAAGCACTGTGCCACCGTGCCGCCCACCCCAAAATGTCTCCTTGCCATTGCAGAGTTCACTCACCGTCTCACAATCCTGCATGAAGTGAGTTTATCCCTGAACGAATAGGGAAACGTCCTGGACTTGTGTCTGCCTTTTTACATTTAGCCTTCATCGAATTATACGCTATTTACTAATTGCTGCTCCAAAGGGCCGAGATTAAGCTGGCTTGCATCGTGCAATGCAACTGTAAGAGCACAAACCACATCTAAAAAAGGATTTTGGTTTTTAAATCACGTGCATCTGCTGTCAATAATGATACCAGGGCTTCACCAGGGCTACCGTCACCGAACCCACTACTTTCACAGGACACACTTTCATGTGGTGATTAACTAAACCACTGTACATTCAATGTGATGCTATCTCAAGCGAGATGCGATTGTTCAGCTTGGATCAAAGATGTTCAGAACCACAACGGGCTTTGATAAACTAGGGCGAGGAGAAAGGGTTTCCACTGGCAGGAGGGCCGTTAGCCAAAGGACACAGGTACACGATAATAAGTGAAAGCAAAAATGCTGCAGGCGCTGGAAACCTGAGACAAAAACAGGAAGTGCTGGAAAAACTCAGCAGGTCTGGCAGCATCTGCGGAGGGTGAAACAGAGTTAACGTTTCGAGTCAGGATGACTCTTCCTCAGAGTTAAAGAGAGGGGGAGATGTGACGGATTTTATGCTGTACAAGAGGAGGTGGAGCAAAAATAGAAATGCAAAGGTGTGTGGAAGCTAGGAAAGGTTGCAACAAAGATGTGCAGGGCACAAGGCAGAGGAAGTGTTAATGGCAGCGTGAAGGACTGATAGTGGCATGAAGTCAAGACGGCAGAGTGTGTTAATGGGAGAACAAAGGTCAGTGCTCAGTGAGAGCGAAACCTAAGAACAAGTGACAGATGGCCCAGTGGGGGAAAGGAGGTAGTTTGCATTGGGACTGAAGAGTTTTGGATTTTTTAAAAAAGGAATCAAGGTGGAGGGGAAAGGTCACAGGTTAATGTTGTTGGACTCAATGTTGAGTCCCGAAGGCTGTAATGTGCCTAATCGGAAAATGAGATGCTTGCTCCTCCTCAGGTTTAGAATATTTTGCAAAAGGAGGAAGATGAGGATATTTTAAAATAAATAAAAGGTAGCATGTTCTGAGGATGTGGAGAGCACGCATTGGAAAGATGGTGGAAGCCAATTCAATGGTAACTTTCAAAAGGGACTCAGATAAAAACTGTGGCGGAGTGATATGGTAGTAATCCAATGTACACAGACTGCTCTGGGGACCAGGGTTCAAATCCCACTGGGGTAGATAGCAAAATTTGAATTCATTAAAAATCTGGAATTGAACTCTTAACAGTGACTATGAAACCACTGGCAATTGTCTACATGTGACTGGCCTATATTTGACTCCAGACTCTCAGTATTGTGGTTGATTCTTTTTAACTGCCCTCAATAAATGCTCTCCCAGCCATTTACGCCCACACCCAATGAACAGAAACTAACTATACGATCTCAAAACCACCATTCTCCGCCGCACAGGCATGATCCTGCTGACTACATCTCATTGAATATCAAGTTTCATGACGTTCCTTTGGAACAAATCGTGCCTTATGTGGAATGATATCCCACACATTTCAACGGTAAGAGTTGTTTTTCTCGGCGGCATGGTGGCACAGTGGGTTAGCACTGCTGCCTCACAGCGCCAGGGACCCGGGTTCAATTCCAGCCTCGGGTCCCTGTCTGTGTGGAGTTTGCACGTTCTGCCTGTGGGTTTCCTCCGGGTGCTCAGGCTTTTTCTTGGGTGGATTGTCCATGCCAAATCGCCCCTTAGTGTCTCAAGACGTGTAGGTTAGGGGGATTATTTGGGTAAATACGTGGGGGTTACGGGGATAGGGTCTGGTTTGGATGTTACGTTGGAGAGTCGGTGTAGACTCAATGGGTCGAATGGCCTCCTTCTGCACTGTAGGGAATCTGTTCTACGAGATGGGGAAAAGTTGTTGTCTAAGGCCTTTCGGCAGGAATTGTATAAAACCCCTCAGGTGAGTGTATACAGTGAACCAGATGGACCACAATTGCATTGAAGCACCTCTGATGAAGACAACTTCAATATCATTTGGAAATGTCTGTGATATTTGTTTGTGTTGAAGCACCTCAGAGTTGAACGTGATCTCTGGAGAAAACTTGAACATTATCGCACTCTGTGACGGCCATTTTGAAACGTTCTGTCATGTTCTTTCAGATATTTTAAGAATAAAATACACTTTTGCAAGACAATCTCAAAGCCACCATTCTAATCAGTTATCAGAGCCCAAAATGAGATTAAAACCGAGTAAACACAAAACAATCGCAGGACAGAAAGTAGATAAATCGTTATCCGACTTGCAGAGAGCAATACTGCAGCTGATTAACTGGAGTTAAAACACGCACTGCAACAGAAATGGAAACACTGAGATTTATTATCTAACCTTCAGTGATGCACGAGGCAGGATGAGGGGAGTGTTGTGATTCCTCTGATAAACACTGCTTTCAAACAGAAACAATCAGGAGGACTTGCAAATAGGCAAATGACACAAACAAACCTGGTATTTAGAAGAACAAACATTGAAGAATGCGTATAAATTCTAAAACAATTAATTGGAATCTTGACGTGACAGAATTAGTCACTGGATTAGCGACGGTTGCAAGTTCTGACAAAGGGTCATCCAGACTCGAAACGTTGGCTCTATTCTCTCTCCACAGATGCTGTCAGACCCGCCGAGATTTTCCAGTCTTTTTCTGCTTTTGTTTGTAATCTTGGTTGGCAGAGTGAGGGCAGGATTTTCCGTCCCCTCAGCGGCGTGTTTCTCGTGGTGGGAGGGGGCCGGCCATTGGATAGAGGCGGGATCCTTGAGTCAATGGGTCCTCCGTCCTCCACACTCTCTTCCGCCGGGGAATGCGCGGTGCGGGGGCGGTGTTGGTGGTTCCGGAAGATCCTGCCGGTGGGAATGGCCGGAGAATTTCGGCTTTGCAGTCGAGAAAATGGAGGACTAGAGAAGGATTTCTTACAAGACTGGAATTGAAAGTCATTCCAAGGGATTCAAAGCTGATTTAGTGGCGATGAACGTGGCCAAGTAGAGATGTAAAGGACGGTGGGCAGAATTTCCTGGTCTTGCCGCGGCAGATGTGGCAAAAATCTATTGGCTTCGACAGGACTGGAAGATCAGCAGTGTAAATGACCCCAATTTTTACCAAGGAGATGGGAGCAGGACACACGACCCACTAAGTGACCAGCACAGCTGCAGAATCCAGGGATTCCTGATCTGAATGGCCGGTCCTCATTTAAATAAATGTTCCCGGAATTCCGGGGGGGGGGGTGACAATTTGGAAGCCAGGGACTTATGGGGACAGCCCCAATCGCATCGATTATCATAGAATAGAATCATAGAATCCCTACAGTGCAGAACGAGGCCATTCGGCCCATCGAGTCTGCACTAACCACAATCCCACCCAGGCCCTATTCCCGTAACCCCACATACTTACCCTGCTAATCCCCTGACACTGAGGGAGAATTTAGCATGGCCAATCAACCTAACCCGTACATCTTTGGACTGTGGGAGGAAACCGGAGCACCCGGAGGAAACCCAGGCGGACACGGGGAGAATGTGCAAACTCCACACAGACAGTGACCCGAGGCCGGAGTTGAACCCGGGTCGCTGGCGCTGTGAGGCAGCAGTGCTAACCACTGTGCCACCATGCCAATTATGGCCTTGGGCCTCTTGTCATGGATAAGAAGCTCAGGTATGGCGTGAGCGTAACTCCTTTGACTGATCAGCAACTGCAGGGAGAGGTTGTAAACCCCTCAGCCACCATCACCGGGAGTGAAAAGCAGCTGGTTTGAGGGATGAACACAACAGCTCAAGCAACAAGTACCAGCGGAGTATCACAAAACAGCCTGTGACAGGCTTAAGATGCAGGGGGAGATCACCAAACTCTGATGTCAGAAACAAAACCAGAAAACGCTGGAAAATCTCAGCAGGTCTGACAGCATCCGTGGAGAGGGAATCGAGCCAACGTTTCGAGTCTGGATGACCCTTTGTCAGAGCTGTAGAGAACGAAAGAGAGCTTCGCTCTCCATGTTTCAGGAAGTGTTTTCACTTGCTCGGAGTGTTAGGTAAATTTGGTGAAGTTCAAAGCAAGCTCGAGGCACCGCATCTTACCGTCCTCCGTAGGTGCTGCCTGACCAGATAAGGATGCTTTGGAGAGTTTGCTTTCTGTTTAAAAGAAAGGGACAGAACAGACAGAGTTCCCGAAGATTTAAGAAACAGGGAATCATTGGAGTGTGCCTTGCTGGTGATAACTGTCTTTGGAAAATCATGGAAGTGGAACGAGTTTCGATAGACTTGGGAAGATTTAACCTGGCTTGGTGGGGAGAAGTGAACTTCTGCTCGAGAGGTGGGAATGAGTTCCTATAATGCTACACTGCTCGAAGCGTGGTGAACAGTAAAAGGGTTTTACAAGTTATGACAGCACTTTTTCTTCAGTTTTATGTACTGGTGGCCAGTTAATTGATGTTTGATCTGTGTTGGTTTTAGTTTGTTTGTTACAGTAAAAGTCTTATAATCTGGAATCTTGTTCTTTGGTTCTTTCCGTCGGTCGCTGAGAAATGAATCTTTTGTTTTTTTAAAGTTATCCGACTACTGCGGACCATTTAGCTCCATAAGCAATTCTTCTGAATATATTTCATCATTGGAGTGCATCACGGAACTATGAATATTCCAACTTCCATATATCCCAGTTAGAGCATCCCAAGAAACATAGGGAAAACGGACACTGAGCTAATGGAAAGATAAGGGAGAATGGTTAATGTCACAGGAGGTGGGTTTTAAAAAAGGAGGATGTTATAGGTGGAAGGTTAGGTAGAGAGGTTTAGGGAGGGATCTTGAATTCACAAATCAATCGCATTACCGTTTCCGTCAGGGTCTACAGCTTTGAAGTGTAGCTTGTTCTCCTCTGTGGCCTGTTGGAAATGCTCCTCGGTCTTTTCCATAATCCACCGCTGCATCTCACTCGCACTAATTTTCTTGTCAGCATTGGCATCAACCCTGAAGAACAGGAAGACAGAGAACGTTACTGTCTGACAGAAAACATTTCAGCTCTTTGGGTCATTGGCACGACAGCTTGTGGTCTTATATCAGTGAGGGATTCAAGGGTAATGGGGATACGGCTGGAAAGTGGAGTTGAGAACAATTGCGATCTCATGGAGTGGAGCAGATGGGGCGAATGGCCTACTTCTGCTCCTACGTCTTATGGGTACAGGAAGGCATCTGTTCGATTAGCTCTCTTGGTCAGTAAGGTGGCACAGTGATTAGCACAGCAGCCTCACAGCGCCAGGGACCCGGGTTCGATTCCGGCCTCGGGTCACTGTCTGTGTGGAGTTTGCACATTCTCCCCCACGTCTGCGTGCGTTTCCTCCGGGTGCTCCGGTTTCCTCCCACACTCCAGAGGTATGCAGGTTAGGTTGACTGGCCATGCTAAATTGACCCTAGTGTCAGGGGGATTGGCAGGGTGAATGTGTGGGGTTGCAGGAATGGGGCCTGGATGGGATTGTGGTCGGTGTGGACTCGATGGGCCGAAATGCCTCCTTCCGCACTGTAGGGATTTTATGATGATTCTCATCACAACCTATTGCTGCCCCCGGCTTCACTCATTAATTGGCACGTTTATCAGCGGACAGTATTTGTTTTTTAACCATATAAGAGAGGAACCCCCTTTCCCATCACCTTCAAAAAAATAGTTCGACCCTGATGTAGACAGAAGCAGTCAGGGTAAACAGCTAAGGACTTGAAGACGAATTGATACAAAAAAATTCCAAGTTTCTCGAGGAATGAGATGCCAAACATGGGTTTACGGCTGACAAGATTGAACAATGTATTATATTCAAAAACGTCCGTTGGGGAAGGGTAAAACTGGAGCTAATTTTTACTCCGTTCATTTACAGGGTGAAATGGGAGAAGCAGAGAAAACTCGCACCATGTCCCGTTCGCCCCTGTGCTCCCCGACCTCCATAGCTCCGAATCCAGCAAAGCACAAAATTCTCACTTTCTGGGGGTGCATTGTTACATCTTCTGAAGTTAGACCCCAACCAATGCCCTCCACCTGCGCATAATTACATTGATCGCATTCAGTTTTCCAGGCAAATTAAATTACCTTACTAAAATTACAAGCTCAACTTACAATGTCTAAGCTGTGTTGTACTTTTAGACATGTTGTACAATTTGTCTGTTTAGCTGGATGGTGCTTTTGTTTTAATAAGGCCTTGATTCTCCAAAGAGGGGCAAAACGTGCAATCCAGCAACTGGAACGATTTGTATTTATGTTCGAGAAACCAAGCTAGTTGCCTGGTGAGGACTGAACATCCCCTGACATTGGACCTCGGGCCTCCCCACACTGAAGGGCCAGACCAGTGCGCTCCCCTGGTTACGTGGGCAAGTCTTTGGATTCAGGAGCACTGGGTTTGGGCAGTGATCCTGGTCTCTGGGATGAGGGAGAGCCTCGCGAGTGAGCGATCGGGGTCCTGAAGGCAGGGGTCAGGGGCTGAGACGCAGGAGAATGCTTGGAACGAGAGATCAAGGGTTGCAATAGGAATTATATCTGTGGTAAACACTCTGCATATGTTTTTTTAAAAAAAAACATATGCAATATTCAGTAATGAATCGGATCCAATGATAGTGTTTAGAGGTAAAAAAAAGCTGCAAACACGTATTATTTCACACTATCATGTATAAGAATGGCACAATAGTTAAGAGCAGCACGGTGGCACAGTGGTTAGCACTGCTGCCCCACAGCGCCAAGGACCCAGGCTCAATTCCCAGCCTGGGTCAGTGTCTGTGTGGAGTTTGCGCATTCTCCCCATGTCTGCATGGGTTTCCTCCGGATGCTCCGGTTTCCTCCCACAGTCCGAAAGACGTGCTGGTTAGGTGCATTGGTCATGCTAAATTCTCCCACAGTGTACCCAAACAGGCGCCGTAGTGTGGCAACTAGTTTAAAGTTTATTTATTATTATTAGTCACAAGTAAGGCTTACATTAACATTGCAATGAAGTTACTGTGAAATTCCCCTAGTCGCCACAGTCCGTCACCTGTTTGGGTCAATGCACCAAACCGGCACGTCTTTCGGACTGTGGGAGGAAACCGGAGCATCCGGAGGAAACCCACGCAGACACGGGGAGAACGTGCAGACTCCGCACACACAGGGACCCAAGCTGGGAATCGAACCCGGGACCCACTGTGCTACCGTGCCGCCCTTATGCATGCTGAGAGTACTCTGTATAGTGTTGTTGGATTTTGTAAATCAAGAAATTCTGGTGAAGGAACTTCCACCTCTGAGGACTTATTACACTTATCTTCAAATCCCTCATTGGTCTGGCCCCTTTCAGAAACTCTGCAACAACCTCCAAGATCTCTGCCCTCCTCCAATTCTGGCCTGTTGTCCATCAATTTTAGTTGCTCCAACTCTCAGTTGAAGTGTTTCTTCAACTGCTTAACTCCTGGAATTCCCTCCGCAAACATCTCCACCTCTTTCTCCTTAATCTTGACGCTCTGTAAAACTCATCACTTTGACCATACCTCAGGTCACCTGTCGGGTATCTCTTGATGTGCCTCGGTGTCAAAGTTCTGTTTGATCCTCTCTGGACTACGCACCTTGGGATGTTTTACAACGTTACCAGTCACTATGTGAAGGCAAGCTGCTGTTCGGAGTCAACTGTAACGCGGTTGATATCACTCTCACCTTTGAGGCACAAATGTTTGGGTTCAAGTCCCACTCTGGGATTTGACACCCCAATGGCCCACTGAGGGAGTGCTGCACTGTCAGAGAGTGCCGTCTATCGGATGAGGTGCTGAACGAAATCCAACTGCCTGGCGGGGTGGAGTAAATGATCCCAGTAGGTGAGTTACCCCTGGTGTCCCAGTCAAGATTTATCGCCTAATCAACTTGGCAAAGAGCAGATTGCCTGCTGTTTGTGGGATCTTGCCGTGCGTGAATTGGTTGCCACATTTCCGACCTTACAACAATGACTAAGAGTTTAATTGGCTGGAAAGTGCTTCGAGATCATGTCCGGTGGCCGTGAAAACGGCAACATAAACCTCCGTGTTTTTCTAATTAGTGGCTCCTTCTCTACCCAGTGTAATTTGGAGTTGATTTCACCTGTGGAGTTGTTACACTTAGACCGAGGAGAGGACATGAAAAGATAAGGAAAAAATCTGCCACCCTTAAAAAAAATGCAAGAATGACCCTTTTGTAACACTGACAGACCCAATCAAAGCAGTGTCATATGGGATCTTTTCCATCCACAATACAGTGGCACAGAGCTTAGCACTGCTGCCTCACAGCGCCAAGGACCCGGGTTCAATTCCGGCCTTGGGTGATTGTCTGTGTGGAGTCTGCACGTTCTCCCCGTGTCTGCGTGGGTTTCCTCCGGGTGCCCCGGTTTCCTCCCACAGTCCAAAGATGTGCGGGTTAGGTTGTCCATGTTAAATGCATGGTTGTATGGGGATAGAGGGGAGAGGCCTGGGTGAGATGCTCTCTCAGAGAGTCGGTGCAGATTTGATGGGCCTAATGGCCTCTTTCTGCACTGTAGAGATTCTATGGTTCAGGCAGACCGGGGGGGGAGCCTCGCGACTCAGAGGCAAGTGTGCTCCCAGCTGAGCCACAGCTGACCCAGAACAACAGCTCGCCTATGTATATATATATATATATATATAGTGACTTTTCAGGCAGCAAGATTTGTATTTCCAGCATTTTCCGTTATCAGTGCAAGATAAATGAGGGCGTAAGGAAACCTTGCTCAAAACTGCAGCCAGGTAAAAGTACAAACCCAGAAGGAAACTGTCTGTGCTTTGTAACTACACCTTCATCTGGGTCCGCCGTGGGTGTAAAACACAAGGTGGCAACCACATAAAATCCACATCTTCATCATTCTTTCCAAAAATCTCAGTCTTCTGCCAGCCACTGTTCTCTTTTGATGTAGTTTCAGTGTTATTTTAATCAGTCCCTCTGTATCTCTTCCCCGCCACCCCCCCTCCACACACCGAAATCGAGTGAGTAGGCAGGGAACCTGTTTCCACATCTCTCTGAACGCTGATTATGAGCTTTTACCCCACTGCTGGCCACAGGTTACCCTTGCAGCAAGCAGACATCGAGATTTCCCTTGACTCTATCATTAGTAATTATACTGAAGGGGTTGAATCTGACATTAACTGCTCCTTTCGGCAGGGACTATTATTCCAACGTAGCAAATTTCCAATGTTGAGCAGACTTTTCCCATATCCTTCGTGTTTTGATGTTCACTATTGCTTGTTATTTGACTACACAGTTCAACTTCCCTTTGCTTCCTTTTTTTTGTATTCATTCATGGGACATGGGCGTTGCTGGCTGGCCAGCATTTATTGCCCCTGGGTAGGATTGCTCCATGCTCAGATCAATGGTAGGATAAAGCTACTGGTGTTACTTGGTCGAGAGGATACTGGGACGACTGTGTCCATTTTCACTCATTGACCATCCTGAATCAGCGAATCCCTACAGTCCAGAAGGAGGCCATTCAGCCCATCGAGCCTGCACCGACAACAATCCCACCCAGGCCCTATCCCCATAACCCCAGGTATTTACCCCATTCATCCCCTTGACACTAAGGGATAATTTAACATGGCCATTCAACCTAACCCGCACATCTTTCGGACTGTGGGAGGAAACCGGAGCACCCGGAGGAAACGCACACAAACATGGGGTGAACATGCAAACCCCACACAGTTACCCGAGGCCGGAATTGAACCCGGGTCCCTGGCGCTGTGAGGCAGCAGTGCTAAGCACGTTCCTCTGGTACACAGTGTACAAGAGACACAATGTCCCCGATACAATGAGGATCAGTGCACCACAGGAGCTTGACCCTGATTATTTTTGGAAGTTTACTTATTTATTAGTGTCACAAGTAGGCTGACATTAACACTGCAATGAAGTCACTGTGAAAATCCCCTAGTCGCCACACTCCGGCGCCTGTTCGGGTACACGGAGGGAGAATTTAGCACGGCCAATGCACCTAACCAGCGCGTCTTTCGGACTGTGGGAGGAAACCGGAGCACCCGGAGGAAACCCACGCAGACATGGGGAGAACATGCAGACTCCGCACAGACAGGGACGCAAGCCGGGAATCGAATTGTGAGGCAGCAGTGCCAACCACTGTGCCCCCGTGCCGCCCACTGTGCTGCCGTGCCACCCACTGAGCCCCCGTGCTGCCCATAGGGTGTTCAAAAGGAAATTAGTGGGGGACAAATTGGAGCTGTTCTGTAGCAAGGACATCAAAAACAGTTCTATTTGTTCTCTGCCGCTGGGGCTATTTTTAACATGTTGCTTTGAGGGGGGGGGGGGGGGGGGGGCGTGGCGTTACCAGCAAAACCTCTGGCCCTGTCGAGAAAAACAGGTGAAGAAAATAAGTCTCGGCACCTGAAAAGAACTTACATTTATATAGCGCCACGTGGAAAAAGCATCCCTCGGTACATGAGAGAGGACGATGGAAAAATCTAGCCAGTAGCAGAGCTGTAATACAGCATTCGACAAAAGTACTGATTCAACGGATGGAGGAGAGATTAGATAACAATTGACAAAGGCAACCGGGGGAGTGTGGGTGGTTTAATATAATGAACTCTCAACAGGGCAATTCAAAGCACAAATATAGATCAATAGCAGACATCCGAGGGTGGGGAAGATTTCAATGTTTAGAAAGTATTCTAATATCACACTTGTAAAAGTTTTATTGCCAGGAAATGTACTATTTCGAAACTAATATCTCTCTCAGTGCAAGCACTGAAATAGGGTCAAATGTATAAAAATGTCTTTCTCTTCCTGCAACATTCAACATTGTTTCCAGTGTTTGTGGAATCTTAACCAACTTGAATCATCTTTATACCATCGGAGTTTCCCAATGCTCTTAAAATGATCCCCCCCCCCCCCCCCCCCAATACAGCGACTTCCATCTCCCCAGACAGGACACGGACATCCACCGCCCCCCCACCCCCCGCCCTCCCCCGCACCAGACAGACACAGCCACTCACTCCCACACCCAGACACACACACACACAAGCACCCACTCCCCACACACAGACAGGCACACACACACAGACACACTCATACACTATCCTCAGTCTACAACGGAGTTTACGCGCTACAGACACAATCCCAGGAACAGTTTTCTGGTTAACAGTGGCTGTAAACGAGATATGAAACAGTCTGGATATCCGGGACAGCGTTCCGAGGAGATGGCTTCCTAGAATTTCCATTTAACAGTCCATTCTGGAGCAGTCTCCAAACAACCAAGCAGACAGGCTGTGGCCAAGTAGAATCATAGAATCCAAACAGTACAGAAGGAGGCCATTCGGCCCATTGAGCCTGCACCGACAACTATACCCCCCCAGCCCCTATTGCCATAACCTCACGTATGACCCCGCTAATCCCCCTAACCTACACATCTTGGGACACTAAGGGCCAATTGAGCATGGCCACTCCACCTAACCCGCACATCTTTGGCACGTTGGAGGAAACCGGAGCACCCGGAGGAAACCCATGCAGACACGGGGAGAACGTGCAAACTCCACACAGACAGCGACCCGAGGCTGGAATTGAACCTGGGTCCCTGTCACTGCGAGGCAGCAGTGCTAACCACTGTGCCGCCCCAGTGTGACCGATCGTTTAAAATGGCGACCGCTTGTCCATGCAGCTGCCTCACGCTTTGAGCCACGACATCTCGACGATCAGTGGTGGCAGAGAGGGAAGGAAGAGGAAGTACATCCCGAACTCCGGATCCCACTGCCGTGCGGGACATCCCACCTGCCCAGAGATCTGCAGTGGGTGGGTGGCGGGAGGGGGCCAGAATCGGCCCCGTTCAGTCACATGAAGACCCTCGGGGAGACGTTATCCTCCAATCAAGGGACAGCGTTGACAATGACCCTTCCTGGAAAGTGTAAATAAGAAACCCGGAACTATTTATTTTAAACGTTCAGCCAACACAGTAAAATAAACAGGATGTCAGTAAATGGTTTCACACTGAGACAGGGGACTGTGGCTGGAGGAGGAATAGCTGAGTAAGGATAAGTCAATTTAAAACCTCAGTGAAAAAAAAAAGTATGAATGAGCACGTTTTGTGTGGGTGGGGATAAAGTGCAGACGATAGCCAGGAATACATCAACTGTGGGGGAAAGTGATACCAAACAAAACAGCTCCAATCAGCAAGAAACAGAAATGAACCAGAAAGCGGTGTTGCTGTCTGCTACCGATGTCTCATTAATGCCGGGACCTGGAGCCAGAGGAAAAAACCGCATTGGGTTTTTGAAATTAATCATTTGTTTGTTCAGAAAACAACTGGGGGTGGTTGCCGGAATCGGGGAGCTGCAAGAGCTACATCCCCCCCCGCCTCTTCCCCCAACACCCCTGCCCTGATGTTACCCCCCCCCCCCCCCGGTCTGGACCCTGACTGCCTGGTGCTGAATCTGCAACTCGTCTCGTTGCACCTTTCCCCACCCCCCCGTCCTCAAACAAATGAGGATCCAAGATGGCGCCAGAGCGCGGTGACTTCTTGCAAGCGGTGTCCAGCATGCCTTCTAATTCTATCTTTTGCTCTTGTTCTATGCTTCTAAAATTTCATTACGTTCTGCACTCTCTCCTTCTCTATGATCCCTACGCTCTGTGTAGCGCGCAAGGAACAACACTTTTCACCGTATGCTAATGCATGTGACAATAATAAATCCAACCAAATCAAAATGGAGATTCTCGATCCTCCCCTCCTTCGTCTACAAAGGAATTTCAGTGTTTTTTTTAAATTCTGCAATGTCGCAAATTGGTGCCCTTGTGCATCAGTCGCTGAAAGTAAGCGCGCAGGTACAGCAGGCAATAAAGGCGGCAAATGGTATGTTGGCCTTCATAGCGAGAGTATCGAGTATAGGGATAGGGATGTTTTACTGCAATTGTATAGGGCATTGGTGAGGCCACACCTGGAGTAATGTGTGCAGTTTTGGTGTCCTTATCTGAGGAAGGATGTCCTTGCTATAGAGCAGTGGGTTCCCAAACTTTTTTCACTGGGCCGCACTTTCGGAATAAATATTTGCCCTCGCCACACCGAATCTTTTATTGATACATTAAAAAAAAACAACTCCTAGCAGTGCTTGATTCATAACATAGAACACAACTACTTTATAATATGATCATGGGACATCCAGAAAGTATAAAACAATCACTTTGGAAAAATATCTAATCCATGTTTAAATGTTTCTTTGATTGTCCTTGAATCTTCCCGCCACACTTGCCATCCTCTCTCGCCGCACCAGTGTGGCGCGCCGCACCCTTTGGGAACCACTGCTATTGAGGGAGTACAGTGAAGGTTTACCAGGCTGATTCCTGGGATGGCAGGCCTGTATATGAGGAGAGGCTAAGTCGGTTAGGATTATATTCACTGGAGTTTAGAAGAGTGAGAGGGGGGTCTAACAGGGTTAGACAGGGTAGATTCAGAAAGAATGTTCCCAATGGTGGGTGAGTCCAGAACTAGGGGTCATAGTTTGAGGATAAGGGATAAACCTTTTAGGACTGAGGCGAGGAGAAATTTCTCCACCGGAGTCATAGAGCAATACAGCACAGAAACAGACCCTTCGGCCCAACTGGTCCATGCCGAATATGGTGCCCTCCCAGCTAGTCCCAATTGCTCACGTATGGCCCATATCCCTCTAATCCTTTCACATCAATGTGCTTATCCAAATGCTTTGTAAATGTTGCTATTATACCTGCCTCAACCACTTTCTCTGGCAGCTCATTCCATATACGCACCGTCCTCTGCTTGAAGAAGTTGCCCCTCGGGTTCCTGTTAAATCTTTCCCCCTCACCTTAAACCCAAGCCTTCTAGTTTTCAATTCCCCTACCCTGGGAAAAGACTATGTGCGTTCTTCCTATCGATGTCCCTCATGATTTCATACACCTCGGTAAGGCCACCCCTCATTCTAGCCTGGCCAACCTCTCCCTATAACTCAGTCTCACGAGTCCTGGCAACATCCTCGTAAATCTTCTTCGCACTCTTTCCAGTTTATCAACGTCTTTCCTAGAACAGGGGGACCAAAACTGTACCCAATACTCCAAATGCAGCCTCACCAACGACTTATACAACTGTAGCACGGCAGACTCCCACAGGGAAATCAAAGCACAGGGAAGGCAAACATGATTGATGTTATGGAATGCGTGTGCGTTTCACACATGCACGCGTCACTCTAGGTATTGTCCCAGAGGTGAAAAGCGAATGTAATGACCCACTCCTTCTCCATTGAGAGGTTTCGCACTTTCTCAATATCCCTTCAGTTAGCCAGCTCGTGTCTGATCCGATCACCGGTTAAAAGAGTGACTCTCCCCGAGATATGCAGCAATGTCACTGGCCATGCAGCACATGCACAGGTAACCAGAGCAACACACCTGGTCATCAACAGAACAAAGATGGGTGAAGTGATTATGGGGCCCCAGGCTGATGGCATCCTGCTGCACTGCAGTGATTCCATTTGGCCCATTGAGTCTGCACTGACCCACCTTTTATTTAAATCTTACTCAGGCCTTATCCTTGGAACCCCAATATATTTACCCTGCTAATTCCTCCTAACCTACGCATCTTGGGACATTATGGGTTAATTTAGCATGGCCAATCCACCTAACCTGCACATTTTTGGAGCATGGAAGGAAACCGGACCACCCGGAGGAAACCCACGCAGACACGGGGAGAATGTGCAAACTCCACACAGACAGTGACCCAAGGCTGGAATTGAACGTGGGTCCCTGGCGCTGTGAGGCAGCAGTGCTGACCACTGTGCCACCCTGCTGCCCCATACCCTCTCACCATGGTCCATCTAGGGGGCGGGAATCCATGGGAAACCCCTTTGGGGACGACATGTTCCCAAGAAGGTTTGCCAAGAAATGTAAACGCTTAAACGTGACCAGTTTAGCCGGCTTATAGAGCCGGCTAAAACGTATAGAGGCACGCCAACACTGCTGTACTCAAAGAAACCAAACTGTATTGTATTTTGTGTAAAGTCAAGTTTGAAGTGTTTCTGAAAATTTTATGAATGAGGTGTAGTTCTTGGAAATAAAGAAGTGACGATAAAGGAAAGAATGGAAACAAAAGGTTTCTCCCAGTCACGCACCCGTAAAAAATGTATTCTTTCATGGGATGTGGGCATTGCCAACAAGACCAGCATTTGTTGCCCATCCATAATTGCCCTTGAACTGAGTATTTGGCTGGGCCATTGCAGAGGGCAGTTAAAAGTCAACAACAGTGCTGGAGGCTCGGTGGCACAGTCGTTAGCACTGCTGCCTCGCAGCGCCAGGGATCCGGGTTCAATTCCAGCCTCGGGTCACTGTCTTCGTGGAGTCTGCACGTTCTCCCCGTGTCTGCGTGGGTTTCCTCCGGATGCTCCAGTTTCCTCCCACACTCCAAAGATGTGCAGGTTAGGTTGATTGGCCATGATAAATTGCCCCTTGGAGTCAGGGCATTAGCAGGGTAAATATGTGGGGTGACGGGAATAGGGCCTAGGTGGGATTGTGTTCGGTGCAGACTTGATGGGCCGAATGGCCTCCTTCTGCACTGTCGGAATTCAATCATTCTACATGTAGGCCAGACCAGGTTAGGATGGCAGATTTCCTTCCCTAACGGACATTAGTGAACCAGGTGGGTTTTTACAACAATCCTGCTCTGAACCTCTATTCGTGAAGTCACGAAACCCATAGAACATTTAAAAAGTTGCAACAAGGTCAGCATTTCCAGGAATAATTTTGGATTAAGTCACTAACTGAATTGAAATTCCCCCCAGATGCCGAGGTGGGATTTGAACCCATGTTGTTGAATCATTGGGCATGCTTTGGATGACTCGCTCAGTAAGATTCTCAACATTAATGAACCAAATGAGTTTCTGTGACAATTGATGATAGTCTTATGGTCAGCATTACTGAGAGCATTAATTCCAGACTTCCACTAGCTGCTACCCTGGGATTTGAACCCATGTCCCCAGAGTGTTAGCCTGGATCTCCACATTACTGGACGTTACCGTTGTGCCATCAGGGTCCATGTGGGTCGGTAATCCCTTGTACCTTGTCCATGAGGACCCAGTCTTCATCGCCAGACATTTGGAGGGCGACTCAACTGAGCTGGATGCTATCCATGTCAGAAGCTGCTGCCTCACAAGATGATGCTTTGTGCAGTGCCGGTCAGCTGGGTTGAGGGTGCCTTGGTGCAGCCCAGGAGCCCTACCCTGGCTTGGCACTTCCTGCAGAGGAAGGCAGTGGGCTGAGACAGCGGGCAGCACGGTGGCACAGCGGTTAGCACTGCTGCCTCACGGTGTCAGGGACCCGGCTTGGGTCACTGTCTGTGCGGAGTCTGCACGTTCTCCCCGTGTCTGCGTGGGTTTCCTCCGGTTTCCTCCCACACTCCAAAGATGTGCGGGTTGGGTTGATAGGCCATGCTAAATTGCCCCTTAGTGTCAGGGGGATTAGCAGGGTAAATATGCAGGGGTTACAGGGATAGGGCCTGGGTGAGATTCTTGTCGGTGCAGACTCGATGGACCGAATGGCCTCCTTCTGCATTGTAGGGATTCTATGAATCCGTGAGAAGGTGCCAGATTCCACCTGCTATGGGTCTTCTTCTCAGCTCTTCCAGACAGTAAACCTCAAGAGAGTCACTGTTGTCAGGGGCAACCTCCTAGTTTGTTTGCCTTCAGCAACCATCGATACACAATCTTCCAGAGACCCAGCCCTCCAGAACAAACGGTTGAAATCCTATCAGGTTCGACCCTCCTCCAAACCCCCACCCGTCGGCCAGGTCACCTCAAAACAGACTTGAATCCCAAGAAATCAAAGTCCATCCTGCTTTTCCTGGTGTCTGGTTGTTTCTTTACAAGTTGCTGCTTGACATTGGAGTGAAGCCAAGTGCCAACGGGCAGAGTGCGTGGGACAGCGAGCGAGAGCGAATCCAGCTTTGCCATTCTAACATATCCACTGACCCAGAAACCACAGCAGGTGGCCAGCCCATGGTCAAACAGAACCGCTTCCAAATGGGCTTGAAGGTTTTCTTATCAGGGCACACAGCCAGCAAGAGTTTCATAGTCAATTTCTTTTAACTTTCTAAGAGATGTTACCTTTCTGCAAGTGTTTGAAAGCAGGCTGCCCCACCACAGAGCACAGCAATCTCTGACAGAGTGACGGCAACACTCACTTTCAGTCTGTGACTCAGGTTCCTTCTTCAATGTGTGTGCGCGTGTGTGCAGACTGGCACACACAGTGGCACACACAGGGGCACACACAGGGGCACACTAGACAGATTTCAGCTGAACAGTCTTTCCTGTCCCCAGATATTCTAATGTTAACAGTGCAGGACTCTAACAGGCAAAGCCAGCAACACTGACCTGGCTGAGGCAAGAGGGTATAATGGACCCTTTCCCCAGGTAAAATGCACTCTATTCAGTAAGGTACATTGCGTAACAGTTCAATTTGAACATCAAAAAAATGGAACTAAGTGCAGAGCAGCTCAGTTCCCTTCAACATTGCGTGCGACAGACTGAGTGACTTCACAATTCCAGGCAATATTTACAATACCAAATGTCAAACATCCCACCAGCCAGGGATTTCCCAAGAACTGGGATAACCACAAAGTGATTCACCGGAACCCAGAGAGAGCGTGTGGAGGCACAGAGAAGGAACGAGAGAAGGGGAAGGAAAGAGAGAGAAAGAAAAAGCAAGAGAGAAAGGGTGGGAAGGGGGAGGGGGACAGGAAAGCAGGAGGGCCCGGCTTGACGGAAGAGTGCAGGAAACGCGAGAGCGCGGGAGGGCACGGGCAAGGCGGAGGACACAGGAAAGCGGGAGGGCGCAGGAAAGGGCAAGGCGGAGGACACAGGAAAGTGGGAGGGCGCAGGAAAGGGCAAGGCGGAGGACACAGGGAAGCGGGAGGACAAGGGATGGGATGAGCGTGGAATGGGGCAAGGCGGAGGACACAGGGAAGCGGGAGGACACAAGACAGCCAAAACTACCGGTCATCTCAATACATTTTCCACATTCTCTTTCAAGTTTAGCCACTGTTGGAACGTAGGAAACGTGGCAACCAATCCATGCCCAGCTCTTCTGTGAAATAGTGCCACGGGATCTTTTACAGCCAATGGAAGAGGAAGGCTGGACCTTGGTTTAATGTCTGATCCAAAAGACAGCACCTCAGACAATGCAGCACTCCCTCAGTACTGCACGCGAGGGCCAACCTCAAGCTTGGTGCTGCCGTGGGATTTGAGCCCAGACCCTCGGGACTCCGAGGCGAGTGCGCTGCACTGCGGGGAAGGGGGTGAAGGCCGATAGCTGTATCTAAATGCTTGCCACAGTGGAGAGCATGGAGCAGCCCAGCAGCAACTTGGCACAGGGCCTTGCTGACAGGGGCTTCCCAGGTTCACAGGGGGGGTCCGTCAATCGGGGCATCACCGTGGGGGAGTGGTAGCGACTGCATGGCGCACGAATCCCCTTTTCTTTCTCGCGAGGGGAAGGCATCAATCCTGTCCCCGACCTCTTCCACCAAAATGGTGGCCTTGCTGTTGCCCTCCAGCCACCCATGCCAAGCTGGTGAAGCCAGACCTCTAGGGCCCAGAACTACTCGAGGCCCCCCCCCCCGCAAGCTGGAGATCAGCAGTCTCCAACCAGCCATGCTGCAGCTACTGAGAGACCATCTAATAGGAGCACTCGGAGAGATACAGCCAGGACCTCGGAGAATGCCCAAGCATACTCAGTTTAACTTTATATGCACTGTTTAATGATTTCTTTGATAAATTCGCAGTTGATGCTGGTATTCTGTGGTGAACTGTGGGAGGAACCAAGTCGTCACAGTGGCCAGTGGGAAGGTGAGTCAGAGTGAACGGGGAGGTGTAATTGCAGATTCTTCTCATGAATAATCTGATCACGTCGCTCCTTGGCTGAAAGGTCTGTGGCCTCCACTTCCTCTCACACTTCCTCCTCCTCTGCAGGCTTCTGCTGGTGAGCCTGGTCCCCGTGGGCCTGGAAGCAACTTCGGTCAGCACGATACTTTAAGAGCATCCAATAACATCCGTGCCCCAGGCCAGGGTGACCCTGGGTAGACTGAAATTTTAGCCAATGATAGGAATCCTGCAAATGGGGCAGACATTGAGGATAAACAAGCAGGTGAATGAGCCGGCATCATCACGATCGGGAGGGACATCATGGTGCCTTTAAGCAGCGCTGGTGGTGGGTGGGGAGAAGTGGAGGAGTCCTTCTTGACATTTAATGTCACATTCAGCTGCATGAGGTTAAGACAGTACTTTTACCAGAGTGGGGAGTTCCAAAGCACATTGATCCACACCATGTTGTCAGTGTTCATTGGCCACATGCTTCCTCCGCCTGTCGGGCATGTTTGCAAACATCTTGGACCCCATTTAGAAACCTTAGCTAGCCACATGCTAGAATCCCTACAGTGCAGAACAGGCCATTCAGCCCATCGAGTCTGCACTCTCTCTCTGCCAGAGTATCTTATCCAGGTCCCCTTCCCCCGCCCTATCCTCATAAACCCGACACATTTCCCAAGGCCAATCCCCCCCAACCTACACATCTTGGGACACGAAGGGGCAATTTCCCACGGCTAATCCATCTAACCAGCACGTCTTTCGGGCTATGGGAGGGAACCAGAGAACCCGGAGGAAACCCACGCACACACGGGGAGAATGCGCAAACGCCACACAGACAGTGACCCTGAACAAAAATACCCACCGACGGGCCCCAAGCTTATCCAATTGTACTTTCTATTTTTGTCCTACAGTTAGCCTTATTAGCTCACGGATCTATGCTTCAGATTAATGCGTTGCTATAGCGCCAGCATTTATTGCCCATCCCAAATTGCCCTCGAATTGAGTGGTTCGCTGGGCAATTTCAGAGGGCAGTTAAGAGTCAACCACATTGCGGTGGCTCTGGAGTCACATGTAGGCCAGACCGGGTAAGGATGGCAGATTTCCTTCCCTAAAGGACATTAGTGACCCAGATGGGAGTTTTGAAAATCAACAATGGTCATTTTTTAAATTGAATTTAACTTTCACCACCTGCCAAGGTGGGATTCGAAGAATCCCAGAGCATAACCCTGGGTTTCTGAATCACTAACCCAGTGACAATACCACAAACCCATGAGTCACACACAAGCTCAGATTTCCTCTACGACGCAAGGTCGATTATTCAACAGAAAACATTGAACGCCCAGATAACACCTGAAGCTTCAAAATACACAGTTCAACTCTTCCCCCTGGTGGAGAAGACGAGAGAAAGAACTTTCATTTCCATAACACGTTTCATGGGAAGTCTCAGGGATTCCACAGCCAATCGACCTTTGGCTGTTTGTACGTAAGACATGATGTGGAGATGCCGGCGTTGGACTGGGGTAAACACAGTAAGAAGCCTCACAACACCAGGTTAAAGTCTAACAGGTTTATTTGGTAGCAAACGCCACTAGCTTTCGGAGCGCTGTAACTTGATTTTGTGTCTCTGTGCCCTGTTTGAGAGCAGATTTCCACTCCATCTGACGAAGGAGCAGTGCTCCGAAAGCTAGTGGCATTTGCTACCAAATAAACCTGTTGGACTTTAACCTGGTGTTGTTAGACTCCTTACTGTGTATGTAAGACAGACAGACACACACGGACACACAGAGGCCAGTTTGCACACAACAAGTCTCCATGTTCAAAAATGAATTAAATAACAAACAGATCTGTTTTTTTTCCCCCCAGCGGGGCTGGTGGGAGAATAAACATTGACAAGGACACAGGGAGAAGACCAGTTTGTGTGAGAATGTGTGGACGGGGCTTACTTACCCTGCCTACTGTCATTGCTGCTCCTGCCTTTGATTTGTTGTCAGATTTAAACTGCACTAGAAAAGGAGAAACTCATTACAGGAGAGGTGACTCGATCTCGGAGATGTCAGCGGTGTTGGACTGGGGTGGACAGGTTGAGAGGTCACACGGCACCATGTTATAGTCTAACAGGTTCATTTGAAATCACAAGCTTTCGTGGTGACTTCACCGGACGAAGGAGCAGTGCTCTGGAAGCTTGTGATTTCAAATAAATCTGTTGGATTATAACCTGGTGTCGTGTGACCTCTCACCTAGATCTCCCTGAAGGCTGCTTTCTTCGAAGTCATGACGTGATTGGTGATTCCAAATAAACCTGTTGAACTTTAACCTGGTGTTGTGAGGCTTCTTACTGTCCTTCGCGGTCAGCAGTCATAGAACCCTACAGTGCAGAAAGAGGCCATTCGGCCCATCGAGTCTGCACCAACCACAATCCCACCCAGGCCCTATCCCCATATCCCTACATATTTACCCACTAATCCCTCTAACCTATGCATCCCCGGGATGCAAAGTGAGCGCCCATGGTTTGCTGCTGGCTGTGAATTGTAGGCCACTGCCACTTATTGCCCATCCCTAGTTGCCTGAGGGCAGTCAAGAGTCAACCACATTGCTGTGGCTCTGGAGTCACATGTAGGCCAGACCAGGTAAGGACGGCAGATTTCCTTCCCTAGAGGACATTAGTGAATCAGATGGGTTTTTCCGACAATGGTTCACGGATTCTTAATTCCAGACAGTTTATTGAATTCAAATTGCCGTGGCGGGATTTGAACCTGGCTCCCCAGAACATTAGCTGAGTTTCTGGATTAATAGTCGAGCGACAATACCACTCGGCCATTGCCTCCCGTCTGTTAGTTGTGTTCAGAGGAGGACAGAAGGTGGAGTTGGCCATTTTCCCACACGGTGAAGTAAGGGGCTGTTTTCTCAACACATTGCGCCATCCTCTTCCGATTACCAATCCTCCCAAAACCGTTTGCCCACACATGTTGAAATTCAGCATTTGGAGCACGGTCCCAAGTCCTTTCTCATTTTAGCAATGACAGGGCGAGTGTAGCGGGGGCAATTTTCCCAGGAAGTGGGGCAAAGAAATTTGGGAAACTAGGGGGCGTGGGAAGCCACGCTGGGATGGGCTCCATAATGGATAAGCATCTCCTGAAAAGTTTCCCCAGAGACCAACTTCCCACTCACTCCCAGCCAGCCAATTAGTGGGGTTACAGCCTCACTATGGGCCAATTTGTGCTGGGGGCAGTATTTCCCCACCTTGCCTGTTTCCTCCCTCCCTCCCCCACCACCACCACCACCACCACTGCGCGCAGATGCAGCCAGCTCAATTCCGTCAACCTCCTGGTGGCTAACCAGGGTGTGGAGATGCCGGCGTTGGACTGGGGTAAACACAGTAAGAGTTTTAACAACACCGGGTTAAAGTCCAACAGGTTTATTTGGTAGCAAATGCCATGAGCTTTCGGAGCGCTGCTCCTTCGTCAGATGGAGTGGAAACCTGCTAGCCAGGTCAGCGCCAGTGGCTTCCTGCCCCAGTGAGAGGGCCGCAGGGGATGCAAGGCCGCAACCCTGTCCGTTACTACCCTACAAAAGGCCTTCCCTCTCCACAGCATGATGGCCCAGCCAGCTTCGATCCACGTGAATCTACTGGCAATGCAGCTGACTGAGGAGGTCTCCACGTTGCGACACCCTCACGATCGCCTGCCTCGACACCACCCAGCTTTCCCCAGTGGGTCTGGTAAAATAACAAGACCAGGATTGTCTTACGAACATGTTAAACCTTTGTCCACAGTGATCAGTACATAGGGACACGTACTGGAGTAGGCCATACAGCCTGTCGAGCCCACTTCGCCATTCAATAAGATCATGGCTGATCTGTGGCCCAACTCCATGTACCTGTCCTCGGCCCATATCCCTCGATACCGTTGCTCAATAACAATGGGCGGGATTTTATGGCCTCGCTCGTCCCGAAACCATAAAATACCGCCTGAGGACAGCGGACTTCCCCATTGTCCGCTCCTCACCCGCTCCGATTCCCATGGCAGGCGGGGCGGGAAAGGTCCGGCCGTAGTTTCTATCTCAAACTGAAACATCAGAATTGAACCAGCATCCACCGTTGTTTGAGGAAGAGAGTTCCAAACCTCCCCCACTCTCTGCGTGTAGAAGTGTTTTCGAACATCTCTCCTGAATGGCTTGGCCTGAATTTTTAGATGGTGATCCCTGGTTCTCGAGCCCTGAACGAATGGAAACAGTTTATCCTCATTCATCCTCTCCTGTAAATATTTTGCAGACTTCGACCAGATCACCCGTCAACCTTCTGAATTTGAGAGAATAAAGGCCTAATTTGCCTAATCTCTCCTCGTAACTTAATCCCTGAAGTCCAGATATTCTTGTAAATCTGCGGTGAACTTCCTCCAGGACCAAAGCTTCCTTTCTAAGGTGTGGTGTCCATATCTGCTCACAGTACTGTGAGTCTGGCCGAACTAGGGTTTTATACAACCTCAGCATAACATCTACATCCCTATACTGCAGCCCTTTCGATATGAAGGCCAGCAGTAGGCGGCACGGTGGCACAGTGCTGCCTCACAATCACAGCGCCAGGGACCCAGGTTCGATTCCTGGCTTGGGTCTCTGTCTGTGCGGAGTTTGCATGTTCTCCCCGTGTCTGCGTGGGTTTCCTCCGGGTGCTTCGGTTTCCTCCCACAGTCTGAAAGACGTGCGGGTTAGGTGGATTGGCCATGCTAAATTGCCACTTACTGTCAGGGGCACTAGCTAGGGTAAATGCATGGGATTATGGGGATAGGGCCTGGGTGAGATTGTGGTCGGTGCAGACTCGATGGGCCGAATGGCCACCACCTGCACTGCAGGGATTCTATGATTCATTCTGTTGGTCTTCTGAACTCTTTGCCGCAGCTGCTGTCCTCAAATCAGTGAGCACATAGGGTTAATTCTATAGGATCAGTGAGCACACACCCACAACATTCAAAAACACCCCACAACATTCCAAATGAATCACCCCGCAACATTCCAAATGAATCACCCCGCAACATTCCAAATGAAACACCCCGCAACATTCCAAATGAATCACCCCGCAACATTCCAAATGAATCACCCCGCAACATTCCAAATGAATCACCCCGCAACATTCCAAATGAATCACCCCGCAACATTCCAAATGAAACACCCCGCAACATTCCAAATGAAACACCCCGCAACATTCCAAATGAAACACCCCGCAACATTCTAAATGAAACACCCCGCAACATTCCAAATGAATCACCCCGCAACATTCCAAATGAATCACCCCGCAACATTCCAAATGAAACACCCCGCAACATTCCAAATGAAACACCCCGCAACATTCCAAATGAATCACCCCGCAACATTCCAAATGAATCACCCCGCAACATTCCAAATGAATCACCCCGCAACATTCCAAATGAATCACCCCGCAACATTCCAAATGAAACACCCCGCAACATTCCAAATGAAACACCCCGCAACATTCCAAATGAAACACCCCGCAACATTCCAAATGAAACACCCCGCAACATTCCAAATGAAACACCCCGCAACATTCCAAAAGAAACACCCCGCAACATTCCAAAAGAAACACCCCGCAACATTCCAAAACCATCAACAACATTCCAAAAGAAACACCCCGCAACATTCCAAAACCATCAACAACATTCCAAAACCATCAACAACATTCCAAAAGAAACACCCCGCAACATTCCAAAAGAAACATCGAGCAACATTCCAAGAAACACCCCGCAACATTCAAAAAGAAACACCCCGTAACATTCCAAAAGAAACACCCCGCAACATTCCAAAAGAAACACCCCGCAACATTCCAAAAGAAACACCCCGCAACATTCCAAAAGAAACACCCCGCAACATTCCAAAAGAAACACCCCGCAACATTCCAAAAGAAACACCCCGCAACATTCCAAAAGAAACACCACGCAACATTCCAAAAGAAACACCCCGCAACATTCCAAAACCATCAACAACATTCCAAAAGAAACACCTCGCAACATTCCAAAACCATGAGCAACATTCCAAAAGAAACACCTCGCAACATTCCAAAACCATCAACAACATTCCAAAAGAAACACCTCGCAACATTCCAAAACCATGAGCAACATTCCAAAAGAAACACCTCGCAACATTCTAAAACCATCAACAACATTCCAAATGAAACACCTCGCAACATTCCAAAAGAAACACCCCGCAACATTCTAAAACCATCAACAACATTCCAAATGAAACACTCCATAACATTCTAAAACCATCAGCAACATTCCAAAAGAAACACCTCGCAACATTCTAAAACCATCAACAACATTCCAAATGAAACACCTCGCAACATTCCAAAAGAAACACCCCGCAACATTCTAAAACCATCAACAACATTCCAAATGAAACACTCCATAACATTCTAAAACCATCAACAACATTCCAAAAGAAACACCCCGCAACATTCTAAAACCATCAACAACATTCCAAATGAAACACTCCGCAACATTCTAAAACCATCAAAAACATTCCAAATGAAACACTCCGTAACATTCTAAAACCATCAAAAACATTCCAAATGAAACACTCCGTAACATTCTAAAACCATCAACAACATTCCAAAAGAAACACCCCGCAACATTCTAAAACCATCAACAACATTCCAAATGAAACACCCCGCAACATTCTAAAACCATCAAAAACATTCCAAATGAAACACTCCGCAACATTCTAAAACCATCAACAACATTCCAAATGAAACACTCCGTAACATTCTAAAACCATCAACAACAATCCAAATGAAACACCCCGCAACATTCCAAATGAAACACCCCGCAACATTCCAAAAGAAACACCCCGCAACATTCCAAAAGAAACACCCCACAACAGTCCAAAAGAAACACCCTGCAGCATTCCAAAAGAAACATCTCGCAACATTCCAAAAGATACACCCCGCAACATTCCAAAAGAAACACCCCGCAACATTCCAAAAGAAACACCCCGCAACATTCCAAAAGAAACACCCCGCAACATTCCAAAACCATCAGCAACATTCCAAAAGAAACACCCCGCAACATTCCAAAACCATCAACAACATTCCAAAACCATCAACAACATTCCAAAAGAAACACCCCGCAACATTCCAAAAGAAACATCGAGCAACATTCCAAGAAACACCCCGCAACATTCCAGAAGAAACACCCCGCAACATTCCAAAAGAAACACCTCGCAATATTCCAAAAGAAACACCCCGCAACATTCCAAAAGAAACACCCCGCAACATTCCAAAACCATCAACAACATTCCAAAAGAAACACCCCGCAACATTCCAAAACCATCAACAACATTCCAAAACCATCAACAACATTCCAAAAGAAACACCCCGCAACATTCCAAAAGAAACATCGAGCAACATTCCAAAAGAAACATCTCGCAACATTCCAGAAGAAACACCCCGCAACATTCCAAAAGAAACACCCCGCAACATTCCAAAACCATCAACAACATTCCAAAACCATCAACAACATTCCAAAACCATCAACAACATTCCAAAACCATCAACAACATTCCAAAAGAAACACCCCGCAACATTCCAAAAGAAACATCGAGCAACATTCCAAGAAACACCCCGCAACATTCCAGAAGAAACACCCCGCAACATTCCAAAAGAAACACCTCGCAATATTCCAAAAGAAACACCCCGCAACATTCCAAAAGAAACACCCCGCAACATTCCAAAACCATCAACAACATTCCAAAAGAAACACCCCGCAACATTCCAAAACCATCAACAACATTCCAAAACCATCAACAACATTCCAAAAGAAACACCCCGCAACATTCCAAAAGAAACATCGAGCAACATTCCAAAAGAAACATCGAGCAACATTCCAGAAGAAACACCCCGCAACATTCCAAAAGAAACACCCCGCAACATTCCAAAACCATCAACAACATTCCAAAACCATCAACAACATTCCAAAAGAAACACCCCGCAACATTCAAAAAGAAACACCTCGCAACATTCCAAAAGAAACACCTCGCAACATTCCAAAAGAAACACCTCGCAACATTCCAAAAGAAACACCTCGCAACATTCCAAAAGAAACACCTCGCAACATTCCAAAAGAAACACCCCGCAACATTCCAAAAGAAACACCCCGCAACATTCCAAAAGAAACACCCCGCAACATTCCAAAAGAAACACCCCGCAACATTCCAAAAGAAACACCCCGCAACATTCCAAAAGAAACACCTCGCAACATTCCAAAACCATCAACAACATTCCAAAAGAAACACCTCGCAACATTCCAAAACCATGAGCAACATTCCAAAAGAAACACCTCGCAACATCCTAAAACCATCAACAACATTCCAAATGAAACACCTCGCAACATTCCAAAAGAAACACCCCGCAACATTCTAAAACCATCAACAACATTCCAAATGAAACACTCCATAACATTCTAAAACCATCAGCAACATTCCAAAAGAAACACCTCGCAACATTCTAAAACCATCAACAACATTCCAAATGAAACACCTCGCAACATTCCAAAAGAAACACCTCGCAACATTCTAAAACCATCAACAACATTCCAAATGAAACACCTCGCAACATTCCAAAAGAAACACCTCGCAACATTCCAAAAGAAACACCCCGCAACATTCTAAAACCATCAACAACATTCCAAATGAAACACTCCATAACATTCTAAAACCATCAGCAACATTCCAAAAGAAACACCTCGCAACATTCTAAAACCATCAACAACATTCCAAATGAAACACCTCGCAACATTCCAAAAGAAACACCTCGCAACATTCTAAAACCATCAACAACATTCCAAATGAAACACTCCATAACATTCTAAAACCATCAACAACATTCCAAAAGAAACACCCCGCAACATTCTAAAACCATCAACAACATTCCAAATGAAACACTCCGCAACATTCTAAAACCATCAAAAACATTCCAAATGAAACACTCCGTAACATTCTAAAACCATCAACAACATTCCAAATGAAACATCCTGCAACATTCTAAAACCATCAACAACATTCCAAATGAAACACTCCGTAACATTCTAAAACCATCAACAACAATCCAAATGAAACACCCCGCAACATTCCAAATGAAACACCCCGCAACATTCCAAATGAAACACCCCGCAACATTCCAAATGAAACACCCCGCAACATTCCAAATGAAACACCCCGCAACATTCCAAATGAAACACCCCGCAACATTCCAAATGAAAGACCCCGCAACATTCCAAATGAATCACCCCGCAACATTCCAAATGAAACACCCCGCAACATTCCAAATGAAACACCCCGCAACATTCCAAAAGAAACACCCCGCAACATTCCAAAAGAAACACCCCACAACAGTCCAAAAGAAACACCCCGCAGCATTCCAAAAGAAACATCTCGCAACATTCCAAAAGATACACCCCGCAACATTCCAAAAGAAACACCCCGCAACATTCCAAAAGAAACACCCCGCAACATTCCAAAAGAAACACCCCGCAACATTCCAAAACCATCAGCAACATTCCAAAAGAAACACCCCGCAACATTCCAAAACCATCAACAACATTCCAAAACCATCAACAACATTCCAAAAGAAACACCCCGCAACATTCCAAAAGAAACATCGAGCAACATTCCAAGAAACACCCCGCAACATTCCAGAAGAAACACCCCGCAACATTCCAAAAGAAACACCTCGCAATATTCCAAAAGAAACACCCCGCAACATTCCAAAAGAAACACCCCGCAACATTCCAAAACCATCAACAACATTCCAAAAGAAACACCCCGCAACATTCCAAAACCATCAACAACATTCCAAAACCATCAACAACATTCCAAAAGAAACACCCCGCAACATTCCAAAAGAAACATCGAGCAACATTCCAAAAGAAACATCTCGCAACATTCCAGAAGAAACACCCCGCAACATTCCAAAAGAAACACCCCGCAACATTCCAAAAGCATCAACAACATTCCAAAACCATCAACAACATTCCAAAAGAAACACCCCGCAACATTCAAAAAGAAACACCTCGCAACATTCCAAAAGAAACACCTCGCAACATTCCAAAAGAAACACCTCGCAACATTCCAAAAGAAACACCTCGCAACATTCCAAAAGAAACACCTCGCAACATTCCAAAAGAAACACCCCGCAACATTCCAAAAGAAACACCCCGCAACATTCCAAAAGAAACACCCCGCAACATTCCAAAAGAAACACCCCGCAACATTCCAAAAGAAACACCTCGCAACATTCCAAAACCATCAACAACATTCCAAAAGAAACACCTCGCAACATTCCAAAACCATGAGCAACATTCCAAAAGAAACACCTCGCAACATCCTAAAACCATCAACAACATTCCAAATGAAACACCTCGCAACATTCCAAAAGAAACACCCCGCAACATTCTAAAACCATCAACAACATTCCAAAAGAAACACCCCGCAACATTCTAAAATCATCAACAACATTCCAAATGAAACACCTCGCAACATTCCAAAAGAAACACCCCGCAACATTCTAAAACCATCAACAACATTCCAAATGAAACACTCCATAACATTCTAAAACCATCAACAACATTCCAAAAGAAACACCCCGCAACATTCTAAAACCATCAACAACATTCCAAATGAAACACTCCGCAACATTCTAAAACCATCAACAACATTCCAAATGAAACACTCCGTAACCTTCTAAAACCATCAACAACATTCCAAAAAAAGCACCCTGCAACGTTCTAAAAACATCAAAAAAATTCCAAATGAAACACCCCGCAACATTCCTAAAGAAACACCCCGCAACATTCTAAAACCATCAACACTCCAAATGAAACACCCCGCAACATTCCTAAAGGAACACCCCGCAACATTCTAAAACCATCAACAACATTCCAAATGAAACATCCTGCAACATTCTAAAACCATCAACAACATTCCAAATGAAACATTCCGTAACATTCTAAAACCATCAACAACATTCCAAATGAAACACTCCGTAACATTCTAAAACCATCAACAACATTCCAAATGAAACACCCCGCAACATTCTAAAACCATCAACAACATTCCAAATGAAACACCCCGCAACATTCTAAAACCATCAACAACATTCCAAAAGAAACACCCCGCAGCATTCTAAAACCATCAACAACATTCCAAAAGAAACACCCCGCATCATTCCAAAAGAAACACCTCGCAACATTCCAAAAGAAAGAAACACCTCTCAACATTCCAAAAGAAACACCCCGCAATATTCCAAAAGAAACACCCCGCAACATTCCAAAAGAAACACCTCGCAACATTCCAAAAGAAACACCTCGCAACATTCCAAAAGAAACACCTCGCAACATTCCAAAAGAACCACCCCGCAACATTCCAAAAGAAACACCTCGCAACATTCCAAAAGAAACACCCCGCAACATTCCAAAAGAAACACCCCGCAATATTCCAAAAGAAACACCCCGCAACATTCCAAAAGAAACACCTCGCAACATTCCAAAAGAAACACCTCGCAACATTCTAAGAAATACCCTGCAACATTCCAAAAGAAACACCTCGCAACATTCCAAAACCATCAACAACATAAGACATAAGGCAGCAAATTAGAGGAGTAAATTGGAAGGAGGTATTCTCGGGGAAATGTACTGAAGAGAGGTGGCAGTTTTTCAAGGAATGTCTGTTGAGAGTTCTACAGGACAACGTTCCGAGCAGACAGGGTGGAGTTGGTAGGTTAAAGGAACCATGATGCACGAAAGCTGTGCGGGACCTAGTCGAGAAGAAAAAGAAAGCATACAAAAGGTTCAGAGAGCTTGACAAAGATAGGGATCTAGATGAGTATACGGCTTGTAGGAAGGGACTAAAGGAGGAAATTAGGAGAGCCAGAAGGGGTCACGAGAAGGCCCTGGCAGGTAGGATTAAGGAGAACCCCAAGGCGTTCTATAAATATGTGAAGAGTAAAAGGATGAGACGTGAAGGAATATGGCCTATAAAAGGTGAAGGCGGGAAAGTCTGTACGGAACCAGTAGAAATGGCAGAGGTGCTTAATGAGTATTTTGCCTCGGTTTTCACAGAGGAGAAGGACCTGGGTGCATGTACTGCGGGCTTGCGGTGGACTGAAAAGATTGAGTATGTGGACTTTAACAAAGAGGTTGTGCTGGAATCTTTGAATGGCATCAAGATAGATAAGTCGCCGGGTCCGGATGGGATGTACCCCAGGTTACTGTGGGAGGCGAGGGAAGAGATTGCAGAGCCTCTGGCGATGATCTTTGCGTCATCAATGGAGACTGGAGAGGTGCCGGAGGATTGGAGGATTGCGGATGTGGTTCCTATTTTCAAGAAGGGGAATAGGGATAGCCCAGGAAATTACCGACCGGTGAGTCTAACCTCAGTGGTTGGTAAGCTGATGGAGAAGATCCTGAGGGACAAGATTTATGAGCATTTAGAGAGGTTTAGTATGCTCAAGAATACTCAGCATGGCTTTGTCAAAGGCAGATCGTGCCTTACGAGCCTGGTGGAGTTCTTCGAAAATGTGATTAAACACATTGACGAAGGGAAAGCGGTAGATGTGGTTTATATAGATTTTAGCAAGGCGTTCGATAAGGTCCCCCATGAAAGGCTACTAGAAAAAGTGAGAGGGCATGGGATCCAAGAGGCTGCTGCCCTGTGGATCCAGAACTGGCTTGCCCAAAGGAGGCAGAGAGTGGGTATAGGTGGGTCTTTTTCTAAATGGAGGTCGGTCACCAGTGGTGTGCCCCAGGGATCTGTTCTGGGAAACCTTGCTGTTTGTCATTTTCATAAATGACCTGGATGAGGAAGTGGAGGGATGGGTTGGTACGTTTGCCGACGACACGAAGGTTGGTGGGGTTGTGGATAGTCTGGAGGGATGTCAGAAGTTACAGAGGGACATAGATAGGATGCAAGACTGGGCGGAGAAGTGGCAGATGGACTTCAACCCAGATAAATGCGTAGTGGTCCATTTTGGCAGGTCAAATGAGATGAAGGAGTACAATATAAAGGGGAAGACTCTTAGTACTGTAGAGGATCAGAAGGACCTTGGGGTCCGGGTCCATAGGACTCTAAAATCGGCCCCGCAGGTGGAGGAGGTGGTTAAGAAGGCGTATGGCGTGCTGGCCTTTATCAATCGAGGGATTGAGTTTAGGAGTCCGGGGATAATTATGCAGCTATATAAGACCCTCGTCAGACGCCACTTGGAGTACTGTGCTCAGTTCTGGTCGCCTCATTACAGGAAGGATGTGGAAAAGATTGAAAGGGTGCAGAGGAGATTTACAAGGATGTTGCCTGGATTGAGTGGCATGCCTTATGAGGATAGGCTGAGGGAGCTTGGTCTTTTCTCTTTGGAGAGACGTAGGATGAGAGGAGACCTAATAGAGGTATATAAGATGTTGAGAGGCATAGATCGGGTGGACTCAGAGGCTTTTTCCCAGGGTGGAAATGGCTGCTACGAGAGGACACAGGTTTAAGGTGCTGGGGGGTAGGTACAGGGGAAGTGTTAGGGGGAAGTTTTTCACACAGAGGGTGGTGGGCGAGTGGAATCGGCTGCCGTCAGTGGTGGTGGAGGCAAACTCAATAGGGTCTTTTAAGAGACTCCTGGATGAGTACATGGGACTTAATAGGATGGAGGGTTATAGGCAGGCCTAAAAGGTAGGGATATGTTCGGCACAACTTGTGGGGCCGAAGGGCCTGTTTTGTGCTGTAGTTTTCTATGTTTTCTACCTCGCAACATTCCAAAAGAAACACCCTGCAACATTCCAAAAGAAACACCCCGCAACATTCCAAAACCATCAACAACATTCCAAAAGAAACACCCCGCAACATTCCAAATGAAACACAACACAACATTCCAAAACCATCAACAACATTCCAAAAGAAACTCGCCGCAACATTCAAAAACCATCAACAACATTCCAAAAGAAACACCCCGCAACATTCCAAATGAAACACCCTGCAACATTCCATAAGAACCATCCCGCAACATTCTAAAACCATCAACAACATTCCAAAAGAAACAACCCGCAACATTCCAAAACCATCAACAACATTCCAAATGAAACACCTCGCAACATTCTAAAACCATCAACAACATTCCAAAAGAAACACCCCGCAACATTCCAAAAGAAACACCTCGCAACATTCCAAAAGAAACACCTCGCAACATTCCAAAACCATCAACATTCAAAATGAAACACCCCGCAACATTCCAAAAGAAACACCCCGCAACATTCCAAAACCATCAACACTCCAAAAGAAACATCTCGCAACATTCCAAATGAAACACCCCGCAACATTCCAAAAGAAACACCTTGCAACATTCCAAAAGAAACACCTCGCAACATTCCAAAAGAAACACCTCGCAACATTCCAAAAGAAACACCTCGCAACATTCCAAAACCATCAACATTCCAAATGAAACACCCCGCAACATTCCAAAAGAAACACCCCGCAACATTCCAAAAGAAACACCCCGCAACATTCCAAAAGAAACACCTCGCAACATTCCAAAAGAAACACCTCGCAACATTCCAAAAGAAACACCTCGCAACATTCCAAAAGAAACACCTCGCAACATTCCAAAAGAAACACCTCGCAACATTCCAAAACCATCAACATTCCAAAAGAAACACCCCGCAACATTCCAAAAGAAACACCTCGCAACATTCCAAAAGAAACACCTCGCAACATTCCAAAACCATCAACATTCCAAAAGAAACACCCCGCAACATTCCAAAGGAAACACCCCGCAACATTCCAAAAGAAACACCCCGCAACATTCCAAAAGAAACACCCCGCAACATTCCAAAAGAAACACCCCGCAACATTCCAAAAGAAACACCCCGCAACATTCCAAAAGAAACACCCCGCAACATTCCAAAAGAAACACCCCGCAACATTCCAAAAGAAACACCCCGCAACATTCCAAAAGAAACACCCCGCAACATTCCAAAAGAAACACCCCGCAACATTCCAAAAGAAACACCCCGCAACATTCCAAAAGAAACACCCCGCAACATTCCAAAAGAAACACCCCGCAACATTCCAAAAGAAACACCCCGCAACATTCCAAAACCATCAACATTCCAAATGAAACACCCCGCAACATTCCAAAACCATCAACAACATTCTAAAAGAAACACCCCGCAACATTCCAAAACCATCAACAACATTCCAAAAGAAACACCCCGCAACATTCCAAAACCATCAACAACATTCCAAATGAAACACCCCGCAACATTCTAAAACCATCAACATTACAAAAGAAACACCTCACAACATTCCAAAAGAAACACCCCGCAACATTCCAAAACCATCAACATTCCAAATGAAACACCCCGCAACATTCCAAAACCATCAACAACATTCTAAAAGAAACACCCCGCAACATTCCAAAACCATCAACAACATTCCAAAAGAAACACCCCGCAACATTCCAAAACCATCAACAACATTCCAAATGAAACACCCCGCAACATTCTAAAACCATCAACATTACAAAAGAAACACCTCGCAACATTCCAAAAGAAACACCCCGCAACATTCCAAAACCATCAACAACATTCCAAAAGAAACACCTCGCAACATTCCAAAAGAAACACCCCGCAACATTCCAAAACCATCAACAACATTCCAAAAGAAACACCCCGCAACATTCCAAAACCATCAACAACATTCCAAAAGAACCACCCCGCAACATTCCATAACCATCAACAACATTCCAAACGAAACACCCTGCAACATTCTAAAACCATCAACATTCCAAAAGAAACACCCCGCAACATTCCAAAAGAAACACCCCGCAACATTCCAAAAGAAACACCCTGCAACATTCCAAATGAAACACAAAGCAACATTCCAAAAGAAACACCCCGCAACATTCCTAAAGAAACACCCCGCAACATTCCAAATGAAACACAACGCAACATTCCAAAACCAACAACATTCCAAAAGAAACTCGCCGCAACATTCCAAATGAAACACAATGCAACATTCCAAACCATCAACATTCCAAAAGAAACACCCCGCAACATTCCAAAACCATCAACAACATTCCAAATGAAACACCCCGCAACATTCTAAAACCATCAACATTCCAAAAGAAACACCTCACAACATTCCAAAAAAAACACCCTGCAACATTCCAAAACCATCAACAACATTCCAAAAGAAACACCCCGCAACATTCCAAAAGAAACACCCCGCAACATTCCAAAAGAAACACCCCGCAACATTCCAAAAGAAACACAACGCAACATTCCAAATGAAACACCCTGCAACATTCCAAAACCATCAACATTCCAAAAGAAACACCCCGCAACATTCCAAATGAAACACCCCGCAACATTCCAAAACCATCAACAACATTCCTAAAGAAACACCCCGCCACATTCCAAATGAAACACAACGCAACATTCCAAAACCATCAACATTCCAGAAGAAACACCCCGCAATATTCCAAAAGAAACACCCCGCACCATTCCAAAAGAAACATCCCGCAACATTCCAAAAGAAACACCCCGCAACATTCCAAAAGAAACATCCCGCAACATTCCTAAAGAAACACCCCGCAACATTCCAAATGAAACACAACGCAACATTCCAAAACCATCAACATTCCAAAAGAAACACGCCGCAACATTCTAAAACCATCAACAACATTCCAAAAGAAACACCCCGCAACATTCCAAAAGAAACACCCCGCAACATTCCAAAAGAAACACCCCGCAACATTCCAAAAGAAACACCCCGCAACATTCCAAGACCATCAACAACATTCCAAATGAAACAACCCGCAACGCTCCAAAGAAAAGTCAATCCGCCTTATTTCCCAATGTTGATGGATCCTTTAAAAAAAATTTCCAGGATCTGGATCTGCATTTTAGCCGGTTCTTCTTTGGGCCATAACCCATCAATGTACCAAGTTTTGTTGGAATCTGTCCATTACTTTCCCAGATATATTGTTTGCAGACAAACAGATGAACAAACAAGGTTGAAAGCATTCCCGCTGCTTGATTTCAGTGGGGTCAGTGACTGCAAAGCCAACAAACTAGCTCAAACTTCATGGTCAGAACATACATCTGCAACTGAAGAACGCCAAGATCTCATTCAGCGACCTTCAACATTAAAATGTGAGCGCAGTTTAAATTATTCATTAAAATGACAGGTATTAATTGGTCCCCAAACACTTCAATGAGACATTCACTGAAACATGCTACAGGAACCCTGGCTGTTGGTGGCTCTGTGACCACTTCTCCTCAACTCACACTCACATGTATTACGACCTGGAACACCTAGATAACAAGGACACCTATGCCCGACTCCTATTTATTGACTACAGCTCAGCCTTCATCACTATTATTCCCACGAAATTCATCTCCAAACTCCATGGCCTGGGCCTCGGCACCTCCCTCTGCGACTGGATCCTGAACTTCCTAACTCACAGACCACAAACAGCAAGGATAGGCAACAACACCTCCTCCACGATCATCCTCAACACCGGTGCCCCACAGGGCTGTGTTCTCAGCCCCCAACTGTACTCCCTAAACACCGATGACTGTGCGGCCAAATTCCCCTCCAATTCGATTTTCAGGTCTGCTGATGACATCACCGTAGTGGGTCGGATCTCAAACAATGATTAGACAGAGTATAGGAATGAGATAGAAAATCTGGTGAACTGGTGCAGCAACAATAATCTCTCCCTCAATGTCAACAAAATGAAGGAGACTGTCATCGACTTCAGGAAGCGTAAAGGAGAACAGGAGATCGAGAACTTCAAGTTTTTAGGTGTCCAGATCACCAACAACCTGTCCTGGTCCCCCCATGCTGAACTATAGTTAAGAAAGTCCACCAATGCCTCTACTTTCTCAGAAGACTAAGGAAATTTGGCATGTCAGCTACAGCTCTCACCAACATTTACAGATACACCACAGAAAGCATTCTTTCCGGTTATGTCACAGCTTGGTGTGGCTCCTGCTCTGCCCAAGACTGCAAGGAACTACAAAAGGTCGTGAATGTAGCCCAATCCATCACGCAAACCAGCCTCCCATCCATTGACTGTGTCTACACTTCCCGTTGCCTCAGCAAAGCAGCCAGCATAATTAAGGACCCCACGCACCCCGGACATTCTCTCTTCCACCTTCTTCCGTCAGGAAAAAGATACAAAAGTTTGAGGTCACGTACCAACCAACTCGAGAACAGCTTCTTCCCTGCTGCCATCAGACTTTTGAATGGACTCACCTTGCATTAAGTTGATCTTTCTCTACACCCTAGCTATGACTGTAACACTACATTCTGCACTCTCTCATTTCCTTCTCTATGAACGGTATGCTTTGTCTGTATAGCGCGCAAGAAACAATACTTTTCACTGTATGTAAATACATGTTAAACTTCTCACTGTGTTTACCCCAGTCCAACGCCGGCATCTCCACATCGTAAATACATGTGACAATAATAAATCAAATCAAAATCAAACTCCATTAGAAGCTTCATGTATGGGTCTGCGTCCTACAATGCGGTTGACACCTTTTGCCGCTGCGGGTTCTTCCCAAATGTAGTTTGTGGGGGTGGGGGTCAACGGACCTTTGCATGGTGCTGTATCGCCCGCTACGATTCCCATGGCGCGCAGGACAGGATAATTCCACCCCTTAGTCTTTGCATTTAAAGAACAAACAACAGTACAACACAGGACAGGCCCTTGGGCCCACCAAGCCTGCTCCGACATACAAGGCCCCTCCTAAACTAAAGACATTTTGCCTCTATGCGGTCTGCATCCCTCTATTCCCGACCTATTCATGCATCCGTCAAGATGCCTCTCAAACATTTATTGAGAAAACTCCCACAGGCAGAACCACAACGGAAACCGTGTACCAGAGAAAAGGTCACTGTGTTGACCCAGCTTCTCGAATACAAGGTAGAATAATTCTGTAGATAAAAGCAAAATACTGCGGATGCTGGAATCTGAAACAAAAACAGAAAATGCTGGAAAGTCTCAGCAGGTCTGACAGCATCTGTGGGAGGGAGAATAGAGACAACGTTTTGAATCTAGATGATCCTTCGTCAGAAGGGGCAAGTAACATCTGCACTGAAGAAAGGTCATCAACACTCGAAACGTTGGCTCTATTCTTGCTCCACAGAATAATTCTATAAATGCAAGAATGAGGTGCTGTTGGAACAAAGCATTCTCAACGATACAGAAGCAGCGATTAGAGCACTGAAATGTTGGACCCATGTATAAACCCAGATATAAATGTTCCACACAGACACGCCAACTCCACCATCTCTCAAATTCAGAGATAAACTGTTAAAAATCAAGAGATCTGGTGTAGAAACGAGCTGCTAACCCAATTGCAATTGACAATTCATCTCCAAATGTCAGTACTGGTCCATTCAATCTCTAACAGGCCCAAGCTCTTTATAAAAACACATTGAAAATGCTTTGCAAAAACAAACTAAAATCCAACCTCTTATCCATCACCCTCCCACTACAGCCATTGTAGGCTGAAAGCAGCTGTATCCTAATTGGATGAAATCTAACCCATATGTTCCACTTTCACGCAATACATTTATCTACAGTAGACTTCCAAAGGGGAGTTCTTTAAAATATGGTACATATGAATTAGGAGCAGGAGTCGGCCACTCGGCCCCTCGAGTCTGCTGTGCTATTCAATAAGACCATGGTTAATCTGACTGTAACCTCCCATCTGCCCCTGGTAACCTTTGACACCAACACCAGCCCTTGCCATCACCGCCCCCTCACCGCCATTATCTATCTAGCTCGGCCTTGCAAACATTTGGAGTGGCACAGTGGTTAGCACTGCTGCTTCACAGCGCCAGGGACCTGGGTTCAATTCCAGCCTTGGGTCACTGTCTGTGTGGAGTTTGCACGTTCTCCCCGTGTCTGCGTGGGTTTCCTCCGGGTGCTCCGGTTTCCTTCCACAGTCCAAAGATGTGCGAGTTAGGTTGATTGACCATGCTAAATTGCCTCTAGTGTCAGGGGATTAGCAGGGTAAATATGTGGGGTTACGGGTATAGGGCCTGGGTGGGATTGTTGTCAGTGCAGACTCGATGGGCTGAATGGCCTCCTTCTGCACTGCAGTGATTCTATGATTCAAAGACGCTGCTTTGACTGCCTTTTGAGGAAGAGAGTTCCAAAGACTCACTTCCCTCAAGAGAGGATATTTATTCTCACCTCTGTTTCAAATGGATGACCCCTTTACCTTGACCCCGGTTCTAGATTCCCCCACAAGAGGAAACATTCTCTCCACATCCAGATGTGGTCCCACCAGCCTATCCTACACAACTGCAATAGCTTGTGTGTCACTGGACCAGTGGTGGGCACTGGGGGTCACATGTGGCCCATCTGGGTTCTGAGTGCAGCCCACGAGACAATTTTGCTGACCGTTGCCCACACGTGGTGTTGCCACATTTCGCTGATTTCCATCTGCGTAGATTTTTTTCCTGCTGGCATGACGGAAGTGATTCGCACATAAAGCAAGGGCAAGTGAAGTGAGGTGCGTGCTGATTGCTCACAACACTGACTGTGAGAGCCGTGCGCTCCCTCTGTGTCCAAAGTATAAATATTTCTTTTGTTTTTACCATTTGAAATTGATGATAGCTCTATTAATATATAAATTATTAAGCATTTTCTGTAACTCATTATGAAATATTCGGCGTGTATTAAATATTTTAAATCTTATTCATGGGGGTCATGGTTAGTGAACAAGCCTGATTTCAACCTTGTGGCCCACTCATTAGCCAGGTTTGCCCATCAGATGTACCTCACCTAGAAATGTTCAGGTATCAGTTACCAGTTTCAAAGATTGGAATTAACATTGTGATATCTTGAAACAATTTAATCGAACAAATGTCCCATGGAAAAGATACTTAATGGCACAGTGGTTAGCGCTGCTGCCTCGCAGCACCAGGGACCTGGGTTCGATTCCTGGCTTGGGTCACTGTCTGTGTGGAGTCTGCACGTTCTCCCCGTGGCTGCGTGGGTTGCCTCCAGCTGCTCCGGTTTCCTCCCACAGTCCGAAGGATATGCTGGTCAGGTGCATTGGCCATGCTAAATTATCCCTCAGTGTATCCGAACAGGTGCCGGAGTGTGGCGACTCGGGGATTTTCACAGTAACTTCATTGCTATGTTAATGTGAGCCTACTTGTGACATTAATTAAATAAACTTTAAACTTAATGAAGAGTACATCTGTATGGTTCTTTGCGTAACAACTGGCAACAATTTGTAAATTAGCAGAACACTTTACATCTCAAAGTGCAAAACAGCAATAGAAAGCCCAAAAACAAAGAGTACATTGGGAAATGAAAGACATAATCGAAGGAGTGTGTTGTAGGGATTTTCTTTTTAAAAAGCAAAAGTTTATTTATTAGTCACAAGTAAGGCTTACATTAACGCTGCAATGAAGTTACTGTGAAAATCCCCTAGTTGCCACACTCCGGCGCCTGTTCGGGTACACTGAGGGAGAATTTAGCATGGCCAATGCACCTAACCAGCACGTCTTTCGGACTGTGGGAGGAAACCGGAGCACCTGGAGGAAACCCACGCAGATACGGGGAGAACATGCAGACTCCGCACAGACAGTGACCCAAGCCAGGAATCGAACCCACGTCCCTGGCGCTGTGAGGCAGCAGTGCTAACCCACTGTGCCACCGTGTCACCCCAACAGAGAAGATGGAGAGAACGGAGTAGAGAGGGTGAAAGTGTAGTGGCTGAATGAAGGGTCGGTAATAGGGAAGGGGTGAAAAAGAAGAGGCTGGCTGTTAGCCAAGTGGAGGGAGCATGCAAGAATTTGAAAATTAGGCTAAATTATGATGTCAGCCCCCTGAAGCATCGAAATCACTGGATCTTGGCGAAGATGTGATGACGACAGGGCAAGTGAGGATGTGATTTGCAGACATAAGTGTGTATCAAAATCAAATGTAAAAATGTAAGGCCTAGACTAACTTCACAAAGCACTTTAGAGTTTCTGGCCTGAGTCTTAACCAGGAGAAAACTATGCAATTATCCCTTCTGTGTCAGACAGTCTGCAACTTACATTCAGCTCAACAGCTTGGAGCCTGAGTGACTCAAAGCAAAAGTCATTTCCTGCAGATGTGCCAATGCAAAAACTCCCACACATGCTCCCTATATACCCTCCTGGTCAGGGTTTTTACTTAAAAAGAAAGAGGGGGCACCGAAATTAGGTGAAGCTGCAAATAAAGACGATAATGATATCTCTAAATCGGATTCATCCCTGTCCAGTTGCTCTGAACGGCAACATTCCTGCTGTAAACATCATAGAATATCATAGAAACCCTACAGTACAGAAAGAGGCCATTCGGCCCATCGAGTCTGCACCGACCACAATCCCACCCAGGCCCTACCCCCATATCCCTACATATTTTACCCACTAATCCCTCTAATCTACGCATCCCAGGACACTAAGGGGCAATTTTAGCATGGCCAATCAACCTCACCCGCACATCTTTGGACTGTGGGAGGAAACCGGAGCACCCGGAGGAAACCCACGCAGACACGAGGAGAATGTGCAAACTCCACACAGACAGTGACCCGAGCCGGGAATCGAACCCAGGTCCCTGGAGCTGTGAAGCAGCAGTGCTAACCCACTGTGCTACATGCAGCAGAGGGGACAGGATTGTTTGTCTTGCATCTCCATTCACACACACACAGACACACACCAAAGGGAATAGCGGGGGAGCATTGAAAAGGATGAGCAGGCAGATCATCGACGCCTTTAAACCATGTCCGAGATCTTTCTTCCGTGGCCAACAAATCCCAGAGTGGGACTCGAACCCAGAGCTTGGGGTTCAGAGGCGGGGACGCTACCCACTGAGCCACACAATCTCCAGGGAGGGAGCGGGGAGAGAGAAACAAGATTATCTCCTTATAATGAATTCACATTAAAAGAGAGAGAGGCGAGCGTGCAGGATGGAGGCAGTCGTTTCCTGGAGTTGTTCACAGAATCTATTTGCACAGGCAGGATGTGTGTCTTCGCAATCAGGCTGGAGGCCGCGTTCTCTCCAGCCGAGGGGAAATTCACATTCCAAAGCACCAAATACAACAACAACAACTTGTCAGTACATAGCACCTTAAGAATGATAAAATGGTCCAAGGCACTTCAGAGAAAGTGTTATCCAGTAAAAATGGACCCCAGGCCACACAAGGAGAAATCAAGAATTCCTAATCGAAGTATTTGCGACCTAACCAATGCAGAGTGGAGGGAATTGCAAAGGCAGGAAGGGACCTCACACAAAGAAACAAGCTGAATCGAATCTCAAAAATGAAGTCCAACGAGTTTGCCTTCATCATTTGTTTTACAATTTAACATCGCACAGTCATTCCACATTCCCAAAGACTGACCCTACAATTTTCAATAAAGGCAGGATTCCTTCTGCTCTGTAATCCACACTGGACCAAATTACAGCTTTTATTCTTTATTCCATCCGTCTCCATGGCAACTGTCTCAGACTGAACCAGACTGTCTGGAAATTCAACCTTCTCTTCAATCCAAAACTGCATTCTGGTCTCCATAACAACAACTTGCATTTATTTATTCGCCTGTACTAGAGTACAATGTCCCAAAGTGCTTCAACAGGAATCAGACTAGAATCTGTCTGTCTGTCCCCCATCGCTGTAACCTCCCCCCGTCCCCTTCACTGTAACCTCTCCATCACTGTAACCTCCCCCCCGTCCCCTTCACTGTAACCTCTCCCCGTCCCCTTCACTGTAACCTCTCCATCGCTGTAACCTCCCCTCGTCCCCTTCACTGTAACCTCTCCCCGTCCCCTTCACTGTAACCTCTCCATCGATGTAACCTCCCCCCGTCCCCTTCACTGTAACCTCTCCATCGATGTAACCTCCCCCCGTCCCCTTCACTGTAACCTCTCCCCGTCCCCTTCACTGTAACCTCTCCCCGTCCCCTTCACTGTAACCTCTCCATCGATGTAACCTCCCCCCGTCCCCTTCACTGTAACCTCTCCATCGATGTAACCTCCCCCCGTCCCCTTCACTGTAACCTCTCCCCGTCCCCTTCACTGTAACCTCTCCCCGTCCCCTTCACTGTAACCTCTCCATCGATGTAACCTCCCCCCGTCCCCTTCACTGTAACCTCTCCCCGTCCCCTTCACTGTAACCTCTCCCCGTCCCCTTCACTGTAACCTCTCCCCGTCCCCTTCACTGTAACCTCTCCATCGATATAACCTCCCCCAGTCCCCATCGCTGTAACCTCCCCCCCGTCCCCTTCACTGTAACCTCTCCATCGATGTAACCTCCCCCCGTCCCCTTCACTGTAACCTCTCCCCGTCCCCTTCACTGTAACCTCTCCCCGTCCCCTTCACTGTAACCTCTCCATCGATGTAACCTCCCCCCGTCCCCTTCACTGTAACCTCTCCATCGATGTAACCTCCCCCCGTCCCCTTCACTGTAACCTCTCCCCGTCCCCTTCACTGTAACCTCTCCCCGTCCCCTTCACTGTAACCTCTCCATCGATGTAACCTCCCCCCGTCCCCTTCACTGTAACCTCTCCCCGTCCCCTTCACTGTAACCTCTCCCCGTCCCCTTCACTGTAACCTCTCCCCGTCCCCTTCACTGTAACCTCTCCATCGATATAACCTCCCCCAGTCCCCATCGCTGTAACCTCCCCCCCGTCCCCTTCACTGTAACCTCTCCATCGCTGTAACCTCCCCCCATCCCCATCGCTGTAACCTCCCCCCGTCCCCATCGCTGTAACCTCCCCCCGTCCCCATCGCTGTAACCTCCCCCTGTCCCCATCGCTGTAACCTCCCCCTGCCCCCATCGCTGTAACCTCCCCCTGTCCCCATCGCTGTAACCTCCCCCCGTCCTCATCACTGTAACCTCCCCCCGCCCCCATCGCTGTAACCTCCCCGTCCCCATCGCTGTAACCTCCCCCTGCCCCCATCGCTGTAACCTCCCCCTGTCCCCATCGCTGTAACCTCCCCCTGTCCCCATCGCTGTAACCTCCCCCTGTCCCCATCGCTGTAACCTCCCCCTGTCCCCATCGCTGTAACCTCCCCCTGTCCCCATCGCTGTAACCTCCCCCTGTCCCCATCGCTGTAACCTCCCCCTGCCCCCATCGCTGTAACCTCCCCCTGTCCCCATCGCTGTAACCTCCCCCCGTCCTCATCACTGTAACCTCCCCCCGCCCCCATCGCTGTAACCTCCCCGTCCCCATCGCTGTAACCTCCCCCTGCCCCCATCGCTGTAACCTCCCCCTGTCCCCATCGCTGTAACCTCCCCCTGTCCCCATCGCTGTAACCTCCCCCTGTCCCCATCACTGTAACCTCCCCCTGTCCTCATCACTGTAACCTCCCCCTGTCCCCATCACTGTAACCTCCCCCTGTCCCCATCGCTGTAACCTCCTTCTAACAAGCCACGTCCATCCTCACCCACAAACATTTCATTTCCGTGACTCTGCACTCTGCACTGAGAGGCCCGGGGTCCATTTTTACTGGATAACACTTTCTCTGAAGTGCCTTGGACCATTTTACCATTCTTAAGGTGCTATGTACTGACTAGTTGTTGTTGTTGTATTTGGTGCTTTGGAATGTGAATTTCCTCCCTCCTTTCACCCACTGGTGGTGATAGTGCTCTTAGTCGCCCAGGCCCCCTCCAACACTCCGGAATTTCCTCCCCAATTCCTCCTGCCTCTGCTTGCAGAGGGTTCTTAAAGCCACTACAATCACCAGTCTCATTCCTTCTTCAGCTTGAAGAAGGAATTCCTACTTTGGAAATGTACTTCTACCGTCTACTTTAAAATACAATTTCAATGTAAACATGGCCCAACCATCTTCAGTAATGACCTGCCCTCCATAAGGTCAGAAGTGGGGATGTTGACTGGTGATTACAGAGTGTTCAATTCCATCTGCAACTCCTCAGATAATGAAGCAATCTGTCCGTGTGCAGCAAAACAAGTGCCAGGCACCACCTTCAGTGGACATTCAATGGCATTACCATGGCTAAATCCTCCATCACCAACACATTGGGAATCACCATTAATGGGAAACTGAACAGGGTTGACCATATAAATACTGTGGCTACAACAGCAGATCAGAGGCTGGGAATTCTGTAGTGAGCATTTCACCTCCTGACTCCCCAAACCATCTACAAGGCACAAGTCAGGAGTGTGATAGAATTCTCTCCTCTCGCCTGGATGAGTGCAACTCCAACAGTGCTCAAGAAGCTCGACACCGTGCCAGCAAAGCAGCCCACTTGAATGGCACCCCATCCACCACCTTCACATTCACTCCCTCCACTACCAATTCACAGTGGCAGCTGAGCGCACCACCTTCAAGATGCACTGTAGGAACTCACCAAGGCTCCTGTGACAGCACCTTCCAAACCTGTGACTTCTACCACCTGGAAGGTAAGGACGGCAGATACAAGGGAACGCCACAATCTGCAAGTTTCCCTCCAAGTCACTCACCATCAAAACTTGGAAATATATCACTGTTACTAAAAGCCTTTGATTTGTCACATGTATTAGTATACAGTGAAAGGTATCGTTTCTGGCGCGCTATACAGACAAGCATACCGTTCATAAAGGAAAGGAGAGAGTGCAGAATATAGTGTTACAGTCATAGCTAGGGTGTAGAGAAAGATCAACTTAATATGAGGCAGGTCCATTCAAATGTCTGATGGCAGCATGGAAGAAACTGTTAATGTAAGAATATCATCACCATCGTGGACTGCAGCAGCTCAAGACGATGGCTCACTTTCAATGTTCCTGTAGCCGTACGTCAACACAGAAGACATCACAGAGACTCAACACAAGTCAGCACCTTTACGATATTGCTTATATATGAGATTATTCATGAAGATCCCTCCTTCTCAACCTTGCCCTTTGCCTGAAGTGCGGTGATCCTCAGGTTAAATCACAAAGGGAAGAGCAGCCTATGGGCATCTGGGATTACGACAACATAACTTAAGAGTCAGAGGGCAGAATTTTCCTGTCCCACCTGCCACAGGAATCGTAGCGGGCATGGGCAGACCATGCAAAGGTGCGTTGACCTCGGGTGGGAATTTCTGGCCTTGGGGTGAGTGTGGCCAGAAAGTCCTGCACATAGAGTCATAGAGACAAACAGCATGGAAACAAGCCCTTCGGCCCAAAATGTCCCTGTTGGCCAGGTTTCCTAAACTCAACTAGTCCCATCTGTCTGGGATATCCATATTCCTCTAAACCTTTCCTATCCATGTACCTGTCCAAACGTCCTTTCAATGTTGTAATTGTACCCGCCCCTACCACCTCCTCTGGCAACTCATTTCATATACGTACCACCCTGTGTGTGAAAAAGTTGCCCCTCGGCTCCCTTTTAAATCTTTCCCCTCTCACCTTAAACCTATCCCCTACCCTACCTTGGCTATCCATCTTACCTCTGCCCCTCATGATTTTATAAACTTACTTTTATGTGACCACACAAAAATAATTCAAAGTCACTGCGCACTTAACTGGACATGTACAACAACAAGAATGAGAGGTGGCATAGCCCACCTTCTCAAAGGAAAGTTGGGATTGCAGCAAGCGCTGGTCTTGCCAACAATTCCTACATGCCAAGATGACTAAAACAAAATGTTTGCTGCTACACATTAACCATATGCCCTCTACGGAGACCAGAATAGCTCTCGCTAAACATTGCAGCGAAGCTGTGTAATTATTAACTCACTCCGTGCAGACAACATTGACAGAATAGAATCAACACTGAGATTGGAGCAAAAAAGCAGCTGAGATTGGAGCAAGAGACTCACAGTGTTCCCGACAACGACAACTTATATAGCATCTTTAACATAATAAAATGTCCCAAGGTGCTTCGTAGGATCATTATTAAAAAAAGTACATCACCAAGCCACATAAGGAAATATTAGGTCAGATAACGAAAAGCTTGGTCAAAGAGGTAGGGTTTAAGTTTATTTATTAGTGTCACAAGTACGTTAACACTGCAATGAAGTTACTGTGAAAATCCCCTAGTGGCCACACTCCAGCGTCTGTTCGGGTACACCGAGGAAGAATTTAGCACGGCCAACGCACCTAACCAGCACGTCTTTCGGACTGTGGGAGGAAACCGGAGCACCCGGAGGAAACCCACGCAGATACAAGGAGAATGTGCAGACTCCGCACAGACAGCGACCCAAGCCGGGAATTGAACTCGGGTCCCTGGCGCTGTGAGGCAGCAGTGCGAACCGCTGTACCATCGTGCAGGAGAGGCGGGGAGCTGTAGAGAGGGTATTTCAGAGCTGGTAGACCGAGGCAACTGAAGGCACGACCACCAGTAACTGAGCAATTTAAATGGGGAATGCTGAAGAGGCCAGAATTAGAGGAGTGTACATATCTTGAATGGCTGTAGGGCTGGTGGAGATCACAGAGATGGGGAGCGCTAAGGCCACGGGAGGGGTTTGAAAGCAAATGAGAATTTTTAAATCAATCAAAATAACAAATGTCACGCACACGCATTCTCTTAAGTGGCGTGTCTGACTCTTAGTCTTGCCTCAGGGAGCAGTATAATATAAAGCACAGGCGACACCGCAATTCCCCATATGTGTACATAGAAGCAAATTACTGCGGATGCTGGAATCGGAATCGAAAACAGGAAATGCTGGAAAATCTCAGCAGGTTTAGCAGCATCTGTTGAGAGAAAACAGAGTCAACAATTGGAGTCTGGCTGACTCTTCATCAGAGCTCTACTCTCTCTCCACAGATGCTGTCAGACCTGCTGAGATTTTCCAGCATTTTCTGTTTTTGCTTTGGACCACAATTCTCATCCTTGTTCAGGAATCACTAACTACTGACTGCGGGACAAGATGCATCAGGACCGAATATTCAAAGATTTTGCATTTATTCTGAATGCACTGTTATCTGAATTCATTATAATCTTAAAACTTTTGGCAGTAGCATTGGCACGCATTTATTGTAATCTGAACTGATTGTAATCTTTAACGTTTTGGCACCAGTATTGACACACACTTACAGTAATCTGAATTTAATATTTTAAAGGTTTTAAAATCCCTACAGTACAGAAGCAGGCCATCAAGTCTGTACCGACCACAATCCCACCCAGGCCCTATTCCCGGAACCCCACACATTTACCTTGCGACACGAGGGCCAATTTAGCATGGCCAGTCAACCTAACCCGCACATCTTTGGCCTCTTTGAAGGTCAAACCAAATAAACAAACTCAAATGAAATCAGGGCAAAGTAAAAGGGGCAGTTCCCCAAAAGGAGGGGATATGTTCAGCATAACCTTCTTGTTCTTGTACTCTAAAGTTTATTTATTAGTGTCACAAGTAGGCTTCCATTAACACTGCAATGAAGTTACTGTGAAAATCCCCCAGTCGCCACACTCTGTTCGGATACACTGAGGGAGAATTTAGCATGGCCAATGCACCTAACCAGCACGTCTTTGGAGTGTGGGAGGAAACCAGTGCACCCGGAGGAAACCCACGCAGACACGGGGAGAACGTGCAGACTCCGCACAGACAGTGACCCAAGCCGGGAATCGAACCCGGGTCCCTGGTGCTGTGAGGCAGCAGTGCCAGAGTCATTGGTACCATTTTGGTTGTAATCTGAATTTATCATAATCTTAACAGAAAATGCTGGAAAATCTCAGCAGGTCTGACAGCATCTGTGGAGAGAGAATAGAGCTAATGTTGCGAGTCTGGATGACCCTTCGTCAGAGCTGAATTCTCTTTAGTCCTCTTTAGCTCTGATGAAGGATCATCCAGACTCAAAACGTTGGCTCTATTCTCTCTCTGCAGATGCTGTCAGACCTGCTGAGATTTTCCAGCATTTTCTGTCTTTGTTTCAGATTCCAGCATCTGCAGTATGTTACCTCTATTACAATTTTTAAGGTCTTGCTACCAGTATTGGCAAAATTGCTGTAGTCTGAATTTTGCAATCTTCTTAAAAGTTTTGGCACATCTGTACTCACACCCACTTCCCCCACAGCTCTGTGCAACACGACTTCCTTGTCGAAAATGACTTACTTCTCAAAAATGCCAATGAGCTTCTTCCTGTTCCTGATGGGTTCCGAGTCCTCCTCGAACTCCTCCATCTCCTTGCCCAGGAAGACCTCCTGGTGGAAGTCCTTGTTCAGGACACCCCCTTTCTCCAGCTTGAGGCCGTTCAGGTGGTCGGGGGGCTGGATCTCGTTCTCCTCCTTGCTGACGCCCGACTTCTCCCTCCTGATGGCCGAGTTGTTGGTGGGCCGAGCCTGCACGCCCACCAGTAGGAAGACACAGAGGGAGGCCAGGCAGAGACTGGCCAGGCTGCCCAGCACACACCTGAGCCGTCTCACCTTCATGGTGTGTGGGAGAGAGGGAGGGAGGGAGAGAGAGAGAAACTAACAAGAGGTGAGTTCAGATGAAACGCGCCGCACATTCACAAGCTGCGTCAATTTCAGCTACCTGTCATATCAGTCTAGACAAGACAGAGAGAGAGAGATTCTCCCCTCCTGCACTTCACTGGGACTGAGAGAGAACCTGTCAGTGTCCCCAACCAACCTGCAGACCTCTCTTCGTACACGTGGCTGCCCCAGATCTTTCAGAGAACCTGCAGTACAAAAGGACTGCGAACAGGAAGCCCACGCTGAAATAAATAAATAACCCGCTGGGGGAAAGCAGAGAGGCTGCTTTCAGCAAGATCAGACTCTGGTGAATGAGGAAGTACTTGGGTCTCTCTCTCCCTCTCTCTCACTGGCTCTCCCTAGCCTGGATGACTTTACTTTCTCTCACTCTGCCCCTCCTCTGGGAAATGAATGACTGCGCTCAGGCTGGAAAGGGGAGGGAGGGAGCGCTGAGCGCAGCAAGAACTTGCTGGAGAAACTCAACCTCTGTGCAAAGAGGGAAAAACAGACATGGACGGAAACATGGAGTCACACTGGACTCGAAACGTTAACCAAAATACTGTGGATGCTGGAATCTGAAACAAAAACAGAAAAACCCAGCAGAACCTGCTGAGTTCCAGCATTTTCTGTTTTTGTTTGAAACATTAACTCTTATTTTTCTCTCTCTCCACAGATGCTTCCGGACCCGCTGAGTTTATCCAGCATTTTCTGTTCTTATTTCAGAATTCCAGCATCTGCATTTTGTTTTTATTGACTTGTATTTATCTATTATCATTCAAGTCATAAAATATACCCGGTGCTTCACTGGGGCTGTATGTATATTTTTTAAATATATAATATAAAGACACTGTCACATAAGATCATGGTGGCACAGTGGTTAGCACTGCTGCCTCACGGCGCCAGCCAGGGATCCGAGTTCAATTCCAGCCTTGGGTAGCTGTCTGTGTGGAGCTTGCACGTTCTCCCCATGTCTGCGTGGGTTTCCTCCGGATGCTCCGGTTTCCTCCCACACTCTAAAGATGTGCGGGTTTGGGTGATTTACCGTGCTAAATTTCCCCTTAGTGTCAGGAGGGTTAGCAGGGTAAATACACAGGGATAGGGCCTGAGTGGGATTGTGGTCGGTGCAGACTTGATAGGCTGAATGGCCCCCTTCTGCACTGTAGGGATTCTATGATCTTGGATAAATAATAATACAGTAAAACTTGAAAATGATTGGCACTGGTCTTTTACACCTTAAAATAGAATTCCAGTTCAAACCAGTATTCATTTCTCAGTTGAGAAAATGCTGGAAAATCTCAGCAGGTCTGGCAGCATCTGTAAGGAGAGAAAAGAACTGATATTTCCAGCCCAGATGACCCTTTGTCAAAGCATCAAAGCTTTGACAAAGGGTCATCTGGAGCTTTGACAAAGGGTCATCTGGACCCGAAACGTCAGCTCTTTTCTCTCCTCACAGATGCTGCCAGACCGGCTGAGATTTTCCAGCATTTTGTCTTTTGGTTTCAGATTCCAGCATCTGCAGTAATTTGCTTTTATTCATTTCCAAGTTTGTTGTTTTATTCCCCCTGAAAGATGAGAGGCAGCAGAAAGATTTAAGAGAATTCCAGAGCTTAGGGCCTTGACAGCCTAAGGCACAGCCACCAACGCTGGAGCAATGAAAATCAGAGATGCTCTCCAGGTCAGTGTGAGAGGAGCACTGATTTCTTGGAGGGTTGTGGGGCTGGAGGAGAGTTACAGAGGATAAGGAGGCTGGGGGAATTGGAAAACGAGGTTGACAATTTTTTAAAATCTTGGTCCTGTTTTAAAACTGGGGCCAGGATTGGTCAGCGAGCACAGGGGGGATAGGGAACAGGATGGCACAAATAGGGAGAGCAAGAATTTTGAATGACTTGAAGTTACAGAAGGTAGAATGTGGGAGCTCAGCTGGACGGGAGGGTATGAGAATAGGCAGGTCTGGAGATAACAAGGGTGGGAAGAAGGTTTCAGCAGGAGATAAGGTGAACAGGGCAGAGTTGGACAATGTTGCAGAGGTGTTATTTGTGGTTTGAATTATAAGGAGAGGCTGCTTTTTTCCTTGGAGCATAGAAGGATGAGGATGACCTTACAAAGGTTTATAAAAAGATGAGGGGCAGAGATAAGGTGAATAGCCAAGGTCTTTTCCCCAGGGTAGGGGAGTCTGAAATTAGCTGCTTAAGGTGAGAGGGGAAAGATTTAAAAGGGGCCCGAGGGGTAACTTTTTCACACAGAGGGTGATACGTACATGGAATGAGCTGCCAGAGGAGGTGGTAGAAGTGGGTACAATTACAATATTTAAAAGGCATTTGAACGGGTAATCATAGAATCCCTACAGTACAGAAAGAGGCCATTCGGCCCATCGAGTCTGCACCGACCACAATCCCACCCAGGCCCTACCCCCATATCCCTACATATTTTACCCACTAATCCCTCTAACCTACACATCTCGGGACCCTAAGGGGCAATTTAATCATGGCCAATCAACCTAACCCGCACATCTTTGGAATGTGGGAGGAAACCGGAGCACCCGGAGGAAACCCACGCAGACACGAGGAGAATGTGCAAACTCCGCACAGACAGTGACCTAAGCTGGGTACATAGATGGAAAAGGTTTAGATGGATATGGGCCAAATGCAGGCAAATGGGATCAGTGCAGTTTCGGAAACCTGGTTGGCATGGATGAGTTGGGCCGAATGGCCTGTTTCCATGCTGTATATCTCTATGACTCTACAACATTTATGATCCATTTTAGTTCAGCCATCCAAAGAGATTCCAACGAACTCTTCCTCTGAAACCCAATTACTTCTTTAAGTTAACTCCACAGTTTTTGAGTCCACTACTTTAACCAGAAATGTATTCCAAATGTTTATCATTCTTTCAGGGAGGTAGGGTTGCCAACTCTGGCCAAAGCCATCTCTGGAGGTTTGACCACGTGGTGCTTTGAGCGTGTGAGCATGTGTGTCTCTCTCCTTTGCTGGCCTCGGACTCGAGTTCTGTGTGAATGTGACATCTCGGAATAGGACTCTGTGTCAGAGCTGATTGATCTGCATTTGGAGTTCTCAAGTTAAAACTAGGCAGCACGGAGGGACCTGACCGAGAGATTGCAGAGAGGGGCCGTGGGCTCTTGTCACAGAGCACATCATTCTAAACTCAGCTCAGTACCAAAATCAAAACACATCCTGAGATCAGATTCAGTCGAGTTTTTATCAAAATTATAATACTGGAGAAGGCCATTTAGTGCCAGTGATGGCACACTCTCCTGTAACACCATTGCCCTCCCAAAGATCCTTTGATATACCTCCTTCTCGAATACTTCTCACATTCCCATTTGAACAGGAGCAATTTACCACATTTAATGGCGGCACGGTGGCACAGTGGTTAGCACTGCTGCCTCACAGCGCCAGTGACCTGGGTTCGATTCCCGGCTTGGGTCACTGTCTGTGCGGAGTCTGCACGTTCTCCCCGTGTCTGCGTGGGTTTCCTCCGGGTGCTCCGGTTTCCTCCCACAGTCCGAAAGACATGCTGGTTAGGTGCATTGGCCATGGTAAATTTTTCCTCAGTGTATCCGAACAGGCGCCGGAGTGTGGTGACTAGGGGATTTCCACAGTAACTTCATTGCAGTGTTAATGTAAGCCGATTTGTGACATGAATAAATAAACTTAAAACTTAAACTAGTGTTTCAGCACTGCCCAAGAATGACTAAATTCATTTCAAATTACCTTTACTGATATTCCAGTCTCTACCTGAATAGCTTCATTGTGAAGCATCCCTATGGTCGAATAGCCTTCAATCCAAATACCTTTCTCTTGGTTATCTCTCTGCAAAAAACATTGTTTTTTCCCTTGTTCCCCATTCTCACGCCAGTGGAAATCATCTAACACTATTTACCCACAGTGTATGCCAGTTAGGGCTCAGTTTATCACACTCTCGACTCCGGCTGTGGGTTTAAGCCCCACTCTAGGCCTTGAACATGGAAATCGAGGCTGACACTCCAGTGTGGTACTGACTGTCAGACATGTTGTCTTAGAATACCTACAGTACAGAAGGAGGCCATTTGGCCCATCGAGCCTTCACCAACAACAATCCCACCCTATCCCCGTAACCCCACATATTTATCCTGCTAATCCCCCCAAAACTAGGGTCAATTTAGCATGGCCAATGAACCTAACCTGTACATCTTTGGACTGTGGGAGGAAACCAGAGAACCCAGAGGAAACCCATGCAGACAAGGGGAAAACGTGCAAACTCCCGCACAGAGCCTCCCATCCATTGACTCTGTTACACTTCCCGCTGCCTCGGCAAAGCAGCCAGCATAATTAAGGACCCCATGCCCCCCAGACATTCTCTCTTCTACCTTCTTCCGTTGGGAAAAAGATACAAAAGTCTGAGGTCACGTACCAACCGACTCAAGAACAGCTTCTTCCCTGCTGCCATCCGGGTTAATTTTCTTTAACAATCTCTGAACTTCTAAGATCACCTCTTGACACATCCTCAACTGCTCACAGCCTCAGCACTCTATTTAACCCTGAATTGAGCTTCCAATCCCACATCCCCTCTATCACTGAGACTGTCGAGTCTATCACTCTGTCAGAGAGTCAGTATAGACTCGATGGGCCAAATGGCCTCCTTCTGCACTGTAGGGATTCTGTGATCACTGTTGAAGTCTCCATCCAAGCTTTCCTTAGTTAGATTATTCTAATGGTCTCCTGGCGAGACTTCCAACTCCCTTCAGTCACTGCAACTCATCCAAAACCCTTCTGTCCATATGCTAACTCACACCGAGACTTGTCTACCTCTCACCCAACTGCTTCCTGTCCCTACTCTGGTTCCTGGCCCATTGATGCCTCCATTCTCATTCTGGTACCCAAATTCCTCCATGATCTTCTCCCTCCCAAATTTGGAACCTTCTACCATCCTCCAAGCCCTTTGTGCTCCTCCAATCCTGGCCTCTTACTCAGTCCAACTTTCTTTCACCTCACCCTCTGAGGCCATGCCTTCAGCTGACTAGGCCCTAGCTCTGAAGTTTCCTCTTTAAATTTCTCCACATTTCTTCCCCCTCCCCCCTCCTCCCCCCTCCATACCTTTAAGCAGCTCCTGAAAGCCTATCTAGATTCATAGACATTTACACCACAGAAGAAGGCCACTCGGCCCATTGTGTCCATGTGGGTCAACAAGATCGGACAACGTTAATCTCATTTTCCCATCACTTGGCCTGTAGCCCTGGAGGTTATAGCAGCGTAAGTGAATATCTAAATATTTCTTAAATGTTACTAGATTTTATGACTCTACCACCCTTTCAGGCAGTGAGCTGCGGACTCCCACCATCCTCTGGGTGAAAATGTTTCTCCTCTTTAGCCTTCTCCCCCTTACCTTAAATCTACACCCCCCCGGTCATTGACCCCTCTATTAATGGGGAAAAATGCCTTCCTATCCACCCTATCTATGCCCCGCATAATCTTATACACCTCTATCAGGTCCCATCTTCACCTTTGCTTCTCCAAGGAAAATAGCCCCAGCTTATCCAATCTGTCCTCACAGTTCAGGCCCTCCAACCCAGGCAATATCTTGGTAAATCTCCTTTGCCCCCCTCTCCAGTGCAATCACATCCTTCCTGTCATGTAGTGACCAGAACTGCACACAGTACTCCAGTTGTGGCCTAACCAGAGAGCTGCTTTGGCTCTGTGTCAGTTTTGTCTGATCATGCTGCTGTGAAACTCTTGGGGCACGTTACGCACAATGTTATAGGCACTACGTAAATGTAAATGGTTGTTATATTATAAGAGAGGTGACCAGCCTCATGCCTTTCCCCGCATGGCCTCCAGAGGACAAATATCTCTTGTTTCATGGCAGCCAGAACTGTACAGACCCAGTAATCAATGTGAAGCTTTGATCATTATTTCCTCTGACATACATTATGTTGTTCAACGCTTTATTGGCTTTGTTGATTGCTGCTCTGCATTTAGAATCCCTGCAGTGCAGAAGGAGACCAATTGGCCCATCGAACCTGCACCAACAACAATCCCATCCAAGCTCTATCCCCGTAATCCCAGTGCCAGTCATTTCCAAGTTTTACTGTATTTTTCTTTGTCCAAGATCATAGAATCCATACAATGGAGAAGGAGGCCATTTGGCCCATCCAGCCTGCACTGACAACAATCCGACCCAGGCCCTATCCTCATAACCCCATGTATTTACCCTGCTAATCCTCTGACTCTGAGGGGCAAGTTAGCATGGCCAATCCACCTAAACTACATATCTTTGGACTGTGGGAGGAAACCGGAGCACCCGGAGGAAACCCACGCTGATGTAGGGAAAATGCGCAAACTCCACACAGACAGTCACCCAAAGACGGAATTGAACCCGGGTCCCTGGTGCTGTGAGGCAGCAATGATAACTGCTGTGAGTTGTAGACATGTTTAGCATGTCTACAATCCTGGATCATTCTTATAAGTTGATCAAGGTGACCCAGTACAGTAGGCTGGTGCATGACTTGTAACATGAATAAAAATATCACCAAATGTACCAGAAGACTCTTATCATCCTCACTGTTCTGATTTTATCTAGCCTTGAATAAAGCAGTGTATGTTTTGTGTTGGCTCAGTCCTGCATCAGAGAGCATGAAAGCACAAGGCACAACAATCTGCTCCTGCTCACAGGAGCTTGTTACATTCCTGGGTAGTAGATATAGGACACAGAGACTTCTGTGAAAAGAAACAGCCATTCAATCCATTTAAGGGAGTGCGAGCCACATTAAGCCTGAGGAGGGATGTACAACAGACCCAAACTGTTAATACTCGGCCACTGGATTTGCTGAGGTTATGGGGGGAATATTCCTGTTCCGCTCGCCACGGGGATCGTAGTAGCTGGGGGCGGACCATGCAAAAGTGCGTTGACCTCAGGCGGGATTTTCCGGTTTGATGGCGAGCGTGGCCGGAAAATCCCACCCTATGTATTTTGCTTCCACTTCAGAAACATGTTGATGGTCCTTATTGGAGACCCAGAAATTATGTTGTTTTCTTCCTATCACCATTTGTCCACATTAGAACAATAACTACACTTAAAAATATTGAACCAAAACAGAAAATGCTGGAAACTCTCAGCAGGTCTGACAGCATCTGTGGAGAGACAATAGCGCAACGTTTCAAGTCTGGATGACCCTTCATCAGCTGGGTCATCCAGACTCAAAATGTTAACAGGTGCTGCGAAACCTGCTGAGATTTTCCAGCATGTTCTGTTTTTGTTTCAAATTCCAACATCTGCATTTTATCTTAAAAGTATTGAACTGTTTTGTGAATTGCTTTGGGATTTCCTATAAAAAGCACTATATATATATATTAAATACAGTTCTCTGTTTTTCATTTCAATAATCTCCTTCTTGCCTACTCTTGTTGAGACTCTTGCTGGTTTGCCCACAGCCAAGTATTTAACTCAATCTCATTGTCGAAATGTTGCAGCTTCACTCTTCAGTTCACTTGGCAATTTAAATATTACAAGTGTCTTTGATTGCTATTCAGTATCCTGATCAAAGCTGTCACAGTCTCTAGATTAGATTACGTTAGATATCTGCTGGGTTCATAAGCCACTATTTGGGCTGATCAGGCAGTACCTATCATTCGAAGAGTTCTTTGTCTTGCCCACTGTTTTGAGACTTTCTTAACATTGAAACATAGAAACATAGAAGATAGGAGCAGGAGGAGGCTATTTGGCCCTTCGAGCCTGCTCCGCCATTCATTACGATCATGGCTGATCATCCAACTCAATAGCCCAATCCTGCTTTCTCCCCATAACCTTTGATCCCTTTCGCCCCAAGTGCTATATCCAGCCGCCTCTTGAATACATTCAATGTTTTAAGTCCTTTGAGACCTTTCAAGACTTTCTTGAGACCTTAACAAATCAAAGAAGAATTACAGAATCCCTACAATGCAGAAGGAGGCCATTCAGCCCATCGAGCCTGCTCCAACAACAATCCCACCCAGGCCCCACACCCACAACACCACATATCTGCCCTGCTAGTCCCCCCGACACCAAGGGGCATGGCCTGGCATGGCCAATCAACCTAATCCGTGCAACCTAACCACAGGGAGAACGTGCAAACTCTACACAGACAGTGACCCGAGGCCCTAATCAAACCTGGCGCTGAGGCAGAGGTGCTAACCACTGCGCCATCGTGCTGCCCAAAGAATCCATACTCTCTCTGTACATCAATGACTGAAATGCCACACACATGACAACATGAACTTCCCTGTCTCTTCACAGAGGTGCAATATATCTTATCTAGGGAGGATGCAACCTTTGAACAGGTGTTGATTCATTGAGATAAAAGATGTGAATTACCGTGAATAAGTTCCAAAGCGAAACCAGCTCAGTCTTTTAAAATGTAAACAGCCATTTCAGTAAAAACACAGACAAATCTTTGCAAACTACTCACCCTTACTGCTCTCCTCTGCATAATGGGAGCTCCGGACACCAAGTTGTCAATCATAAGTTTTACTCCAAGGTGAGAATTTACCCCATGATAATGGACTAGAAGTCCATGCCTGCCTAGTTAAACACCTTAATGTGCAAATAGAAAGGCATCTGAGTGCTTATGTAGGTCAAGGAGCTATCTTCTCACATCTGTCCAAACTGTTTGAGATTGTTTATATCTCGCTGTCCTTGCCATGTATTCAGCCTCCACAATTACATTTTCCCCTGACACAACCTCTCCTTTCTATAACTAACCATTTACTCTTCATGTTTGTACAAGATCCTTATTTTATAAGGGTTTTGTACAAATATAAATTTTATTATTACTAGCTGGGGTTTTCCTATTATCTTTTATTAATGGAGTGATAGAACACAAAAGGAGGCCATTTGACCCATCATGCCTATAGTGGCTCTTTAAAAGGGCTATCCAATTAGCCCCACGCCCCTGATCTTTTCCCATAACCCCCAGAAAATGTCCCCTTTTCTAGGACTTATCCAATTTCCTTGTGAAAGTGGGATGGTGTCCAGTCCAGATGGTGACCTCTGAACTGGCACCATTTAGTGCAGTCGATGGGTGCGGCTAATGGAGCGAGGCCATTGTTGCCATTGGCATTTCCTGTGCTGTGGAATCATAGAATCGCTGCAGTGCAGAAGGAGGCCATTTGGCCCATCCAGTCTGCACCGACTCTCCAACAGAGCATCCCACCCAAGCCCAATCCTCATAGCCCCACATACTTACCCTGCTAATCCCCCCTAACCGACACATCTTGGGACACTGAGGGGCAATTTAACATGGTCAATGCACCCAACCTACACATCTTTGGAGTGTGGGAGGAAACTGGAGCACCCGGAGGAAACCCACGCAGAAGCTGAGGTTGGATTGATTCAATATGATGGAGCAGGAGGATGAAATCTTTACTAACCCGGAGCCAGCAGTTCAAGCAAAAGGGCGCAAAAACCGGCATTCCCGTGACCTGGTGGCGCCGTGCCAAACAGGACCATGTGACGGAGCTTTGGTAGGAAGAGAAAGATGGTTGGTGTGGTCGAAGACGGAGAAACCTAAAGCTGGATCTGGGATTGGGAAAAGTGAAGGTTGCTGCCTCTGCTTCTGTTATTTTACAGTAGTTAAATGACCAAAATCAACCATACTGTCCACAAGGTCATTACTGACATTCCAGATAAAGATCATTCTGGTGGGTCTATTCGAAGGAGACCAACAGGAGCAGAGTTGAGAAGGCTTTGGGGGAATGGCCTATTTTGTACTCGCTGAACCCAGGTTCACTGGGAGGTACCACCTGGTGAGATTTGGTGGCTTAAGTCCTTGGAGGAAAGGATCTGAAACTCTACCTGAAGGAGCTCCTGATCATGAAGGGCTTTATGGCTGAAATTGCTGCCATTTTTGATGAGTGGGCTGCCTGATAAATCTGAGATCTAACTTTGTTGTATCGGCTTTTTAATCTATACTTTATTACACTGACTTTTTCATCATTCTGCATCCTTATCTTTCATAGCACAGTGGTTAGCACTGCTGCCTCACAACACCAGGGACCCAGGTTCAATTCTGGCCTCGCGTCATTATCTGTGTGGAGTCTGCATGGTTTCCTCCGGGTGCTCTGATTTCTTTCCACATTACAAAGATGTGCGGGATAGGTTGATTGGCTATGCTAAATTGCCTTTAGTGTCAGGGGGATTAGCAGGGTAAGTACATAGGGATGGGACCTGGGTGGGATTGTTGTCAGTACAGATTCAATGGGCTGAAGGGCCTCTTTTTGTACTGTAGGGATTCTATGATTATCCTTTTCTGTTTCCACCTTGAATCTATGTTGCGGTCATCATTTCTGAATTGTTCTCATAATCCCACACCATGGATTTTCCCCAATTATTTTCCAGGGTTTGTGTGTTTTTATCGGTACAATAATAATTACACTGCTAAAGCTATTTTCAATGCATTCTAAAAGCATTCTGCACTTTGACTACATACAGTGCTTTTATCCTAGTCTGTCTCAGGACATCTATAATTACCTAATTTTATGGCTCTGTTGTTCTAAAATATCTTGTTGTACTGTCCACCAATCTACACCTCTATCAGATCCCCACATTTTAGTGACCTACGTTTCCTTGGATTCTATCTTCACACAACTCCTTACATTCTAACTTAAACTTGCAGTGCTGCCAACGGAACCGCCAAAGTAATGTTTTCACATCGGTTGCAACAATGCTTCACAGCGTCAGGGACCCGAGTTCGATTCCCGGCTTGGCGGGGGGGGGAGGTCACTCTGTGTGGAGTCTGCACGTTCTCCCCGTGTCTGCGTGGGTTTCCTCCGGGTGCTCCAGTTTCCTCCCCACAGTCCAAAGATGTGCAGGATAGGTTGATTGGCTATGCTAAATTGCCCCTTAGTGTCAGGGGGATTAGTGGGGTAAATGTATGGGGTTATGGGGATAGGGCCTGGGTGGGAATGTTGTCGGTGCAGGCTTGATGGGCCAAATGGCCTCCTACTGCACTGTAGGGATTCAATGAACAAGTGAAAGAGCAGTGAGAGTGGTTTAAGAAAAAGGAGTTGGAAATAGAAGTCTTCTGGTTCAGAACATTAGGAATAAACAATGAGAAGAATTTAATGCTCCAATGAAAATTTAGATAAAATACAAAATATTTTAAACTTAAGCACCACTCTCCTTTAAGAAGCTAACTCCTGTAGGCCAGACCACCCGACATGGGTGTCGTCAGAGGTGGAACAAAATATCGATTAAGACTCATTTAAGATTTTTTGGTGGATTTCACCAGCTGAACAATGGAAACTCGTCCAATTTCTTCAGTGAAATGTGATGCAAATTGGGTGCACTATCCTGCAAATCCAGTTTACTGACCTGTGCTCACTCAAAGAAATGGCTTGACAGCAGACCCTTGGTAAAATCAGGACTTTAGAGATCGGAGGATTAATGAGAAAAAGTAATGAATAGAAAGAACAAGGTTGCGGATCTAGAAGTGACATCCATTCATAAACAGTCACTCATTCTCTGCACACTATGATGTTAGTGTACCTTTAAGAGGTTTTTTTAAAAAATCATGGTCACAGCCTTGGGTGATGTCATTGCTGGAAGGAGGAAAAAAGCTAGGCAGGTCAGGTGACAGAGGTTTTTCAGCTTTGAGTTACGTTTTGGCTGCAGTGTTAGAGGCAGTCTCAGAAGCAAGCTGGAAAAGAAGTCTCTTTCTCTCTGTGTTTTGCTTTGAAAATTTTACCAGTTAGCTAAAAGAAAGGCTTGTTGCCATACTGCAGTAAAGAATCTGAGCTTTGGGAGCGGATATGACTGCAAACTGCTCTGAGTTTTTAAGTTCATTTGAAATCAGCATTCAACCCAGGGAACTGGATTCCAGTATCATGTGAGAAATCTGTTTAAAACATTTTGCTTATTGGATATTGGTTTTGATTGGAACATCTGATGTATAGTGGTTAAGGGGTATACATTATTGTGGGTTTTTTTTGTTTGTAATTGATAGAAGTTATTGCTAATTTTTTGTTCCGTATATGTTAACTATATTCTTAAATATACTTTGTTTGAGAAAAGCTCCCTAGTGGGTCTTTTGAATCACACCTGAAGTGGAACATATCATGCTTATCCTAGCCACATTCAAGATGCAAAACTTATGATTCAGGTGGGCTTCATAAAATACTTTGGAGTTTCTAACCTGAACCATAACAATACAGAAGGAATGTTCAAACTTTGCACCTTTCGAATTACCTTGGGAACCTATAGTTCCTCATTGGCTTCTTGTTAAGAATTAGAAAAGGCTGTATGCAGTATTCATGGGAGAACATCAAGATAGCTGATACAAGAGTATCTTTCACTATTGGGTGGCCCACTTGGTTCCTTCCCCCTCTGATCTTCTGTGGTCTAATACTCCTTGGGTATTTTCTTTGTAAGGGGTCACTAATAAGATGATGCACCCACAATGGGGGAGGTGATGGCCTAGTGGTATTATCACCAGACTATTAATCCAGAAACTCAGTTAATGTTCTGGCGACCTGGGTTCGAATACCACCACGGTAGGTGGTGGAATTTGAATTCAATAAAAGATACCTGGAATTAAGAATCTAATGATGACCATGAAACCATTGTCAATTGTCGAAAAAACCCATCTGGTTCACTAATGTCCTTTAGGGAAGGAAATCTGCCATCCTTAGCTGGTCTGGCCTACATGTGACTCCAGAGCCACAGCAATGTGGTTGACTATTTAACTGCCCTTGGGCAACTAGGGATGGGCAATAATGCTGGCCAGCCAGCGACGCCCATGTCCCATGAATGAATTAAAAATAACTTGGTTCCTTCCCTCTCACCTTCTGTGGTTTAATACTTTGGTATTTTTTTTTGCAAGGGGTCACTAATGAGATGGTGCACCCACAGTAGGGGAGGCGATGGCCTAGTGGTATTATCGCTAGACTATTAATCCAGAAACTCAGTTAGTGCTCTGAGGACTCGGGTTCAAATCTCACCATGGCAAATGGTGGAATTTGAATTCAATAAAAGATATCTGGAATTAAGAATCTACTGTTGAGCATGAAACCATTGTCGATTGTCACAAAAACCCATCTGGCTCAATACTGTCCTTGAGGGAAAGAAATTTATCGTCCTTACCTGGTCCGGCCTACATGTGACTCCAGAGCCGCAGCAATGTGGTTGACATTCAACTGCCCTCCAAGGGCAACTAGGGATGGGCAATAAATGCTGGCCAGCCAGCGATGCCCATGTCCCACGAATGAATAAAAAACAATGTGGGAAGTGTTTCTAGGATATAGTGAAATCTCTATCTTCTGACAAATATTTGAAGAAATCCAAGCAGTCCCAAGTTATTGATTTTGTAAGTCCTGGACTGAAGTTGCTTACGGCTCTGATACATCTGCTGTGGATACAGAGAGGACATCTTTCTGCCTGCCTCTCTCCCCCTCCTTTAAATAAGGTTCCCCTGTAAAAAATAAACATGCATAAGGAGTGCAATTGGCTAGCAGCAGGGAATCTGGCCAGCTATCAGTTCCTAAAATGCTGCTGGCCCTTAAACAGGGTGTAATTTTTGATAGCCTTTGCTGGCTAAATAGATAAATTTGGGCAAAATTATTCCATTTAAAGACAGTCTCTTAAAGCCGCGACTGCAGGAGGTGATGTGAAGGAGGGTGACTCTAACTGAACCCAAAGATAATCCCCCTGGGAAAGCTACATGGAGGGAATAGTCCAGAAGTCAATGCAATCACCCAAGTCTGTCATGGTGTACGAACACAGTAAGAGTTTTAACAACACCAGGTTAAAGTCCAACAGGTTTATTTGGTAGCAAATACCATTAGCTTTCGGAGCGCTGCTCCTTTGTCAGATGGAGCGCTCCGAAAGCTAATGGTATTTGCTACCAAATAAACCTGTTGGACTTTAACCTGGTGTTGTTAAAACTCTTACTGTGTTCACCCCAGTCCAACGCCGGCATCTCCACATCATGGTGTATGAAAGCAGAGAAAATGGTTGCTGTGTCAGGGAGGTAGAAAGAGGGGAGTGTCTCCATTTTTGTTCCCATTTCCATTAGGGCCCATCACATGTAGCAGGAATCTAAGTGAAAAACTAAAACCTCCTCAGGAGAGTTGCAGTTAAACTCACTTCCAAGACATCCTATCCTGAAATGCTTGTAACACATCTAGGAACATGAGGGACAGGAGTATTCCCTCATGCCTGCTTCGCCATTCAATGAGATTAGGTTGATCTGCACCTCAACCATACTACCCCCCTCATTCACACCATAATCGCTCGAACCCATTCCCCAACAAAAATCAATCCATGTCAACTTTGGAAGTTTCAATTAAGCCAGCACACAAGCTGGAGGAGGAAGAATTTAAAATTTCAACGGTGTGTAAAAGGTGCATAAATAAGCAACACACATCAACACAAATGGATCTATATACTTGGTTTTAATTTATTGACCATAAATTGTGCAATATTTAAACAATATCCTCTTGCACAGCTTTTTACATAATGATTTCAGCATTTTTAAATAAATACACCATGATATTTCTTATTGGATCATAAAAGTCACCGTGGATATTCCAATCGAATTAGTTAAGAGCTTCTGTCACATTTCTTTCAAAGTCCACCTGTCCTTTGAGTTCTATTAATAGAACATAAGAAATAGTAGCAGGAGTAAGCCACAAAGCCCCATAAGCCTGCTCCACTGTCAATATGATCATGACTGATCTGACCATGGCCACAACTCCTTTCCCACCTGCCCCACCCCCAGCATCGCTTCCCCTATCGTTCAACAATCGGTCTTTTAAGTTTAAAGTTTATTTATTAGTGTCACATGTAGGCTTGTATTAACACTGTAATGAAGTTACTGTAAAAATCCCCTAGTCGCCATACTCTGGTACACTGAGGGAGAATTTACCATTGCCAATGCACCTAACCAGCACACCTTTCGGACTGTGGGAGGAAACCGGAGCACCCGGAGGAAACCCACGCAGACACGGGCAGAACGTGCAGACTCCACACAGACAGTGAACCAAGCCGGGAATGGAACCCGGGTCCCTGGCCCTGTGAGGCAGCAGTGCTAACCACTATACCACCCGTGCTGCCCGTCTGTCTTTGGTTTGGAACGTATTCAATGGCTCAGCCTGCCACAGCTCTTAGGGTCATGGATCTTTGAAATTCTTCACCCCAAAGAAAAAAAATTCTCTCTCATCTCGGTCTTCAATGACCAGTGTTAGTCAAGGACAGTCCAGGGAATTTGCACAGTGGGTCTGTACAAGTTTTAGTTGGCTGCTGTTTATGGGCAGTCGCTCAGGGACAGGCTGCCCACTGGCAGAATGCGTGCTTCATCGTATGCGTGTTAGGATTGACGATGATTAGTTGACAGGTAGACAGGGACGTGTGGAGAATAAGCAGCGTTGCGGGTGGAGTGGGCAGAGAAGGGCATGAAGTTAAAATCTTGGATGAGAGAAATGATGACCATGTGGGAGGGTATTAGAAGAAAGGTAAAATTAGAATTTGGATCCTGTCATAAGCTGCATGCGCAATATCTATGACTATGAAATATCATGGGAACATCCAAGGTAATTAATCTTTAGCTTCTGTATCTTTCCAATTGCTTTTGTTCTACATACAAGTTCTAAATCTGCAATTTCCCAGGTTTAGGAGATGTATTTGCTGTAAATGAAACAACTGAACAGCGCACGATTTAAATAAATGCACAGCATTAATAATACAAAAGGACATTTCAGAAATACACAATTATTCCATCTCTTGCTCTAAAATGCTGAGGTCTACATATTATATAGAGTATTAACCTTCAGCACTCATTCACAACATTAACATGGATACAAATGTGCTACAACTGACAATAAGATTCCAACAATAACACAAAGGGAAATAAAGCTTCAAGTACTGGAATTTAACCCAAGTGACTGATAATAGAAACTTTTTTTTAGCCGTTAATTGGCAAAAGCCTGGACATAAACACAGGTGAGGATGAATTGATTAGAACCGGTTTTACAAAAAGAAACCAGCAAGAGGTCAGTTTACAAATTTACCACCACAGTTGCCTCCAGCACCTAGTTACCTGGAAACCTCTGTGGGCACAGCACACGGTTTGTCAAACCATTATTTAGGTTCCCCGACAGAGGTTTGGAGGCAAGAAAGTCCCGCCAACAGCGGACCTCCTGAAGCATTGCCCTTAGAAAGTGAGCTATCCTCAGAGAGCTAATGAAACTCAAAACAAGATGGCAGAAGTGTATGGCTCCAAGTGCGGAGTAACTTTATAAGACCATAAGACATAGGAGCAGACATTCGGCCCATCGAGTCTGCTCCGCCATTCAATGAGATCATGACTGATCTGATTTGACAATCCTCAAGTCCACTTACCTGCCGTATCCCCATAAACCACGATTATAAATCTGCCTCTCTCGGCCTTGAACATACTTAACCACCGAGCCTCCACAGCCCTCTGTGAGAAAGAAATCCACAGATTCACTACCCTGAGAGAGAAGAAATTCCTCCTCATCTGTCTTAAACGGGAGACCCTTTACTCGGCGATTACGCCCACTGGTCCAAGGGAAAACAACCTCTCAGCATTTAGGGAAAAGATGCCACCCGGGGGCATGACTAAATAGTGATGCCCAAAATAAGGAAGGCACACCATCCATAGAGTCATAGAGGTTTACAGCATGGAAACAGGCCCTTCGGCCCAACTTGTCCATGCCGCACTTTTAAAAAAAAAAACCCGTAAGCTAATCTCAATTGCCCGCATTTGGCCCATATCCCTCTATACCCATCTAACCCATGTAACTATCTAAATGCTTTTATCCATGGCAAGGTTAATTAATCACAGATCACCATTTCTCAGGCCTGGGTGAAGGAGAGACTGTTTTGTTATTCATTTTATAAATCATTCTGAATGGAAGGCTGGCATTATTAACCAGTACTAGGCTTTATCACCAGAATTATATGCTGCTTTTGTAGACTACAAATAAATTAGTTAATTTTCATTCATCCATAGGGTTGATTCTATAAAGCATTGTCCAGTAAGAGGAACTATCAGGAAGAGCAGCACAGTGAATGGCACAGCACTCAGAGAGAGGTACACATGTTCAAGTCTATCAGCTGGGTCAACAGCCAGAAGTGTGCCTCACTCAGTTAAATAAGTACACATAGTTTAACATTTCCAACACAAGACAAGAAGCACAAGAACTCAATTCCAGGTTTACAAGATCTTCTCAAATTGGGCTGAAGCAGAAACACATTTGGAACAAACAATGATCTTCCTAATCTATACACTTCCCAGATCCACGTCCAGGTAAAAATGTTTGCTGGGTCGAGGCTTGAAGACACAAGTGATTCATTTGTTTTCCTATTATTTCTCTATTCTGATCCCGTGTATAAAGGTTTCCTCCTTGGGACTGGCCACTCTAATTGTAAGTTCTCAATGGATAGCAAAGGATGCGATTTGCCCTGGGAAATTCTACCAAACATTAGTCAGCAGTGTTGAATTTTAAAACCCACACTCCCCAAAATGGCGTCGTCACCCGTTTTTTTCCCCCACCTACGTGGCCAGCTGTGCTCCTGAAATTGTCACTAGTCACAGCCCTAGATGCAAGTGTGCAGCCCAGTGCTCGGAGTACACAAGGTATCTGTTTCCTAATACTTAGCCACTGAGTAATATACCTTACCAGACCTTAGCTGTCATGTCATTGATTAAAAGGTGCTTGTGTGTGACAGAACTCTGCCTCAATGCTCAGCTGCTGTGCGGGACTTGGATTCCAATTGTAACGAGCAGCGTTGGGCCTGATTCTAATTAGAAGGCAGCAACATGGACAAGGCTCCTGGACTGAACAACTGAAATGGGTTGGAATAGTGCACCGATTTCTGGCATCAGTTTAAGAACACACACAGAAGCAACGTAGCTCAGATACTCAATCTGTTTATCTGGCATTTCGACCAGGGGCAATGACGTTTTTTAAAAAAAAGAATAATTTCCTTCTCCACAAAATCACTGATTATAGAAATCATTGCTACTTTTCACATGATGTTGCTCAGTACTGTGACAAATCTGTATCTTCTCTCAATTTGGAAACTTGTGTTGAACAGCAGCATGTCAAACATGACATTTCTCCGAATGTTTTACACTTCCATTACTAGAGGAAAACATTTATTGTAGGATACACCAGGACTGTTACAGTATTTGTCTTAAATAGTTACCTAATATTGTTGATCGTCAGAATGACAATTTCTAAAGCACTCAAACTATTAGTAAACCAAATTTGTTTGTCTCCCAATGGTAGGAAGCAGCTCAGCAAAGGTCCTTGGTTTTCATTGTGGATTCTCCTGTTATCCCAGAGAACAGAAGAAACTCAATGAAATGCACTCTGCTAAGGCTAAACCAGCCAAACTACCTTCTCCACTAATGCCCAGTAAAGCTGTACTTCAAAGATGAGAGAGTTAAGAGAAAAGTCGCCAACGTCAGCAGTTAATCACATAAGATTAGGACTCCAGATGCAGGCAAAGAGTCTCCAAGCAAATTTAGTTGGATGAGTTATTAAAAAAATTCTGTATTGCAATTCCTGAACACAAATACTGTCCCTGGGTGACTATTTTCAAATGGTTGGCATGGCAGCTAAAGATCAGGAAGATATAACACTTCAAGTTTTGTTTTAGATAGTTTTTCTTTCACAACTCCTCTGGTCGGGTGAGGAGGAATTCTAACCAGCCCCAGTTAGACGGGAGCAAGCTATGATGAAATAAGTCGCTCGGAAGCACTCTAAGGGCTTCTACCTATATAAGCAGCCTGTAAATTTATACACAAACACACAAATACACAACACAGGCACACAGATACACATGTAAATACATGAATACAATAAAGTTACTTTTACTACAATGGGATTACACAAATCCCAGAACTTTAGACTCTTGTGCAATTAAATACAACGCACTGTAAAACCAATGGAGCTATCTGCTCAGGTTGGCATAATGGGGTAGGATTAGGAACACCAGGTGTTCTTTGGCATGTTCTTCGCACAAGGAAACAACGGGAGGAAAAATTAAAAACTTGTCTTATAATGGCAGGCCAGGAATTGAACCCTTGGCACTGCAATGAACCAATCTGTACTCTGATCAGAGAACACGGCAACTTTGTGCTTTTTGGAGAAAAACCGCTCAAGATACAATCCCTCCAACTGGCAGACTCAGCATTGAGTTAATGGGATAAGAAGTGCGCAGTGTTGGAAATACTGGAAATAGTTGCTGTGCTAATGCCGGAGCTCCTTCCAGGAGAAACGTCCTGCATTAACATCCACAATATTGTTTTGAAATCACCATGCAGATCTCACTGTCTCCTCCTCTCTGGCGCTATGTTGTAGTGTCAGGGTATGCCATCTTTCCGCTGGCAGCACTGGGACGGTGGGACGTACCAATCGTAAATATAACTCAGTCTCGCTTTAATTTCTTCTTTGCACAGTTTCCCTTCTCTTTGGAGTGTCTGGTGCTTTTCCAGCATATCCTCAATGCTCTGCTTGTGTGTCACAATGTACTTGTTATTGCACCCACGCGATTTGTACTCGGTATCGAACCGTGGATCGTGCAGGCGTTTGACATCTACTGGTGCCAGCCAGGCCCCCAAAGAGACATCCTCACTCTGCCACACCTTCAAGTAATCAATGTTAATTCGAATGTAGTGTACCAAATCAGCAGACAGAACATACCCGCCCCCCAAGGCATAGGGTAAATAATAGTCACACAGAACCCAAGTGCTCTCCTTCCATTTCCCCCCAGACTTAACCCTTCCACGTCCCGAAAAGAAACCCCAGTAGAGTTTCTTTGGCTCTTTCATCTTCAGTTCTTCCTTGATGATATCTAACCTGGCAAAAGTATCATCATCCGCCTTCAACACAAACTTGCAGTCGACATTCTGGTCCACCCAGGCGTACATGTGAAGGATCTTATTGGTAAGGTTTTCATAGGAGTCCTTCAAGTCCGGGAGCAGCAGGAGATCGTGGTGCCGAGCATTTTCTTGCTCCAAATTCTGAACCTCCTCCGCTGCAAGCCCACTGGTGCCGATGGCAAAGTACGGGAGGATTTCCGAGTCCCGGTTGGCCAGCCACGTGCTCCTGATGATGCTTCTCCGCTCGGTATACTTGGGGCCGGTGGTGATCATCAGCACCAGGAAAGCCGAGAGGCCTTTGGTTTTGCCGTGGCCTGGATTGTTGCTCCGTCTTTCGACCCCGAGAGGCAAGCCCGGGGATTTCAAAGTCTCCGAGGTGCATTTCGCCAAATAAAGCAGCATCAGTGCAAACAAGGACAGGGTCGCGACGCCGAGGGCTGTTTTGTGGCGGCAAACAAGTCGGACTAGATTCATTGTGCAAACGCTTGAATTTCTGGAGTGCTTTCAGCTGGAGGGAACAAAAAAAAACAGATTACGGTTACAACAAGTAGCAAGATTCTTTCATGCCAATAAACAGCCTGATTCCTTGCAAACAACGGTGGCGCAGTGGTTAGCACTGTTGCCTCTCAGCGCCTGGGACCCAGGTTCGATTCCCGGCTTGGGTCACTGTGCAGACTCCATGCAGACATTCTCCCAGTGTCTGCACGGGTTCCCTCCGGGTGCTCCAGTTTCCTCCCAAAGACGTGCCGGTTAGAATCATAGAATCATAGAAACCCTACAGTACAGAAAGAGGCCAATTGGCCCATCGAGTCTGCACCGACCACAATCCCACCCAGGCCCTACCCCCATATATTTTTACCCACTAATCCCTCTAACCTACACATCTCAGGACACTAAGGGGCAATTTTAGCATCGCCAATCAACGTAACCCGCACATCTTTGGACTGTGGGAGGAAACCGGAGCACCCGGAGGAAACCCACGCAGACACGAAGAGAATGTGCAAACTCCACACAGACAGTGACCCGAGCCGGGAATCGAACCCAGGTCCCTGGAGCGGTGAAGCAGCAGTGCTAACCACTGTGCCACCGTGCCGCCCAGTTAGGTGCATTGGCCATGCTAAATTCTCCCTCAATGTACCCAGACAGGCGCCAGAGTGTGGCGACTAGGGGATTTTCACAGTAACTTCATTACAGTGTTAATATAAGCCAACTTGTGACTCATAAATAAACTTTAACTGCGGCAGGCATACCTTTGGCAGCATTTGGCGATACTGCAACCACATCATGGCTCCCATTACTTACTCTCTGAAATGATTTTCCCAATTTCATGTCTGTCACTTCTTTTGATTTATCGCCTTATGACAGTAGCTTGTGTGAGCAGCATCAACTAATGCAATGTAAATTAGTGAAAAGAGGCAGCCAGACACATAAATCAAACGCAGGCTAATAGATACCAGGAAATAAGCTGATATCACCGCGATCATGATTTGTAAGACAAGCATCTATGCAGGTTCAAAATCAGCTTTCAGTCTGCAGCTCTTTCCCAATATGTTAGTCAGAATCCTTCACACAAAATAAACTCAAGCATTTATCATTTTTGGAAGAAATTCAATGTACTGCTATTTTTAGGAGCCGCTATCTAAATCAGCAAGGAGGCAGTTATTAGCATCTACCCTGTATCTGAAGGGCATTGCATTAACAAGTCAAAGCGAGTTCACTGACGTTGAATCTCTGCCTGGCAAAGCCAACTGTGGGAACAGGTAGGTCACTGTTACCCCAAAAGGGATGTCGATACACTGGAAAACATTCCGTAAAGAAGAATTACCATGTTTGTTTTTACAGGAGAAAAGACTTGAGAGGACATATGATTCGGGCCTTCAACGAAGGACATTGCTTAGGTCAGCTATATATCTTGTACAGCGAATACAGAATTACAAAATCAAGCCTTGGCCAAGATTAGAATTTTTGTGGACAAGTGCAAAGAGTGGTTAATCCCAAGTCAAAGGGCTCTCTTGAAAAGAAACTGGATCAGTATTTGTTGAGAAAGATCAGGCCTATAGAGAATGTGTAGGATTACATGAGCTATGGAAGGAGCAGACTTGATGAGCTGAATCTTGCTGCCTTGTCCTTATCACTATCCCGCAGGAGTAGACTGTCAGCACAATGGTTGACATTTAAAAGTCCCCTATATTGATGCAATGTTTACGAGAAACAATCACTCCTCTATTATTGTTTCTGCAGAGCTGCTCAAATAAACGTTCTCATTAATTTCAAGGACCTGATGTGATCCCCTGGGTTATCTTGACACATCAGCCAATGCTTTCAGCCAGTTTCTCTCATGGTTTTAGAATAGAGAGAGTTCTGTGTTCAGCTGAGAAGGAGTTAATTAATGTGCAAAATGGAGACAAAGGTTGTAGAAAATAGAGAACAGAGGTAGGTTATCTATCTTCTCAGTGTTACCTAACTTCAGGGCTGTAATGTTGACTGGGTTCTCCCTGTTATATGTGTGTTATAATAAGGATGACGCAAAAATCATAGCCACAGGAAGTAGGTTTAATCCAGACAGGAACCAGATACATTACAAAGAATATAGGGCACAGAAACTGGCCATTCGGCCCAACCAGCCTCCTCCACCTAAATCTACAATCATAATCCTCTAACCTCTTCTCCCTCAAACTTGTCTAGTTACCCCTTATACTGTTTGCTTCAATAGATCCGTGATCAGGAGTTGGTCTCGCGACTTGCTGCGACAATTGTTTGGAACCATCAGCCCAGCGCCATTTAAAAATATTTCAGAATTATTTTGAGTGAACGGCATTCTTTTCTGCGGTTACGTGAAAGTCATGAAGGTCGACTTCATTTAGTCTTGGAAGCAATTCATAGAATCTCTACAGTGCAGAAGGAGGCCACTGAGCTCATCGAGTCTGCACCGACCACAATCCCACCCAGATCCTGTTCCCGTAACCCCACGCATTTACAGTGGTTAGCACTGCTGCTTCACAGCTCCAGGGTCCCGGGTTCGATTCCCGGCTCGGGTCACTGTCTGTGTGGAGTTTGCACATTCTCCTCGTGTCTGCGTGGGTTTCCTCCGGGTGCTCCGGTTTCCTCCCACAGTCCAAAGATGTGTGGGTTAGGTTGATTGGCCAGGTTAAAAATTGCCCCTTAGAGTCCTGGGATGCGTAGGTTAGAGGGATTAGTGGGTAAATATGTGGGGATAGGGGAATAGGGCCTGGGTGGGATTGTGGTCGGTGCAGACTCGATGGGCCGAATGGCCTCCTTCTGCACTGTAGGGTTTCTATGATTTCTAATCCCCCTGACACTAGGGTCAATTTAGCATGGCCAATCAACCTAACCTAACCATCCTTCTGGGAGGAAACCGGAGCACCCGGAGGAAACCCACGCAGACACGGGGAGAATGTGCAGACTCTGCACAGACAGTGACCCAAGGCTAGAATCGAACCTGGGTCCCTGGCGCTGTGCGGCAGCAGTGCTAACCACTCTGCCGGGAGGTGCAGGTTGAGTTCTGCAACAGAAGTCAATCCGCAATGTTAACAAGGTCACTTTACCCGATGGATTCATCCAGGTCTCAGAATTCTGAAAACACTGTTGACCTTTGCCCCTCTCCCACGTGCTAAATTGTTCTGACCCTATTCTATTCCAGATCTCACGGTCCCCCATGTGATGACATTTTCCGCAGGTTGGAAGAATTGCTACTGCTACAAAGCTGGATTAAAATGCTCATAAATGGCTCACTAATTAAATCAGGGCTTAACGTTGACAACTGCAGCTTTAGAATTCCTACCCGCTGACAGTCGCTCCACTGTCCGACAGAGACAGACACTAGTGGCCTGCGCTAAACAGCAGTCCCCATACTGCTGGTTTGAAGCCCTCCGTGATTCTGATGCTAAATTTTGCAGTTACACCGCACACCAAGCACCCAGTAATTAACTGTGATCCAATATCAGAACGGGATTGCATTATCCTGCGAACTACAGCTGCATAAACATTCACAAACGCAGTCTTGCTATTCAATGCAGCAGAATATTATTCAGCACATCATCCTTAATCAGGTAGCAGTACTCATATTTGGCTCAGCAACGTAGTAATATTCAATACAGCATTATTACTACTCACTACAGTGCAGCATTATTCAGTGGAGCACGGTATTCTGCAACAGAGGGGAAAGCAGGCTGTGTTTTTGATGGAAAAGTTCTGGTGTTCAGCTCAGGGTCAGATCGGACACCGGGGTTGCAAACTGTCAGGATAAACAGCGGTAAAATGGAGGAAAGGATGACATCAGTGGCAAGTGAACGAAGCCTGTGACAGAGGCTGAAGACGATGGTTTCAGTCTGCCCAAAGTTTAACCGCTTATCCAATATTGGGTGCTGAATAAGCATTCTGACAGCAGAGGCAGTGGAGCGACAAAACTCAGTTAGAGCGGTGTGCCAGCTGTGTGTGTATGGGACTTGATTCCATACAGTGCAGAAGGTGGCCATTCGGCTCATTGAGTCTGCACAGATGCTCTGATAGAGTATCTTACCCAGGCCCTCTCTCCCGCCCTTTCACCATGGCTATTCCACCGAACCTGCACACCTTTGGACTGTGGGAGGAAACCGGAGCACTCAAAGGAAACCCACGCAGACACGGGGAGAACATGCAAATTCCACACAGGCAGTCACCCAAGGCTGGAATTGAACCCGGATCCCTGACACGGTGAGGCAGCGGTGCTAACCACTGTGCCAGCGTGCCACCCAGACTTGTAGATAAGAACGGCATGGTGGCACAGTGGTTAGCACTGGGCAGCACGGTGGCACAGTGGCTAGCACTGCTGCCTCACAGCGCCAGGGACCCGGGTTCAATTCCAGCCTCGGGTCACTTTCTGTGTGGAGTTTGCACGTTCTCCCCGTGTCTGTGTGGGTTTCCCCGGGTGCTCCGGTTTCCTCATACAGTCCAAAGATGTGTGGGTTAGGTTGATTGGTCATGCTAAATTGACACTAGTATCAGGAAGATTAGCAGGGTAAATGTATGGGGTTACAGGGATAGGGCCTGGGTGGGATTATGGTCGGTGTAGACTCGATGGGCTGAATGGCCTCCTTCTGCACTGTAGGGATTCTATGAAAAGCAGATCAAGAATAGACCCTTGAAGGAGGTTTGAATGGTAGCAGGGCAGCATTGTTGCAAGTACAGCCAGACAACATAGAGGAGAGGCTCGAAGGATTGTATAGGCTGGTCGTGTCAAAAGCTGTAAAGAGATTGAGAAGGATGAGGAAACATAGTGCATTGTGGTCACAGTCAGGAAGTATTTTATTTCTGTTTCAGTGTTGGGGGAGGGCAAAGACCTGATTGGAGAGATTCAAACATGGTGTTGCATGAAAGATAGTTATGAATTTGAGAAACGGCAACATGTTAAAGGACTTTGAGAGGAAAGAGAAGCTTGGGCTGTCATCTGTAAGAATACTTCACACACCTGAATAACAATAATATTGTATTATCCTGAATAATAATATTGGATCTCCCCAAATAATAATGAACAGTTTGAACGATATGTCTTGAACATTGCACTACATAAATATCACATTGCACTGAAAGTTTGAAAGTGGAGTCACAGGTGGACAGAGTGGTGAGGGCGGCATTCGGCATGCTTGGTTTCATTGGGCAGAACATTGAATATAGGAGTTGGGACGTCTTGTTGAAGTTAAACAAGACATTAGTAAGGCCACACTTGGAATACTGTGTACAGTTCTGGTCACCCTATTATAGAAAGGATATTATTAAACTAGAAAGGGTGCAGAAAAGATTTACTAGGATGCTACCCGGACTTGATGGTTTAAGTTATAAGGAGAGGCTGGATAGACTGGGACTCTTTTTCCCTGGAGCGTAGGAGGCTTAGAGGTGACCTTATTGAGGTCTATAAAATAATGAGGGGCATAGATAATGTAGATAGTCAACATCTTTTCCCAAAGCTAGGGGAGTCTAAAGTTAGAGGGCATTGGTTTAAGGTGAGAGGGGAGAGATACAAAAGGGTCCAGATTGGCAATTTTTTCCACAGAGGGTGGTGAGTGTCTGGAATGAGCTGTCAGAGGTAGTAATAGAGGTGGGTATAATTTTGTTTTTTGAAAAGCATTTAGACAGTTACATGCGTGAGAGGGGTACAGAGAGGTATGGGCCAAATGCGGGCAATTGGAACTAGCTTAGTGGTTAAAAAGAAAAGGGCAGCATAGACAGATTGGGCTGAAGGACCTGTTTCCATGCTGTAAACCTCGATGACACTGTTCTCATGGAAGGCCGTCAATCTGAAATGTTAACTTTCTTGCTCCACGGAAGCTAGGTCACCTGCTGAGCACTTTCAGCATTTTCTGATTTGATATTAGCTTCTTAGATTTAAAGGAGCCAGTGGAGTAACAAGGGCATAGTTTTCTTTCCTCCCCAGGACGATCGCCTAACATTGAGTGGCTTTGACGAAGGAAGGGATTGATCGTACCTGATGTTCTCAAGCAGGGTGACTACGCCAGCTGTGGGGGGAGGGGGGGGGGGGGTCGTGTCTGGGGATAAAAGAGTTTATGCCAAGGGAAAAAAACTGGACAGTGGTGAAATCAGAAGACAAGGGCCAAAGGTCGAGTTGGAGATTGAAACCATCGAGAATGAACCCGAGCTCAATGCAGAGGCGGGAGGTTATCTCTGAGTCACACAGGTGGGCTTTTGGTGGGGTGGTAGAGAATAAGGATCTTGAAGGCAGCGAGGGGGTTGGGGGGGGGAGGGGGGGTGGTGGAACAAGATGATGATTCATGACTATTTTCACCACAGTGACAATTCAATGCACGGCAACATTATTACTCAGAACAATTCGATCAGAATTATTCAGCTGATGATGTTTGGTATAAGTTAAAACATTACTCAGGACGGTGCAGTACCATCATTTAGGACAACATCATTCAAGACAGGGCAGCATTATTATTCAGGCGAGTGGAGTATTATTTGAAGCACTGTGCTAATATTGAAGATGTTATTATTGAGAGAGACTCAGATGTCAAGTAATATTTCAGGCAATGCAGGATTGAGCTAAGTGTTACTGTTTAAGACAATGCAGTGTTCTGATTCTAGGATGTTGTTCCCCGGCGCCGCACAATCGTGGGGCATTACTATCGGGCGCCGCACAATCTGTGAGCGTTATTACCAGGCACCGCACAACATTGGACATCATTATCCATTGCTGGACAATATTGGAGCGCTTTTATCCAGTGCTGGACAAATAGTGGAGCGTTATTATCCAGTGCTGGACAATATTGGAGCATTATTATCCAGTGCTGGACAATATTGGAGCATTATTATCCAGTGCTGGACAATACTGGAGCATTATTATCCAGTGCTGGACTATACTGTAGCATCATTACCCAGTGCTGGACAATATTGGAGCGTCATTACCCAGTGCTGGACAATATTGGAGCATCATTACCCAGTGCTGGACAATATTGGAGCATCATTACCCAGTGCTGGACAATATTGGAGCATCATTACCCAGTGCTGGACAATATTGGAGCATCATTACCCAGTGCTGGACAATACTGGAGCATTATTATCCAGTGCTGGACTATACTGTAGCGTCATTACCTAGTGCTGGACAATATGGGAGCATTATTCCCCAGTGCTGGACAAGATTGGAGCATCATTACCCAGTGCTGGACAATATTGGAGCATCATTACCCAGTGCTGGACAATATTGGAGCATCATTACCCAGTGCTGGACAATATTGGAGCATCATTACCCAGTGCTGGACAATATTGGAGCATCATTACCCAGTGCTGGACAATATTGGAGCATCATTACCCAGTGCTGGACAATATTGGAGCATCATTACCCAGTGCTGGACAATATTGGAGCATCATTACCCAGCGCTGGACAATATTGGAGCGTCATTACCCAGCGCTGGACAATATTGGAGCGTCATTACCCAGTGCTGGACAATATTGGAGCATCATTACCCAGTGCTGGACAATATTGGAGCATCATTACCCAGTGCTGGACAATATTGGAGCGTCATTACCCAGTGCTGGACAATATTGGAGCGTCATTACCCAGTGCTGGACAATATTGGAGCGTCATTACCCAGTGCTGGACAATATTGGAGCATCATTACCCAGTGCTGGACAATATTGGAGCATCATTACCCAGTGCTGGACAATATTGGAGCGTCATTACCCAGTGCTGGACAATATTGGAGCGTCATTACCAGTGCTGGACAATATTGGAGCGTCATTACCCAGTGCTGGACAATATTGGAGCATCATTACCCAGTGCTGGACAATATTGGAGCATCATTACCCAGTGCTGGACAATATTGGAGCGTCATTACCCAGTGCTGGACAATATTGGAGCGTCATTACCCAGTGCTGGACAATATTGGAGCGTCATTACCCAGCGCTGGACAATATTGGAGCATCATTACCCAGCGCTGGACAATATTGGAGCATTATTACCCAGTGCTGGACAATATTGGAGCATTATTACCCAGTGCTGGACAATATTGGAGCATCATTACCCAGTGCTGGACAATATTGGAGCATCATTACCCAGTGCTGGACAATATTGGAGCATCATTACCCAGTGCTGGACAATATTGGAGCATTATTACCCAGTGCTGGACAATATTGGAGCATCATTACCCAGTGCTGGACAATATTGGAGCATCATTACCCAGTGCTGGACAATATTGGAGCATCATTACCCAGTGCTGGACAATATTGGAGCATTATTACCCAGTGCTGGACAATATTGGAGCATCATTACCCAGTGCTGGACAATATTGGAGCGTCATTACCCAGTGCTGGACAATATTGGAGCATTATTACCCAGTGCTGGACAATATTGGAGCATCATTACCCAGTGCTGGACAATATTGGAGCATCATTACCCAGTGCTGGACAATATTGGAGCATCATTACCCAGTGCTGGACAATATTGGAGCATCATTACCCAGTGCTGGACAATATTGGAGCATCATTACCCAGTGCTGGACAATATTGGAGCATCATTACCCAGTGCTGGACAATATTGGAGCATCATTACCCAGTGCTGGACAATATTGGAGCATCATTACCCAGTGCTGGACAATATTGGAGCATCATTACCCAGTGCTGGACAATATTATCCTGCACAGCTCGGCATTGACCAATTTTGATGAAATTATAGAGATTCCTCGACTTACCGCTCCATTGAATTTTCTGACGGAATGAGGCGGCTGGGCTGTCGATTATTCAGTCAGGCCTCTCTCTCTCTCTCTCTCTTTCTCAGCCGCTACCGCCTCCTGGGGAAAGGCGCATCAGCGACACCGTCCCCACCGCCGGCAGCCCGGCCGGCGTCAGGACGGCCGCGACGTGATGGCGTCATCAGGGGCGCTGACGCGATGACGTACACAGGGCAGACGTGATAATGTCCGCCCGAGGGCAGACGTCATGACGTACGCCCTGGAGCTGACGTGATGACATACGCCCGGGTGTTGACGTACGCCCGGGTGCTGACGTCATGACGTAACCCGGGAGATGTCGGGGCGCCGCTGGGACTCTGTCGCAATGAGCATGACGGGATGAGGGGACCGAGGGACCGAGCTCATCAGCGCCTCCTGTAGCTCGGAGGCCTCACTGGCTGCATTTCATTCACATAGCGGTGGAATATTGTACATTAATCATTCCATTCGTGGTGGCCATGCCTTTAGTTCAGATCCTAAACTCTGCATTTCCCTTCCTAAATCCCTTCTCTTTAAAATCTACCTCTCGGTCATCTTATAAAAGCAAAATAGTGCAGATGCTGGAATCTGAAACTAAACCAGAAAGTGCTGGAAAATCTCAGCAGGTCTGACAGCACCTGTGGAGAGAGAATAGAGGCAATGTTTCGAGTCTGGATGACTCTTTGACAGACGGGCCGGAACTCTACCACCTCGCCCGCCACGGAATCAGCACGGCGAGTGACTGACAACGGAAATCTCCTTTGACCTCGAGCGGGAATTTCCGGTCTCGCCCAAGCAAGCCCGTAAAATCCCACTCATGCTGTCAGACCTGCTGAGACTTTCCAGCATTTTCTGTGCGTTGAATATCTCCTTACGGTTGGTAATTGCTTCTGTAAAGAGATTAGGAATGTTTTATTGTGATGAAGGTGCTATATAAATTCAAATATTTGTGTATGTGGGTGCCTCGGGCCTCGCTCTTCTGCTTCCCCCAGGTTCGATTCCTGGCCTTGGGTCACTGTCTGTGTGGAATCTACACATTCTCCCTGTATCTGCGTGGGTTTCCTCCGGGTGCTCCGGTTTCCTCCCACAAAGATGGTTAGGTTAGGTTGATTGGCCATGCTAAAGGGAACTGATTGGCCAGTTCCCTTCCACACTCCAGAGATGTGCGGGTTAGATGGATTGGCCATGCTAAATTGCCCCTTAGTGTCCAAAGATGTGCATGTTACTGGTATAGCACAGTAAGAAGTCTCACAACACCAGGTTAAAGTCCAACAGGTTTATTTGGTAGCACAAGCTTTCGGAGTGCTGCCTCTTCATCAAGTGAGTGGAGAGTTGGGTTCACAAACAGGGCACATATATACACAGACTCAATTACAAGATAATGGTTGGAATGTGAATCTTAACAGGTAATCAAGTCTTTACAGGTGCAGACAATGTGAGTGGAGAGAGGGTTAAGCACAGGTTAAAGAGATGTGAATTGTCTCAAGCCAGGACAGTTAGTGAGATTTTGCAAGCCCAGTCAAGTTGTGGGGGTGACAGGTAGTGTGACATGAACCCAAGATCCTGGTTGAGGCTGTCCTCATGTGTGCGGAACTTGGCTATCAGTTTCTGCTCAGTGATTCTGCTTGTCGTGTGTCTTGAAGGCCACCTTAGAGAACGCTTACCTGAAGATCAGAGGCTAAATGCCCTTGTCTGCTGAAGTGTTCCCTGACAGGAAGGGAACACTCCTGCCTGGTGATTGTCGAGCGGTGTCCATTCATCCGTTGTCGTAGCGTCTGGATGATCTCGCCGTGCTACCAAATAAACCTGTTGGACTTTAACCTGGCGTTGTGAGACTTCATACTGTGCCCAACCCCAGTCCAACGTCGGCATCTCCACATCATTACTGGTATAGGGCAGCGGAGTGGGCCTGGGTGAGATGCTCCTCCGGAGAATTGGTGCAGACTTGATGGGCCGAATGGCTTCCTTCTGCACTGTAGGAATTTTATGGAGCCTGTAGTTTATATTCTTTATTTACAGCAAGTATTATAAATTTGTCTTTTGCACGAGGTTGGAGCTACTTCTGGATCTCTTATTTCTCTGTCATGTGATCTGACATCATTATCACATCGACGTTACGCATGATTCTTCATTTTACAGAGCCGGTGGCTCTGACATCCATCATTATGAAGTGCTTCGAAAGGCTAGTCATGGCACTAATCAATTCCAGCCTCCCGGACTGCCTGGATCCACTACAGTTTGCCTATCGCCGCAACAGGTCCACAGCAGACGCCATTTCCTGGCCCTGCACTCAACCCTGGAACAGATAACTAGGACACCTATGTCAGACTCCTATTATTGATGATAGCTCAGCCTTCAACACTATTATTCCCACAAAACTCATCTCCAAACTCCGTGGCCTGGGCCTCGGCACATCCCTCTGCAACTGGATCCTGAACTTCCTAACTCATAAACCATAATCAGTAAGGATAGGCAACAACACCTCCTCCACGATAATCCTCAACACCGGTGCCCCTCAAGGCCGTGTTCCCAGCCGCCCACTATACTCCTTATACACCTATGACTGTGTGGCCAAATTCCCCTCCAATTTGATTTTCAAGTTTGCTGATGACACCACCGTAGTGGGTCAGATCTCAAACAATGATGAGACAGAGTACAGGAATGAGATAGAGAATCTGGTGAACTGGTGCGGCAACAATAATCTCTCCCTCAATGTCAACAAAATGAAGGAGATTGCCATCGACTTCAGGAAGCATAAAGGAGAACATGCCCCGTCTACATCGACGGGGACGAAGTAGAAAGGGTCGAGAGCTTCAAGTTTTTAGATGTCCAGATCACCAACAACCTGTCCTAGTCCCCCCATGCCGACACTATAGTTAAGAAAGCCCACCAACACCTCTACGTTCTCAGAAGACTAAGGAAATTTGGCATGACAGCTACGACTCTCACCAATGTTTATAGTTGCACCATAGAAAGCATTCTTGCTGGTTGTATCGCAGCTTGGTATGGCTCCTGCTCTGCCCAAGACCGCAAGGAACTACAAAAGGTCCTGAATGTAACCCAATCCATCACGCAAACCAGCCTCCCACCCATTGACTCTGTCTACACTTCCCGCTACCTCAGCAAAACAGCCAACATAATTAAGGACCCTACTCACCCCGGAAATTCTCTCTTCAACCTTCTTCCTTCGGGAAAAAGATACAAAAGTCTGAGGTCACGTACCGACCGTCTCAAGTACAGCTTCTTCCCTGCTGCTGTCAGACTTTTGAATGGACTTACCTTGCATTAAGTTGATCTTTCTCTACGCCATAGCTATGGTTGTAACGCTACACTCTGCACTCTCTCCTTTCCTTCTCTATCAATGGTATGCTTTGTCTGTATAGCACGCAAGAAACAATACTTTTCACTGTATGTTAATACATGTGACAATAATAAATCAAATCAAACCAAATCAAAATTTTATGGACTAATGAGTCAATTTTTGTGCTATAAATTCTATGTAAAATGCTGAAATGCATTCTCTTAATTGAAAGGGAAACCTTGATCGTAATCTACAGTTTACTAAGAGGTAAAATTAGGTCAAAAGAGAGAACTTCAGTGTAAATTAGTTAAATGAACATCTTCAGCAAATCCTGGATAGAATATAATGGCTTGATGTATCACTACCAACTTGTGTGTAGGTTCAGAGGTTATCATCATCCGTGGTTGATTTATTTCCAAAAAGGCTGACCAGGAATTTTAAAATTTGCACGATGGCCTCTAGACATGACATCCATATTGCAATTATATTTCAAGCACATAGTTTATTTATGAGTGTCACAAGTAGGCTTACATTAACACTACAGTAAAGTTACTGTGAAAATCCCCTAGTCGCCACACTCCGACACCTGTTCGGGTACACTGAGGGAGAATTTAGCATGGCCAATGCACCTAACCAGCACGTCTTTCGGACTGTGGGAGGAAACCGGAGCACCCGGAGGAAACCCACGCAGACATGGGGAGAACGTGCAGGCTCTGTACAGACAGTGACCCGAGGCTGGAATTGAATCCAGGTTCCTGGCGCTGTGAGGCGGCAGTGCTAAGTACTGTACTATCGTGTATTCTCCACAGGACTGCAGAATCCCAGCATCCTCCTCTCTACATTCGGACAAATTCCAAGGTATCTCCCTCCAGTGTACTACCAACTTTAGCAATACTGAAGAAATCCAGTATCAATAGTGCACCTGCTTGTACCTCCTACTCTCACAATGTTTTTTAAATATTCTTTCCCGGGATCTGGCACTGTCAACATTTGTTGCCCATTCCTAATTGTGCTTGAACTTGTTGGGCCGTTTCAGAGGGCAGTTAAGACTCAACCACATTGCTGTGGCTCTGGAGTCACATGTAGGTAGGTCAGACCAGGTAAGGATGGTAGATTTCCTTCCCTAAAGGGGGAATCAATGAACTAGAATCATAGAATCCCTACAGTGCAGAAGGAGGCCATTTGGTCCATCAAGTCTGCACTGACCACAATCCCACCCAGAACTAGAATCATAGAATCCCTACAGTGCAGAAGGAGGCCATTTGGCCCATCGAGTCTGCACCGACCACAATCCCACCCAGGCCCTATTCCTGTAACCCCACATATTTACCCTGCTAATTCCCCTGACACTAAGGGGCAATTTATCATGGTCAATCAACCTAACCCGCACATCTTTGGACTAGATGGGTTGTTATGACAATTGATGATTGTTTCATGGTCACCAAGTTTTATATCCCAGATTTTATTAACTGAATTCAAAATCCACCAGCTACCATGGTGGGATTTGAACCCACGTCCCCACAGTTTAGGCTGGGCCTCAGGATTACTAGTTACCACTGTGCCACAATCATATCACAAATCCAGCATCAACTTCCTAGGGTTGTACATTTTGTTAAATTGCTCCAGATTAACACTAAGGAACTGGACTTATATTTGCCAACTATATAGATTCAGCAAAGTACAGCCTGAGCTACATACTCTGCTCAGGAAAACGTAGATGTGAACATCTCAGCCTTCTATTGCTTAAACTTCCCCAGTCAGGAAATGTTCACCATTCCTTTGCGTGCTATTTTTAGGCATTTTTATGACTATTATCCGTTTACAGGACGTGGCCATCACTGGCTAGACCAGCATTTATTGCATTTAGTCCACGAGGTGCAGCCACATCCAAAGTGCCGTTAGATGTAGATTTTGCTTCTAAAATGTACAATGTAAAGAGGAGCCCCATTTCTGCAAAACTTCATTTAAAGTCTGCCTTCCCATTTGCAGTAAAAGTCCTGGGAACCACATCACAGCAATTCTAAACCTCAAGAATCCAAACGGCAAACCTCACGGCCTCCATTTCAATTCCTCCAGGTTCCAAGGCTGACCCTTGCCCCTTCACCCAGTCAATGCTGGCTGGCTGGCCAGCATTTATTTCCCATCCCTAGTTGCCCTTGAGAAGGTGGTAGTGAGCTGCCTTCTTGAATCTCTGCAGTCCACGTGTTGTGGGTTGACCCACAATGCCGTTAGGTCAAAATCCTGGAATTCCCCCCCCTAACGACTGCGAAGGAATGGCGATATATTTCCAAGTCATGGTGAGTGGCTTGGAGGGGGACTTGCAGGTGGTGGTGGGTGTTCCCATGTATCTTCTGCCCTTGTCCTTCTAGATGGAAGTGGTCGTGGGTTTGGAAGGTGCTGTCTAAGGATCTTTGGTGAATTGCTGCAGTGCATCTAGTAGATAGTACACACTGCTGCTACTGAGCGTCGATGTTGGAGGGAATGGGTGTTTGTAGATGTGGTGCCGATTAAGCGGGCTGCTTTCTCCTGGATGGTGTTGAGCTTCTTGAGTGTTGTTGGAGCTGCACCCATCCAGGCAAGTGGGGAGTATTCCATCACACTCCTGACTTGTGCCTTGTAGATGGTGGATAGGCTCTGGGGAGTCAGGAGGTGAGTTACTCGCCACAGTATTCCTAGCCTCTGACCTACTCTTGTAGCTATTGTGTTTATGTGGTGAGTCCAGTTGAATTTCTGTTCAATGGTAACCTTGAGGATGTTGACAGTGGGGGATTCAGTGATGGTTACACCATTGAATATCAAGGGATGGTGGTTAGAGTTAGATGGTTAGATGACCATCAGTGGTGATGGTCATTGCCTGGCATTTGTGTGGTGCGAATGTTACTTGCCACTTGTCAGCTCAAGCCTGGATATTGTCCAGAACTTGTTGCATTTGAATGTGAACTGCTTCAGTATCTGAGGAGTCGCGAATGGTGCTGAACATTGTGCAATCATCGGCAAACATCTCCACTTCTGACCTTATGACGGAGGAAAGGTCATTGATGAGGCAGCTGAAGATTGTTGGGCCTAGGACACTACCCTGAGGGACTCCTGCAGAGATGTCCTAGAGCTAAAATGACTGACCCTCCACAACCACAACCATCTTCCTATGTACCAGGTATGACTCCAACCAGCAGAGAGTTTGCCCCCTGACACTCATTGATTCCAGTTTTGCTCGGGCTCCTTGATGCCACACTCGGTCGAATGCGGTCTTGATGTCAAGGGCTGTCACTCTCACCTCATCTTCAGAATTCATCTCTTTCGTCCATGTTTGAACCAAGGTTGTAATGAGGTCAGGAGCTGAGTGACCCTGGCGAAACCCAAACTGGGCGTCACTGAGCAGATTATTGCTGAGCAGGTGCTGCTTGATAGCTCTGTTGATGACCCCTTCCATCACTTTACTGATGATCGAGAGTAGACTGATTGGGCGGTAATTGGCTGGGTGGATTTGTCTGCTTTTTGTGTACAGGACATACCTGGGCAATTTTCCACATTGTCGGATAGATGTCAGTGTTGTAACTGTATTGGAAGAGCTTGGCTAGGGGAGTGGCAAGTTCTGGAGCATAAGTCTTCAATACTATTGCCAGAGTGTTATCAGGGCCCATTGCCTTTGCAGTATCCAGTGCCTCCAACTGTTTCTTGATATCACGTGGAGTGAATCGAATTGGCTTAAGACTGGCATCTGAGATGCTGGGGACCACTGGAGGAGGTCGAGATGGATCATCCACTCGCACTTCTGACTGAAGATTGCTGCGAATGCTTCAGCTTTATCTTTTGCAATGATATGCTGGGCTCCTCCATCACTGAGGATGGGGATATTTGTGGAGCCTCCTCCCCCAGTGAGTTGTTTAATTGTCCGCCACCATTTACGACTGGATGTGGCAGGACTGCAGAGCTTAGATCTGATCCGTTGGTTGTGGGATCGCTTAGCTCTGTCTATCAGTCTTCAGTACTCTGCACTCTCCATTCAGTGCGCCTAATAACCAAGAACCATCAGAGAGGTACGAAAACTATGAATCTAGATTAGAAATGAAACAACATTTGCCCTTATTTGTGAACCCAACTCTCCACTCACCTGATGAAGGAGCAGCGCTCCGAAAGATTGTGATACCAAATAAACCTGTTGGACTTTAACCTGGTGTTGTGAGACTTCTTACTGTGCCTACCCCAGTCCAAAGTCAGCATCTCCACATCATAGCATCTGTGTAGAGAGAATAGAGTCAACGTTTCATGTCTGGATGACCCCTCGTCAGAGCTGAAGAGAAGGAAAATCGAACAAGATTGATACTATGAGGATTGGGAGGGGGCGAGGGGCTGTAATTGAACAAAGGGAAATTAAATTACAATGATAAAGGAGGAGAAAGATGCTAAGAGCATCCATTAAGTGATTGGAATGCATGAATGGCAGAACAAAGATACAGATTGTTAGGGGGCTACCTGAGGAATGGGGCAGTTGGCCCTGATGGTGGGGAGGAGGGGGACGGGGACGGGTTTGGAGACAAGATGGAGAGCGAGATTTCAGAAGTGGAAGAATAGAAATAAGAATAAAAAGTGATAAAATGGATGAATGAGATGAAAAGAAGAAATAAAATAAATGGAAATGGGGTGAAGGTGGAGGGGAGGGTTCAAGCTCTGCAGTTGTTGATCTCAATGTCCAATCCGGAAGGTTGTAAGGTGCCCAGTCGGAAGATGAGGTGCTGTGTCTCCAGTTTGCGTTGGGCTCTTTGGCTCTCCCTTCCTCATCCACTAGATGGCAGACTGAGCAATCATGTGACCCTTGATGCTGTTAATAAGAAACTTTGTTCTATTCGTTCATGGGGAGGTGGCATTTGTTGCCCATCCCTAATTGCCCTTGACAAGGTGGTGGTGAGCTACCTTCTTGAACCCCTGCTGTCCATTTGGTGAAATGCACCCAGAGTGCTGTTAGGGAGGGAATTCCAGGATTTTGAGCCTGCAAAGGGCCGAATGGCCTACTCTTGCTGCTATTTTCTGTTTTCTAAGCGAGCCTGAGAAGCAGGAATGGAAGTAACATGTAAAAGAGTTGAGAGAATGTGAGAAGTTCGCTTAGGATTTTCACAGTCATTGTGTACATTTAGGGAAAAGGGAGGCGGAGTGGGACTAGCACAATCTCGATGGACCGAATGGCTTCCTTCTGTGATACAAATGTTCTGTGGTTCAATGTGTTTGTCTTTTTGACTTTTCTTTTAATTTGTTCATTCATGGGACATGGGCATCTCTGGTTGGTCAGCATTTATTGCCCATCCCTAGTTGCCCTTGGAGGGCAGTTGAGAGTCAACCACATTGCTGTGGCTCTGGAGTCACATGTAGGCCAGACCAGGTAAGGATGGCAGATTTCCTTCCCTAAAGGACATCAGTGAACCAGATCAGTTTTTCTGACAATCGACAATGGTTTTATGGTCTCCAGTAGAATCTTAATTCCAGATATTTTGTTAATTCTTAATTCCAGATATATAGTTAATGAAAGAGAAATAAAATCAATAAAGTACATGATTGAGTTCAAAACACAAAACCACTGCATCCAGGGTAAACGAGATAAAGTGCAACCAGAATATGGAGTAAATAATTTTATGTAACCATCTTAAGCATTGAGATACCAGAGAAAATTAAACCTAAAGGCATCAGAACACACTGTCAGTAGTTTAATGTGAATTTAATATGAAAGATTGGTATTTGAACAAGTATAGATGTACATTATTCTTTTCTGTGGCAATTGTACGTAACAATATTCTGTTCTAGAAAATGACTTTTTGTACAGATTGTACCTACACTCTGCCACAGGAGGTCACTAAGATACAGTACTTAGCATCCAATTAGCTTTGTCTAACACGTCAACCTACTTCAGGTCCGAGTGTTGAAGTTCACTCTCTTGTTTTACACTGCTGTCAAATCCCATACCCAAATCAAACTCTGAACAAAACAGAACATCTCTTGGTTAATGCACGTTTCAGAATTCTACGTGACTGGAATGGAAATGCTAAAAAAAAGATGGAATTCCTGAAAGCTAAGCAGCTGATAAAATAGTAATCTGCACAGATTGAGCTCGAAGAACATCTGTTGACATTAAACACATGGTTTAAATATGTGGGTGTTGTGCAACCGTTGACGGCCACGGAAAACCGCAGTCTCGTAAAGAACAAAGAATTACATCAAAGTTACAACACGGAGGCAGACCATGCGGCACGGCCAGTTTGTGTTAGTGTTTAACTTCCACATGAAAAGTAATGCGAATCCCAAACCCCCACCCTGTTCACTTGCCCGCCTATCTCTCTGTCCCTCAGCCACCTATATTCTTAAATGTTGACTTCATAGGATCCATAGAATGCCTACAGCACAGATGTAGGTCATTCGGCCCATCGAGCCTGCACCAACAACAATCCCACCCAGGCCCTATCCCCCACGTATTTACCATAGCCAATCCGCCGACTCTCAGGGTAGGATTTTCTGGTCACGCTCGCCCTAGAACTGGAAAATCCCACTCGAGGTCAATGGACCTTTGCATGGTTCCCCCCCCCCCCCCCCCCCCCCGCCTCCACACCCGCCTCCACACCCCGCCGGCTACCCCTTGGCGGGCAGGATGGGAAAATTCCACCCCAAGGGTCAATTTAGCACGGCCAATCAACCTAACGTAACCTGCACATCTTTGGACTGTGGGAGGAAACCGGAGCACCCGGAGGAAACCCATGCAGACACAGGGAGAACGTGCAAACTCCACACAGACAGTGACTCAAGGCCGGAATCGAACCCGGGTTTCTGGCGCTGTGGAGGCAGCAATGCCACCATGATCCTGGTTCAGTCACTAATTCCAGTTCTCCAGTCTCACAATCTTATGTGTGAAAAGAGTTTTTCCTGCTCCCTGTCCGCAATCGAAAGTGTTTATCTTACATCTATACCCATCATGTTTGTGCTCATAACCACTCAGGGGATGGGAGGGGGTGGAATGGCCTGTTTCTATTGATTCTGTCTTAGCTCTTAATAATTCTTCTTCCAAATCATTACACAAGGTCCTCTGTTCTTAAATAACAGCCCCCAATTTTTTGTGTCTTTTTTTTCTATTTGTATATCTCCTCATGTGAGGCAGCTTACTATTGAACCAGGTCTGCACCGTCCATCCTATCCACATCCTTCCTACAGTTTGGTGCCCCAGACCCCAGTCTAACTGTGACCTTACTCAGGGTTTGTATGGATAACACTGTTCTGTTGACTATTTTTTGAAATTGACAGTTCTGGTCACTGGTTAAATTTCTGATAAATCTTTTCTAAAACTATTTAACCGACTATTAACGTGTTTTAATGATTGGTAAATGATATGGGATGAAAGTAACATTAACAATCAGACTGTATTAAATTGTCAACTGTCCATAAGCATTGTTATGAAACCAACATGCCACCATCTTGAAAATGGCAACCCAAAATTAAAACTATGTTAATACTAATTTGTAATTTCTAAAGTAAGTTTAACATACTGGTAAATGAATTAAAACTCCAACAGGGATAATTATTGGGAGTAGACCCAAATAACAGAAGTTCTAATCAGCTACATGGTGTGCTCCACCAGCATGGGAATCACATTCAAGTCAGGATGTAACAGTACTTGTTCTCATATCCATTCGTGGGACGTGGGCGTCACTGGCTGGCCTGCATTTATTGCCCATCCCTAGTTGCCCTTGGAGGGCAGTTGAGAGTCAACCACATTGCTGTGGCTCTGGAGTCACATGTAGGCCGGACCAGGGTAAGGATGGCGGATTTCCTTCCCTAAAGGACATTAATGAACCAGATGGGTTTTTCCGACAATCAACAATGGTTTCATGGTCAGCAGTAGATTCTTCCTTCCAGGTATTTTTTATTGAATTCAAATTCCACCAGCTGCCGTGGCGGGATTCGAACCCAGGTCCCCAAAACTTTAGCCGAGTTTTCGGATTAATAGTCTAACGATAATATCACTAGGTCAGCGCCTACTGACAGGCCAAGGCTGATATATTTCAAGTCTTTGACAGGTTACCGTCGTCACCATCTTTTGTCAGCCGTGGCTCAGTTGGTCGCAGTCTCATCTTGATGCAGAAGGTTGTGGGTTCAAGTCCCACACCAGGACTTGGGCTCAAGAATCTAGGCTGACACTCCCTTGCAGCACTGGGGAACACTGTGCTATCAGATGGATGTAAGGGATCACATGGAACTGCTTTGAAATTGAACTATGGAGTTATTCCTGGAGTCTTGGTCAATATTTGTCTCTCAATCTATGTCACAAAAGCAGATTATCTGGCTATTATCACATTGCTGTTTGTGGCAGCTTGTTGTGTACAAAATAACTGTTCCATTTCCTACATTACAACAGTGACAACACTTCAAAAGTAATTCAGTTGATGTTAAGTGCTTAGGGGTGATCTGTGGATGGGAAAGGCACTGTATAAACATACACCTGCAAGTTCCCCTCCAAACCACTCACCATCCTGACTCGGAAATATATCGCCGTTCCTTCACAGTCGCTGGGTCAAAATCCTGGAATTCCGTCCCGAACGGCATTGTGGGTCAACCCACAGCACGTGGACTGCAGCGATTCAAGAAGGCAGCTCACCACCACCTTCTCAAGGGCAACTAGGGATGGGCAATAAATGCTGGCCTAGCCAGCGATGCCCATGTCCCACGAATGAATAAGAAAATCCTTTTTTCCAACAAGTATATTATTTTCAGCAACATCCTAAGAACTAAAGATAACCTGCTAAAGACGTCAAATGTAGATACGAAATGGGATTAAATTGGCATGGAGGGAAACAGAAGTGGGATGTATGAAAAATGAATCCATCAAGAATTATAACAATTTGGCACAGTGGTTAGCGCTGCTGCCTCACAGCGCCAGGAACCCAGATTCAATTCCGGCCTTGGGTGACTGTCTGTGTGGAGTTTGCACGTTCTCCCTGTATCTGGCTGGGTTTCATCCGGGTGCTCCAATTTCCTCCCACACTCCCAAAGATGTGCTGGTCAGGTTGATTGGCCATGCTAAATCATCTCTTAGTGTCAGAAGACTTGCAGGATAAATCCATGGGGTTATGGGGATAGGGCCCCTGGGTGGGATTGTGGTCAGTGCAGACTCGATGGGCCGAATGGCTTTATTCTGCACTGCAGGGATTCTATGATTATATAACAAGGTGACGAGTATTCAGAATTACACCATGTGGCATGTGAGGTTCTTTAAAAGTCATGACGGAAATATGTCACATTACATTTCTATCAAAGCAAAGCAGACGCAGTTGTCAACTCTGCTGAATGTTCCCCCCATTTATTCTTATGAACATGAGTTGCCCTAAGCTTATTGTTCACTGATTTAAACCTATTGCCTTCACTGCGGCAGCTGTCACTGTTGAATATCATTCCCTGAACTGAAGGCACAGTCAAATCCACACTCCCTCTGCTGAGTTATATACCGATAATATTTCAGAACAGGTTCAAGACAAGTTACAGTCACCAAGATGAAGAAGAATTAAAATTTTGTCCAACTGATGAAGTGTCAGCCTTGTCTTGGCAAGTAGTCCTCATGTTTCTGAACTCGAAGACTGTGAGCTGAAACCCCAGTGAAAGCTTGGGCATGATAATCTTCGTTGACGTATAGTGCTGCATTATCGGTGCTTGCTCATGTTAACTTAAAGCCTCTGTCTGCCTGTAAAAGATTGAATAGCCCCATTTGAAGAAGAGGAGGGAATTCTTCTGGTGTTCTGACCAACATTTTTCCCTCAAACCGAAACGATTAACTCATTTGCTGTTTGTGGGACACTTCTTGGCACTTTTATCTGCAAAACAGTGACTGCAGTTCAAAATGATTCCATTAGTAATAACACACTCTGGGACACCCTCTGGTTCGCCTGCATAAAACTACGTTACATTTCCCAGAAATGAAGAGGATGGAAATTTTAACTCATATTTTTGCCAAACTTCCCTTTTATATCTTGGCAGCAGCTTTCCCTGAGGCTTTGAATTCTGCAGGTTTTTGTTGACCCGTTTACATTCATTTTTCAATCTTTAATTCCCATATCTTTTGCCTGATTAACCGAGGGTGGGTGCGTGGATCCTGTCAGTGCTCTGCTTGACTAGGCTGTGTGTTGTATATGAATGAACCTGGATGACTATTGTTCCCTTCTTCTAAGTTTCCACCCAACGCCTCTTCCTACTTGGTGGCTGTGAAGAATCCAGGTATGGAAAACTGGTCGCATATGAATCTCCGGCACGATATTTGGTGGAAATTTCAATTGGACTTGGCTCTACTTGGCGTCACAGTTGTCAGTACTGCTGCCTCATAGTGCCAGAGACACGGGTTCGATTCCGGATTGGGTCACTGTCTGTGTGGAGTTTGCACGTTCTCCCCGTGTCTGCGTGGGTTTCCTCCGGGTGCTCCGGTTTCCTCCCACAGTCCAAAAATGCTGGTTAGGTGCAGTGGCCATGCTAAATTCTCCCTCAGTTACCTGAACAGGCGCCGGAGTGCGGCGACTAAGGGATTTTCGCAGTAACTTCATTGCAGCGTTAACATAAACCTACCTGTGACACTAATAAATAAACTTTAAACAATGCCAATCATCTGTAATGTCCACTCATATATCATTATTAAACTGGAAGAGATGTAAAAAAGATTTGCAAGGATGTTATCAGGACTGGAAGTTTTCAGTTACAAGGAGAGGCTGGATAGGGGATTTTCACAGTAACTTCACTGCAGTGTTAATGTAAGCCTACTTGTGACACTAATAAATATAATTAACTTAACTTACTTTTCTCCCTGGAGCATAGGAGGCTGGGAGGGTAACCTTATAGAGGTTTATAAAATCATGAGGGGCAGAGATAAGGTGAATAGCCAAGGTCTTTTCCCCAGGGTAGGGGAGTCCAAAACTGGAGAGCATAGGCTTAAGGTGAGAGGGGTCGGATTTAAAAGGGAGCTGAGGGGCAACTTTTTCACACAGAGGGTGGTGCGTATATGGAATGAGCTGCCAGAGGAGGTGGGTACAATTACAACATTTAAAAGACATTTGGAGATCGATAGGAAAGGTTTAGAGGGACATGGGCCAAACACAGGCAAATGGGACTAAATTCAGTTTCGGAAATCTGGTCTGCATGAATGAGTTGGGCCAAAGGGCCTGTTTCCATGCTGTATCTCTGTATGACTCTATAGGGATCAATATCTCCCGATTGGGTACTTATCTCATGGAAGTAGATATGGAAATCAAAGAAAATGTATGATGCAGAAAGAAGACAGCAGTCCTGTCGTGATTAATGACAAGAAATTTCAAAAGTCCATACTGAGTCCAGTAGTTGCCCTCAGTTGCCCAGGTATGGAAAACTGGTCGTATATGAATCTCCGGCACGATACTTGGTGGAAATTTCAATTGGACTTGGCTCTACTTGGCGTCACAGTTGTCAGTACTGCTGCCTCATAGCACCAGAGACACGGGTTCGATTCCCGGTTTGGGTCACTGTGTGGAGTTTGCACATTCTCCCCGTGTCTGCGTGGGTTTCCTCCGGGTGCTCCGGTTTCCTCCCACAGTCCAAAAATGCTGGTTAGTGTGGTGAACCATCGTTGGTTCACCACTGGGGTTGTTATTGTGTTACTGTTGGGCTAGGGTGTTGTTGTTATGGGGGTTGTACTATGTTGTTGGGATAGGGTGTTTACCTGTCCTAAGTGTTATCATGGCACACTCCAGTGGGGTCCCGCCTCCGGTGGCAGGGTATAAGACCCCCTGCTCCGGCAGGACCCCTTCAGTCTGAACGGGTGAATTTGTGTTAGTAGTTTCATTGTTAATGTATTAAAGCCTTCAGTACTAAAGCCTTGTTTCCGGGTGCTCATTGAGGTGCATCAATTTAATACATTAACTGAGAATATGGAGCAGATCCTAAAACCGGATCGTCTGACACTGGACCCACGTGCGGTCGGTGCAGCTAACACGTTCGAACATTGGTGGAAGTGCTTCGAGGACTACCTGGCAGCCTCGGTAGCTATCACTACGGACAGTGATAGACTCCAGGTCCTCCACGCAAGGGTAAGCGACACGATTTACCTGGCCATTCGTGCAGCTTCCACTTACCAGGGTGCCGTCGAGCTCCTAAAGAATAGGTACATTACGCCACCCAACGAGATTCACGCTCGTTATCTCCTCGCTACACGACGTCGGCAGTCGGGCGAGACCATAGAAGACTACGCCAATGAACTCCTGCAGCTTGCCAGGGCTTGTGACTGTAAGGACGTCTCCGCCGAGCAGTACATGCACGACCTCGCCCGAGACGCGTTCGTAGCAGGGGTAGGGTCCTCGTATATCAGACTTAAATTACTAGAAAAGGGGAAACTCAACTTGACCCAGGCAATGGGGATGGCCGTGAGGTTGGAGGCGGCGTCGAAGAGCTTGGCGCTGTACCCCGAGGACCACGTGCAGTCAACGTGGTTGGAGCAAGCTCTGCTCCCTCCTCGCCCCGCGAACCCGCGCTCCCAGATCGATTCGACGACGGCGGCAGCTCCAGGGGGCCAGCGATGCTATTTTTGCGGTGGGGCTAAGCATCCACGGCAGCAGTGTCCGGCAAGAACGGCAATCTGCAGCCAGTGCGGTAAAAAAGGCCACTACAGCAAAGTCTGCAGGTCCAAACCTAAAAACGGCAGTGCAGCTTGTAACCCTCCAGAACGGAGACCATCTCCTTCGGCGCTGCAGTACCCACGAGGTCCGACCACGTGCGACCTCAGGACGGCGCCATCGTGGCAAACAGAGGAGGAGGAAGACCACCAGGAGTCGCTGCGCTTGGCGCCCTCGCCCATGTGCGATTCATGGGGGCGGCCATCATGGTCCACGACGACTAGGAGCGACCAGCAGGGGTCCTCAGCATCCACATCGGCAGCATGCAGCAGCGACCAGCAGGGGTCCTCAGCATCCACATCGGCAGCATGCAGTGACGCCCAGGGGCCAACGGTGGCGTCGATCTCTCTGGATCAGACCAGGCATTACAGACTGGAACATTCTATGATGGAGGTAAAGGTTAGTGGCAGAACTGTAAATTGTCTGTTTGACAGTGGGAGCACCGAAAGTTTCATACACCCTGAAACTGCTAAAAGGTGTGGACTCCGGGTTCTCCCTGCCAAGCAGACCATTTCCATGGCATCACAGTCCCGGTCTGTACCGATCCAAGGACGATGTATGGTAACTCTTGAGGTACAGGGCACAGTCTACGAGCAATACAGGCTCCTTGTGTTACCTCACCTTTGCGCGCCAATTCTCCTCGGACTAAATTTTATGGTCCACATGAAGAGTGTGATCCTACAGTACGGTGGGCCACTCCCTTCACTGGCCGTAGGGAACCAGCCGCAGCCTCCAAATTGCCCAAAACGCCCCGCGTGCAATCTATCCACCCTGAAGATCACGACACCATCCCTTTTTAAAAATCTGGTACCTGGCTGCAAGCCCATCGCTACTAAAAGTAGGCGTTACAGCGCTGAGGACCGGATCTTTATTAGATCTGAGGTTCAGCGGCTCCTCAAGGAAGGGATCATACAGGCCAGTGCTAGTCCGTGGAGAGCGCAGGTCATGGTAGTCAAAAGCGGGAACAAACCTCGGATGGTCATCGACTATAGTCAGACCATTAATAGATACACGCAGCTGGATGCGTATCCTCTCCCGTGCATTTCTGATATGGTCAATCAGATTGCGCAGTACCGAGTGTTTTCTACCATAGACCTTAAGTCCGCCTACCATCAACTCCCCATCCGCCCAGAGGACCGACAATATACGGCCTTTGAGGCGGATGGTCGTCTATACCAATTCCTCAGGGTTCCATTTGGTGTCACCAATGGGGTCTCGGTCTTCCAGCGTGCTATGGACCGAATGGTGGACCAGAACGGGTTGCGGGCTACCTTCCCGTACCTGGATAACGTCACCATCTGCGGCCATGACCAGCAGGACCATGACACGAATCTCCAACACTTTCTGCGCACTGCATCTCGCCTGAATCTGACCTATAACAGGGAGAAGTGCGTATTCCGTACGCGTAAGTTAGCCATCCTCGGATACGTGGTGGAAAACGGGGTCATTGGCCCTGATCCAGACCGTATGCGACCACTCACTGAACTTCCCTTGCCCGCTAGCACGAAAGCACTCAGGAGATGCCTCGGGTTCTTTTCGTACTATGCACAGTGGGTCCCCAACTATGCGGACAAAGCTCGTCCGCTCATTAAGTCCACGACCTTCCCACTTACGCCGGAGGCCCAATTGGCCTTCAAGGTTTTGAAAAGCGACATTTCGAAAGCCACGATGCACGCGGTGGATGAATCCATCCCCTTCCAGGTGGAGAGTGATGCATCTGATTTCGCCCTAGCCGCCACACTAAACCAGGCAGGCAGGCCCGTCGCGTTTTTTTCCCGCACCCTTCAAGGCCCCGAAATTCGGCACTCAGCGGTGGAGAAGGAGGCTCAGGCCATTGTGGAGGCAGTCAGACACTGGCGCCATTACCTGGCAGGTAAGCGGTTCACCCTGATCACGGATCAACGATCCGTGGCGTTTATGTTTAGTAACACGCAGAGGGGCAAGATCAAGAACGATAAGATCTTGCGGTGGAGAATTGAGCTCTCCACCTATAATTACGATATTATGTATCGTCCAGGGAAGCTCAATGAGCCCTCGGATGCCCTCTCGCGCGGAACATGCGCCATCATGCAGGAGGACCGCTTGAAGGCTCTCCACAATGATCTGTGCCATCCTGGAGTCACCAGACTCTACCACTTCATAAAAGCCCGCAACCTACCCTACTCGGTGGAGGAGGTCAGGTCAGTTACTAGAAGTTGTCGGATTTGCGCAGAATGCAAACCACACTTTTATCGACCAGACCGGGCACATTTGGTCAAGGCCACTCGCCCTTTTGAGAGGCTGAGTGTAGATTTTAAGGGCCCCCTTCCCTCAACGGATCGGAATGTCTATTTTCTTAACATAATAGACGAATTTTCCCGGTTTCCGTTTGTTTTCCCCTGTGCGGACACGTCGACTGCCACCGTCATCAAGGCATTCAGTGAGCTTTTTACCCTGTTCGGGTACCCCTGCTATATTCATAGCGACAGGGGCTCGTCGTTCATGAGCAACGACTTGAGGCAATTCCTGCTCTCATTCGGGATTGCCTCTAGTAGAACCACGAGCTACAACCCTAGGGGTAACGGACAGGTGGAAAGGGAGAATGCTACAGTCTGGAAGGCTGTCCTACTGGCACTGAAATCCAAGGGCCTTCCAGTCTCCCGGTGGCAGGAGGTCCTTCCAAATGCGCTCCATTCTATCCGCTCCCTCCTGTGTACGGCAACCAATGCTACTCCCCACGAGAGGATGTTCTCATTCCCTCGGAAGTCGTCCTCGGGGACCTCATTGCCAGCCTGGTTGACGTACCCAGGACCCGTCCTTCTGCGGCGCCATGTGAGGGCTCGCAAGTCCAACCCCTTGGTCGAACCGGTCCAACTCCTCCACGCCAACCCTCAGTATGCCTATGTGGCATATCCTGACGGGCGAGAGGACACTGTCTCCATTAGAGACCTGGCGCCCGCAGGGGACGTAGCAACTCCTGTCGCTCCTATTCCCCCAGTCACAGATCCACTACTCCTCATTACTTCCCCAGACGTGGCGCGGTCAGCACCGGGACCAGTGCATAACACTTTTACTCCCATGTACAGCTTGCCTGAGACTCGGAGATCGGCGCCACCATCATCACCACCACCACCACCACCACCAAACGTTCCAGGATCCCCTGCACCATCGCCTCATCAGGGCCGGCCGGCCCGGGAGTCTTTGAGGGGACAGCCAGATGTTGCTTTGAGAGAGCCACCGCAAGCACCTGCTCCGGTTTCACAACCGGTGTTGAGAAGATCGCAGCGTCGGTGTGGTCCTCCAGACCGTCTGGACTTGTGAATCCTGTTATTTATTTTTTGTCATTGTCTGTTTTCATCCACCCCGCCACCTTTGGTTCCTAAAGGAGGGGTGAATGTGGTGAACCATCGTTGGTTCACCACTGGGGTTGTTATTGTGTTACTGTTGGGCTAGGGTGTTGTTGTTATGGGGGTTGTACTATGTTGTTGGGATAGGGTGTTTACCTGTCCTAAGTGTTATCATGGCACACTCCAGTGGGGTCCCGCCTCCGGTGGCAGGGTATAAGACCCCCTGCTCCGGCAGGACCCCTTCAGTCTGAACGGGTGAATTTGTGTTAGTAGTTTCATTGTTAATGTATTAAAGCCTTCAGTACTAAAGCCTTGTTTCCGGGTGCTCATTGAGGTGCATCAGTTAGGTGCAGCGGCCATGCTAAATTCTCCCTCAGTTACCTGAACAGGTACTAGACCATTTTACAATTCTCTTCCCAGACCTAGATTTTTAAAATTTATTTATTAGTCACAAGTAGGCTTACATTAACACTGCAATGAAGTTACTGTGAAAATCCCCTGGTTGCCACACTCCGGCGCCTGTTCGGGTGACACTGAGGGAGAATTTAGCATGGCCAATGCACCTAACCAGCACGTCTTTCGGACTGTGGGAGGAAACCAGAGGCGCACTAAGACAGACTTTGCCTGTTTCCAGTAATTCCTGATTCTGGTCGTTAGTCTGTTGCCGGGGTACCACTCCACATCAAGTATGGCTGACCAGGAGTCCCTCCCGCTCTTACCGCCAGCCGCTGGCATGATTTGGAAGGATTTTGCAGGTTGTGACTCAACCTGTTTGGCTGCTTTATGAGTGCAGCTTCCTTGGCCACCATGACCTAGGGTGGGTCTCAAAACTGGAGCTTCTGGCTCGAGGCAGGGGCTCTACCCACGATGCCACAGGACCTCCTAACTGGACCGCATGCTCATAAATTACTGTCTGTCCAACAGACCAAAATAAATACTTTTAGTTCTAAATATTTTAAAGTAAAAATAGCTTTTACAGTCTTAGCCAAAGTTTAAGCTCAAACCATATATTACAGCTCTGGCTGGATTTTAATCCTTTGTGAACTTGCTTTAACTCCAAGGCAATGGTGAGAAGGTAGCCCCACAGTACACGGCACAAAAGCAGATAGGATAGAAACATAGAAAAACTACAGCACAAACAGGCCCTTTGGCCCACAAGTTGTGCCGAACACATCCCTACCTTCGAGACCTACCTATAACCCTCCATCCTATTAAGCTCCATGTACTCATCCAGGAGTCTCTTAAAAGACCCTACTGAGTTCGCCTCCACCACCACTGATGGCAGCCGATTCCACTCGTCCACCACCCTCTGTGTGAAAAACTTACCCCTAACATCTCCCCTGTACCTACCCCCCAGCACCTTAAACCTGTGTCCTCTCGTAGCAGACATTTCCACCCTGGGAAAAAGCCTCTGAGAGTCCACCCGATCTATGCCTCTCAACATCTTATACACCTCTATTAGGTCTCCTCTCATCCTTCGTCTCTCCAAGGAGAAAAGACCGAGCTCCCTCAGCCTATCCTCATAAGGCATGCCACTCAATCCAGGCAACATCCTTGTAAATCTCCTCTGCACCCTTTCAATCTTTTCCACATCCTTCCTATAGTGAGGCGACCAGATAGGACTGGCTGGCAGCAAAGAAAATCACCAAAGCTTGAATGAGAGGTAAGCTTTCCAAAAAGCTGATAGCTCATTAAAATTCACTTTCACCTAATGACCTTAGACACCATACAGAAGGGAATATAATGAGAAACGGGATCTTGTCATTACCACCTCACGTACTTCCCCCACTCATTGGAAATGATAGAATGTGGGCAGACTAATAAGAGCAGAGCTCTGCCAGAAAAGGGAAATGCCCACTATCAACTGCCCAATTTACAGCACCACAGTGGGCCACTGGGAATTGACACAACATTTAAAAGTGCTTGCAATTTCTGCTATCGGTACTTTAAAGAGTCAGGATGATTGGCACTTTAATTGGGCTGTAGTAAACTGCATTTTTTACTGACAGTGGAAGTTCATCAACGAATAACTTTTTTAAAAAGCTTTTTTTACATATACAACTGTCATTTTGGATCCATTGTTTCTACACAGTGTACAGGTGAATGGATGTGCCATAACATGGCATGGGTTGACATGAGGGGTTGTTTGGAGGGAGCATAACCTGATATCATAGAATCATAGAATCTACAGTGCAGAAGGAGGCCATTTGGCCCACTGAGCCTGCACCGACAACAATCCACCCAGGTCCTATCCCCGTAATCCCACAAATTTACCCTGCAATCCCCTGACACGAAGGGGCAATTCATCATGGCCAATCAACCTAACCCACACATCTTTGCAGTGTAGCAGGAAACCGGAGCACCCGGAGGAAACCCATGCAGACACGGGGAGAATGTGCAAACTCCACACAGACAGTGACCCGAGGCCGGAATCGAACCTGGGTCCCTGGCGCTGTGAGGCAGCAGTGCTAACCACTGTGCCACCGTGCCACCCATTCTGTTATCTATTAATATTACTTAAAATATGAATACAAACAGTCTTAAACCAGTTTGATTTTTAAGTTGGCAATGACAAGCTGAATACATTTAATTAACATGATGACTTTATTATTTCAATTCAATTCTATCGATTTATATTTTAAAAGCTTGAAATAGGATGTGGAGCACAAACAACCAATTTAAATATATCCACATCCGGCCCTGGTGATTTTTATTTTTATTGAAAGGTAAAAATTTTAGAATGCAAAGATTTTAAAAATGCGTTTGATCAAATCTTTTTCATTTCCTAAACATGGTAATATGATTCCTGATTGGAAATGGAGCACGGGGGGGGCGGTGTGGGAGGTCAGATGTTGCGAGTGTGGGAATGGTGTGTTTCCATTAGCTCTGGCGCTACTCATCTTTTAACCCTTGCCTTCATCCTGATCAACAGCCCATAAGTGCCCAATCCTGGAGTGAAAACTCCATACAATGGGCGGAGTTTTAACGACTCGTCCGCTCGAGTTTCGTACGATCTCACTTGAGGCTAATAAAGAATGACATTCTCCGGGCCTCGCCCACCCCCGGAATCAGGGCAGCCGTGCCGGTAAAATTCCGGCCTATGTCCCTGGAAGAATTCTGGTTAGGTTTTGGGACAATGTGCCAATTAAAGGGGCGGCACAGTGGTTAACACTGCTGCCTCACAGCGGCGGGGACCTGGGTTCAATTCCCAGTTTGGGTCACTGTCTGTGCGGAGTTTATAGATAGAAACCCTACAGTACAGAAAGAGGCCATTCGGCCCATCGAGTCTGCACCGACCACAATCCCACCCAGGCCCTACCCCCATATCCCTACATATTTACCCACTAATCCCTCTAATCTACACATGTTAGGACAACTTGTTTTTTTTAGCATGGCCAATCAACCTAACCCGCGCATCTTTGGACTGTGGGAGGAAACCGGAGCACCCGGAGGAAACCCACGCAGACACAAGGAGAATGTGCAAACTCCACACAGACAGTGACCCAAGCCGGGAATCGAACCCAGGTCCCTGGTGCTGTGAAGCATCAGTGCTAACCACTGTGCTATCGTGCCGCCCATTCTCCCCGTGTCTGCGTGGGTTTCCTCCAGGTGTGCCGGTTTCCTCTCACAGTCCAAAGACGTGTGGGTTAGGTGAAATGGCCATGCTAAATCGCCCCTTAGTGTCAGGGGACTAGTTATGGTAAATGTGTGGGAATAGGACCTGGGTGGGATAGTGGTCAGTGCAATGGGCCAAATGGCCTCCTTCTGCACTGTAGGATTCTATGATTCTATAAATTTATGAAAATCCTTTATGGTAAGGAGCAGTCGGAGTAAGAATAGGAGAAATAAAGAATTCTCAAAATAGAACTGGATATTATGCTGGAGAGATAGGGTACCAAAGGCTAAAATTTTCAATAACTGAATAACAGCCAAGCTTTCTCTCATGCAGTAAATCTTTGTCCGAATTCATTCATTCTTAGAAACATAGAAAATAGGAGCAGGAGGAGGCCACTTGGCCCTTCGAGCCTGCCCCGTCATTCATTACGATCATGGCTTATGATCAAATTCACTATCCTTATCCGCCCCTTCTCCCTTGATCCCTTTAGCCCCAAAGAGCTATTTCCAATTCATGGGATGTGGGCATCACTGGCAAGATCAACAATTGCTGCCCATTCCCTAACAGTCCTTGAACCGAGTAGTTTCCTATGCTTTTTTAAGATTCCACCATGTCCCTGTGGATCTGGAGACACATGTAGGCCAGACTGGGAAGAGACGACACAGGAGGAACACAGGGGAACAAAAAAATGTGTTCAGCAAAAAATGCTTAAATTCTGCAATCTTGTGAGTGGATTTTCATCTCGATTTGTGGGTGCGTTCGGGATGAAAAGGAAATGCTTGTGTTTGAGAGTGAGGACCGAGTGAGTTGGGCAGTGATATATGAAGGTGTATACTGTGAGCTGGCTGGTTGGAGGCATTTTCTTTCTAGGTATGCCCACGTAATGATTTAGATATTAATAATGTAATAACTGACAGTCCACAGTTACTGCTAAAAGGTTTTTATTTGTTCTTTTGTGGGACATGGGCGTCGTTGGCAAGGCCAACATGTGTTGCCCATCCCTAATTGCCCCTCGAACTGAATAGTTTGCTAGGCCATTTCGGAGGGCAATTAAAAGTCAACCACCTTGCTGTGGTTCTGGAGTCACATGTAGGTCAGACGAAGTAAGGATAACAGATTTCCTTCCCTGACGGACATTAGTGAACCAGGTGGGTTTTTACAACAATCCTGCTCTGAACCTCTATCCGTGAAGTCCCGAAACCCATAGAACATTTAATAAGTTACAACGAGGTCAGCATTTCTGAGACTACTTTTGGATTCATTTTCAAACTTAATTTAAATTCCCCCCAGATGCTGTGGTGGGATTTGAACTAACCAGAGAAGGAGGCCATTCGGCCCATCGAGCCCGCACCTTCACCAATCGCAACCACATGCATTTACCCGGCTGATCCCCCTGACACTAAGGGGCAGTTTAGCATGGCCAATCCACCTAATCTGCACATCTTTGGAATGTGGGAGGAAACCAGAGCACCCGGAGGAAACCCACGCAGACACGGAGAGAACGTACAAACTCCACACAGACGGTGACCCAAGACTGGAATTGAAGCCGGGTCCCTGGCGCTGTGTGGCAGCGGTGCTAACCACTGTGCCACCATGCTGCCCACTGTCTCCTAATCATTAGCCCAGGCTTCTGGATTACTCGCCCGGTAAGAATTCTGCGACCATCTATTCGACACATTTCACAGTGTCTTATTAATGGAGCAACCTTTAATATTGAAATATACCCCGTCATGACGGAGGTTCAGTTCTGGTAAACAGGAGAGTGAAACACATTTCCCTTCATTTATAGTTATTTGTGCAACACTTAGGCCTCGCTCCAGACTGACTATTTTCCAATCAGTGCTGGTCACAGTCGACTCTTCTCTGTCCAGCAGAGGTGAGGTAATGGAATTCGGCACAAAGTAAAATTAAGTAAAATCAAAGCAGCTGTTGAGAATAAAAGCAGTGCTGGCAGTGTCATGTGGACGCTGTGCTTTAATCAGTTCTCTGTCCCCATTCCAGCATACAAGCCCACGGGAATGTTCATTAGAACCTTAGCAAGCTTTCATTGTCACATGCTTCATTGTGTTGTAACTTCTATTATGGCCAATATCACTTCTGGTTCTTTGATCTGGCACCCAAATGACACACTCCTATTTTTTTCAATCTTCTTGTGCTTTTTAATAAGGAGAGAACTTGGATTTCCACAGTGCCGCCAACCTCCTTGGGACCACTTCAATGCCGACAAAGCATTTGTAAAGTGCACTGACTGTTGTGCATTGGCAAACCTAACGGCCAAGGTCCCGTGAAAAGCAGAAGAGATAATTGTCCAATTAATTTGCTCTCGGTGCTGTTAACTGAGGGATGAGTGTCATCCTCGAAGAACCCCCTCCTCTTCTTTGGGATCTTTTACCCAGAAAGACAGGTGTGATCTTGGTTTAACATGTCACCTGAAGGAAGAGGGAATTCTGTACCCAGAGAGTGGTGAGAATGTGGAACTCGCTACCACAGGGAGTGGTTGAAGCAGATAATATAGACACAGCTAAGGGGAAACTGGACAAGAACATTAGGCACAGTAAGAAGCCTCACAACAGGATTATTTGGAATCACGAGCTTTCGGAGCGCTGTTCCTGCATCAGGTGAGCAGCGCTTCGAAAGATTGTGATTCCAAATAAACTTGTTGGACTTTAACCTGATGTTGTGAGACTTCTTACTGTGTCCAGCCCAGTCCATCGCCAGCATCTACACATCAAGAATATTAGGGAGAAGGGTTTAGAGGACTAAGATGATATGATTAAATGAGAAAAGATGGGGGAGGCTTAAATGAAGCATAAATGCTGGGATGGGTCAAAGGTCTGCCCCTATATCATGTGCCCTATGTAATTCTATGTAAATGGCATCACATACAATGTAAAAAGATTTAAAATTTATTTATTAGTGTCACAAATAGGCTTACATTAACACTGCAATGACGTTACTGTGAAAATCCCCTAGTCGCCACACTCTGGTGCCTGTTCAGGTACACTGAGGGAGAATTTAGCATGGCCAATGCACCTAACCAGCACGTCATTCGGACTGTGGGAGGAAACCAGAGCACCTGGAGGAAACCCACAGACACAGGGGAAATGTGCAGACTCCGCACAGACAGTGACCCAAGCCGGGAATTGAACCCAGGTTCCTGGTGCTGTGAGGCAGCTGTTCTCACTACTGTGCCACTGTGCCATAATTCAGTGTAACGCTCCTTCAAAGACAAAAATTATGCCTCATTCCCCACGACCCCCGCCCCCCCCCCCCCCCAATCCTTAGCTCAGGTTGTATCACATCTGCTCTGACCCGTGGCTCACATCAGATAACTCATGAGAGACCAGCTTTGAAGCAATTTGTTTCTGGGTCTATTTTCGCAGCCTCTGTTATATGTCAGTGGTTTCCAGTGTGCAGAAGTCTGGCTGGATTTTCACTGAGTTGGGATGACTCGGGAACCCTTTAAAAGTGGTGGCCTGGTTGTGGATTCCGGGATTCCTAATCCCACACCCGGAATTCCGGGGTTTTTAGGTGTGGCCTTTGGCCAGTTGAGGTCAAAAGCCCGCATTCTGACCTGGCTGGCCCCATTGCGGGGATAGGCATGTCCTTAAGCTCTGCAAGTTTCATGGAGTCAGGCCAGGTTTTGAATGGGCTGTGATTCACGGCACATCAGAGGTGTCATGAACCATGATGTACATGAAGGGACCTTTTAAAAGGTAAGTTCCAAAGGTCCACCTCATGCCCCTCATGCCCCTCATGCCAAGATATGCGCCCAAACAACCCCAATTGCCCCCATGCTCCTTATTCCAAGCTGTGATTCTGATTAGTAGCACAATGGTTAGCACTGCTGCCTCACAGCGCCAGGGACCCGGGTTCAATTCCGGCCTCGGGTCACTGTCTGTGTGGAGTCTCCATGTTCTCCCTGTGTCTGTGTGGGTTTCCTCCGGGTGCTCCAGTTTCTTCCCACAGTCCAAAGATGATTCACTATACACTATATTAGAAGAAATTAACCCTATAGTGACAATAGGATATGTAAATAAAAGTCATTTATAATGTCATTATGTTAAAAACCTTTTCTACAGTGCAATAAATGTGTCAATCATCTGGACCCTTTCAAGTTTCAATAGCCGAAACTGCAAGCACTTGAAACTTCTTAACCAGTATGAGTAGACATTGTGAAATTTACAGCAGAGGTCAGGGAGCTCGAGTTGTCAACCAAGCAACATTTTCTCTGGGATGAAGTTTTTGGTACTCTAATGAATGTCTGGTCTTCAGCCAAGAATATATAATAAGGCTTGGCTGAGAGCCCAGAAATCCTTTAGTCTGTTTATTTTCACTGGAAGGAAGTCCCACAGCACCAAGGTGGGCCTTTTAACCAGACCACCTTAGCACCTACAGCCTCTGTGGATGGCTCTAAACTTTATCTCGGGACAGCTAGCCAGACCCATGCCTGCAATTGCCCTCCACGCAATGAAAATCCAATCCTTGCGGGCAGTCCCTAGGCTGGTGTGCCGAGCTGGGAATTTTGCCAACTCCCGCTAATCATCTCAATGATAAAAGTCCAGGCCAATGTTTCCACATGGGGACGTCCAAAAGTAACGGCGGTAAATAAAGGAGAGTTTTAATAAATCCAGTAAAGAATGAGGTGAGAATATCCAATATGTTCCCACAGGTGAGGAGCACCGATGCTTTTAAACGGCAGCTGGATAAGGACATGATGGAGAAAAGAAGAGGAAGAGATGTCAATAGAATGGCATGAAACAAGGCGAGAGGATGCTTCTCTAAATACCAGTATATTGGTATTCGGCTGAATGACTTGTTTCAGTGCAATTAATACAAGGTAATATTAAATCTAATTCTCTGCTGTGAACCTTACTCCCTTGCTGGGTGGCACAGTGGTTAGCACTACTGCCTCACAGTGCCAGGGTCCTGGGTTCACATTCCGGCCTTGAATGACTGTCTCTGTGGAGTTTGCACATTCTCCCCGTATCTGCGTGGGTTTCCTCCGGGTGCTCCCATGTTCCAACGATGTGAGAGTTAGGTTGCAGACATTGACCCAAGCCGGGGATTGAACCTGGGTCCCTGGCGCTGTGAGGCAGCAGTGCTAACCACCGTGCCACCGTGCCCCATATTTGTACAAAGAGGCTACTGTTGCCTGAATGATGCAGAAGCAGCAGTCGGCTAATTCTTGCTGAATGTTGTAGTTCCAGTTCAGATTGATGGAGATCTTCATCTTCGATCTGCGTCAGAAGTCCAGATGAGATGTCACTGCAAGGCTTAATAAGACAGAGTCTCCTGCGATTAGTGAGCAGACATTGGGTTGGAGGTGGAATCGACTGCACTCTCGTAGCCAGAGGGCATTATCAATGACAGTGACTCTGCATGGAAACCGGTCACTACTGGAGACCACAGGGATCAGTGTTAGGGCTGATCTGGATGAAGGAATTAATGGAAATGTCCACAAGTTCACAGCTAAGATGCTAATGGAGGTTAAGACCTTGGAAGAAGCATGTTGTGTACCAAGGCAGATGTAGATCTGTGTCTCACAGATGTCATTTATTACAGATAAATGGAGCGTAATGCAGTCAGGCAACGTCAGAAACTGAACTGGACTAACCAGACAAATACTGTGGCTACAACAGCAGGTCAAAGGTTAGGAATTCTGCAGCGAGTAACTTACCCCCTGACTCCCCAAAGTCTGTCTATCATCTACAAGGCAGAAGTCTTGAGTGTGATCGAATACTCGACACCTGCCTGGATGAGTGCAGCTCCAACAACACTAGAATCATAGAATAATAGAACCCCTTCAGTGCAGAATTAGGCCATTCGGCCCATCGAGTCTGCACCGACAACAATCCCACCCAAGCCCAATCCCCATAACCCCACGTATTTACCCCACTAATCTCCCTGACACTAAGGGGCAATTTACTATGACCAATCAACTTAACTCGCACATCTTTGGACTGTGGGAGGAAACCGGAACACCTGGAGGAAACCCACGCAGACACGGGGAGAACGTGCAAACTCTGCACAGACAGTGACCCAAGGCTGGAATTGAACCCGCGTCCCTGGTGCTGTGAGGCAGCAGTGCTAACCACTGTGCCACCGTGCCACCCTAATCAGAATCACAGAAGCTCGACACCATCCAGGACAAAGTAGCCGCTTGATTGCTGCCCTTTCTACAAACATTCACTCCCTCCACCATTGACAAACAGTGGCAGCCGTGTGTACCATCTACAAGATGCACTGCAGGAACTCGCCAAGGCTCCTTAGGCAGCACCTTCCAAACCTATGACCATTACCAACTAGAAGGTCAAGGGCAGCAGATACCTGGGAACACCAACACCTGGAGGTTCCCCCCTTAAGCCACTCACCATCCTCATTTGGAAATATATCGCCATTCCTTCACTGTCACTGGATCAAAACCCTGGAACTCCCTCCCTAACAGCATTGTGAGTGTACCTACACCTCAGGGACTGCAGCGGTTTAAGATGGCAGCTCTGCATGCCCTTCTGAAGGGCAATTAGGGATGGAAAATAAATGCTGGCCCAGCTAGTGACACTCACATCCCATGAATGAATTTTAAGAAAGGGCCTATGTAGTCCATATATGATTGCAAACTTAAGAACTGATGCATGGGAGAAAAAGCCAAGGTATTATAGTACGTGAGTCATTTAACGTTTGTGACCAGGACTACAAATATATCACTGGGCAAATCCAATACAAAACAAAAAAATATTACACTGTCCTTGTACAAGACAAGGTTATGTTTCATTCAGAATACTATGTCCAGATTGATTTACTCATGTGATTAAATTTAGAGAGACCCTGAGAAGGGTTAGAAAAGATCACGAGTGTGATATCTAAAAGCCTTATTTACCGTGAAAGGCTGGGGCTTTTTGCTCTATAGGTTCAGATTTCAAGGAGATTTGATTGAGTCTGTTAAGATATTGTGAGGAAAGTGTGCTTGCTATAGAGGGAGAACAGCGAAGCTTTACCAGGCTGATTCCTGGGATGGCAGGTCTGTCACATGAGGAGAGACTAAATTGATGAGAATTATATTCACTGGAGAGTAGAAAAATGAGAGGGGATCGCATAGAAACTGATAACATTCTAACAGGGTTAACCAGGGTAGATTCAGAAACAATGGCTGCGATTCTCCCATTGCGACCCGCAGCCTTTCTGGTGGGTCGCGGTGGGAGATGCGCGTCGCCGGTTTTGTACCGGGATTTGCACATACGCCGGGAATGCAAGCGCATCTCCCAGAGCCGGAGAACAGTCGCCGGTCAGACCCCGCTGGAAACCGGTGGGAAGGCAGCTAAGTCATTTGAATCTTTTTGAAATGTATTGTAAATATGTTTTGCATATGATTATCGGGAACCTTCGGGTCCCGATTGAATCTCCCACTCCGCCAGGAGTACTTCACTCCGGTGGGGTTTCTACTAGCTCTCCACGTTCAGGTAACTAGCGGGAGTCCCCGCTGGAATGGAGGGGGTGCAATCGGGGCCCCCCAGGGATTCGGGTGATGGGAGAGTGGTGCACCCTGGGCATGGGCACCCTGGCAGTGCCAGCCTGTGCCCCCTGGCACTGCCCAAGGGACAAAGTGCCCATGTCCAGGAGGATGGGCCTATTGTGGGCAGGGGCTAGGGGTGGGGGTGGAGGGTCCTGGTGCCTCTCTGCATTAGGATCGGTCTGGGATGGAGGGAGGGCAGTGATTGGAGAAGGCTGGGGGGGGTGGGGGGGTGGTCTGCCGGGGGGGTGGGGGGGAGGGGGGGTGGGGGGGAATCTGACTCCGGGGGGGGGGGCTCAGCAGCGGGGGGGGGGGCTCAGCAGGGGGGGAGGAGGTCTGCCGGGGTGAGGCGTGTGGGGGGATCGCCACTGCTTGGGGGGGGTGGCTAGACATCGGGGCGCTCCGGGATGGGGCGGGGGGGGCGGTCAGGGCTGCCTCAGGAATTGTTGTGGGGGCTGCGAACGGGCCGTGGAGGGGGGGGGGCTAGAGGAGCAGCACTGCGGGGGTCCCGGACTGACCCACAAACAGGGAGTCAGACAGATCGGGGCCACTGCGCATGCGCAGAGTTCCAGAACTGTCAGACTCCGGCGTGAATAGGCTCCGCCCCCACCCTGGGTTTTTAATAATATTCACGACTGGGACCTCTGCAGAGCGGAGATTCAGGTGAGAACCTGAACTGACAAAACAATCAGGATCTAGAACGTTTTTCCCGCCAGTTCAGCACTTTTGGGAGAATCGCGACCAATGTTCCCGATGGTGGGGGAGTCCAGAACTAGGGGTCATAGTTTGAGGATAAGGATAAACCTTTTAGAACTGAGGTGAGGAGAAGTCTCTTCACCCAGAGGGTGGTAAATGTGTGGAATTCATTACCACAGAATGCAGTTGAGGCCAAAACATTGCCTGATTTCAAGAAGAAATTAGATATAGCTCTTGGGGTTAAAGGGATCAAAGGATATGGGGGGTAGGGGGGATCAGGATATTGAATTTGATGATCAGCCATGATCATAATAAATGGCGGGGCAGGCTCGAAGGGCTGAATGGCCTCCTCCTGCTTCTAGTTTCTGTGTTTCTATTTTTCTATGACCCATAGGCAAGACAAAGGGACACGTTCAATGCATTGAACTGGATTAAACATCATGAGGATTTTCCTTTTCACAAAAAGTTAGCAACCTTTGAGACAAGTGAAACATTTAGTGAGCATGGATTTACTGCAATGAGGAGCTCGATGACTCCCTTACTGTGGCTGACGTCATGATTTGCAAAAGATTGTTAAGTGAGTTGGGCAACATCCTCTTAATCACTGTCATTTCCTGGAATATGTTTTCAATCACCTTCAGAGGTCAGAGAGAAACGTCCTAGATTGTTTTTCATCCCTGGTTTGGCCTTAGATTTTGGCTCAAAGTTTCATTTGCCTCTTTCAGGAAATTGCATGGTTGATGGTGGATGGAAGCTGATAAGAGGGTCATGGTGTTAAGTCGCACTATGATGATATGGACCCCCGTCATTTCCGAATGTTTGCATTCTCGTCTTTCTTGGTTCCTTGTTCTGTGGTGTGTTGATGACAGTAGCACAATGGCACAGTGGTTAGCACTGCTGCCTCACAGTGCTAGGGACCTGGGTTCAATTCCAGCCTTGGGTCACTGCCTGTGCGGAGTCTGCACGTTCTTCCCGTGTCTGCAAGGGTTTCCTCTGGGTGCTCCGGTTTCCTCCCACAGTCTGAAAGATGTGCTGGTTAGGTGCATTGGCCGTGCTAAATTCTCCCTCAATGTACCCGGAGTGTGCCGGAGTGTGGCGACTAGGGGATTTTCACAGTAACTTCATTGCAGTGTTAATGTAAGCCTATTTGTGACACTAATAAATAAACTTTAACTTTGTCCTGATTTGTATAGCTTTGTGCGCCAATGGGTAAACCGTTCTCTCACTGGACTAGTGGGTGAAAAACATGCACTATTTTTTAGATTTTAATATTTTTGCTAACACATAGGTCTTATGGTGCTGTAGCATCCATATCTCTGGGCCAGAAGCTTTGGGTTCAAGTCCTATTTGATGGCCATGGAAAGTGCATTCACAATGTGGCTGAAAAGATTAATTATCAGCTTGTAAATCCTTCCAATATGCCTGGTGACAAGTGGTAAACATAGAAACTGTCCGCACATTAGAAACATAGAAATATAGAAACTAGAAGCAGGAGGAGGCCATTCGGCCCTTCAAGTCTGCTCCGCCATTCATTTTGATCATGGCTGATCATCAAATTCAATATCCTGATCCCCCCTTCCCCCCATATCCCTTGATCCCTTTAGCCCCAAGAGCTATAAGAGTGGGAGACATTCCCGGACTGCAATACTGCAGAAGGCAACAGCAAACCACGGCAGTATTTTGCCGACCATAATCACAGATCAATCCAATGGATGGGCTTGAGACCTTTCTGCATATCCCGTTTGGGAGAAAGTAATTTTCAACAAGCCCTGTGACACGGTTTTAAAACAATGTGCCTTCATCTCGGAATAGGAGTTCAAAATCCAATTCAGAAAGGGACGCCTGTTTATCTGTCGCTGGCAGCTCAGGATATTAATGAAATGGATTTCTAGCTGTCTCCTTCCAAGTCTCGAGGGAAATTAGCTCAGAATACAACATTCAGTTCCACTTGCACAACAGCTGTAAACTTGGATTCTTTCCTGGGAAATTCAAACTTAAAGCAGTTGAAATTCAAAATATACAATCTGCACACTCGAAACACAGTATATCATTGCCAACTCAGAATGTTAAAAAAAAACTACTGCTATAAGGGCGGCACGGTGGCACAGTGGTTAGCACTGCTGCCTCACAGCACCAGGGACCCGGCTTCGATTCCAATCTCGGGTCACTGTCTGTGTGGAGTTTGCACGTTCTCCCCACTTCTGCGTGGGTTTCCTCCAGGTGCTCCGGTTTCCTCCCACAGTCCGAAAGACATGCTGGTTTGGTGCATTGGCCGTGCTAAATTCTTCCTCAGTGTACCTAGCAGGTGCCGCAGTGTGGTGACTAGGGGATTTTCACAGTAACTTCATTGCAGTGTTATTGCAAGCCTACTTGTGACACTAATAAATTAAACTTTCAAAGATATAAGGAAAATTGACTTTTCTGAAAATAAACTTAGAGGGTGAAGGAGTAATGATCTCATTCAGTCGACAATGATAATTAGTCCATGGGGAACTTGAATGTACTAATCTATAAGTATCGGAGCATGTAGAATTTGGTGTTGTGGACTGTGAGGAGAGTAGAATTTCAAAAGGACACAGACAGGTTGGTGGAATGGGTGGTAAATGGAATTTAATGTAGAGATTTGTGAGGTGATTCATTTTGGTAGGAAGAATGTGGAAAGACAATAGAAAATAAGGGGTACAATTCTAAAGGGGATGCAGGAGCAGAGGGACCTCGGTGTATATGTGCATAGATCATTGAAGGCGGCAGGACAGAGCAGTTAATAAAGAATATAGCATCCTGAGCTTTATCAATACAACACAAGGGCATGGAAGTTATGTTAAACCTGAACAAACCGACACTGGTTTAGCCTCAACTAGAGTATTGTGTGGAGTTCTGGGCACCACAAGTTAGGAAGGATGTGAAAACATCAAAGAGTGCAGAAAATATTCATCAAAATGGTTCCAAGGATGAGGAAACTTCAGTTACATGGATAAAGTGGAGAAGTCAGACTCCTGTCTGAGTACTACTGGGGAGGACAGCCCACCTGGGGGAAGCAGCGGTGGCAGTGTCTCTGGAGCTGAGCCTGGCCCAGTAGTGCAAAAGGGTAAGGAAAGGAGGGTAGTGCTAATTGGGGACTCTACGGTGAGGGGGTCAGATAGGCGTTTTTGCGGACACAGACGGGACTCTCGGATGGTGGTTTGCCTCCCTGGTGCAGGGGTCCGGGATGTCTCTGGTCGAGTCCCAGAAATCCTGAAGGGGGAGGGAGAGGAGCCGAAGGTCGTGATGCATATAGGTACTGCTGACATAGGTAGGAAGAGGGAAGGGGTCATGAAAAGAGAATATAGGGAGTTAGGTAGACAGCTGAGAAAGAGGAATGCAAAGGTAGTAATCTCGGGATTGCTGCCTGTGCCGCGGGAGAGTGAGAACAGGAATCGGTGGAGAATGAATGCGTGGCTGAGGGACTGGAGCAAGGGACAAGGATTTGGGTACTTGGATCATTGGGACCTCTTTAGGGGCAGGTGTGACCTGTTTAAAAAAGACAGGTGGCACTTGAATCCCAGGGGGACCAATATCCTGGCGGGAAGGTTGGCTAAGGCTACTGGAGAGACTTTAAACTAGAAAGGTTGGGGGGAGGGAATCGAAATGAGGGGACTGAGAGTGAGGAGGTTAGCTCGCAAATAGATAAGGAATGTAGACAGGGTAAGAGGGAGGTTAGACGAGTGATGGAGAAGGGAAGTGCTCAGGCTGAAGGTCTGAGATGTGTCTATTTTAATGCCAGGAGTGTAGTGAATAAAGTGGATGAGCTTAGAGCGTGGATTGCTGCTTCGAATTGTGATGTGGTGGCCATTACGGAGACTTGGATGTCTCAGGGACAGGACTGGGTGCTTCAGGTGCCGCGTTTTAGATGTTTCAGGAAGGACAGGGAAGGAGGCAAGAGAGGGGGGGGGAGTGGCACTGTTGATCAGGGATAGTGTCACGGCTGTAGAGAAGGTGGACGCCGTGGAGGGATTGACTATGGAGTCTCTGTGGGTGGAGGTTAGGAACAGGAAGGGGTCGGTAACTTTGCTGGGTGTTTTCTATAGGCCGCCCAATAGTAACAGAGATGTTGAGGAGCAGATGGGGAAACAGATCCTGGAGAGACGTAGGAATAACAGAGTTGTCGTGATGGGAGATTTTAATTTCCCAAACATAGATTGGAATATCCCTAGGGCTAGGGGTTTGGATGGAGAGGAGTTTGTTAGGTGTGTCCAGGAGAGTTTCCTGACACAGTATGTGGATAAGCCTACTAGAGGAGAGGCTGTACTTGATCTGGTGCTGGCTAATGAACCTGGACAGGTGGAGGATCTCTCGGTGGGTGAGCATCTTGGGGATAGCGATCATAATTCTATCTCCTTCACGATAGCATTGGAAAGAGATAGGATCAGGCAGGCTAGGAAAGTGTTTCTCTGGAGTAAAGGGAAATACAGTGTCATCAGGGAGGAAATTAGACGGGTAAATTGGAAGGAGGCATTCTTGGGGAAAAGTACCGAAGGAAAGTGGAGGATTTTCAAGGAATGTTTGTCTGGAGCTCTGCATGACAACGTTCTGATGAGACAGGGGGGTGTTGGTAGGGTACGGGAACCGTGGTGCACGAAGGTTGTGATGAACCTGGTGAATAAGAAAAGAGAGGCGTACAGAAGGTTCAGAGAGCTAGGAGGTGTTAAGGATTTAGAGGAGTATACGGGATGTAGGAAGGAGCTTAAGAAGGAAATTAGGAGAGCGAGAAGGGGTCATGAGAAGACCTTGGCGGGTAAGATTAAGGAGAATCCCAAGGCTTTCTACAAATATGTCAAGAGTAAAAGGATGAGATGTGAAGGCATAGGACCCTTAAAAGGTGAAGGGAGAAAAGTTTGTGCGGAACCGTTAGAAATGGCGGAGGTGCTTAATGAATACTTTACCTCGGTATTCACGGTGGAAAGGGATCTGGGTGGTTGTACTGCTGGTTTGCGGTGGACAGAAAGGATCGAGCATGTGGACATAAAGAAAGAGGATGTGTTGGAACTATTGAATGGCATCAAGGTTGGTAAGTCGCCGGGACCGGATGGGATGTACCCCAGGTTACTGTGGGAGGCGAGGGAGGAGATTGCGGAGCCTTTGGCGATGATCTTTGCATCGTCGATGGAGACGGGAGAGGTTCCGGAGGATTGGAGGATTGCAGATGTGGTCCCTATATTCAAGAAAGGGAACAGGGACAGCCCGGGAAATTACCGACCGGTGAGTCTAACCTCAGTGGTTGGTAAGTTGATGGAGAGGATCCTGAGAGACAGGATTTATGATCATCTAGAGAAGTTTAGTATGATCAAAAGTAGTCAGCACGGCTTTGTCAAGGGCAGGTCGTGCCTTACGAGCCTGGTTGAGTTCTTTGAAAATGTGACCAAACACATTGACGAAGGAAGAGCGGTGGATGTGGTCTATATGGACTTCAGCAAGGCGTTCGATAAGGTCCCCCATGCAAGACTTCTTGAGAAAGTGAGAGGGCATGGGATCCAAGGGGCTGTTGCCTTGTGGATCCAGAACTGGCTTGCCTGCAGAAGGCAGAGAGTGGCTGTGGAGGGGTCTTTCTCTGCATGGAGGTCAGTGACCAGTGGAGTGCCCCAGGGATCTGTTCTGGGACCCTTGCTGTTTGTCATTTTCATAAATGACCTGGATGAGGAAGTGGAGGGATGGGTTGGTAAGTTTGCTGACGACACCAAGGTAGGTGGTGTTGTGGATAGTTTGGAGGGATGTCAGAAGTTGCAGCGAGACATAGATAGAATGCAAGACTGGGCGGAGAAGTGGCAGATGGACTTCAACCCGGATAAGTGTGTAGTGATCCATTTTGGCAGATCCAATGGGATGAAGCAGCAGTATAATATGAAGGGTACCATTCTTAGCAGTGTAGAGGATCAGAAGGACCTTGGGGTCCGGGTCCATAGGACTCTTAAATCGGCCTCGCAGGTGGAGGATGCGGTCAAGAAGGCGTACGGCGTACTAGCCTTCATTAATCGAGGGATTGAGTTTAGGAGTCGGGAGATAATGCTGCAGCTTTATAGGACCCTGGTTAGACCCCACTTGGAGTACTGCGCGCAGTTCTGGTCACCTCATTACAGGAAAGATGTTGAAGCCATTGAAAGGGTGCAGAGGAGATTTACAAGGATGTTGCCTGGATTGGGGGGCATGCCTTATGAGGATAGGTTGAGGGAGCTTGGTCTCTTCTCCCTGGAGAGACGAAGGATGAGAGGTGACCTGATAGAGGTTTACAAGATGTTGAGAGGTCTGGATAGGGTAGACTCTCAGAGGCTATTTCCAAGGGCTGAAATGGTTGCTACGAGAGGACACAGGTTTAAGGTGCTGGGGGGTAGGTGACATGAGGAGAAACATTTTTCACTCAGCAATTGGTTAGGATCTGGAATGCACTGTCTGAGAGTGTGGTGGAGACAGATTCACACAGCGAGTGGTTAGGATCTGGATTGCACTGTCTGAGAGTGTGGTGGAGACAGATTCACACAGCGAGTGGTTAGGATCTGGATTGCACTGTCTGAGAGTGTGGTGGAGACAGATTCACACAGCGAGTGGTTAAGATCAGCAATGCACTGTGTGAGAGTGTAGGGGAGTCAGGTTCAACCAAGGCATGCAAGAAGGAATTATCTGAAAAAAGAGAATGTGGAGGGTTATCAGGAGAAGGCAGCGGAGTGGCAATATTGCTCCTTCAGAGGGCCAACACAGACTTGACAGGCTGAATGTCCTCTTTCAGTGCTTGTAACCATTCTGTGACATTATAGTTTGGGCTTGTATTTTAACAAACGTTGACCACATGTAGTTTCCAGCTCAGTTGGCTTGTACAGATAATAACTTCTATGGCCCCATCAGAATAATCATCACTAAAGACTGCTGGGAAAACTTGGCCACATCATTCTGTTGGCAATGCTCTCATTACCGACACACCATTTTTGAACTGTCAGTAGCAAACTGTCCGGCAGCTGTTCAGTTCTGCCGACGTGGCAAAGCTTTAATGCACCGGGACTGCTATTTTATCCCATGATTAAATGAATGGGAAAATATGCAGTGAGGTTTTCAGGCTATACCAAAGGCTCAGACAAAAATAAAGCAAACCCAACACACCAAAACAGCAAGGCTTCAAACACATCAAAAAAAAGTTAAAGAGTGAGGGCAAAATGAGAGTTTCTGTCAGATCTCCATCCTTCTGTCCCGCTCCCCCTCCCTTGCCTCCATCCTTGATGTTGCCTCAGCCTGGTTCACTTGCTTTTGTTTCATTCACCTACTGTAGCCATAAGTATGCCGGTAATGTTTCAAGTCTGGATGGCCCTATCATTCAGACTCGAAACATTGGCTTTATTCTCTCTCCACAGATGCTGTCAACCTGCTGAGACTTTCCAGCATTTTCTGTTGGGTTGAAAAGAGCAGGGATGTTCTTCTGAGGCTGTATAAGGCTCTGGTCAGACCCCATTTGGAGTATTGTGAGCAGTTTTGGGCCCCGTATCTAAGGAAGGATGTGCTCGCCTTGGAAAGGGTCCAGAGGAGGTTCACAAGAATGATCCCTGGAATTAAGAGCTTGTCATATGAGAAATGGTTGAGGACTCTGGGTCTGTACTCGTTGGAGTTTAGAAGGATGAGGGGGGATTTTATTGAAACTTACAGGATACTGCGAGGCCTGGATAGAGTGGACGTGGAGAGGATGTTTCCACTAGTAGGAAAAACTAGAACCAGAGGGCACAACCTCAGGCTAAAGGGACGATCCTTTAAAACAGAGATGAGGAGGAATTTCTTCAGCCAAAGAGTGGTGAATCTGTGGAACCCTTTGCGGCAGAAGGTTGTGGAGGCCAGGTCATTGAGTATCTTTAAGACAGAGATAGATAAGTTCTTGATTAATAAGGGGATCAGGGGTTATGGTGAAAAGGCAGGAGAATGGGGATGAGAAAAATATCAGCCATGATTGAATGGCGGAACAGACTCGATGGGCCGAGTGGCCTAAATCTGCTCCTATGTCTTATGGTCTTATGGTCTTTTGTTTCCGCTTCCAATATCTGCAGTATTTTGCCTTTATCATAAGTATGTCCTTCAGGGGGTATCTCTGGGAAGCATGAGGGCAGGAAAGAGGAAGCAGGAGCTTGGCGTAATGAGTGTATTGAGCCTCAGAGTGGAAGAAAATCATACCTCAACAACGACCGATTGCTCACCATCCTCGCTCACCTACCTGTGGGCCAGCATCGGCCCAATCTTCATTGGCCTGTCGCAGCTCGCTCGTGTTGCCATGGAAACGAGGCCTCACCATTCTAAGCACCGGTATTAGGTTCTGCATTGCTCAATAACAGGCATCCATTGAATTTTTATATCTCCTCAACTTAATCATAGAATCCCGACAGTGCAGAAGGAGGTCATTCGGCCCATTGAGTCTGCACCGACCACAATCCCATCTAGGCCCTATCCCCTCAACCCCATGCATTTATCCTGATAATCCCCCTGACACCAAGGGGCAATTTACCATGACCAATCAACCCAACATCTTTGGACTGTGGGAGGAAAGCGGAGCACCCGGAGGAAACCCACGCAGACACGGGGAGAATGTGCAAACTCCACACACACAGTGACCCGAGGCCGGAATTGAACACGGGTCCTGGCGCTGTGAGACAGCAGTGCTAACCACTGTGCCGTAGTTCTGCCCTCTAATATATTAATGAGATGACCGTACCAATTGAGACCAACAGTTATCCATCTGAAGGGACAAACCCGTAAGGTGAGTAGAGTTTCGAAATTTAAATGAAATTTACTTCACCCAAAAGCACTAGATTAAAAAAAAGAAAGGGACCGAAAGGCGATCGGCATTGATGTTCTTAAACTGTGTGCTTTCTAACCGCAAGAAAGAGGAGTTGCCCAGTAGTCAGTTGAAAACCTGTTTCCGTGGACTTTATAGCTCTCCCAGGCTGCAGTGGAATCGGATCATTCAGAGCCAGAAAGGATAGAGGAGATTGCTGTCAGCTGATAAATGTTAGATACTAGGCCCAGCTGGCGTGGGAGCAAAGCAGATAAGTAATCGCTTCTGGAAATTGGTCAACTATTTTTAATATATATCATTCCCACTTCTTTCATCGTGATACTCTTAAAGAATTAGCAATGTTCCATATGATCAATTAAACTTTTTAAGAGATGAGGGTGCGTGGGGACAGATGTGTTCCATTTGGCCGTGCTTTGAGTCCTTCATTTCTGCCCAGTGGGTCTTTGTAAGTTACTTTCAATCATGTGTCTACCTCTAGAACATCCTTCATTGAATTCTAGCCATATCATTTGGAAGTTCAAGACCACACAGTGAAACACTGCGTTGTTGGTTTGACACCCAATCTGTTTCCCATGCAATTGTTCACCAATAGTTTTGCGAGTGTGGTTTGACCTCCCGATTCAACCTCATTCCCTTGATAAAGTTCAGTGTTTTTTTTCTGCCCAACCGCCGCGGTTGTCATGGAGGTAGTCCATGGGATGCCGGATCTGCCATACCAAAGCTCTAGATTCATTGTATGTGGTGGGAGGGGAGTCAATGTCAGGCGTCCAACAATTTCACAAGCCTGGTCTTTATTTCTGCAGAGGGTGAGGACAATGGGACACCACAGGGTTTGGCAACAACAGGGGGGAAATGAGGCAGGAGGCACCAAATAAACGTGGGAACAAAAAAGGTCATGTTTCATATCGAAAAGGAGAAAGCAGAGTGGGCAGAGGGACAGCGATTGAAGAGCCAAAATAAAACAATGTAAAATCAGGAAGTTCAGGCGCTGGTAGATGGAGAACAGAAATGAGGCCCTCAGAATGGGGAAAAAAAGCAAATTACTGTGGATGCTGCATCGTTGGTTTGGCACCCAATCTGTTTCCCTTGCAATTTTTGACCAATAGTTTTGTGAGCGCGTTGTGTCCTCCCGATTCAACCTCATTCTCTTTGACAAAGGGTCATCTGGACTCGAAACGTCAGCTCTTTTCTTTCCTTACAGATGCTGCCAGACCTGCTGAGATTTTCCAGCATTTTCTCTTTTGGCCTCAGAAGGGGGAGCTCAGTTGAAAACAGATAAATGGATTCCCTTCCCATCCACTAGATATTTCAAGGAGAACCTGAGTTTGGACTCCAAGGGGGAGGTTTTCTCATCTCGCCCGCCACGGAAATCGTAGCAGGCAGGGGGCAGACCTTAGTCTTCTCTTAATAATCTCTTCCACCTTCTTCCGTCGGGAAAAAGATACAAAAGTCTGAGGTCACATACCAACCGGCTCAAGAACAGCTTCTTCCCTGCTGCCATCAGACTTTTGAATGGACTTACCTCGCAGTAAGTTGATCTTTCTCTACAGTCCAGCTATGGCTGTAACACCACATTCTGCAGCCTCTCGTTTCCTTCTCTATGAACGGTATGCTTTGTCTGTATAGTGTGCAAGAAACAATACTTTTCACTGTATGTTAATACATGTGACAATAATAAATCAAATCAAATCAAAACCATGCAAAGCCCGTTGACCTTGGGAGGGAATTTCCAGCCTTGGGGCGAGCGCAACTGGATAATCCCGCCCTAGACTGTAAGGTTGAAGAAACAGTTAGGGATAGAGGGGATGGGAGAAAAAAAAGAGTTAGACAAGCAGGAAACAGATACATGAGAGATTAAAACCGGATCCCCCTCCCGCCTCCCCAGCCTTCTCTTTTCGAGGGCTGCCTCACAGTGCCAGGGACCCGGGTTCAATTCCTGCCTCCGGTGACTGTCCGTGTGGAGTTTGCGTGGGTTTCCTCCGGGTGCTCCGGTTTCCTCTCGCACTCCAAAGATTGGCCATGTTGAATTGCCCCTTAGTGTCAGGGGGATTAACCAGGTAAATAGGTGGGGGTTAAGGCGATGGGGCCTAGATGGGATTGTTGTCCATTCAGGCTCGATGGACCGAGCGGCCTCCTTCTGCACTGTAGGGATTCTACGATTCTATCAATTCTCGCCTCCCTTTTCTCATACCATACATTCTGGGCTTTCCCTTGCTAGAGAATTTGCGCCCCTGAGCATTTTGCCTTTGGCGCTCTCTTCCCCCACTTTGACAAGAAAGGGGTGGGGGAGGGGTGAATGCAGATGTGGACCAGATGTGCCTGATCGCTTATCAGAAAACAGCAGCTGATTGGGGCTTCAAGACGCTGATGTCAGTACCAAACTTTGACGCTTGTCAGGCACCTTGTTGGGTTGCTATAGTGAGGGTCTTCTCTATTTTAAATAGTTGACATCAAATTTAAACATACTGATGATCAAAGTACAGTTTCACTCCAAAGGCAAACTAAACAGCAAAATAACTTTCCCTTTGATCAGAGTTTTATGAGGAGAATTTGAACAGCACAATGTGGATTGAATAGCCAGACAGATGCTTCTCTTAATAAATCATTATGGGCGAAATTCTCCCATTTTGAGACTGTGGCCGCAACTCTATCACCTCTCCCACCTCAGAACCGGCGCGGGAGAGGGTCCAACAACGGAAATCTCCATTGACTTCGGGTGGGAATTTCCAGACTTGCGGTCATAAAATCCCACCCAATGTGCCATGGTAGGGGGTTGGGGGGGCGGCGGGGGGGGAGGGGGGGGGTGGTGGTTGGTGGTGGTGGTTATGCACCCAGGTGTTTCAGGCCCCACTCAGTGATGGGGCAGGAGTGAATGGCACGTAATCCGCCATCGTATCGTATCCGAGCACCAAATTCAGAAGGCGCCCAACAACACTGACCCCCGGTTGAAGAAAGAAGGAGGATCTCCTGAAAATCAAGGTGGATTTCTGGGAGCTTTCTGGGGCTGGAAGATGGAACATTCTGAGGCTGAAAGATGGGACTGCAAGAACGTTCTGAGACTGGAAGATGGACCTCCTCCAGGCCACTTAAACTAGAAGATACAGCCGCAGATGCAGCCCCCGACTCACTGCCGTGGTGTTTTGGGCTCCACAGTTGTTGGGAGGCCTCCGGAGGCAGTCCTTGGCATTGGTCAGGCGAGTTCCGACATCTGCATATCGTGTTGCTCCAAACTTGTTCCCCGCAGGCATCACGGAGAATCTGGCGCGGGAGGGCCTCGACCATTAACGGGCTGCAGATGAGGTTCATGCCAGCCTCTGGCGGGCTTTCTGACCTGCCATGGCAGGAGCCAGCGGAGATTTCGTTGTACATTCAAGCTGGCATGAAACCGATTTCTGGGCCTCCGCTATTTTCTCCCGCCACTGAATCTTGGGAAAATTCAGCCCTTTGTCTCTCCCTGGACTTGAGGCAATTCACATTCTGTGATTCAGTGACTGCGGGAACTCACACGTTGGAGTTCAGTCTCTGAGGGAACGCACAACAAGGGGTTCAGTGCCTGAGGAGACATGTTGGGATTCAATGTTTTTGAACATTGTGTGACAGTACTGCGCCTTTAAGAGATTTATTTTGACCATGTTTCTCGACAGGATGTTTCTAGCAGGCCCTGAAATTTCGTCGGCACCATGTTGTTTGTGACCAGTATCCTTTATTGTTGCTGAAGCAGGATAATCGAAGCAATGTTGGTTTTAATCTGAATTCATGCAGTGTTCTGCGTTTTAATGTCTCCCCTGGGATTGCTGAGCGGAGCTTGATTGGGGTTGATTGACATTTTTGCCGGAACTCTCCCATCTCACCCGCCACGGAATTGGAGCGGGCGAGGGTCCGAGAATGGAAATCTTCATTGACTTTACGGTTTCAGGGCGAGCGCGGCCATAAAATCACACCCTTGGTTATCTCCCATTTGTCTTGATGAGTGCAAGATGAAAAACTTTGGAAACATGTCACTTTTTTGGCAACACTTTGGGCGGAATTTCCCCGTCCTGATCGCCACAGGAATTGTAGCGGGCGGGACACGAACCATGCACAGGTCTGTTGACCTCGGGTGGGATTTTCCGGCCTTTGAGGTGAGCGTGGCCGGAATACCCCCACCCTTTGTGTATCAGACAGTGTCAGCTCCATAGAGAACATTCCACTGTACTGTAACTGACGTGGAGAGTTGGACTTTAACCTGATGTTGTGAGACTTCTTACTGTAACTGACAGCCAGGGGAGCACATACTAAATAGCCCTTAACAGGGAAAATGCTTTAAACTGAGAGGTTTATGACAAGGGAGGAGTGTACTGTTTATACACCAAAACATTTTAATGTTGATCTATGTTTAATGATTTTCCGCTATGTAAACAGTTTAAAGTAATAACTTGAACAGACCAGAAACACTGTTGAAAGTATGAACATAAATGATTTTCATTGTCTTGTTACTGTTAACATCTTATAGTAATGCTTTTACAGGCATCGGGCGTGGACTAGCCTGCTGCTCTGCCCATTCCACAGTATTCTCTGTAGCTGGGAATATCCTGTGGGGTTGATTTGAGGTCTGGGGGTGGCCCACCGGGTTCCTGATAGTGCCAGTCAGAGACCGGTCCAGTAAATGGGTTCCCTTGGTCACCAAGCTGCCAATGGTGACTAGTTGTAGCTTGCTGCCTGCAGGCAATGTTGGGTAGCCTGAAGGCTGAGCTAGCGCCGGCAGCAAGGTTTGTCCATGGGCTGTGGGGGGTGGGGGAGAAGGGTCTGGGCATTGGGGATGCAGTACAGTCAATGCAAAGGGGTGAAAATCCAACGCAAATTAATAGACCATTTTCTGTTGAGAATGTGCTATTTTTGATTTCCATCCAAATGGTCGACAAACAAACCAGAGGCTAAAAATTCAAAGAAAAATTTACTTGCCTTCAGCAGGATGTACTGCCAAGAACATCAATGCATTTCCACTGACGACAAAAAATCCCTACAGTGCAGAAGGAGGCCATTCGGCCCATCGAGCCTGCACCGACAACAATCCCACCCAGGCCCCATCCCCGTAATCCCATGTACTTACCCTGCTAATCCCACTGACACTAAGGGGGCAATTTAGCATGGCCAATCAACCTAACCCGCACGTCTTTGGACTGTGGGAGGAAAGCGGAGCAAGCAGAGGAAACCCACGCAGACACGGGGAGAACGTGCAGACTCCACACAGACAGTGACCCGAGGCCGGAATTGAACTTGGGTTCCTGGCTCTGTGAGGCAGCAGAGCTAACCACTGTGTTACCGTGCCGCCTACAACAATGACTTATATTTATATAATACTGATAAGGTCATAAAATGGCCCCAAGGTGTTTCACAGGAACAGTATGAAACACAGTTAGGACACCAAGGCACACAAAGAGATTTAGGTCCAAGTATTTTGTCAAAGAGAATGTTTTGAGAAATATCGTGCAGGGTGAAAGCGAGGTAAACCAGTGGAGAGGTGTGGGGAAGGTATTCCAGAACCTGGCGCCTGAGCTAATGATGGTGCGGCCACCAATGGTGGAGTGACAAATGTTGAGAATGTACAAGAGGCCAGAATTGGTGGAGCAGAAATGATCTCGGAGGATATTATAATGGGGAGCTGGAGAAGAGGCAATGGAGGGATTTGAGAAGAAGGATGAGAATTTTAAAGTCAAGACATTGCTTGACTGGGTTTGGTCAGCGGGTACATGGGTGAGAGAGGAATGGGTCTTGGTGTGAGTTAAAACATGGGCAGCAGAGTTTTAGACAATCTCAAGTTTATGGGGAGTGCAATGTGGGAGACCAGCCAGGAGAGCAGAGGACCAGTCAAGTCTAGAATAAAGAAAGGGATGAATGACTAACCCATTCTCTCCACAAATCAATCTTGAATCATAGAATCCCTACAGTGCAGGAGGAGGCCATTTGGCCCATCGAGTCTGCACCAACCACAATCCCACGCAGACCCTATTCCCGTAACCCCACACATTTACCCTGCTAATCCCCCTGACACGAGGTTCAATTTAGCATGGCCAATCAACCTAACCCACACATCTTTGGACTGTGGGAGGAAACCGGAGCACCCGGAGGAAACCCACGTAGACACGGGGAGAATGTGCAAACTCCATACAGACAGTGACCTGAGGTCGGAATTGAACCCGTGTCCCTGGTGCCGTGAGGCAGCAGTGCTAACCACTGTGCCACCATGCCGCCCAGTTTTCACTTTCTCCTACAAGTTGGGCCTCATCTAACCACCACTTCCTCATCCGAGCATTTTCCTTTTAAACTTTGTTCAACTTTGTTGGAATGGGCTGTGGCCCCTCAATTAGGTTTTCCAATAATTTAATTTAAAAATCAAAATTAGTCATTGCTCTGACTTCATTTCTTGGGCCGTCAAGAAATTTGATGTTTAGAACTGGTCTTTCAAACAAAACACTCTTTGGATTTGTTGAACTGTAAGTGTTTTTTGCTGAAGGAATTATCCCCCTAGCTTTTACCACGTTGGCTTGTTTCCAATCCATTTGGCCAGCTCCAGAATTAGTTCATTCCCTTCTCATTTACACTTTATAGATCTCCTCTCTAATCTCATGTAGCAGCCTCAGGTACATCCTAGACATCCATATTGGCTCTGAACCTGTCTGGGGCCTCCATGTAAGTTATGTCACTCATTAGATTCGAGTGTAGAACCTCTTAAATGGCGAGTGCGCTATTAGTGTCTTCTGTAGTGAATTCTTCAAGGAAGCGATAATTTATCATTAAGTATTTTTGGTTTGTCAGTTTCAACCCTGGTTGAACTCTCAAAGGATTTCAATTCTTCTTTGAAAGTCGCCTTGCTTTTTGTAATACAGCGAGAATGTATCTATCGCATTTAGCTTCTACAATTTCTAGGTCTCTCTTTTCCCTTCAGTGTGCTGCCTGGAATTCATTTTTATTCATTCGTGGGACATGGGCGTCACTGGCTGGCCAGCATTTATTGCCCATCCCTAGTTGCCCGAGGACAGTTGAGGGTCAACCACATTGCTGTGCCTCTGGAGTCCAGACCAGGTAAGGCCGTCAGATTTCCTTCCTTAAAGGACATTAGTGAACTAGATGGGTTTTTCTGACAATCGACAATGGTTTCATGGTCATCAGTAGATTCTTAATTCCAGATATCTTTTTTATTGAATTCAAATTCTACCTTCTGCTGTGGCCTGGTATGGCTCTTGCTCTGACCAAGATCGCAAGAAACTACAAAGGGTTGTGAACATAGCCCAGTCCATCACGCAAACCAGCCTCCCATCCATTGACTCTGTCTACACTTCCCGTTGCCTCTGAAAAGCAGCCAGCATAATCAAGCACCCCGAACATACTCTCTTCCACCTTCTGTCGTGGCGGGATTCGAACTCGGGTCCCCAGAACGTTAGCTGAATTTCTGGATTAATCATCTAGTGATAATACCACTGGGCCATTGCCTCTCTGGAATATCGCCTTCTGAGCTCCTCGCCCTCCCATTCTGGTCTCTGTTGAGTGTCACCCCTTCAGCTCTGCTGCATCCTACTGAACGATGTTGTGATGGTCCAGCCTTCTCACTTGGGTGAGTATCGAAGGGTGGGCCCCCCTCCTCCCCGCGGCGTGTTGTCTGGTGTTGGAGGCGGCTTGTCATTGGCCGCTGGAGTGATCTTTATCCTGCCGATGCCAGGGCCAATAGCGCGTGCAGATCCCTACTGCTTCCAGTTCTCGTGAATACTAACAGACGGTGTTTAAAATCAACCACGCCAATGGCTGCTCTCATTTTTTTTAACCTGGGTGACTGTATTTGTAATCGGGGGAGACTTGCGATCAACACAACTGTAAAATGGAGCTCAGGGTGGACTCAGATTATACCAAGTTCTGTGTTATACACAAAGGCCGTGAGTGCGCAAAGATCTGGATTATAATGGCGGAAAATGTGAAATTATTCATTTTGACAAGAAGTATAAAAAAAGAACCGTATTATCTAAACGGTGAGAGATTGCAGAGCTCTGGGGTGCAGAGGGATCTGGGTGTCCTAGTTCATGAATTACAAAAAGCTGGTATGCAGGTGCTGGTATGGTGTTTTGTGCAGCTTGCCCGTCCCGCTGCCAGGCAGCCCGGCACAGGGTTGTCACCTCTGGCAGGACCAGAAGATCCTGTCGACAGCAGAGTGAGGCCTCTGCTAACTCCTGTCCCGTCTCTTGCCCTCTCCTGTTCTTTAGCTGGCTGGACATTTGAATTAAGTGTGGAGAATATGAGGAGCTACACGGTAGATCTCAGGGCGACTAGCGAGGGTAAATACATGGGTTACAGGGATAGGGCCTGGGTGGGATTGTGGCTGGTGCAGACTCGATGGGACGAATGGCCTCCTTCTGCGCTGTAGGGATTCTATGATTCTCTCAATGTCTGGGAGAACAGAAAGAAAGGCTGGTTGATGTTCCGAGTGATGACACTTTGTCAGAACTGATGAAGCAAGGTAATTTTGAGAAGCCTGCCTAAAACGCAGCAAGAACAGAACTGTTCCAAAGCAGCAGCTGATGGATGTATCAACCCACAGGCAGATTTTACTCTCTGTCGGGAAGAGCTGAAAGACATGTAACAAAAGAAATCTCAGCCAAGTTGTGAAATGGCATTCAAAAATAGAACAGTTCCAGAAAAAAAGGTGATTAATTTAGAATCACTCATTGGTTACAACACTGCAGGAGGCTATTCAGTCCACTGTGTCAGTGCTAGCTCTCTGCAAGAACGCCTCATCTAGTTCCACACAGTGACACAGTGGTTAGCACTGCTGCCTCACAGCGCCAGTTACCTGAGTTCGATTCCCAGCTTGGGTCACTGCCTGTGTGGAGTTTGCACATTCTTCCCCGTGTCTGCGTGGGTTTCCTCCGGGTGCTCCGGTTTCCTCCCACAGTCCGAAAAACATGCTGGTTAGATGCATTGGCCATGCTAAATTCTTCCTCAGTGTTACCCGAACAGACGCCGGAGTGTGGCGACTAGGGGATTTGCACAGTAACTTCATTGCAGTGTTAATGTAAGCCTACTTGTGACACTAACACTTAAACTTAAAACTCTCACATCTTTTTCTCCAGACCTGCAGCTAGCTTCTCTTCAGATAATGATCCAGCCCCCTTTTGAAAGCCACAATTGAATCTGCCTGCACCACACTATCTGGCTGTGCGTTCCAGATCCTGGCCAATCACTGTGTAAAATCATTTCTCCTCATGTCATTGTTGCTTCTTTTGCCGATTGCCTTAAATTATCGTCCTCCGGTTCTCGATCTTGCTGCAGCTTAATTATGAACACCTCGATCACAGTCTCCACTTAGTGTTTTAATGTCATTACTAATAAATCTTAGTAAGACATTGACAAATAGCCCCAGTTTCTCCGGTCTGTCGACATAACCCAAGTTCCTCATTTCTAGAACTGTTCTCACAAATCTTTTTCTGCACCCTCTCTAAATCCTTCATAAAATTCTCAGAACTGGACTCATGAGTTCAGTTGAGGCCACACTGGGGGAGTTTTAGGCAGATTTAACATAACTTGGTGGGATGTGGATGGGAGAATCCGACACGAAAACTGGGAGGGCGGCTGAAGCCTGGGAGCTGCTGTATTTAATACACTGGGACCCCACTATAATGTGGTTCGTCACCTCCTCACCACGTTATAGGTGAGGCTGTATCATTTTGTAGCTGGTGCCTGGCAGTCAGACTTTATCCTACCGATGCCAGGGCCAATACTGCGTGCACATCCTGACGGCTTCCAGCTTTCACACTCCAAAATAAATGAATAATAGCAGACGGTGTTTAAAATCAGCCACATAAATAACTTCTTTCTTTTTTTTTTTGACTTGGGTGGCTGTGTTTGTAATCGGGGAGACTTGTGGCCAACACAATTGCTGAATTAAAGTTTTGGGGCCCAGGTTGGACTCAATGATACTGAGTTCTATGTTCTACACAAAGGTTGTGAGTGGCCAAAGATCTGGCAAATGGATTATAATGGGGGAAAATGTGAAATTGTTCATTTTGGCAGAAGAATAAAAAAGAAACATATTATCTAAATGGTGAGAGATTGCAGAACTCTGGGGTGCAGAGGGATCTGGGTGTCCTAGTTCATGATGAATTGCAAAAGACTAGTATGCGGGTGCAGCAAGAAGTTCGGAAAGCTAATAGAATGTTATCATTTATTGCAAGGGGAACTGAATACAAAAGTAGGGAGGTTATGCTTCAGTTGTACAGGACATTGCTGAGATCACATTTGGAGCACTGTAGAAATATTAGTCTCCTTATTTAAGGAAGGATATAAATGCATTAGAAGCAGTTCAGGGAATGTTCATTAGATTAATACCTAATGGAATGGGCGTGATGTTTTCTGAGGAAAGGTTGGACAGGCTAGGCTTATATCTGCTGGAGTTTAGAAGAGTTAGAGGCGACTTGATTGAAAGATATGAGATCCTTAGGAGACTTGACAAGGTGGATATGGAAAGGATGTTTCCTCTTGTGGGTGAATCTAGAACTAGGGGTCGCTGTTTAAAAATAAAGTGTTGCCCATTTAAGATCGAGATGAGGTGAATTTATTTCTCTGAGAGGGTTGTGGGTTGATGGATCTCTCTTCCTCAAAAGGCGGTGGAAGCAGCGTCTGTGAATATTTTTAAGGCAGAGGTGGATAGATTCTTGATAACTAAGAGGGTGAAAGGGTTTCAGGAGTAGTTGGGTGTGATAAGTCTTGGGAGAAAGAAGACCCCTCACAGAATCCCTTTATTTACAATTCCAACAGCAGAGTGCTGTCAGTCAGCGGTCTACCTTTGGGAGTGCCAGAGGAACTGACACTCCCTGTTAAATACAAGGAAAAGACTCCCTGATTGGCCCATCAATTGACTCCTTAATCATGGAGCTCATACTCCAATAGGCCAACCACAATGGCTTGAGTGAAGTCATTACATCGGGAATGTGGAATTAAGGTTGCAATCAGATCAGCCATGATCTTGTTGAATGGTGGTGCAGACTCGAGGGGCTGAGTGGCCTACTCCTGCTCTTAATTTGCAGGATGTATGCTCCCATGCAGGCCCCAGGGTATTCAGGCCAGAGGAAGAAGTTATTATTTAAAGGGATAACTGCTCAATTTGCGCCTTCCTCCTAGGGTTGCCAACTGTGATGTATTCCTGGAGCATGACCTACCCCCACACTCCCGCCATTATTTGACCAACACGTCCATCCTCATGACCCACTGCCTTCCTACACCAATCGCCAATTGGAAAGCAAAAAACCTCATTATTCGGTTGGATGATGTTTGACTGTCAGCCAAACAACCCCTTCCCCCCCTCCTACTTTTGTCAGCTAAAGAAAAGTGTTCAAAGAAAATGACAAAACTAAGCAATTTTTGTAATGTCCGGATGATTTATTTCCACATATGCACAGAGCCGATTCTTAGGGATGGAGCTTCCATTATTCCTGGATACTCCAGACCCATCCTGAGGGTTGGTAACTGTGTGACCTCTGCCCTGCCACAGCAGCACAGCAACAGAGTCAGGAGCAGGGCAGGTGTGCGAGGTGGATGGACTTTATAGTAAATGTTCTGGTAAGCAAGGAGGTGGGGGGGGGGGGGAGATGGTGCCTGCATTCATTAAATTACCTGAGAAATGTTCTGTAAAAACCTTGTTCCCTTATCACTCTTAATCATTCCTCCCTCACTGATAACTCCCCCGCTGATAACGGATCCTATTATGGGGAGCAGGCAGGAAGGCCTAGTGGTATTGTCACTGGACTAATAATCCAGAGATCCAGGGTAATGCTCTGGGGACCCAGGTTCAAATCCCACCACGGCGGATGGTGAAATTTGAATTCAGTAAATATCTTGAGCGGCACGGTGGCACAGTGGTTAGCACTGCTGCCTCACAGCGCCAGGGACCCGGGTTCAATTCCCGGCTTGGGTCACTGTGTGGATTTCCTCCGGGTGCTCCAGTTTTCACCCACAGTCCAAAGATGTGTGGGTTAGGTGGATTGGCCCTTAGGTAAATTGCTCTTTCGTGTCAGGGGGACTAGCTAGGGTAAATGCATGGGGTTATGAGGGTAGGACCTGGGTGGGATTGTGGTCGGTGCAGACTCAATGGGCCTTCTGCACTGTAGGATTCTATGATTCTATGATCTGAAATAAGAAATGATGACCATGAAACTATTGTCAATTGTCGGAAAAACCCATCTGGTTCACTAATGTCCTTTAGGGAAGGAAATCAGCTGTCCTTACTTGGTCTGGCCTACATGTGAATCCAGAGACACAGCAATGTGGTTGACTTTTAGAATCATAGCATCATACAGTGCAGAAGAGGCCCTTTGGCCCATCGTATCTGAACCGACACACGAGAAACACCTGAACTGGCACCTAACCCCATTTACCAGCACTTGGCCCATCGCCTTGAATATTATGACATGCCATGTGCTCAGTAAGCCCTCAGAAGTCTTAACTCCTGAATGCCCTAAGGGATGGGGAATAAATGCTGGCCCTGCCAGCGATACCCACATCCCATCAACGAATATAAAATAAATGTGAAGATGAGATCAGCCATGATGGTGTTAAATGGCGGAGCAGGCTCGAGGGGCTAAAAGGCCCACTCCTGATCTTGGTTCTTGTATTCTTCATATGTTATTCGTTTATCTGTTCCACTGAAGCCGGTGAACCATCCCCATTTCCCCCTTCTGAGGGTTAGCTGATTTCTGGCTGTCTGGTGCTGTCTTTGTGCTACTGATTGGCTGCAGACTGCCTGGCCACTCCAGGGATCTGCTCCTGGTCCTGCCCAATGATAATGGGACTGGAAAATCTCAGTCCTTGTTCTTTATTCCTTTTACTTGACATGGACATAGAATCCTACAGTGCAGAAGGACGTCATTTGACCCATCGAGTCTGCACCGACCACAATCCTACCCAGGCCACATACCCCTAACCCCACCTATTTACCCTAGCTAGTCCCCCTGACACTAAGGGGCCATGGCCAATCAACCCACCCTGCACATCTTTGGAGTGTGGGAGGAAACCGGAGCACCCGGAGGAAACCAACGCAGACACGGGGAGAACATGCAGACTCCACACAGACAGTGACCCAAGCCGGGAATCGAACCCAGGTCCCTGGCGCTGTGAGGCAGCAATGCTAACCACTGTGTCACCGTGCCGTTCCACTTAACTGCCTTCCTGCGATGTACTTTTTGTCCCATCTGGTTTCTGGACTTTCTCATGTTATTTTGGGAGGTCTGCTTTTTGCAGCTCCCTGGTCCTGTCCAGCTGCTTCTAGGTCCAGCTTAAAACTAAACTCAAAAGTTCTTTCTAACTTAGAGTGGCCCCTGGTTGCTAAACAACAGCCTAGTCTTTCTTTAAACTCTGTTTGTTTTCCTGTTGTGAACTCTTTAAGTTCAATGCAAGCACAGTTTGAAATGAAACCAAAACGTATAAACATGCAGGCACCTTTGTTTAACATGAGCTAACTGAAGTTTTAACCCTCAGAAACTGTATAAGTATACAGTGAAAAGTATTGTTTCTTGCGCGCTATACAGACAAAGTATACCATTCGATGAGAAGGAAACGAGAGAGTGCAGAATGTAGTGTTACAGTCATTGCTAGGGCGTAGAGAAAGATCAACTTAATGCAGCGTAGGTCCATTCAGAAGTCTGACAGCAGCAGGGAAGAACCTGTTCTTGAGTCAGTTGGTACGTGACCTTATGACTTTTGTATCCTTTTCCCGATGGAAGAAGGTGGAAGAGAGAATGTCCGGGGTGCGTGGGGTCCTTAATTATGCTGGCTGCTTTGCCGAGGCAGCGGGAAATGTAGACAGAGTTAATGGATGGGAGGCTAGTTTGCGTGATGGACTGGGCTACGTTCACAACCCTTTGTAGTTTCTTGCGGTCTTGGTCAGAGCAGGAGCCATACCAAGCTGTGATACAACCAGAAAGGATGCTTTCTATGGTGCATCTGTAAAAGTTGGTGAGAGTCGTAGCGGACATGCCAAATTTCCTTAGCCTCCTGAGAAAGTAGAGGTTTCTTAAATATAGCGTTGGCGTGGAGGAACCAGGGCAGTTTGTTGGCAATCTGGACACCTAGAAACCTGAAATTCTTGATCATTTCCACTTCATCCCCGTTGATGTAGACAGGGACATGTCCTCCACTACGCTGCTTCTTGAATATTGAAAAGAGAGACGCATTGCTAAAATTTCCATCTTGCACTCAAGAAGCCAAATGCAAGAATGTAAAATTATAAATGGTTGCAACAATTTGTGCTGCAGGAGTAGAGGATGCTGGATCCTGAGTGTGCTAAACGACCAAAGTAAGATAATCAGTTGAGTTCATATTATGGCTCATTTCTATTTGTTAGCAGTGACATATGTTCACACGCAGGGACCTATTCTCTGCAAACTAACGGAATACATTCCAGCCTTGCGGCTTTTTGAATTACCCTGGAGCTCAGGGAACCTATAGTTTCTCCATGGCAACGCTCGGCCAATCATAGTCTACATGCCAACCAATCCGCTCACTTTTCTGCTGTAGTATAAATTGTTGTGGTCATTTGAAATTTGGAATTCTTGCATTTGTCCTGATGACTGCAAGATGAAAAGATTTGGCAACATGTTGCTCTTTTCAGCAAGTGAAATAAACAGAGCAAAGCTGTTTTGCTAAATCTCTGAATTAAAAAGGAAACTGTCGAATAAATAAACACTTTTTTGCCCTACCTTATTAAATCATTTTTATGTCTGGCTAACCTTTGCTTTTCTTTAGGAAAGAAAGTGCACATAAAATGCCATCTGCAGCTAATATTTGCTCGCTGTATATTGTAAATAGTACGTGTGTTTTGTGAGCCATTCATAATGTTAACCACAGGTCAGTGACCTGTCAGTGCAATTATTTCCAGACACTCGCTGCATTAGATCTGACATTTTGTTTGGCCGTGAGTGAACCAGTTTGTGTCCCGCAGTTATTCCAGTTAAAAAATGTTATTCGACTTACTGAGAATCGTCGCAAGGCGTGTATGCATCATTTCATTTCAACACGTACCAAGGTCAAGGATGATCAGAATATTAAAATTTGGGAATGGAAAAATCCAATAATATTCCAGTCCAGAAATTGGTATATACGAGCATTGGAGTTGTACATTAAGGGCAGGGGGCTGGTGGGGTTGGTGGAGCAGGGGTTAACAGTGCCTGAACTGTGGAAATATAATTCACACTCCTGTCTCTGCATTTTGCAGTGCGAATGTGTAATAAGTCCTTGGAGGCAGAAGTCCCTTCACCAGAATCCCTTTATTACAAGTCTGACAACAGCATACAGAGTGCTTTCAGTCAGCAGTCTACATTAGGAGTCCCAGAGGAACTGACACTCCTGGGTAAGTACAAGGCAAGAGACTCCCTCATTGGTCCATCAATTTGGCCCTTAATCAGGGAGTTCATATTCCAACAGGCCCACCTCAATTGCCTGATTAAAGTCGTTACGGAATGACAATTGTAGCTCTGTGGGCTAATCGCAGTGGGCCTTTCACAGACGATAGGCTGGGATTTCTGTCCAAAGTCAACAGATCTTTGCCTGGTCCATCAAGTCTTCAGTGCCCCCACCCCCCCCCCCCCACCCCCCCCCCCCCGGCCCCCCAGTGACAATTCCCACCATGAGTGGGGCTGGGAAATCTTGGCCTTTGCCATTTTGGAGGTAGAAGCCTTTTTCCAAATGGGCCACAATGCGGGGAGTTAGACCAACTTGAAATTGTTAATTGATGTGGTACATTTCCTGACTGGCAAAGTTTAGATACAGGTATATGTGTACATGTATATATATATATATATATATATATATGGGCTGCACATTGGTTAGCACTGCTGCCTCACAGCGCCAGGGACCTGGCTTCAATTCTGGCCTTGGGTCACTGTCTGTGTGGAGTTTGCACGTTCTCCCCGTGTCTGCGTGGGTTTCCTCCGGGTGCTCCGGTTTCCTCCCATAGTCCAAAGATGTGCGGGTTAGGTGAATTGGCCATCTTAAATTGTTGCTTAGTGTCAGCGGGGACTAGCAGGGTAAATAGATGTGGTTACAGGGATAGGGCCTGGGTGGGATTGTGGTCGGGGCAGGCTCGATGGGCCAAATAGCCTCCTTCTGCACTGTAGGGATTCAATGATTCTATATTTTGTGCTGGTCTACGGTAGACATGGAACCTGTTTGGTCTGCCTAAAAATAATGGTTCATTAATTGAAAAATACACCTTCAGTCCTTGTTAACTGGACAGTTCCCCATCTCCAAAGAGCTATGACACAAATATAGAATCATCGAATAGAATCATAGAATCCCTACAGTGCAGGAGACCATTCAGCCCATCAAACCTATAGAAAGGGCGGCACGGTAGCACAGTGGTTAGCACTGCTGCTTCACAGCTCCAGCGACCTGGGTTCGAATCCCAGCTCGGGTCACTGTCTGTGTGGAGTTTGCACATTCTTCCTGTGTCTTCGTGGGTTTCCTCCGGGTGCTCCGGTTTCCTCCCACAGTCCAAAGATGTGCGGGCTAGGTTGATTGGCCATTCTAAAAATTGCCCCTTAGTGTCCTGGGATACATAGGTTAGAGGGATTAGTGGGTGGATATGGGGATAGAGCCTGGGTTGGATTGTGGTCGGTGCAGACTCGATGGGCCGAATGGCCTCTTTCTGCACTGTAGGATTCTATGACTCTATGATTCTAAATGGAATAATTGCGCAACTTCCACTTTTCAGGGTCCTAACAGCTGTTGATAAATTGGATCAGAAACAGATCACAGCCTGCGCCATGAACCAGGTTCACCTCCTAGATTTCATAGCTGGAGGGATGAAAATAGCACGATCGCTTCTCGGCCTTTTGGCTAAGATTTAGCGCAGGATCAAGTCCGGGATCAGGTGTAACGCCTGCTCTTGTCCGCTTGGATCTAGAATGTCTCTTTTGTGCGGCGCATGAATTGGATTCAGTTTGAATTTTAATTGTTTTTTGAGCCCAGCCAGATGATGGATTAAGGACTTGCCCTGTCCACTCTGCACATTGGCTTTGTAACTCTGAGAGAGGACTAAAGTTTAAAAGCTGCAGCTGCCACATTATAGGCAGCTCATGGTTCTGGGCACAAAAGCAGAAATACCTGGGGGGGAAAAGCCGTGTTACCTGGAACCGGTTTGGAGATGTTTGTGTAGGAGGTGTTGAAGGTGCAGTGGGCAGACCAATATTGTCTTTGATCCCAGTCACAAACACTGCTCCCTGGCCACCGCTCACTGGCAACTGTCAGAGGCTGACAACCTCGATGTTGAGCCCGAGTTGAGCTTCCTAATACATAACCACAGCGTCACTAAAGATCACTTGTTTCCAGCAGCGTTGCATTGCCCAATCCATTGCCCTCTGAACCACTCTGCTGCTAAAACCTCATTCCTACCTTCGTTCATTTTAGACTTGCCTATTCCAACACAGTCCAAGTCACTCTCTGTAAACTTGAGGGTATCCAAACCTCTGCTGCCCTGACCTGACTTGTACCAATGTTCACCCATCACCCTCCATGCTCACTGACCTACATTAGTTCCCAGTTAAGCAACACCTCCCATTTAGAATTCTCATCCTTGTTTGAATATGCCTCCATGGCCTCACCCCTCCCTATTTGCACTCTCCTACCCCGTAACCCTCCGAGATATCCGTGTTCCTTCTAATTCTGGCTTCGTCTGCCTCCCCGGTTTTAATTCCCCCATCATTGGTGGCCGTGCCATCAGTTGTCAAATCCCCACAAGCCTCCCCAAAACCCTGCCTCTTTACCTCCCTTTCCTCCTTACCTCTTTGACCAAGCTTTCGTTCACCTGCTTTAATAACTCTTTATGCTTCTTTTTTCTCTTTTCACTTTATGGTTCCTAATTTTGTTCCATTATGTAGTGCCTTCATTGGGATATTTTATTATGTCAATGGTAACACAAGTTGTCGTCGCAGGGTTGGTCACCCTTGTCCACTCCACTGAAGAGGAATTCATAGTTAGCAAGGAGGTGGCTGGGAACGCAGCTGTGATTATCCAGAGACTGCATGAGGACACAAGGGGGGAAAGATTCCACACCACCAAGCAGTCCTTTAAATGCTGGACCCCTGAGTTCCGAGTTCTACCGTTCCTCAACAAACCGGAGAGGGAACTAAGTTCCAAAACCCCAAATTAAAATGCTTTTACAGCAGCAGTTTTATCTAGTACCCAATCCTGAGAAGAAGGCCTTTGACTGCACTGACACCTGGGCTGCTGCTGTTGCTCCGAGCAATCACGGACATCTCTTCCCAGGGTTCATTCTGGGGGACAGGCCATAGGGGAGGGGTTAGGCTTGCGCAAGCGATATCTCAATGGGTTACCCCCCCCCACCCGGCTTGACCCAACAGCCCCCCACCCCTCCCCATTGTCTCTTGTTGTTCAGTTTTGCTCCCTCTGAGCACTGACCACTGTTTCCCTATTAACACATGCTGCTATCCTGCTTTTGCCGCTATTAACACTCTTCCCTCATGGCACCATTAACAATCCCTTTGCCTCATGTCCATGGCATCTTTTGCCAATCTCTCTTTAGCTCCAACCTACCACTGACTCTCCTGACCCCTCACCAAGTATTTAATTCATAGAATTTCTATGCCTTTTCAGTTCTGTAGAAGGGTCAATGGATTTGAAACATTAACTTTGTTTCTCTCTCCACAGATGCTGCCAGACCTGCTGAGTTTATCCAGCATTTTCTGCTTTATTTCATATCGCCAGCATCTGCAGTATTTTGCTTTTATATAGGTGCATAGAGGGACTGGTTCTCCTCTGCTTTGTGCCTCAGATAACATAGCACAAGTGCACTGCACTCTACGGGCTGTTCCGAGGGACATACACTGCGACGGACATTACCTATTGCAGAAGGATCATCAACTCAGTGAAAGATGCCCTTTGGTCTGCCCCAACTCAGTTAGTGTTCGAATGCAAAGAGTTGTCCACAACAGAGTGTGGCAGACAGGCCAAGGATTGCATGCTGAGGGATTTTTTTTATTCATTCGTGGGACATGGGCGCCGCTGGCTGGCCATCAGTTATTGCCCATCCCTAGTTGCCCGTGGGCGGTTGAGAGTCAACCACATTGCTGTGGCTCTGGAGTCACATGTAGGCCAGACCGGGTAAGGACGACAGATTTCCTTCCCTAAAGAACATTAGTGAACCAGATGGGTTTTTCCGACAATCGATAATGGTTTCATGGTCATCAGCAGATTCTTAATTCCTGATATTTTTTATTGAATTCAAATTCCCCCACGGCACAGTGGCACAGTGGTTAGCACTGCTGCCTCACAGCGCCAGGGACCCTGGTTTGATTCCTGGCTTGGGTCACTGTCTGTGTGGAGTTTGCACGTTCTCCCCGTGTCTGCGTGGGTTTCCTCCGGTTTCCGGTTTCCTCCCACACTCCAAAGATGTGCAGGTTAGGTGGATTGGCCATGCTAAATTGTCCCTTAGTGTCAGGGGGGTTAGCAACATAAATATATGGGGATAGGGCCTGGATGAGATCGTTATCGGTGCAGGCTCGATGGACCGAATGGCCTCCTTCTGCACTATAGGGATTCTATGATCTGCCATGGCAGGATTCGAACCCGAGTCCCCACAACCTTAACTGAGTCTCTGGATTAATAGTCTTGCGGTAATACCACTAGTCCATCGCCTCCCCAGTTCATGTAATAAAACTTGAGGTGGGCACCATAAAGACAGGGAAGGGATAGATCATTGAAGCCCTGATGCGCGTCAATTGAACTCGAGGCACGAAGCTTCGGTAACAGAAGGCTTTTATTGTCTAACAATGGAACTAATAGAACGTAAACACACTATCCCAGACTGACGAGGTCCCGCCCGAGCAGGGGGTCTTATACCTCTCCCAGGAGACGGAGCCCGACTGGGATGTGCCACAACAGTAACAACCACAGGTGTATTAATCCCACCCTAGCCCAACAACAACATTAGAACAATCCCACAGTGGGAACACCCTAGCCCAACAACAACATTAGAACAATCCCACAGTGGGAACCAACGATGGTTCACCACAAGCCCTTTCCGCCATAGTGCACAGAGAGGCTGGAAATGGTGCCCCCTCAGGCTGTCCAGCTCACATTAAATGTCTCCCATTAACATGACATTTATCACAATTCATAGAATCATAGAAACCCTACAATGCAGAAGGAGGCCATTCGGCCCATCGAGTCTGCACCGACCACAATCCCACCCAGGCCCTACCCCCACATCCCCATGAAGGGCAGGATTCCAAAGTGGTAATGAAGGGCAGGATTCTCTGGCCTCCCAGCCACAGGGGGGCAGCATGACTTTCCCGGGCGGCAGGATTCTCTGGTCCCGCCGCTGTCAATGGGAATTCCTATTAATGTTGCCCCACACTTGCCGGGAAACCTGTGGGTGGAGTGTGCTGCCAGCGGGACTGGAGAATCCAGGGGGAATGAACAGCTGGAGAATCCCGTCCAAAGGGTCTCAGAGTGCAACATGATCTATGTAGATAACTTGAATATCATGGCACGGTGGCACAATGGTGAGTGTTGCTGCCTCACAGCGCCAAGGACCCGGGTTTGATTCCCGGCTTGGGTCACTGTCTGTGTGGAGTTTGCACATTCTCCCCATGTCTGAGTGGGTTTCCTCCGGGTGCTCCAGTTTCCTCCCACAGTCCGAAAGACTTGCTGGTTGGGTGCATTGGCCATGCTAAATTCTCCCTCAGTGTACCCAAACAGGCGCCGGAGTGTGGCGACTAGGGGATTTACATAGTAACTTCATTGCAGTGTCAATGTAAGCCTACTTGTGAAACTGATAAATAAACCACTTTTTCCTGTGATGACCATTTTGAAATGTTCTGTGATTTTCTTTAAATGCTTTATGACCAATGTATACTTTTGCAAAAATTAAATAAATCACTGAGACCCCCCTCTGAACCACAGGAGCACTGCTGGAGTGGAGTTTTCCCTGGATGAGGGGTTGGAGTTGGACGAGGAAAGATGAGTGATACAACTTGTATGGAAGTAAGGTGGGGTTGATGTCACCATAACCTCATTTCACTAGGCTTACAGTTAATCCAGAAACTCAGCTAATGATCTGGGGACCCGACTTCAAATCCCGCCGTGGCAGACAGTGGAATTTGAATTCAATAAAAAATATCTGGAATTAAGAATCTATTGATGACCATAAAACCATTGTCGGAAAAACCCATCTGGTTCACTAATGCCCTTTAGGGAAGGAAATCTGCCGTCCTTCCCTGGTCTGGCCTACATGTGACTCCAGAGCCACAGCAATGTGGTTGACTCTCAACTGCCCTCGAAACTAGGGATGGGCAATAAATGCTGGTCAGACAGTGACACCCATGTCCCACAAATGAATATAAAAAACTCAGCAGATGCTCAAAGGCAGTGAGGGGTGCACCCACTGGAGAACAGGGGAAGGCAGCAAAGCTTAAGAGACTGCAGACAAAGAACTGATCACCTTTTAGTTTTAGAACAAGATATCTGGAGGCTTTCTAATTGCTGTTTATGGATAGAATTGGTGACCGGACATACAGATAATTCCCTAGCCTTGTGCTCAAGGGCCAAAGGGACCAGTACAGGAGAGGGTAGTGGGCTGATGAAGAAGTGACGATGTGGGTGAGAGGGCAGGGCTGTGCAGACAGGATGGGAAGGAGGCTGCTATATACTGTAGGCCGTAATTCCCCTGCCAACCACCATCATGTCCCCTCATTCCCACTCACCAATTCCCGTGGCAATGGTGTAGTGGTACCATCATTGGACTAGCAATCCAGAGACCCAGGCTAATACTCTGTGGACCCAGGTTTGAATCCCACCACAGCGGATGGTGAAATTTGAATTCAATAAAAATGTGGAATTAGGGGTCTAATGGTGACCATTGTCAATGGATGTAAAAACCCATCTGGTTCACTAATGCCCTGTAGAAAATCTACTGTCCTTACCTGGTCTGGCCTACATGTGACTCCAGACCCACAGCAATATGGTCGACTCTTAACTGCAATGGCCGAGCAAGCCACTCAGTTCAAGGGCAATTAGGGATGGGCAATAAATGTTGGCCTTTCCAGCGATGCCCACATCCCATGAACCAATATAAAAAAGATAGAAAGCAACGAGAAACAAAAAGAAGCGAGGGAGAGAATGGGAGAAGTGAAAGAGACAGAAGCAGAAAAGGAGGCAAAGAAAACAACTTAAAAACAATATTCTCCAACACCACAAGAGATCCGCTGGTTTATACAAAGTTCTGGAAGATTTAAATTAATGAATAACATTTTAAAATGTGTATTTGCAATTGTGCTGGGGCTGAATTTATTAAAAGGCACGCAGACAGGCACTTATAAATGTTTAATGCAATTTACGCAATTAATTTCCCAATATTGGAGGAGATGCATAAACAATAATCTCTCCGTGACACAGAAGAACTAAAACATGTCTGAAACAAGGGCACGAGTAAACATGAAATACTAACGTAAGCAGAAAGGATTAAGGGTTAGCGCTCATTTTATAGTCAGAGTCAGAATCAGGTCAGCTTACAGAGAGACAGTGAGGTCGATCTTCTTCTGTTTAGTGTCTGGAAACAGAGTTGGTCGACACAAAGCAGAGGGGAAAGTGGCAAGGTCTCATTGTGGTGAACCATCGTTGGTTCCCACTGTGGGATTGTTCTAATGTTGTTGTTGGGTTGTTCTAATGTTGTTGTTGGGCTAGGGTGGGATTAATACACCTGTGGTTGTTACTGTTGTGGCACATCCCAGTCGGGCTCCGCCTCCTGGGAGAGGTATAAGACCCCCTGCTCGGGCGGGACCTCGTCAGTCTGGGATGGTGTACTTACGTTCTAGTAGTTCCATTGTTAGGCAATAAAAGCCTTCAGTTACCGAAGCCTCGTGTCTTGAGTTCAATTGACGTGCATCACTCATGCTGCTGGATCTCGCCCCCTCTGCATTGTCTGTGACCTCTACGGTTTCTTAAGAAGCGATGATGCGGTTAAACCAATCGCTGTGGCTGTCCGCACATTAGAAACATAGAAATATCGAAACCAAAAGCAGGAGTAGGCCATTCAGCCCTTCGAGCCTGCTCCATCACTCATTTTGGCCATGGCTGATCATCAAATTCAATATCCTGATCCCCTCTTCCCCGCCATAATATAGGCCTGGGTTCTCCCAAAGAAATTCTATGCCAAATTCGCCTAAAAACAGGAGTAACTCACGCTGATTTTTTCAGCGGGATTTTCAGAATGAATCTCCCACGCTCTGTGCACTGCAGAGTGCTCTAGCAAGATTCACGTTGAAAATCAGAGGGCAGGGCCTATTCCCGCTGGAGAGGCCAGCAGCATAGCGCTGAGCGGGCCACTGTGCATGCGTCGGTCTGTCATAGCAGAGATCGGCGCATGTGCAGTAGCCCCACACTGCTGGCCTCCTGATCGCTGGCCAGCTCAATCGCTGGCCACAACACCAACCCCGCATCGCTGCCACATAAACCCCCCACACCCCCTGATTGCTGGCCTACCAGACATCTCCCCACCAGTCCCGATCTCCCCAACTCCTGCCTCCCTCCCCGCAGTCCTGATCTCCCCATCCCCTGGCATTTCTGTACCCCTCCCCCTCCCATCCCCCCCCCCCCACCCTACGCCGATGGCCAGCTCCGATCAACCCCTTTCTTCCCTCTGCCACTGATCCCAAGTGCAGAGTGGCAGCGGGAGGGAAGGGGCTGGCCCCCACACCCACCGATCTCCCCCCACATGGGCTCCCCCATAGGCCCCGCTCCCCTCTGACCCCACCCCTTGGCACTGCCCGATGCCCGGTGGGCAGTGCCAAGGTGCCCCTTGGGCAGTGCCAGGGGGCCAGGCTGGCACTGCCAGGCTGGTAATGTCCAGGGGGAAGCCCCCCTTACCCCCCCCCCGACCTCCTGGGGGCCGCCATGGCATCCCTTCACTCCAGCGGGGTCGGCCTGCCAGCTCCCTATTCATGGGGAGCTGTTGTAAACCCTGGCTGGGAGTGAAACATTCCTGCAGGGAGGCTGGGGAGGGGGAGGCTAGCGGGCCCGGAGACGTCACTCCCAGGCCCGCTAATGAAATTGAAATCTACATTTAAATATTTAAAACAGCTTCGCGCCGATTTCCAGCGCTGAGCTGATGATGCTGGAAATCTGGGACCCGGAGGCACCCAGTGGGGAGCCCGCTAAACGGTCTCTGCTGATGTCTGGAACTGGGAGAATCACCCCCATAATTTAATGAAGTATGATATTATCTCATCAACTGCTCTGAATACGCACTGAGCCAGTGGCTGCAGTTTGCACTCTCTGCCGCATGTACTGCCGCAACTCACCAAAACCTCTTAACTGCACCTCCCAAACCTGAGGCTTCTCAGGTTTCCACTCAGGACATCCACTCCATCTGACGAAGGAGCTGTGCTCCGAAAGCTTATGGCATTTGCTACCGAATAAACCTGTTGGACTTTAGCCTGGTGTTGTGAGACTTCTTACTGTGCTTCTCAGGTGAACAGGAGCAACAGGGCTATGGCACTGTCCGATTCCGGTTCACACACCGTTCTGACTTGGATATCCCGCCCTTTGATCAGAAACCTGGAAATTCCAACCTATTGGCATCGAAAGTGCCCCTTCATTGAAAGAGTTTACATCACTGCAACCTTCTCAAGACAGCTGGGGTGAGCAATAAATGCGTGTGTGAGACCTCCACAGCTTGAGAATAGATTTTTCAAGATTATTAATAATTTTGTTTCAATTATATTTGAACTCATTAACACAAAATATTGTCACATTAGTTTGATTGCAAAGTGACAAAATGGGCGGGATTTTCTTGCCGCGCTCGCCCAGAAACCGGAAAATCCCCCCCCCCCCCCCCCCCCGAGGTCAACGGACCTTTCCATGGTCCGCCCCTCGCCCTGTCCGATTCCCGCGGCGGGCAGGAGAGTAAAATCCACCCCACTATGTCTGGATCGTCTGAACATTTTTCCAATTCTCTTCCCACACCTAGTGGTGCACTAAAGCAGACTTTTGTCCATTTCCATGACGTGTAATTCCTGGAACAGGTCGCTAGCCTGTCGCCAGGGGGCTTATAGCTTGAGTGGTGCCACTCCACATCAAGCATGGCTGACCAAGAGTCTCTCCCGCTCTTAGCGCCAGTCATTGGTGCGTTTGGAAAGATTGGCAGGCTGACAGACTCAACCTGTCTGACCGCGTTATGAACCCACCTTCCTTGGCCATCAGGTCCTGGGGTGGGACTTGAACCTGGAACCTCAGGCTCAGAGGCAGGGACACTATCTATTGCGCCACAAGGTCTCCAATGTTATATTTAGGTTATTGTAAACATTACGTTTGTACTGAAATCTTCACATCGTTCTGGAATCTGGACTCTGAATTTGAGGTGAAGTTTAATGACTTTAATAAGCATTTTATTCTGATCTTTCCCATCTGTATGAGGATCCAGAATATAGGCTGAGCATCCATTATCCACAAATCCAAAACCAAACGCATCTAAAAACAACACTGTTTTTGATTTTGATTTGATTTGATTTATTATTGTCACGTGTATTAACAGCGAAAAGTATTGTTTCTTGCGCACTATACGGACAAAACATACCGTTCATAGAGAAGGAAAGGAGAGAGTGCAGAATGTAGTGTTACACTTATAGCTAGGAGTGCAGAGAAAGATCAACTTAATGCGAGGTAGGTCCACTCAAAAGTCGGATGGCAGCAGGGAAGAAGCTGTTCTTGAGTCGGTTGGTTCGTGACATCAGAGTTTTCTATCTTTCCCCCGACGGAAGAAGGTAGAAGAGAGAATGTCTGGGGTGCATGGGGTCCTTGATTATGTTGGCTGCTTTTCCGAGGCAGCGGGAAGTGTAGACAGAGTCAATGGATGGGAGGCTGGTTTGTGTGATGTCTTCGTTCATGACCCTTTGTAGTTTATTGTGGGCTTGGACAGACCAAGTTGTGACACAACTGGAAAGGTGCTTTCTGTGGTGCACCTGTAAAAGTTGGTGAGAGTAACTTCATTGCAGTGTTAATGTAAGCCTACTTGTGACAATAATAAATGAACTTTTACTTTTTACCAATCCTGTGCCTCAATATTAACTTGTTTTGTTGGATGTAAAACACAGAGAGAAATATGGCCCTTGATTTGTTTTAACTTTTCTAGAAACTGGTACAGAACAGTTGAGCTGCATGTAATGTAAATATTCCTGCTTTCCCAGGGCAGCTGCTGAGATTTTATGACAGTACTTGACTGGAATTCCACTTTCCCCCTTGTTGTTTAATTTGCCTCCATGATGATGCATTCGTTTTGTCTCATGGTGCACTATTATTTGGAAACATTTTCCCTTTGGAACAAAGAGCACCAACCACAGACTTTCACCATTTCTGGCTGAGCTGGTGGGTCAGTTAAAAAAACAACTTTCCTTCGCCGTGTTGACAAAATACAAATTTTTAGTTTAAATAGATGGGAGAAAGGAGCCTTCAGTAAAGGCATTCCAGCAGTTCATTGAATCATAGAATTCCTACAGTGTAGAAGAGGCCATTCAGCCCATTGAGTCTGCACTGACTCTCTGACAAGGTATTCTACCCAGGCCTTCTTCCCCATCCCATCCCTGTAACCCCACACATTTCCCATGGCTAATCCATCTATCCTACACATCTTGGGACACTAAGGGGCAATTTAGCATGGCCAATCAACCTAACCCGCACATATTTGGACTGTGGGAGGAAACCGGAGCACCCGGAGGAAACCTCACGGTGAGAACGTGCAAACTCAAAACCGCCAGTCATCCAAGCCAGGAATCGAACCCGGGTCCCTGGCGCTGTGAGGTAGCAGTGCTAACCACTGTGCCACCGTGCTGCCCTTCAGACATGGACTTCAGGACCAATAGGAGAAGTCTATTACTCTGGTCTGAGGAAACATTAGCAGAATAAAGGAACCAGGCAAGGCAGCTAGATTTGAACTTTCTTCGTGAAGACATATGCATTAGTTGAATTCTAGGTTAGTGGGATAATGCAAATTGTGAAGACCTCCTTGAGCTTCAAAGCTCTTTCTTTTTTTAATTCGTTCGTTGGACATGGATGTCACTGGCTGGCCAGCAGTTATTGCCCATCCCTAGTTGCCCTTGAACTGAGTGGCTTGCTAGGCCATTTCAGAGGGCAGTTGAGAATCAACCACATTGCTGTGGCTCTGGAGTCACATGTAGGCCAGACCGGGTAAGGACGGCAGATTTCCTTCCCTAAAGGACATTCATGAACCAGGTGGGTTTTTCTGACAATCGACAATGGTTTCATGGTCATCAGTAGATTCTTAATTCCAGATATTTTTTTATTGAATTCAAATTCCACCATCTGCCGTGGCAGGGTTCGCAACTGGGTCTCCAGAACATTAGATGAGTTTCTTTTTTGTTAATTAGTGTCACAAGTAGGCTAACATTAACACTGCAATGAAGTTACTGTGAAAATCCCCTAGTCCCAAACTCCGGCGTCTGTTCGGGTACACTGAGGGAGAATTTAGCATGGCCAATACACCTAACCAGCACGTCTTTCAGACTGTGGGAGAAAACCGGAGCACCCGGAGGAAACCCACGCAGACATGAGGAGAATGTGCAGATTCCGCACAGGCAGTGACCCAATCCGGGAATCGAACCCGGGTCCCTGGCGCTGTGAGACAGCATCGTGCCGCCTGGATTAATAGTCTAGCAATAATACCACTAGGCCATCACCTCCATGGTGGCACAGTGGTTAACACTGCTACCTCACAGTGCCAGGGACCCGGGTTCGATTCCCGGCTTGGGTCATTGTCTGTGTGGAGTTTGCACGTTCTCCCCGTGTCGGCGTGGGTTTCCTCCGGGAGCTCCGGTTTCCTCCCACATTCTGAAAGACGTGCTGGTTAGGTGCGTTGACCTGAACAGGTGCTGGAGGGTGGTGACCAGGGGAATTTCATAGTAACTTCATTGCAGTGTTAATGTAAGCCTTACTTGTGACTAATAAATAAACTTTAAAACCTCCCCACCCAAATTAGGAAGTAAATTAGCTGGCAACTTGAGTACAACAGAAATACCGAGAATTGGAGAAAACAACATTTGAAAAGATCATTTTTCATGCAGTCGACACACTCTCCATTTCTATTCCGATATTGACATTGGCTATCCAAGGTGAATCCAATCAAAAATGAACATGTTTGTCAGAGGCGGAAGAACCAATTGTTTTAAATTGTTTTCTTTCAAACAGGAAACCTGGTAAAGTTATCCAGGCAGTGGAGCCAAATGGAAATCCATACATCCGAAGATCTGGGGAAAGTTTGATTAAAGTTTATTTAACATATTTTTCAACTAAAAAAAAAAATTTTGATGAGAGAAAATTGAGTGTACCAAAAATAATGATAATAACAGTCAGAACCTTTTTCCCAGAGTTGAAATGTCTAATACTAGGAAGCATGCACTCAAGGGGAGAGGGGGAAGGTTCAAAGATGTGAGGGGTGAGTTTTTTACACAGAGAGTGGTAGGTGTCTGGAACACGTTGCCAGGGGAAGTGGTGCAAGCAGATATAATAGGGGTGTTTAAGGGGCTTTTAGATGAGCACATGAATATGCAAGGACTAGGGGGATCTGGACTAAGGGCAGGCAGAAGGGATTAGTTTAATTTGGCGTAGTGTTCGGCACAACATCATGGGCTGAAGGGCCTGTTTCTGTGCTGTACTGTTCTATGATAAAAGCAAAATACTGCGGACACTGGAATCTGAAACATAAACAGAAAACGCTGGAAAATCTCAGCAGGTCAGACAGCAGCTGTGGAGAGAGAATAGAGCTAACGTTTCGAGTCTAGATGACCCCAGAATCAAAACGTTGGCTTTATTCCCTCTCCACAGATGCTGTCTGACCTGCTGAGATTTTCCAGCATTTTCTGCTTCTGTAATGTTCAATGTTCTATCTCTAATGTAATCAAACATCCTAAAGGGGTTTACAGAGAGAGAGGAGGAGAGTCAAGAGGGAGTTGTTTAGGGGAGGCGATGGCCTAGTGGTATCATCGCTAGGCTATTAATTCAGAAACTCAGCTGATGTTCTGTGGACCCGGGTTCAAATCCCACCACGGCAGATGGTGGAATTTGAATTCAATAAAAATATCTGGAATTAAGAATCTACTAATGACGATGAAACCATTATCAATTGTCAGAAAAACCCATCTGGTTCACTAAAGTCCTTTAGGGAAGGAAATCTGCCATCCTTACCTGGTCTGGCCTACATGTGACTCCAGAGCCACAACAATGTGGTTGACTCACAAGTACCCTCTGAACAAGGGCAACTAGGGATGGGCAATAAATGCTGGCCAGCCAGCGATGCCCATGACCTATGAATGAATTTTTAAAAAGGGAAGTGGCCAAAGGCACAGCTGAGTTGAGGAGATTTGTTTAGCAGAGTTCTTTGACGTGGAGATTCTCGTAAAGTGGAATCTTCTGCTCTGAAATCCGGTGGAGGGTGTGGAAGTAGAAGTGGTCTCGCTTCTCCTCCAGCTACTGAATGCATTTCGAAACGGAAAGCTGGTCTATGAATTCCACGGAACCACAGAATCGCAGCAAAAACCTGTTGGAATTTCTGTAAAAATTCTCAACTGCATTTTTAACCATTCCTTGAGCGGGTTGCATGCTGTTCCTGTAAAGAACATGCAAATCTGAATGACCCATCAACATCTCAGAGAGGAACATGTGTACGGAGACAAGTTGATTACTCTTTCTGTCAATTTCAGGTTGAAATGTTTTGTATTGTACTTTTAGATATTTGATGAATGAGTTATATTTTTAGAAAAAAAAGTCACAAAAGGAGGGCACTGAAGGATGTTCAAATGCAGCAAGACCTGGACTATATCCAGGCCTGGGCTGACAAGTGACGTTTGTACCACACAAGAGCCAGGCAATGACTATCTCCAACAAGAGAGGACCTGACTATCGCCCCTTGCCATTCAATAGCGTTATCATTGCTGAATCCCTTGCAGGTTGAGTCCGTAATTAAGAAAGCAAATGTAATGTTGTCATTTATCTCAAGAGGCTTGGAATACAAAAGCAGGGATGTACTTCTGAGGCTTTATAAAGCACTGGTTAGGCCCCATTTGGAGTACTGTGAGCAATTTTGGGCCCCACACCTCAGGAAGGACATACTGGCACTGGAGCGGGTCCAGCGGAGATTCACACGGATGATCCCAGGAATGGTAGGCCTGACATACGATGAACGTCTGAGGATCGTGGGATTATATTCATTGGAGTTTAGGAGGTTGAGGGGAGATCTAATAGAAACTTACAAGATAATGAACGGCTTAGATAGGATGGACGTAGGGAAGTTGTTTCCATTAGCAGGGGAGACTAGGACGCGGGGGCACAGCCTTAGAATAAAAGGGAGTCACTTTAGAACAGAGATGAGGAGAAATTTCTTCAGCCAGAGAGTGGTAGGTCTGTGGAATTCATTGCCACAGAGGGCTGTGGAGGCCGAGACGTTGAGCGTCTTCAAGACAGAAATTGATAAATTCTTGATTTCTCGAGGAATTAAGGGCTATGGGGAGAGAGCGGGTAAATGGAGTTGAAATCAACCATGATTGAATGGTGGAGTGGACTCGATGGGCCGAATGGCCTTATTTCCACTCCTATGTCTTATGGTCTTATTATCAACACCCTGGGACTTACCATTGACCAGAAACTTAACTAGACTAGCCATATGAATACTATGGCTATCAGAGCAGGTCAAAGACTAAGTATGCAGTGGGGAGTAACTCACCTCCTGACTCCCCAAAGCCTGTCCACTATCTAAAGGTGGCACAGTGGCACAGTGGTTAGCAGAGCTGCTGACTTCAGATCATAGAATCCCTACAGTGCAGAAAGAGGCCATTTAGCCCATCGAGCCTGCATCGACAACGCAGTCACACAGTGGTTAGCACTGCTGCCTCACAGCGCCATGGACCCGGGTTCGATTCCCGGCTTGGGTCACTGTCTGTGCGGAGTCTGCACATTCTCCCCGTGTCTGCGTGGGTTTCCTCCGGATGCTCCGGTTCCCTCCCACAGCCCGAAAGATGTGCTGGTTAGGTTGATTGACCATCCCTCAGTGTACCCGAACAGGCGCTGGAGTGTCGCGACTGGGAGATTTTCACAGTAACTTCATTGCCGTGTTAATGTAACCTTACTTGTGAAACTAATAAATAAACTTTAAATCTTTAAAACATCGGTGTCTCCGCTGCCTGAAAATGGGGGATGAGGGGGTGACTAGAAAATCCCACCTGTATTACAAGAAAAAAAATCCCTCTCAGAGTGCTTGACATGTGAAGCTTTCCTTAACTTAATTTAAATGGGACTTGAATACAAAAAATAAATCAAACCGACACAAAACAAACATGAAATGATGACGGATACTCATAGAATATTTTTGCATGAAATGTGTGCACCAGAACCCTGGCACACGGCATTTTGAACAGCAGAAATCCAGCCTAAGACATGCTTAAGGCCTGAGGCCTACTTACTTTCCTACAGCTTCCCTGCAGATCTGTATCTGTGTCACCAGTGTGACTGATGAGGAAATCTCTCTCGGCGTCTGGGCTTAGACTTTTGCTGATGGACTATGATTGCAGAAACTTGGCTTTAGTGCTTGAATCTGTCATCTCAGCTGTCTTTTTGTAATAATTGCAAAGTAATTGCTTTGTATTCACTTCAACAAATCAAAGCAACATGGAAGCTTGTAGTTTCTCCCGAGGATCCTTGTTTATCCATCATTGCTGGCCCTCCAACATTTACAGTCAGACTGTGAAAAAAAATGGCCCATTACTCAAAGACAATGCTGCCTGCCAAAAGGAAGACACAAACATGGAAGGAGAAAAGGTTACTCTTCAGTGACTGGCAGCTTGTTGTAAGCTGATATCAGCCAACATTCCAGTGGAAGTTAGGGAATGGTTCAACTGGGGAACTGATGCTTCTTTGGAAAGGAAATCAATTATCTGCCTGTGACTTCAATTCAATAAAAAATACCTGGAATTAAGAATCCAAAGATGACCACAAAATCATTGTCGATTGTTGGAAAAACCCATCTGGTTCACTAATGTCCTTTAGGGAAGGAAATCTGCCGTCCTCACCTGGTCTGGCCTACATGTGACTCCAGAACCACAGCAATGTGGTTGACTCTCAACTGCTCTAGGGGTGGGCAGTAAATGCTGGCCAGCCAGCGATGCCCATGCCCCACGAATGAATACATTTTTTTTACAAAACCATTGACGGTCATGACTCAACTGCTGTGGGATTCTGGAATTTTCTGCTTAAACCTCTCCGCCTCAATCTCCTCCTTAAAGATGTCCCTTAAAGCCTACCTTTTAGACTCGGCCTTTGCTCCTCTGCCCGTAACATCTTTTTATGCGATCTGAATGGTTAACTTATGATAATCGTGCTTTGGGAAGTTTTACGAAGGCCGGAACTCTACCACCTTGCCCGCCACAGAATCGAGTGCTGCACAAATCTGGTTGGTTCTTAGGCCTGAATTTTCACTCCTGGGTCAGTAGCACAGAGTCAGGGCAATTCCTGGCTTCCCAAACCCGACCCAGGAGAAAGTGCCCCCAGATGGGGGCGAGGGTAGTGATCGGGTGGGGTGCAATGAGAGTTGCGCCCATCAGCTCTGGAAGAAGTTTGGGGATTGCAGAGGGGGCTTCTGGGTGTGGAGGTGGACTGGGTGAAAAGGCCCAGCTTGGCACTCCAGCACTGTGAAAAATAGAATGAAACCACCAACAGCCCTCCATCGCTCACCCTCCATCGCTCATCCTCCCCCCTCCATCCCCTCCCCCTCATCCTCCCTCTCCCTCCATCGCTCCCCCTCCATCGCTCACCCCTCCCCCTCCATCACTCACCGCTCCTCCTCCATCACTCATCCTCCCCCTCCCTCTCCATCGTTCACCCTTCCCTCTCTATCACTCACCCCTCCCCTTCCATCACTCACCCCTCCCCTTCCATCCTCACCCCTCCCCCTCCCCCTCCCTCGCTCCCCCTCCCCTTCCCTCTCCATCGTTCACCCTTTCCCCTCCATCACATCCCTCCCCCTCCATCACTCGTCCCTCCCCCTCCATCACTCGCCCCTCCCCCTCCATCACTCATCCCTCCCCCTCCATCGCTCGCCCCTCCCCCTCCATCACTCACCACTCCCCTCCCCTCCCCTTCCCCACACATTCCCCATGCCTCATCCATGCCAACCTGTGCTCCCCCATTCACCCCTTATGGTCTCATACCCTCTCATACGTTGCATGCCAATTTAGGCCCCTCAACTCACCCCATGACCTTTTATAGCCCCTATTTCAACTTAGTGCCAACTCAGGCCAACCCACACTCCGCACCCATTACCGTTTGCCCTTACACTCTCCATACCAATTTACCCAATACCCACCATGATCAGACCCCAGGACCCATGCTGAGATTAAATACAGTTCTTTAATGTCTATTGATGAATCCAATACTTTTCAAATCCCTCTAATTTATAAAAAGCCATTCAATACATTTAACTTCCTTTGATCCATTATAAGAACAACCATTTGTATTCATTGTCCCACTTCAAAGAGTTTATAAGCACATGAAGCTGTCAATTAAACTATAAACTGACATGCACCTCACTGTGATAACTATAGGCTGTGAAATCAGTTATGCAGCACTAATCCTATAAAGGTAACTTTCAGGCTTGCGTCAACAGACAGAGAGAAATAGCAAGCACTTTTTTTTCAACACTAAAGTTAGTGTTTCCCCTAAATATTTAAAGGACAGGGGATTTAAATGCCTTGACAGCTTGATAGCTCCCTTTGGCAGCTTTTTTTGGCAGTTCCAATGAGTTTAAGCACTTTTTACGCACATTCTCGTTCAGATTTAACAATCCCAAAGGACACTTGACCTCTCCCAAGGGGGATATTACCTCTTCTCAAGGTGTCCTGGGACCATATCCAAAAGGACCCCTCTCCAATGAATGCTGCTAAGTTTAAGCATTCTCCTACCAGGTCCAACGTGCATAAGTCATATTTCCCACACCCTCCTTATGAAAATTAGGCCAGACTGAAGGGAGCTGCAATTCGACATGTGTAGCTGTGAATGTGAGCCACAGATTTGCAAAGTTTGATCTATCCCCATTCCTCCCACCCACAATAATGCTGTGGGTTAGCTCCAGTGCCAGGGATTTGGGATTCAGGCCTCTTTGCAAAGATGGCGAACCTCTCCATCTCGTGAAAGTTCAGGGGCCTTAGCTGCCAGTTGCATGAAAATGCTACAGACATGGATTGTAATGGTTCAAGAAGAAGGTTCACCATCACCTCCTCAGGACAACCAAGAATGGATGATAACTGTAGAGTTTGCCGGCAATGCTCAATACCCTGAGAATGACATTTTCACAATGGAAACACTGGCTACATGACTTTATAAAGTGGGGTTAATTTTAACTCAGGATGGCACGGTGGCACAGTGGTTAGCACTGCTGCTTCACAGCGCCAGGGACCTGGCCGGTTCGATTCCCGGCTTGGGTCACTGTCTGTGTGGATTCTGCACATTCTCCCATGTCTGCGTGGGTTTCCTCCGGGTGCCCCGGTTTCCTCCCACAGTCCAAAGATGTGCGGGTTAGGTGGATTGGCCATGCTGAATTGCCCCTTAGTGTCCCAAGGTGCATAGGTTAGAGGGATTAGCAGGGTGAATATGTGCGGTTACGGGAATAGGGTCTGGGTGGGATGTGGTCGATGCAGACCTGATGGGCTGAATGGCCTCCTTCTGCACTGTAGGGATTCTATCAAACTAATGCAGTGCATTAAATGCAGTTAGGCCTCATTTGGAGTATTGTGTGCAGATCTGGTCGCCACACTACCAGAAGGACATGGAAGCTTTGGAGAGAGTGTAAAGAAAGTTCACCAGGATGTTGCCTGGTCTCGAGGGTGTTGACTATGAGGAGATGTTGAATAAACTAGGATTGTTTTCACTGGAAAGATGGAGGTGAAGGGAGACCTGGTAGAGGTCTACAAAATGATGAGAGGCGTAGACAGGGTGGATAGTCAGAGGCTTTTCCCAGGGTGGAAGTGTCAATTACCAGGGGGCACAGGTTCAAAGTGAGAGAGGGAAAGTTTAAGGGAGATGTGCGGGGGAAGTTTTTCACGCAGAGAGTGGTGGGTGCCTAGAACATGCTGCCAGAGGAGGTAGTGGAAGCAGGCACATTAGCAACATTCAAGAGGGATCTGGATGGGTATGTGAATAGCGGGGGAATAGAGGGTTACGGACCGAGTAAGGACAGAAGGTTTTTTTTAGTTCAGTTGGGGCATCATGATTGACACGGGCTTGGAGGGCCGAAGGGCCTGTTCCTGTGCTGGACTTTGCTTTGTGCTTTGTTCAAAGTACAAGAGTGCCCTTTCTCAGAACATTACTGGCTATCTGAAAATTGGCAACTGTATTTCCGACATTAACTAGTGACTACACGTCAAGAAGCACCTCATTGGCTGTAGAGTGCTTTGGGACATCCTGAGGTCATCAAAAGTGCTCTTTAAATGGAATTTTTCTTTCTATTATCACTATTATCTTTGGAGAGGGCGATAGTTCCACAACACAACTGCTGGAGGGTGTTCTGAGCTGTGGTCACAGATGGGGAACTGTTAAGTTGGTGTGCTAATGTTACATTTAGACCACATTAAGTTCAATTTATTACAAGCAGGACGCACTAACATAAAAAGATTTTCTGCGTCATGCTAGCCTCCCTCTGAGGCGCTCTCACAGCAACAAGCACATTGCCTCCGGCTACTTCACAAACCATTTCATTTCAAATAAACAGCCGCACTGTAACGAGATTGCTTCATGACTCATTGAGGGCCCTCCACAAACAAACACTAACATTTTCTTCAAAGCCATTGACTGATTAAACAGGTGGTGCAGGCGATGGTCTGTGCCGTCACACAAACATCGGAGTGTTCCTTCTGGAACAGCTGTGTGTACAAACAAACAATCTCAAGAGCTTTCTCCACAGATGGCACCCTGTGGAAGTTTTGGATTTAACATCTGTCTGATCTGTGGGCCGGAACAATGGAGAGAGATGGGAGGAGTTAACTCTAACCAATTAATCTGGGACAAGAGACACCTGAAATCACTTGGAATATGCCAATGTCATCAAGTTCTTTCATTATCTGTGGCCGTGATTTGCTATACAAATGTCCATTGACTTTGGCGGGACAGGAAGACACCACCCAGTGGGTGGGGCTGGAAAATTCCATCCTTTGAAACAGAAGTTGCAGACAGTACATACATGGCCACTGGGAGTATATGTTCAAGGATTAGATAATAGGCAGACATAGGGATCAGATAGACAGAGCGAGATAGGCAAGTAGGTGGGTGGGTCAGTAGGTTTATAGGTGGGTAGGTGGGTAGGAGGATAGATGGGTAGGTTGGTGGGTGTGCGGGTGGGTGGGGAGGTGGGTGTGTGGGTGGGTGTGCGGGTGGGTGGGGAGGTGGGTGTGTGGGTGGGTGGGTGGGGAGGTGGGTGTGTGGGTGGGTAGGTGGGTGGATGGGTGAGTGGGTTGGTGTGTGGATGGGTGAGTGGGTAGGTAGGTAGGTGGGTGGGTGGGTGTGTGAGTACTTGGGTCGGTGGGTGAGTGGGTGGATAGTTGGGTAGTTGGGTGGGTGTGTGGGTGGGTAGGTGTGTGGATGGGTAAGTGGGTGTGTGGATGTATGGATAGGTGGGTGTGTGGGTGGATGGCTGGGTAGGTGGGTGGGTGGGTGTGTGGGTACTTGAGTATGCAGGGAGGTGGGTGGATGGGTGTGTGGGTGGATGGGTGGGTAGTTGGTTGGGTGGGTGTGTGGGCAGTTGGGTGGATGTGTGGTTGGGTGGGTGGGTGGGTGTATGGGTGGGTGGGTGTGTGGGTGGGTGTGTGGATGGGTGGGTATGTGGGTGGATGGCTGGGTAGGTAGGTATGTGGGTACTTGAGTATGTGGGGAGGTGGGTGGATGCATGGGTGGGTGTGTGGGTGGATGGGTGGGTACTTGGGTGGGTGGGTGGGTAGTTGGGTGGGTGGGCAGTTGGGTGGGTGGGTAGTTGGGTGGGTAGTTGGGTGGGTGGATGGGTAGTTGGGTGGGTAGTTGGGTGGGTGGGTGGGTAGTTGGGTGGGTAGTTGGGTGGGTGGGTGGGTAGTTGGGTGGGTAGTTGGGTGGGTGGGTGGGTAGTTGGGTGGGTAGTTGGGTGGGTGGTTGGGTAATTGGGTGGGTAGTTGGGTGGGTGGGTGGGTAGTTGGGTGGGTATTTGGGTGGGTGGATGGGTAGTTGGGTGGGTAGTTGGGTGGGCGGGTGGGTAGTTGGGTGGGTAGTTGGGTGGGCGGGTGGGTAATTGGGTGGGTAGTTGGGTGGGTGGGTAGTTGGGTGGGTAGTTGGGTGGGTGGGTGGGTAGTTGGGTGGGCGGGTGGGTGGGTAGTTGGGTGGGTAGTTGGGTGGGTGGGTGGGTAGTTGGGTGGGTAGTTGGGTGGGTGGGTGGGTAGTTGGGTGGGTAGTTGGGTGGGTGGGTGGGTAATTGGGTGGGTAGTTGGGTGGGTGGGTGGGTAAATAATTGGTTCCTTGGAAAGCATCATAGCGGCAGGTTCAGATGATGCTATAAATCGAACAGGTAATTAGCAAGACGATGGGGTTTGAAAACATCCTCCTTTGTCAGCAAATCTCGAGTTCTGCGCCACTTCATAATTTATAACATAATTATAGACATCATTACATTCTAAATACAGTACAATATACTAAAGGAATTGCAATATTATAAATATTTAAGTATATAAATAATTACATTATGTCACAAAATGCATCATTAAATTTTTCTCAAGCTGTTCTTGAGTCGGTTGGTACGTGACCTCAGACTTTTGTATCGTTTTCCCAACGGAGGAAGGTGGAAGAGAGAATGTCCGGGGTGCTTTGGGTCCTTAATTATGCTGGCTGCTTTGCCAAGGCAGCAGAGAGTGTAGACGGAGTCAATGGATGGGAGGCTGGTTTGCATGATGGATTGGGCTACATTCACGACCTTTTGTAGTTCCTTGCGGTCTTGGGCAGAGCAGGAGCCATACCAAGCTGTGATACAACAGAAATAACGCTTTCTATGGTGCATCTGTGAAAGTTGGTGAGAGTCGTAGCTGACATGCCAAATTTCCTTAGTCTTCTGAGAAAGTAGAGGCATTGGTGGGCTTTCTTAACTATAGTGTCGGTATGGGGGGACCAGGACAGGTTGTTGGTGATCTAGACACCTAAAAACTTGAAGCTCTCGACCATTTCCAGTTTATCCCCGTTGATGTAGACAAGAGCATGTCCTCCACTACACTTCCTGAAGTCGATGACAATCTCTTTCATTTTACTGGCATTGAGGGAGAGAGTATTGTTGCTGGACCAGTTCACTAGATTCTCTATTCCATTCCTATACTCTGTCTCGTTATTGTTGGAGATCCGGCCCACTACGGTGGTGTCATCAGCAAACTTGAAAATTGAGTTGGAGCGGAATTTGGCCACACAGTCATAAGTGTCATAAGACCACACTAACATTAGGAATTGATTCCTGAGGTAAACATAATTTTATTATTTGATAAAAGGACCAAGGGACATAACTGGAAACTGTAACCAGCCATTTAGTACAAGCTTTAGGAAAACAAACATTGTGGTCTCTTGCTCCTATTTTAGGATGCAATGACCTAGTGGTATTATCACTAGACTATTCATCCAAAAACTCAGCTAATGTTCTGGGGACCCGGGTTCAAATCCCACCACGGCAGCTGGTGGAATTTGAATTCAATAAAAAATACCTGGAATTAAGAATCCAAAGATGACCACAAAATCATTGTCGATTGTTGGAAAAACCCATCTGGTTCACTAATGTCCTTTAGGGAAGGAAATCTGCCGTCCTCACCTGGTCTGGCCTACATGTGACTCCAGAGTCACAGCAATGTGGTTGACTCTCAACTGCTCTGGGGGTGGGCAGTAAATGCTGGCCAGCCAGCGATGCCCATGCCCCACGAATGAATACATTTTTTTTTACAAAACCATTGACGGTCATGACTCAACTGCTGTGGGATTCTGGAATTTTCTGCTTAAACCTCTCCGCCTCAATCTCCTCCTTAAAGATGTCCCTTAAAGCCTACCTTTTAGACTCGGCCTTTGCTCCTCTGCCCGTAACATCTTTTTATGCGATCTGAATGGTTAACTTATGGTAATCGTGCTTTGGGAAGTTTTACGAAGGCCGGAACTCTACCACCTTGCCCGCCACAGAATCGGAACGGGCACGGGTCCAACAACGGAAATCTCCGTTGACCTCGGGCGGGAGTTTCCGGTCTTGCCCGAGCGAGGCCATAAAATCCCGCCCTATTCGTTGGAGACATTACATAAGTGCAAGTTATTGTTGATAACACAGAAAGGCCGAGAAAAGGTTGGTCCTGAATAGTCAGGGTTCGGAAGTCCACGCTAAACTGGCAGAAATTTTGCAAGGATAATGGAATACAAACACTGCAGTAGATGTTCAAGAGAACATAGGAAATAGGAGAAGGCCTTACAGTCTCTGAAGCCTGCTCCGCCATTTGGTAAGATCATGACTGATCTGATTGTGCCCTCAACTCCATCAACTTTGGAATGTGCTCAGTGACTCAGCCTCCTGAGTAGAGAATCCCAAGGATTCATAACCCTGAGAGAAGAAATTACTGCTTATCTCCATCTTAAATGGGCAACTCTTTATTCTGAATCGAAGGCTCGCCTCATAGTTCTAGGTTCTTCTATGAAGGGGAAACATTCTCTCAGTATTTGCTATGTGCTTCAATTCGATCATCTCTCATTCCTCAAAACTCCAATGAGAATGGGCCCAACCTATTCTTCAAAAGAACATTTAATCCCCAACAGGGGATCAGCAGTTACACTCACATCGAGCACACAGCACAAGAACAGGCCATTGGGTCCATCTGGGCCACACAAACCTCCTCCAATCCCATTTCATCCCACTCAAACAGCATACGCTTCTGGAGATGTGGGGAAAGTATAAAGCGGTGGGTTGAAAGGAGCAAAAAAAGAAAAGTAGGTAAGTGGAAATCTCTCAAACCGCAATGTAGTTTAGGTTATTATAGCTGCTAGGGGGTCAGGTTAGCTCAGTTGGGAGGATAGCTGGTTAATGATGCAGAGAGACCCCAACAGTGCTGGTTCAATTCCCATGCCGGCTGAGGTTATTCATGAAGACCCCGCCTTCTCAACCTTGCCACTTGCCTGAGGTGTGGTGACCCTCAGGTTAAATCAGCACGGTGGCACAGTGGTTAGCACAGCTGCCTCACAGCGCCAGGAACGTGGGTTCGATTCCTGGCTTGGGTCACTGTCTGTGCGGAGTCTGCACGTTCTCCTCGTGTCTGCGTGGGTTTCCTCCAGGTTTCCTCCCTATGTGCTGGTTAGGTGGATTGGCCATGCTAAATTCTCCCTCAGTGTACCCGAACAGGCGCCGGAGTGTGGCGACTAGGGGATTTTCACAGTAACTTCAATGCAGTGTTAGTGTAAGCCTACTTGTGACACTAATAAATAGACTTTAAACTTGAAACACCAAATAGCTCTCTCCCTCAAAAGGGAGAACAGCCAATGGTCATCTGGGACTTTACCTTTATTATTGCTGCTGTAGTCAGATATGGAATTGGGAATTTAAGTCCCTAATTAAGAACTGGCTTTAATTCTCTTGCTTTTAAGATTCTGTTAAATCTGGCTCCTAGACTGTACGATGGAAGGACCAAGACTTTCAAGTGTACATACCCACGGTCGACCTGGGGGGGGGAATCTTCCCATCTCGCCCACCACGGGAATCATAGCGGGTGGGCGGCGGGGGATGGGGAGGGGGGGGGGGGGGGGGCGCAAACCATGCAAAGGTCTGTTGACCTCGGGCGAGATTTTCCAGTTTTGGTTCAAGCACGAACATCTGGTTTGCTTCTGCTGCATCGGAAGTTATGCTGTTGTGAGGAAAGGATAGGCAGTTTGAAGGTCGGGTGCGGGAAATCATATTCCGGGCACAGTTTACTGATTACAAACCGGCACTGGCAATGTGATTTACGGCAATTGAGATCAGGCTGATTTTTAAATACACCACTTGATCCTGAAATAAAAAGCTATAAAATTGCACTGTCACTGCTGCTGGATTTTTATAAATAAATAGTCTAGATCATAAAACACAGAAATGAATGTCTGAAACTGGGGCCAATGCTGGCCTTTTACACATAAATAATACTGGGAATATAACTCGGAGACTGGCAGATGGTGGATTTGGAATGGAGAGCACTAAAACACTGGGAAGGAGAAGTCTCACAACACCAGGTTAAAGTCCAACCGGGTCAATTTGGAATCACGAGCTTTCGGAGCACTGTTCCTTCATCAGGTGAGTGGTGAGACTTCTTACTGTGCCCACCCCAGTCCAACGCCGGCATCTCCACCCACTAGGAAGGGTGGCAGTGGGAACTCAATGCGGCAGAATCCAGCAGTGAGGGAGCGGGGTTTGAAGAGGAACTAATTTAGGAGGGGGTTGGGGTGGGGGTGAGGACTTGTTAGTGGGTTGTTCGGCAGCAAGGTCTCCCCGCTGTGTCGGCCAACTAGCGCAGGAAAGCAGCTGGTATGTCAGTGGATATGTGTTGTCATCTCTGATTGGCAGTTGTCCTGGAGATTTCACCATGTGACCTACCCACTCACCCACTGCCCTACTCACTGAAACAACCTTAGAATCTTAGAATCCCTACAGCACAGAAAGAGGCCATTCGGCCCATCGAGTCTGCACCGACCACAATCCCACCCAGGCCCTACCACCATATCCCTACATATTTACCCACTACTCCCTCTAACCTACGGACACTAAGGGCAATTTTAGCATGGCCAATCAACCTAACCCACACATCTTTGGACTGTGGGAGGAAACCGGAGCACCCGGAGGAAACCCACGCAGACACGATTTTCCTTATTCCTCCCCAGCACCCCAAACCGAGACTTTTATTACCCAGCTGACAGAAATGGAAAATACATAGACCGCAATTCTCTGGCCGTTCACGCCGGCGGGATTCTCCAGTCCCGCCGGGAGCATACCTCCACCCGCGGGGGGGGTGACATCAATGGGAATTCCCACTGACAGCGGCGGGACCAGAGAATCCCATCGCTGGCAAACAATGTGCCACCTCCCGCCGGCGGGAAACACGGGACTGGGAGACCGGAGGATTCCGGCCACAATTTATTTTGATGTCCCTATAATTTGTCCCGCTGGTTGCTGAGGACAGTATTCATTCCTGGAAACGCCATGGCATTTGCTAACCCGACGGTGGCACAATGGGGGCAGAAATTGTTTGGTGTCTGAACTGAGTCAAGTACCAGTGCCAGTGAGAGCCACTGAATAAAAGCTAATGGGCTGCCATTAGCAGCCTTTTCCCCTGGTTTCTGTGGCTATGACTCATCTTTCATTCCCTCACCCTGCAGTATAAATATCTCCCACTTTCTCCGCCTTTTAGCTTTAACAAAGGGTCGTCTGGACTCGAAACATCAGCTCTTTTATCTGCTTACAGATGCTGCCAGACGGGCTGAGATTTTCCGGCATTTTCTCTTTTGGTTCCAGTGACAGCCACTTGCCAGAACCAACAGGTAAGAGGGCCAAGCAAGATTAATCCATATCAGCTTAAAGTTTATTTATTAGTGTCATAAGTAGGCTTACATTAACACTGCAATGAAGTTACTGTGAAAATCACCTAGTCGCCACACTCGGGTACACTGAGGGAGAATTTAGCATGGCCAATGCACCCAACCAACATGTCTTTCAGAATGTGGGAGGAAACCGGAGCACCCGGAGGAAACCCACGCAGACACAGGGAGAACGTGCAGACTCCGCACAGACAGCGGCCCAAGCCGGGAATGGAATCCGGGTCCCTGGCGCTGTGAGGTAGCCGTGCTAACCACTGTGCCATCGTGCCGAGCAGGACATGAGCAGGGTGCAGCGAGCTTATCACGAAAACTGAACTTCAGTCCCGAGCAGGGTAAAGTTGACCATTCATGGACACCGGTACAAAGGGGTGATGAATTGGTGAGGGAGGTTAAAGCATTAGTACAGCCACATCTGGAGCATTGTACACAGGGTATCCAGGCTCTGGAGGCCACACAATGAGGAGCGACTAGACTTGATACCCAGCCTGTGGCATCTGAACTACGAGGAAAGGTTAGAGAGCTTGGGATTGTTTACTGGAAAGAAAACCCAAGGGAAACATTATTCAAGTATTCAACATACTTAAGGGAATGAATAAATTGCTTTACAAAAGTAGGCTTGCGCTCACGAAATCCAGTGGGCACAGGTTCAAGCTTAAAGGCAGGAGCTTTAACTCGTTTAGGTTTGATTAGTTTATGCTGAGGTTGGTGAATGTGAAGAAGAGGATTTTTGTATTCTTTATGGGATGTGGAAATCATTGGCAAGGCCAGCATTTATTGCCCAACCCTAATTGCCCTTGAACTGAGTAGCTTGTTTCAGAAGGCAGTTAAGAGTCAACCACATCTATAGAATAGAATCATAGAATCTCCGCAGTGCAGAAGGAGGCCATTCGGCATGGAGGGATTTTCTGACGAGGAGAGGTTGGGCCTGTATTCATTGGAGTTTAGAAGAATGAGAGGTGACCTTATTGAGATATAGGGTTCTCAGGGGGCACTGACCACAGTCCCACCCAGCTCCTATCCCCGTAGCCCCGCATATTTACCCTAGATAGTCCCCCGGACACTAAGGGACAATTTACCAAAGTCAATCAACCTAACCCGCACATCTTTGGACTGTGGGAGGAAACCGGAGCACCCGGAGGAAACCCACGCAGACACAGGGAGAATGTGTAAACTGCACACAGACAGTGACCCAAGCCGGGAATCGAACCTGGGTCCCTGGCGCTGTGAGGCAGCAGTGCTAACCACTGTGCCACCGTGCCGTCCCATTGCTGTGGGTCTGAAGTCACATAGGCCAGACACATTAAAGATGGCAGATTTCCTTCCCTAAAGGACATTGGTGAACCAGATGATGATGTTTTCATGGCTGCCATTACTGAGACCAGCTTTGAATTCCAGATTATTTTTATTAAAAGATTGAGTTTATTAATTAATTGAATTCAAATTATACCAGCTGCCATTTGAAACCACTTCCCGGAGCTTTAACCTAGGCCTATGGATTATTGTCCAGTGATATTACCACTACACCACCATCTCCCCAATTGGAGTCAGTAGGTGATTGGGAAGGCAAATGGAATGTTGGTCTTTTTTCAAAGGGGACGGAATATCAAAATAGGGAAGTCTTGCTGAAACAAGGCAAGCCACTAGTTAGACTAAACCTGGATACTTTGAACAGTTTTGATCCCCTTATCTAAGGAAATATATATGACATTGGAGGCTGTCCAGAGATCCCAGACATGGAGGGATTTTCTTATGAGGAGAGATTGAGTAGGTTGGGCCTGCACTCACTGGAGTTTAGAAGAATGAGAGGCGACCTTATTGAGGCATATAGGTTTCTCAGGGGGCTTGACAGGATAGTGTTGAGAGGTTGTTTCCCCTCATAAGAGAGTCTAGGACCAGAGGGCAAAATCTCAGAGTAAGGGGTTGCCCATTTCACACAGTGATGAGGAGGAATTTCCTCTCTCAGAGGGGAGTGAATCTGTGGAGTTCTTTACGACAGAGGGAAGTAGAGGCTGGATCATTAAGTATGTTCAAGGCTGATTTGTAATCAGTAAGGGAATCGAGATTTATGGGGATAAGGTGGGAAAGTGGAGTTGAGCATTGTCACTGTAATGAGTTCAATCAGACCATTGAAGTTGGCCTATTGGAGTATGAACTCCCTGATTAAGGATCCAATTGTTGGGCCAATCAGGGAGTCTTTGCCTTGTACTTAACTGGGAGTGCCAGTTCTTCTGATGCTCTCAGAGGTAGACTGCTGATAGAATTTGTAAATAAAGGGATTTCTGCCTCCGAAGACTTATTACAGTCATGATCTCATAGAATGGGGGAGCAGACTCGATGGGCCGAATGGTCTGTTTCTGCTCTTATGTCTTATGGTGTAACCTATAATGTGGAATAGTTTCAAGGACACATATTTGACAGGGTGGACAATCAGAGTGGTCTGGGACAAGGATGAGCTTCAGCGTCATTCCTGATCCTGTACCTTCTTCCGCTTTCCAGCTTCTCAAGCGTCTGTGATTGTTAATCTCCATCCATTTCATTCGGCTTTGATTCCTGAATTGTTTATATAGATTAAGGTTGATTTGCCATGACTAACATCTGGTCTGTATTTGCATTACATGTTCTCCCTAAACAAGACACATTATGACGTGTCAATTCTTGAATGAAGTGAGTATTTGCCTAATTTAAAGCGGTCCTCATGGTCTTAATCTTCAACCTTGGTAGGGGGCCAAGATCAATACACTCTGGCTAGGCACCAAGGTTGGAATGAGACGATATCAAGAATGAATCATTAGGTGATGTGAAGTTTGAGGTTTAAACGTCACGTCATTAAAGAGAAATAGAAGACACATGAAGGGAGAGAGTTACTTTTGTTGGACCAGAGGACTAAATGGTGCATTCGCAAAGCATTTACAGCTCAGATAGAAGAGGGGAGAGTTAGGAACCCGGGTTCAATACCGGCCTCGGGTCACTGTCTGTGTGGAGTTTGCATGTTCTCCCTGTGTCTGCGTTGGTTTCCTCCACATGCTCCTGTTTCCTCCCACACTCCAAAAGATGTGCGGGTTAGGTTGGTTGGCCATGCTAAATTGCCCCTTAATGTCAGGAGGATTAGCAGGGTAAATACATGGGGTTAGGGGGATAGGGCCTGAGTGGGATTGTTGTTGGTGCAGGCTCGATGGGCCGAATGGCCTCTTTCTGCATTGTAGGGATTCTATGATTCTGGTTTGATCAGTACTGTTATTTTGGCACACTGATTAACTAGAATTGCCAAGGAAGATTGTAATGGGGACAAAACATTAGGGGTGAGATGACAAAAGGATCACCCATTGGACACTCACCTTTCCCTTTGCATCCTAACTATAGCTGAGGTGCTAAAAGATGTCTGCCTACATAAGGGCTAATTTACCCTGTTCCTCTCTGCTGCAGTGTTGAACTGAGGGAACGTAGCCCCAGTGCAGTATCTAACATTGGCTGAATGACATTGATTTATACCGAGTGAACAGCATAGAAATTAACCACATCAGTCTTTGGGTTTCCTCCGGGTGCTCCGGTTTCCTCCCACAGTCCAAAAGACGTGCTGGTTAGGTGCATTGGCCATGCTAAATTCTCCCTCAGTGTACCCGTACAGGCGCCACCGGAGTGTGGCGACTAGGGGATTTTCACAGCAACTTCATTGCAATGTTAATGTAAGCCTACTTGTGACACTAATAAATAAACCTGTACTCCACATTATTCATTATTCAGCAAATGTAAATCCCCAAAGCCAAACGATAACATCCTCTGAGTTTAAGGTGATTAGGCTGCCACTTCATCTGTAGGGGGATGTGAAGCATTGTTTGACCCTTTCCACAAGGGGTTTATATAGAGTACATGGGGAGAAGGAAAGGAGAGGATGCAGAAGGTAGTGGCACAGTCATAGCTAGGGTGTAGAGAAACATCAGCTTAATATAAGGTAAGTCCATTCAAAAGTCTGATGGCAGCAGGGAAGAAGCTGTTCTTGAGTCAGTCGGTACGTGACAACAGATTTTTGTATCCTTTTCCCGACAGGAAGAAGGTGGAAGAGAGAATGTCCGGGGTGCGTGGGGTCCTTGATTATGCTGACTGCTTTGCCGAGGCAGCGGGAAGTGTAGACAGAGTCAATGAATGGGAGGCTGGTTTGCGTGATGGACTGGGCTACATTCACAGGCCTTGGGTTGGGATTGTGCTTTAATCTCTGATCATCCGTGCAGATATGCAGTTCGTTTTTGGCACTGGCTTTACATGAGCCCCTTCCAAACTTATTTTATTTCTGTAACCTTTCATTCTTTTTCCCCATATCTTTTATCTAAGTTTCCCCTTAAATGCATCTCTGTTATTCACCTCAACTGCTCCTTGTTCCACATTCTAACCGCTTGGATAAAGAGGTTTCCCCTGAATTCCCCATTGCATTTATTGATGACTATCTTATATTAAGACTGCTCGTTTTTAAACTTCCAATTCCAAATTGTTTACATAAATGGTGAACAACCGTGGTCCCAGCACCAGTTCTTAAGGGACGGTATGAAACTGAGGACCAGGAAATCATAGAAATCATAGAAACCCGACAGTGCAGAAGGAGGCCATTCGGCCCATCGAGTCTGCACCGACCACAATCCCACCTAGGCCCTACCCCCACATATTTACCCGCTAATTCCTCTTACCTACGCATCTCAGGACTCGAAAGTGCAATTTTTTTAACCTGGCCAATCAACCTAACCCGCACATCTTTGGACTGTGGGAGGAAACCGGAGCACCCGGAGGAAACCCACGCAGACACGAGGAGAATGTGCAAACTCCACACAGACAGTGACCCAAGCCGGGAATCGAACCCAGGTCCCTGGAGCTGTGAAGCAGCAGTGCTAACCACTGTGCTACCGTGCCAACTGCTAAGCAGGTCTTCCCAACAGACTTGTTATCCAGCCAAGTTCTCAAATGGAAACCGTACAAGGAAGTTAGAAGACTTACTGTTGTTAATTGAGTCTGTCTGTAGTGGGCCTTCACCAATCGCCTGGTTGGCAAGTGTTCCAGGCCACAGAGCCATATTTCACAGGGCACCGGAATGCCCAATAACCGGTCGTCAAGGAAAATACAGTTAGGAATACTCTCTCCATCTTCATTAACATGGCATGCCCCTCCAAAGAAGACCTGGAACTCTCAGTTTCATGCGGAAATGATAGAGACTCATCAAAATCGGCCTCCACCAATTTCCCTAACCCTTGTGCCCATGGAAACAATCTCTTGCAATGACATACGTCAGGAAAACTAACCTGATTGGACGACTGTTCAAGACATGCTCAGAATCACAGTGAATTCAGAATTGTTTCGACAAAAAGGGCGGGATTTTCCAGCCTCGCTTGCCCCCAAGGCTGGAAAATCCTGTCCGAGGTCAATGGACCTTTGCATGGTCCGTGTCCCGCCCACTACAATTCCCATGGCAGTCGGGATGGGAAAATTCCGCCAAAGTCTTTGGCATGAAGCAGAAATTGGAATAGGTTTTGACATTTTAGGTCATAAACAATAGTGATCTTGAAATTCCTTCAGGCTTCTGTTGGTGTCTCACAGAATGAGTGCCACCTTCAGAGGGTCATTTTACTCATGTCATTGGAAGGAAGGAGGAGGAAAATGAGCGGGAAATGCAGGAATATAATATCCCAGGAGGAAGCCTTGCAGTTGTGAAGTGCAATGGGATAGAGTCACAGCATGGAATCAGGCCCTTCGGCCCAACTTGTCCATGCTGCCACTTTTTTTTCATCTCATGTCTCATAGAAGTGAGGAGATCCTGTCCTTCTGCAGTCACACCATTAGTTGATTGATAAGTTACGGCAGAGACCAGTTATGGGCCCATAAATGATCGACTAACATCGATCTGGCCTGTGCGAAGTACTAACATTTCTAACAGAAATTCCTTCCTGTTTTAGTGACACAAAGCGCTGAGCGCAAAAGAGGAAGGACAGGAGGGTGCGTACGCAGTTTATTTTCAGCTGAAGAGAAAGAACAGGGAAATGTTCAGGAGAGCACTAAGGATAGAAATACTAATACAATAGTAAAGGACATGCGAGGTTACGATAATGAGACTGGTTGGGCTTAGGGGATGATAGAAGCATCGCCTATTAGTCAATAAGCTTTTGTTGCACCATGTGCAGAATTAGAGTCGAGAAGAAACCCCAGCACGGTGGCACAGTGGTTAGCGTTGCTACCCCACAACGCCAGGGACCCGGGTTCGATTCCCGGTTTGTGTCACTGTCTGTGCAGAGTTTGCATGTTCTCCCCGTGTCTGCATGGGTTTCCTCCGGGTGCTCCGGTTTCCTCCCACAGTCCGAATAACGTACTGGTTAGGTGGATTGGCTAAATTCTCCCTCAGTGTACCCGAACAGGTGCCAAAGTGTGGCAACTAGGGGATTTTCACGGTAACTTCATTACGGTGTTAATGTAAGCCTATTTGTGACACGAATAAATAAACTTTAAACTGATAGGGCAAATGGACTAATCTTGTCTGGCCCTCTTACCTGTCAGTTCTGGCAACGTGGCTCTCACTGGCAGTGTGCCAGGGCAGACCCGTTCCTGCTGTCCATCTCCATGCTGAGCTGGTGTTCCTGGACAGCACCATGCGGCCGGATGCATGGCCCTGCTGTTTCACCAAGTTGGATCAGTACTGCACCTGGGTTGGGGAGTACAGGGGACTCCTTCTCCCTGGTGCCAGCGTCTATCTGGACAGGAATGTGCTGCAGGACCCATGCAGCCACCACAACAAAGGTCCAAAGTCCAACCGAGGGTGGCGTGCAAGGTCAGGCCAATGGTGGTGGGGTGTGCAGTTGGCATGACGAAGGCAAGACAAGGGGGGGCGCGATGTGAAAGGGGGCTGTGCAGGAATGAGGGAAGGGTGAGGGCTCATGATGTCAGGCAGAGAGGCAAGGAGGTGGATGAAGAAGATGAACAATATAAGGCAGAGGGAAGACCGAGGGGAGGGAAGGTTGATCTCGACAGGTTGCGTGAAAGGTCACAAACAAGGGGGAGGGGTCAAAGGGGCACCACACTGGTTACTGGAAGGGGATGGATGAAGGCTCCAGATGCGATGGGTAGAGGTCCAAGTGCGACATGGGGGGGACTCGAGGCTCAGGGGGAGGGTGGTGGAACTGAGGAACAGATTTCTTGAGGCTGTCCGCCTTTTTCCTCTGGGTTGCTGACATCCTGCACAGTCTGGTGTGGAGAGAGTAATATGAGTATGTTGGACTGGTATTTAAACATGGCGCTGGGACCCGTCAGCTGAGGGCGTGGGTGGACAAATCAGTTACCTCCCCAGCAGGTGACTCAGAAGGAAAGGTGCTTGTGCATAATTAATACGGTTCCAAGTGAAGAATCTGGCGTGGGAGTCCCACCATTCTGGCCAGCGGGAAAGGTGCTGCTGGAGTCTCGCCGGGCTCACAAATGGAGGATATATATATATCAACAGCGCTGAAGAGAATCCTTACAAACCTTTCATAGTCAAACTATAATAATAGCTACCTCGGCAAAGCAGCCGGCCTAATTAGGGACCCCGCGCACCCCGGACATTCTCTCTTCCACCTTCTTCCGTCGGGAAAAAGATACAAAAGTCTGAGGTCACGCACCAACCGACTCAAGAACAGCTTCTTCCCTGCTGCCGTCAGACTTTTGAATGGGCCTACCTCGCACTAAGTCGATCTTTCTTTACACTCGGGGTGGAATTTTACCGGCACGTCCGCCCGAGGTTCGTACAATCCCGCCCGAGGCCAATGGGGAATGCCGTTCTCCGAGCCTCCCCGCCTCCGGAATCGGGACAGGCGTGCCGGTAAAATTCCGGCTCCTAGCTATGACTGTAACACTACATTCCGCACTCTCTCCTTTCCTTCTCTATGAACGGTATGCTTTGTCTGTACAGCACGCAAGAAATAAAACTTTTCATTGTATGCTAATACATGTGACAATAATAAACCAAATCAAATCAAACAGTTCCACTCCACATTGTGCCTATTTCCTTCTTCAACAACCTCCGGCAAGATATTGCAATAGAAATTAAAGTTATAAAAATTCTTAGAAACACAAATCGGATTATATAAGGTGCGAACCTGTCAGATAGTAGAAATCTGGGTCTGGTGTCAGGTTGAGAAAACGGTAGCCCATTTGATACTACATGCAGGGCGAAGATTTGGTTTATAGTATTTAAAATCAGAGTGAGAGCGGCTCTGTTGTTTACTGAAAGGACATTACAAATGTTGCCAGACTCAACATCTTAAATTACAGTGAAAGATTTTGCAACAGAGGTCTGGAGACTCAATGTCTGGCAAAGATTACAAGACTCACAACTGTATTGTGAAATTTAAATGGAAAGTTATAGGTTGAATGGGCTGCCATATATTCAGCATTCTGAATGACTGGACAGTGTAACAATATCTGTACATGCAAGAACATTAAACCCTCATGCTAAACACTGGGGGGAAACAAAAGGTGTTTAGAATGGATTTCTAGTTTTTCTTGTGCCAGCCTTACTATCGATAGCGAGCTAAAACATGTCTGGGCAAGAAAGGGCACAAATTATCATAAAATTTACAAAAAGCGTATTTTCTCTGAGGAGCAAGAATTCTCTTTTCTTGCTGTTCTGATTATCATGAACAGCAATAATACAGAATTCTAGTGTAGAGATTGTTCTTGGGGAAATCATGTAAGGATATTCCGGGTGGCAGAGTGGTTAGCACTGCGGCCTCACAGCGCCAGGGACCCCGGGTTCAATTCCAGCCTCGGGTCACTGTCTGTGTGGAGTTTGCACATTCTCCCCGTGTCTGCGTGGGTTTCCTCCGGGTGCCCTGGTTTGGCTTTTGCTACCAAATAAACCTGTTGGACTTTAACCTGGTGTTGTTAAACTTCTTACTGTGTTCACCCCAGTCCAACGCCGGCATCTCCACATCATTCCTCCCACAGTCCAAAGATGTGCGGGTTAGGTTGATTGGCCAGGTTAAATTGACCCTAATGTCGGGGGGATTAGCAGGGTAAATGTGTGGGCTTATGTGGATAGGACCTGGGTGGGATCGTGGTCGGTACAAACTCGATGGGCCAAATAGCCTCTTACTGTACTGTCGGGATTCTATGATTCTATGGACTCGAACCATTAACTGTGTTTTTCTCTCAACGGATGCTGCCAAACTATTAAATGCAGGAGCCAAGAGTGGACATGTTATTAAAAACATAGCTGTCACCACACAATTTGATTTGATTTATTTCTGTTACTTGTATTAGTATACAGTGAAAAGTATTGTTTCTTGTGCACTATACAGACCAAGCATACCATTCGTAGAGAAGGAAAGGAGAGAGTGCAGAATGTAGTGTTACAATCATAACTAGCGTGTAGAGAAAGATCAACTTAATATGAGGTAGGTCCATTCAAAAGTCTGACAGCAGCAGGGAAGAAGCTGTTCTCGAGTCAGTTGATACGTTACCTCAGACTTTTGTATCTTTTTCCCCAACGGAAGAAGGTGGAAGAGAGAATCTGGGGTGTGTGGAGTCCTTGATTAGCTCTACTTTTCTGAGGCAGTGGGAAGTGTAGACAGAGCCAATGGATGGGAGGCTAGTTTCATGAGGCTTTATAGCTTTGTTCATGAGGCTTTATAGTTCCTTGCGGTCTTGGGCAGAGCAGGAGCCATACCAAGCTGTGATACAACCAGAAAGGATGCTTTCTATGGTGCATCTGTATAAATTGGTGAGAGTCGTAGCGGACATGCCAAATTTCCTTAGCCTCCAAAGTAGAGGCGTTGGTGGACATTCTTAACTATAGCGTGGAGATTCTGACAGTTTTTGGTGAATGTTATTTGGTAAAGGAATCGCGGTTTGTGTCCCTGCGTGGAGTTCTTTGTCCGTTTCTGCGTATGCTTTCAGGTTTTGGAGTTTGGGTGAATGTAGCCTTCTGACTTTGTGACTCTGTAGGAGTTTGAGGGGGCACAGGGACAGAGGTATTGGGGGCAGGGACAACATTGGCATCGATTTCACAGGTTTCCCAACCATGGCATCAGCGATCTCTTTGATGCAATGATAAAGCAAGGATTGGCATCCATATAGCACTTTCCACAAGGTGGAGATTTCGCAAAGTGCTTCATGTGCACTTTTGGAATGTGGTAATTCTGTAAAGTAGGATGCAGAGTGGCCCATTTGTGCACAGCAGGATTCCACAAATAGTACAAAGAAAAAAATGAGAAGATAATCTGTTTTGGTAATGTAAGTTGAAGGGCAAGTATTGGCCAGGACCCTGAGGAGAACTTCCCTTCTCCTTCTTCCAGTAGTACACCGGAACCTTTGACGTCTATGTGAGAGGGCAGACGAGGCCTTGGTTCAAAGGTCAATCCAAAAAACAGTGGCCCCCCAACAGTGCAGCCCTTCCCCAGTACTGCACGTGAGTGTCATCCTAAATCGGGTGCTCAAGTCTCTGAAGTGTGGGGGGCGGGGTGGGGGGAGTGGGGGGTGTGTGTGTGATGGGGGCGATTGAATCCATAAACTCCTGACTGAGAGTGTTACTGTGGTGAACCATCGTTGGTTCCCACTGGATAGTACGGAGCCAGGGTCTGGCCAGTACTACAAGGATGTACATATGTTACTGTTGGGTTAGGGATGGGTTGTGCTACTTGTTGCTGTTGGGGTTAGGGTGGGGTTGTTACACCTTTGTATTGTAGTGTTGTGGTACATCCCAGTCGGCCTCCGCCTCCTGGGAGAGGTATAAAGGTCCCTGCTCTGGCTGGGACCCTTCAGTCTGGGATCGTGTATATAATTATTGGCTGCTTCATTACAGTAAATAAAAGCCTTTATTTCCTGAGCATCTAGCCTCGTGTATGATAACGCGCATCAATTTTATTTGCTGTTGTTAAACTCTCGTCGAAGAAAAAAAAAAGAGAGTATGGAGCAGATACTGAAGCCGGAACGCCTTACACTAGATCCACGTGCAGTGGGCGCCTCTAACACCTTCGACCACTGGCTGAAGTGTTTCGAAGACTACCTGGCAGCCTCCGCAGCGGTCACCACAGATGATGACAGACTCCGGGTCCTCCATGCGAGGGTAAGCGACACTGTCTACCTCGCGATCCGTGCGGCCACCGATTACACAAAGGCCCTCGAGCTTTTGAAGAAGCGTTATATCAAACCGCCCAATGAAATACATGGTCGTTACCTCTTGGCCACTCGACGACGGCAGTCTGGCGAAACGATGGAGGAATATGCGAACGAGCTCCTACAGCTAGCCAGGGGCTGTAACTGCAAAGCTGTGTCGGCTGATCAGAGTATGAACGACCTCGCCCGAGATGCGTTTGTGGCGGGAGTCGGATCGTCGTACATTCGACTTAAACTGCTGGAGAAAGGTAACCTTGACCTTACCCAGGCAATTGAGCTAGCGGAGATGCTGGAGACGGCCTCCAAAAGCCTAGTATTGTATCCTGAAGACCACGTGGAGACAACGTGGCAGGAGCAGTCGCCAATCCCTCCTCGTCCCTCGGGTTCAAAATGCTGCATAATGACGTGCTCACACTCGGGCCAGACGATGGCAGCAGCTCCGGGCGGCCCACGGTGTTACTTCTGTGGGGGAGCGAAGCATACTCGGCAACGGTGTCCCGCTAAGGCTGTGTTGTGCTCCGCCTGCGGTAAGAAGGGGCACTATTCGAAAGTGTGCCGATCTAAATCTAGGAACGGCAGTGCGGCCTGCGATTCTTCAGAGCTCGGCTCTTCGTCGTCGAAATCATCGAGGGGTTCGTCCACGTGCGAGGCTAGGACGACGCCATTACGGTCGATGGAGTCAGAGGTGTGTGACCACCAGGGGTCGCTGAGTTTGGCGCCATCACCCACGTGCGACCTATGGGAGCGGCCATGTTGGTCGGCACCGACCGCGAACGACCAACAGGGGTCCTCCTCGTTGATTTCAGCTGCCTGCAGTGGCGCTCATGAACCAACGGTGGCGTCGATCATCCTGGACCAGGCCAAGCCTCATAGACTTGACATATCTATGATGAACATCCAGCTTGCCTGAGTCCAGAGGATGGTCGCCACTTCAGGGCGTGTCAGGACTCCATGGACTACCGTCACCTCAGGGTCAACCAGCCTGTGAGTCCGTGGAAGAACAGCTGGATGCCGCCTTGGGGAGAACGCCACCGCAAGTTCCTACTCCGGTGTCACCGCTGGTATTGAGGAGGTCACAACGACGGTGCAGTCCCCCTGACCGTCTGAACTTATAGACTGATGACATTTTATTCTGTTTTTTTGTACCCCGCCGGCCTTTGTTCTCAAAGGAGGGGTGAATGTGGTGAACCATCGTTGGTTCCCACTGGATAGTACTGAGCCAGGGGCTGGCCAGTACTACAAGGATGTACATATGTTACTGTTGGGTTAGGGATGGGTTGTGCTACTTGTTGCTGTTGGGGTTAGGGTGGGGTTGTTACACCTTTGCATTGTAGTGTTGTGGTACATCCCAGTCGGGCTCCGCCTCCTGGGAGAGGTATAAAGGTCCCTGCTCTGGCTGGGACCCCTCAGTCTGGGATCGTGTATATAATTATTGGCTGCTTCATTACAGTAAATAAAAGCCTTTATTTCCTGAGCATCTAGCCTCGTGTATGATAATGCGCATCAGTTACACTGCCCCTTAAGATTTATGTCTACAGCTTTCTCACTGCAGGCAAGGGCCTTTCCTATGTGTAACCTTTTCCCTGTAGCAGAACCCGGGCTGCGTGTTGACTCTGGCTGGAATGGAATGGAAGATTCCCTCAGATCTATCAAAGTAGCTGAAACATGTTTTCAGAACCTCCTGCAGGAGACTACAAACATCCTCTTTACAATCAAATAAGGACATCTGTTAGTGTCGCAGAGTGTTGTCCTGATCTCTGAGCAGCCATTCGGACACTTATCTTGGTGCAGAACATGTTGATATGTTGGACTGCCTCATGAGGAAAGAATTCTTGAATCATAGAATCCCTACAATGCAGAAGGAGGCCATTCATCCCATCGAGTCTGCACCGACAACAATCCCACCCAGGCCTTATCCCCATAACCCCATGCATTTACCCTAGCTAGTCTCCCGACACTAAGGGACAATTAAGCATGGCCAATCCACCTAACTCGTACATCTTTTTTTGACTGTGGGAGGAAACCGCAGCAGTCAAAGGAAACCCATGCAGACATGGGGAGAACACGCAAAATCCACACAGACAGTGACCCAAGCCGGGTATCAAATCTGGGACCCTGGCGCTGTGAGGCAGCAGTGCTAACCACTGTGCCACCATGCCGCCCCTTGGATAACAAGCATTCTGTGTAATTGGAACTGCGTGGGGCAGTTGTATTTGGGTGGCCATTAGCTTGGGGGCAGACATTAGCCGATGTAATTTGGGGTGGGGATTTGGCCTCAGCGAACCAGTTTCCTCTTCCCATCCCACCTGAATCCTTAAAACAAAACATTGAAGGCAATGGAGGAAAATCTCGTTCCTTGTATGCTGGACCAGGTGTGGGTTTTACTTGAGGAATGCCATCAGGCTGGGTTCAAGAGTGTAAAAGTGGATGGAAGAATATGAGAGTGGCAAGATAGCACAGTGGTTAGCACAGCTACCTCACAGCGCCAGGGACCTGGGTTCGATTCCCGGCTTGGGTAGAGTGTGTGGAGTTTGCACGTTCTCCCCTTGTCTGCGTGGGTTTCCTCTGGGTGCTCTGGTTTCTTCCCACAGTCCCACCCACACGCAAGATATGCGGGTTAGGTGGATTGGCCATGCTAAATGCCCCTTAGTGTGATGGAGACTAACTGGGTTAAATGCATGGGATTATGGGGATAGGGCCTGGGTGGGATTGTGGTCGGTGCAGGCTCGATGGGCCGAATGGCCTCCTTCTGCACTGTCGGGATTCTATGATTCTAATATTGGTGGGGACAGGGGAATGGGGGGGGGAGGGAGTCTCACTTGACAACTTTGGACGAATTACAGAGTAACATAGTGCAGAAGGAGGCCATTCGGCCCATCGAGTCCGCACTGACAACAACCCCACCCAAGCCCTATCCCTGTAATCCCACATATTTACCCAGCTAATCCCCCTAACCTACATATCCCGGGACACTAAGGAGCAATTTAGCATGGCCAATGCACCTAACCTGCACATCTTTGGACTGTGAGAGGAAACCGGAGCACCCGGAGGAAACCCACGCAGACACGGGGAGAACATGCAAACTCCACACAGACAGTTACCCAAGTCGGGAACTGAACCCGGGTCCCTGGCGCTGTGAGGCAGCAGTGCTAACCACCGTGCCACCCTATTCATGCAGGATACATGCAGGAGCTGCCTTTAAGGGTTGAATGCGGAGATGTTAACATGAGGCAAATAGGCAATATTGGGTTGTGGGCAAAAAATATAAACAAGATTAAATTCATGAAGCATTGTCCACGGCTCAGGCAGCAAGTGTAGGCCTGTCTCTGCCTTAGTTCAGGTTTGGCCTCACATTACAGCTGATACAACTGCTCCCAGGCACTAGAATTCGGCCGTTATTTAAGGATTAAATGAGTCTTGTCCCGAAAGTAGGGAAGCAAAGAGATGCTTCCGGCTACTTACCTTTTGAAGTATCACCTTGTGTTATCCTGGGAAGGTTAGGATTCAGCGTAACCACTGAAGCTACAGAGCTGAAACCCAGCCAATAGCAGAAACCCGTGAGGTTAGCACGAACTCTCACACTGGGTGCCCTCATTCCCATTTTAATGATTGAACGGAATAACTTTGGCAGCAGTTATGATCATTAAAAGTCACGCTGATTGTGGCTTTAAATGTGATCACAGCATAATGTTTCCCTCTTGTGGTTTGTGTCTTCCTCCCGACCCGCCACCTGCCTCACAATCTCTCCTCTTTTCATCATTCCTCTTATAGAATCCCTCCAGTGCTGAAGGAGGCCATTCGGCCCATTGAGTCTGCACCGACTCTCTGACATTGCGGCCCACCCAGGCCCTTGCCTCCACCCTATCCCCATAACTCCACACATTTACTGGAGCTAATCCTTCTAATTTACACATCTTTGGACACTAAGGGACATTGAGCATGGTCAGATATACAGTTCCAAGTCATAGAATCCCTACAGTGCAGAAGGAGGCCATTCAGCCCATCGAGTCTGCACCGACCACAATCCCACCCAGGCCTTAACCCCATATGTTTACCCTTCTAATCCCCTGACATTAAGGGTCAATTTAGCATGGCCAATCCACCTAACCTATACATGTTTGGACTGTGGGAGGAAACCGGAGCACCCGGAGGAAACCCACGCAGACATGGGGAGAATGTGCAGACTCCGCACAGACAGTGACCTGAGGCCGGAATCGAACCCGGGTCCCAGGCGCAGTGAGGCAGGAGTGCTGCATTGTTAGAGGTGCTTTCTGGGTGAGACATTTGACTCTAGCTCCCATGAGCCAGCTTAGGTGGATGTGAAAGATCCAATGGCAATACTCTGAAGCAGGATAGGGGAGTTGATCGCTGCTTCCTGGCCAATTTTTATCCGGTCATTATCACATTGCTGTTAGGGTGCTTGCTGCTGCGTGCAAATTGGCCGCTACGTTTTCTACATTACAACAGTGACTTCAAAAGTGCTGAATTTGTTGTAAAGTGCTTTAAAAGGTCCTTGCTATAGAGGGAGTACAGCAAAGGTTTACCAGGCTGATTCCTGGGATGGCGGGTCTGTCATCTGAGGAGAGACTAAATCGGTTAGGATTATATTCACTGGAGTTTAGAAGAGTGAGAGGGGATCTCATAGAAACTTATAAAACTCTAACAGGGGTTAGACAGGGTGGATTCAGAAAGAATGTTCCCGATGGTGGGGGAATCCAGAATTAGGGGTCATAGTTTGGGGTTAAGGGGTCAATCTTTTAGGACTGAGGTGAGGAGAACTTTCTTCACCCTGAGGGTGGTGAATGTGTGGAATTCCATTACCACCGAATGTAGTTGAGGCCAAAACATTGTGTGATTTCAAGAAGAAATTAGATATAGTTCTTGGGGCTAAAGGGATCAAGGGATGTGGGGGGAAGAGGGGATCAGGATATTGAATTCGATGATCATTCATGATCAGAATGAATGGAGGAGCAAGCTCGAAGGGCCGAATGGCCTACTCCTGCTTCTAGTTTCTATGTTTGTTCAGAATGTTAGATACCAACAGGGTCAGCTACTTACTGGACCTCCAACTTCCTCAGAAGCAGTCCTCCTCTATCCCTGTAGGCTCCACGGGTGTACGGTCCTCCAGTATCACTGTATGCTACACGCCACGATTCTCCAGCTTCCCACCATGCTCCAAACCTTAAATCGTTGTCCTCCCCCATCCCGCTCCCCAGCCCTTGTACCATCAGCCAATAAGGACAGCTTTTCTTTGTCGATCTTCTCTAAGCCTGTCCTCATCTTATACGCCTTCTTTCAAATCTCCCCTCAACTTCCTTTGCTCCAAGGGAAACAACCCCAACTCCTCCAACCCAACGCTGTAGCTAAGATCCCTCCTCCCTGCAACCATTCTGGTGAATCTCCTTTGCACTCTCTCTTGAGAGCACTCACTTTCTTCCCAAAGTGGGGTGATCAGGAGTGGAAATGATACGTTTGTTGTGGCCTAAGCAGACTGTTATAAAGATTCAACGGCAGGGGGGCGGGGGGAAGGGGAGGGGGGGGGAAGGGGAGGGGGGAGGGGAGGGGAGGGGAGGGGGAGGGGAGGGGAGGGGGAGGAAGGGGGGAGGAAGAGGGAGGGAGGGAAGGGGGAGGGGAGGGAAGGGGGGAGGGGAGGGGGAGGGTGGAGGGGAGGGGGGGGTGGAGGGGAGGGGGGAGGGTGTAGGGGAGGGGGGAGGGTGGAGGGGAGGGGGAGGGGAGGGTGGAGGGGAGGGGAGGGGGAGGGGAGGGGGGAGGGGAGGGGGGAGGGGAGGGGAGGGGAGGGGGAGAGAGGGGAGGGGGAGGGGAGGGGGAGGGGGGAGAGGGGAGGGGGGAGGGGGAGGGGAGGGGGGAGGGGAGGGGAGGGGGGAGGGGAGGGGAGGGGGGAGGGGAGGGGAGGGAAGTGGGGAGTGGACCATGCAAAGGTCTGTTGACTTTGGACGGGATTTTCCGGTCTTGGGGCGAGTGTGGATGGAAATTCCCGCCTAATGTTTTCACTTCTGGGGAAGGCCAAAGCGAGGGACTATAAATATAAAAGTCATTAATAAGTCCAATAGGCCAGGGAATTCAAGAGAAAGCACTCTTGGTGAGGAGTTGGAACTCACTACTCAATAAAGGTGTTGGGGCAAGCAGCACAGAAACATTTAACCAGAAACTGAGGGACAAAAATCACAAGGGAAAAAGCAGCAGAAGGCTATTTCCATGGGGTGACACTCAGGAAGGATATGAAGGTATTGGAGAAAATGCAGAAAAGATGAATGAGAACAGTTCCAGTGATGAGGAACTTCAGTTAAAGTTTAAAGTTAAATTATTTGTGTCCCAAGTGGGCTTGCATTAACACTGCAATGAAGTTACTGTGAAAATCCCCAAGTCGCCTCACTCCGGTGCCTGTTCGGGTACACTGAGGGAGAATTTAGCATGGGCAATGCACTTAACCAGCACGTCTTTTGGACCATGGGAGGAAACCGGAGCACCCGGAGGAAAACCCCTCAGACTCGGGGAGAATGTGCAAATTCCACACAGTCAGCGACCCAAGCCAGGAATCGAACCCGGGTCCCTGGCGCTGTGAGGCAGCAGTGCTAACCACTGTGCCACCGTGCCGCCCAACCGAGATAGATTGGGACTGCTTTCCTTGGAGAAGAAACGGTTGAAAGGAAATTTGATAAAGGTGTTCAAAATCATGAGGGGCCTGGACAGAGTAGACAGGGGGAAACTGTTCTCATTGCTGGAAAGATTGAGAATGGGATTTAACGTCATTGTTAAAAGAAGTGACGGAGACACGAGGAGAAACTTTTCACGTAGCGAGGGGTTAGGCATTGGAATACTGTGCCTGAAAGTGTGGTGGAGGCAGGTTCAAAAATCTGGAATTAAAACTCTACTGATGACCATGAAGCCATTATCGATTGTTGTAAAAACCCATCTGGTTCAGTAATGTGTTTTAGGGAAGGAAATCTGCCATCCTTACCGGGTCTGGCCTACATGTGACTCCAGAGCCACAGCAATGCGGTTGACTCTCAACTGCCCTCAGGGCTGGGCAATAAATGCTGCCCAGCCAGTAACACCCACATCCCACAAATAAAAACACCCATTGGAGCCCCCGTGGAGTTGCAGATCACTAAACTGAGACATGGGGGGGCATTTTCCCCTTCCGCCTGCCATGGGAATCGGAGCGGGTGAGGGGCGGACACTGCCCTGAGGAATGGGCGATAAATGCTGGCCTGGCCAGTGATGCCCACATTCCATGAACGAATAAAAACAAATGGAGGCATTCCAGAGGGAACTGGGTTCTTTTCAGAACATAAAGGATGTGCAGGGTTACGTGGAGTGGCACTTGGTGAATTGCTCATTCAGGGAGCTAGCATCGACACAGTGGGCTGAACGGCCTCATCCTGAACAATTCTGCGGTAAAGAGGGATGGGAGAAGGTTTGTGTGAGGCATTAACACTGGCATACATCAGTTGGGCCAAACAGCCTGTTTCTGGGCTGTAGATTCAATGTAATTTGATGAAAAACAACATGGGAGATTAGCATAGAATGGCCGGAATTTTATTGTTCCACCCGTCACGGGAATCAGAGTGGGCGAGGGGCGGACTATGGAAAGGCCCGTTGACCTCGGGCGGGATTTTGCGGCTACGGGATGAGAGAGGCCATAAAATCCCACCTAATGTGTAAGAATCCTGTCAGAGAGATGCCTGAATGGCGTAGATAAAGGGGCAGATTATACCAGGTACGTGGAAGTCCTATTTGGATTTAGTTTACTATATCCTTATTTCAAAATCTCCTCCCTATGTGAGCCGGACCCCTACCAGATAATGTACTGCACACTTTCCTCTAGAGTTTGGCATGAATCAGGAAGGCTTAATCTTGCCCCATGACTTTGCAAAGCAAGAGCTTACGGCCTCTACGTTTTGTAAGATTAACTTCCATTCGTGTTGATGACATTGCCGCCTCTGTCTAAACATTGCATCCAACCGATTGCTAAAGATGCACCAAGCCTTCAGACACTGATAGAAAACAGGATAAGTGCCTGGAGATAATTGTCTAACTGATTTAGGAAGAGCTGCTCTGAGCAGCGCCAATCTGTTTACTGCGAGATTCCACTGGGATGATACTTGTGACAGCTGCCACAACTCATTCCCGTGGAAGTCAACAACGGATGTAATTGGATAGCACAGAAAGTGACTGCTAGTTGCCTGCTCCTGAGGATCTTCAAAGATTTATCCGTCCTTTCGCCAAAAATAAATGATAGATATTTGGCAGTTTCCAGGGATACTCGCGTGCTTTTTCAGAGTTCAGGCTATTGAAAGAACGAGACCTTGATACAAAACTCTGAGATCACGGGGGGAAGTTTCCCGTTCCGCCCGCCACAGGAATCAGAGCGGGCGAGGGGCAGACCATGGAAAGGTCTGTTGACCTCAGAAGGGATTTTCCAGTTTCGGGGTGAGCACAGCTGGAAAATCCTGCCCCGCGTACCAATCGACTCAAATACAGCTTCTTTCGGCACGGTGGCACAGTGGTTAGCACTGCTTCTTCACAGTCGATTCCTGGCTCGGGTCACTGCCTATGCGGAGTCTGCATGTTCTCCCCGTGTCTTCGTGGGTTTCCTCCGGGTGTTCTGATTTCCTCCCACAGTCCGAAGGACATGCTAGTTAGGTGCATTGGCCGTGCTAAATTCGCCCTCAGTGTACCCGAACAGGCGCTGGAGTGTGGGGACTAGGGGATTTTCACCTTCATTGCAGTGTTAATGTAAGCCTACTTGTGACACTAATAAATAAACTTCGAACTTTTCCTGCTGCCCTCAGACCTTTGAATGGCAAACCCAAGAGGTTTTTTTTCGCTGGGTGGTCTTCAGAAGGCACGGCAAAGCTCCATGAATCCCATTTAATCTCAGAGCCAATGATTCCAGTGGGATAAATGGCGTCCATTGGACTCATTAAGAACCGAAGTGACATCTCAACACAGATGGGCGAGTTTCCTGCATGGGCCCCTCCTGGCCTCTGGCTTACTCCCGGAGGTTTTCCCATGGCTGGGAGGCTAACGCTCTGTGATTAAGTGGGCCCAGCCACCATGTTTCCCATTGTGATAGGCTGGATTGAATTCTGTCCATTGTGTGCAGACATTTTGGAAATTGGGTTCTTCACTTTTCCAAGATTTTAACTGATCTGTTCAGATTTTTTCTCATTCATTCATGGGACATGGGTGTCACTGGTTGGCCAGCATTTATTGCCCATCCCTAGTTGCCCTTGGAGGACAGTTGAGTGTCAACCACATTGCTGTGGCTCTGGAGTCACATCTAAGCCAGACCGGCTAAGGATGGCAGATTTCCTTCCTCAAAGGGCTTTAGTGACCCAGGTGGGTTTTTGATTTGATTTAATTTGATTTATTATTGCCACATGTATTGGTATACAGTGAAAAGTATTGTTTCTTGCGCGCTATACAGACAAAGCATATCGTTCATAGAGAAGGAAAGGAGAGAGTGCAGAATGTAGTGTTACAGTCATAGCTAGGGTGTAGAGAAAGATCAACTTAATGCGAGGTAGGTCCATTCAAAAGTCTGACAGCAGCAGGGAAGAAGCTGTTCTTGAGTCGGTTGGTACGTGACCTCAGACTTTTGTATCTTTTTCCCGATGGAAGAAGGTGGAAGAGAGAATGTCCGGGGTGTGTGGGGTCCTTAATTATGCTGGCTGCTTTTCTGAAGCAGCAGGATGTGTAGACGGAGTGAATGGATGGGAGGTTGGCTTGTGTGATGGACTGGGCTTCGTTCACAACCCTTTGTAGTTTCTTGCGGTCTTGGGCAGAGCAGGAGCCGTACCAAGCTGTGATAAAACCGGAAAGGATGCTTTCTATGGTGCATCTGTAAAATCTGACAATTGACAATTGGTTTCATGGTCATCAGTAGATTCTTAACTCCGGATATTTTTCATTGAATTCAAATTCCACCATCTGCCGTGGCGGGATTCGAATCTGAGTCCCCAGAACATTAGCTGAGGTACTGGATTAATAGTCTAGCGATAATACCACTAGGCCATCGCCTCCCCATGAAGAATGCTTTGGAGGAGACACAGGGTGGAAGGTGAGCATCAGCTTCAGTGAGAAAACCGGCGTGTATCTCTCCAGCTGCACAGCCGAGCTTTCTCTCCAGATTCACCAGCACTCAGTGCACCAAAAATCTGGGGGTGTGGTTACCACCCTCACTCTAGTGCGGTAGGGCCTGATAGAGCCAGCAATACCAGCTCCACAGAGATTGGGGTGCCAGCTTTAAAGGTACGACCCAAGCTGTACTAAGCAGGACCCCTACTCTCCCCCAGGACATCAGGGACCTATCCCTTACAGGTTTTGGGGTGTCCCCCTCCCTCACACAGGCATCAGAGCACCCAACCCTCCCCCATAAGCATTGGGGAAACATCCCGCAATATATATTGGGGTGACCCCACACCCCCCACACATAAAAGGGAACCCCAACCAATGCGGCTCATCCCTAGCACTGCCACTCTGGCACTGCCAGGTTGACACTGCCAGGGGGCAGCTCTGCTTCTGGTTTTTAGAAACCTGTTGTGCCGACGTGACATCACGGTGGCACAATGGTTAGCACTGCTGCCTCACAGCACCAGGTACCCGAGTTCAATTCCCAGCTTGGGTTACTGTCTGTGTGGAGTCTACACGTCATCCCCATGTCTGCAGATGGGGCATTGAAACTGAAACCCTTGTCTCGTTATGAAGGGAAGATTTTGGAGCTCCTGGCCGAAATTTTTTCCCGTCCCGCCTGCCTGCCACGGGAATCGCAGTGGGAAAGACACAGACCATGCAAAGGTCCATTGACCTTGGGCGGAATTTTCCAGCCCTGGGGCGAGCGGGGCTGGAAAATCCCGCCCAGTCTGAGTTTGGAAAACCAGAAGAAATGGGGGAGAATAAAATGGGAGACCAACATCAAGTTCTTGGCTCCTACCTTTTGCTTGTAAACGATCTTCTTCTTCTGCTCTCCTAAGTGTCTAAGATGAGAAAGTGACAGAGCCTAGTGTCCAACCACAGTCTCACATGTGGCAGCCAGAAGCCCCATTACGGATATGCACTAAAGATTAACCTCAGTCAATGAGTTGCAGGAGGAAGAAGCAATGGACATGGAGTACAGGTGAGGAGAGGTGCTGGGGGGCGGGGGGGGGGGGGGGGGGGGGATGGTGCGCAGACAGCCAAATCCAAAGCTCCTTCAGCCAGTTGAGCTCAGGATGGGGTCTCATTGGATCGACAAAGGGCACAGAGTTAGGCAGTTTATACAGCTGATGGGGAATGGGGGGGACTCCACAACCTGTAACTGTACAGTGTGGCGTGAGAACTTTGACTGCGTTACAGTCTATCTGGACGAGACCACTGCAGGGTCCTCTGTAGGGGAGACCCTTTAGGGACTTGTCTTAGGTGCAGAGTTTGCTTGCCTCATGAATGCTTTGATGAGCACATTCATGACCTTGGAGTCCAATACACTGGAGGCAGTCCTGAGTGGATTTGCTCACTGTCTCAGCACAGTGCTCAGAGACCTCCCCAAATGTCTGGCCATCTCCGGAGTGAGGAAGAGGCCGGACACACTGGAATGGCACAGGCTGGTGCGGAAGATGGAGACGTGTCTCTGGGTGACATCACGTCCACCATACCCCAACACCCCCCACCCAGCCCCAAATATCAACCTATGTGCGTTTATTAGTATTCTTAAAAAAGCAAACATAATTTTTCGGACCATCAGAAGCTTCATCAAAGTATATACTGCACATTAATCCAAGAAAGGTCTTCAGGACAAATTCCTCCCCTTTAATATGGGGAGCAATTTGAAAGCAAGCCGTGCTGATAGCTGTATGAACCCTCTTGTGAAATTTGGGACTTAATCCAGTTCTTTACAGAATCATAGAATCCTACAGTGCAGAGGGAGGCTATTCGGCCCATCGAGTCTGCACAAAGGACAATCCCACCCAGGTCCTACCCCCATAACCCCACATATTTACCCTAGCTGGTCGCCCTGGGACTAAGGGGCAATTTAGCATGGTCAATCCACCTAACCCGCACATCTTTGGAATGTGGGAGGAAACCGGAGCACCCGGAGGAAACCCACACAAACAAAGGGAGAACGTGCAAACTCCACACAGACAGTGACCCGAGGCCGGGATCGAACCTGAGTCCCTGGCGCTGTGAGGCAGTAGTGCTAACCACTGTGCCAGCGTGCCACCCATGGCCACCAGATATCCCAAAGTGCAGCCAATGAGGTGTAGACCCCCTGCTTACACGGATGTCTGGCAATCTCTGGAGTAAGGGAGAGTCTGGCAGTGTTGTCATTATTATAATGTCAGGAACACAGCAGCTAACATCCGCTCAGCAAACTCCCACAAGCAGTCAGGTGGGAATGACCAGGTTATCTGTTTTTCCTGATGATGAATGAGGGGGAGATACTGGCCAGGACACCAGGGATAACTCCCGGGCAAAACAGCACCACGGGATGCACCCCGATAGATAGGGCCTCAGATTGACACCTCATCTGAAAGGCAACACTCCCTCAGTACAGTATATAAAAGCAAAATAATGCAGACACTGGCAGTCTGAAAACAGTCTGAAAATATGCTCTGTTTGTGAACAGAATTCCCACTCACCTGAAGAAGGGGCTTGGAGCTCCGAAAGCTTGTGTGGCTTTTGCTACCAAATAAACCTGTTGGACTTTAACCTGGTGTTGTTAAACTTCTTACAGTCTGAAAACAAACAGAAAAAGCTGGATAAACTCAGCAGGTCTGGCAGCATCTGTGATCTCCCCGGCCTTACTCCATAAGAGGGAGGGGCAGCTGGAGGGATGTCGCGGTACCCCCTTACCATCTCGCATTGCCATTGCATGAACTCACCCAGGGCGACGGCGATGGAGTACAGGTTGACACATATCTCCAGCAGAAAGTGGGTGTTCTGCCGGACCAGGGTCTCCCTGGCATCCTCCATCCTCCCCCTGGAGACCTCGAGGCGTCCACGTGTGGGCGCCACGTCATCAGAGAGCAGGCGGACAGACTCCTCCGCCTCACCTGCCGTTCCCGTTGAGGGCTTCCAACAGCTCTGCCCGGTGTCGCCCCCACCTCTTGCTGACTCTTCATCCGTGAGTTGGACAGCCGATTCCGGAGGCTCGGAATCTGACCCGGAGCTCACAGCTGTCTCTTCCCCAACGGTCCCCCAGGTCAGCTGAAGTTGCTTCCTCCTGCTGCCTGTGCAGTGACCATTGCCCACCTGTTCTCTCTTCCCCACCCCGCCCACGATAGACAATTAATTACGTCGGGGCTGGAAGATACGGTGCAATTTCCCATCAGCCTCCATGGTGGGACACATGCCCCGTCCCCGCCTTTGTCGTGGCACTGAGTCCCGGATGGGAGAATTCCAACCCTGGGGTGGGATTTGAACCAGGGCTTTGCCAGCTGGAAGACAGAAACACAACCACTCAAGTCCTCACCTACCTCAGTCCATAGGCTTGAGAATATGTGGGTGCAAGGCCATTCCTGCCCATGCCTGGGAATGGGAATCATTTATTGCCAGTGCCTGCAGTGATGTGTCAGGAATGGCTCCAACCTGGTCAATTTGCCATTCTAAAGCGAAGCAAGATCTTCGCTGGAGCCAAGTTAGAAAAGGTCATTGAAATTCTCTAGAATCCTCTTCTAGTCGAACCCTCATGGTTGAGGGGTCAATCATGAGGGAGTATAGATTTAGGGTAAGGGGCAGGAAATTCAAAGGGGATTTGAGAAAAAACATCAGAGGATTGTAGGAATCTAGAATGCACTGCCTGGGAAGATAGTGAAGGCTGGAAACCTTACAACCTTTAAAAAATATTTGGATTTGCACTCGAAATATCATAACATTCAAGGATATGGGAGAATGGCAGGAAAATGGGATTAGTGTGATAGCTATTGTCGGTGTAGATTCGATGGGCTGAAGGGCCTTTCCCCCAGTCGCCACACTCCGGTGCCTGTTCGGGTACACTGAGGGAGAATTTAGCATGGCTGGTGCACCTAAATAGCATGTCTTTTGGACAGTGGGATGAAACCGGAGCACCCGGAGCAAACCTATGCAGACATGGGGAGAACGTACAAACTCCACACAGACAGTGACCCAAGCCGGGAATCGAACCTGGGTCCCTGGCGCTGTGAGGCAGCAGTGCTAACCACTGTGCATGACTTTGAGCTGCAGCTAAGCTGCAAAAAACTAAACTCCCCAGGTCTTGTCACTAAATCAACATTTTGCCTGATGTCTTTGAGCATTTCCCCCAATAATTGCACACTCCACCAGAAGACGAACAAGCCTTTGAATACTCGTGCTAATTAAGTAGAGCTCGAGAAATGTTGAAGCATTATTGTTCCGGGTGCATCATAATCGGTAAATATTCATTCACCCTTTCACAAATTGCATGCCTGAAAACCGCTGTGATATTTACAGTTTGCACCTTTTAAGAGAGGAATAGGGAATTCTGCCATCTCACAGATGAGCTACATTGGGCCTCAATTGCCTCGAGGGCCAATGTAGCCTCAATTGCCTCAGAGGGTAGTGAATCTCTGGAATTCTCTGCCCATTGAAGTGGTGGAGGCTACCTCGTTGAATATGTTTAAATCACGGGTAGATAGATTTCTGATCGATAAGGGAATTAAGGGATATGGGGAGCGGGCGGGTAAGTGGAACTGATTCGCTTCAGATCAGCTATGATCTTGTTGAATGGCGGGGCAGGCTCGAGGGGCTAGAAGGCCCACTCCTGCTCCTATTTCTTATGTTATGTTCTTATGACAAGCAAAATGGTTTTCACTCCTCAAGGTACCAGCCGACTCAAGAACAGCTTCTTCCCTGCTGCCATCAGACTTTTCAATGGACCTACCTTATATTAAGTTGATCTTTCTCTACACCCTAGCTATGACTGTAACACTACTTTGTCTATATAGCACGCAAGAAACAATACTTTTCACCGCATGCTAATACACGTTACGATAATAAGTCAAATCAAATGCAGCATGGTGCCTCACTGCACTAGGGACCCGCTTCAATCCCTGGCTTGGGTGACTGTGTGAGTCTGCACATTTTCCCCGTGTCTGCGTGGGTTTCCTCTGGGTGCTCCGGTTTCCTCTCATAGTCCGAAAGACATACATTGGCCATGCTAAATCCTCCCTCAGTGTAACCCAAACAGGCGCCGGAGTGTGGCGACTAGGGGATTTTCACAGTAACTTCATTGCAGTGTTAATGGAAGCCGACTTGTGACACTAATAAGTCAAATCAAATCAATATTGAAGGGGTGACCTTCAAAGGGATGTTTGGGTTGGGGTGACGGACAGCCTGGTTCCAGTCTTAGCTGGATGTGGAGTCAGCTGCCTATCGTGGGATTTTGCAAAGCCCCCTACTAACACGGCACGGTGGCACAGTGGTTAGTGTTACTGCCTCAGAGCGCCAGGGACCCGGGTTCGATTCCTGGCCTCGAGTGACTGTCTGTGTGGAGTTTGCTCGTTCTCCCTGAAGTAGGTTTGAGCCCCACCGCAAACCTCTGACAGAAGGCGATCCCGCAGTTAACTTTGGGTGCCCTGAATTTGGTGCGGCCAAGCTTTATCTCGGTGCATTTACTCTCCCCCTCAGCCCAATGAATAGCTGAGTTAGTGTGACATACAATAACCTTCATCTGTTATCTGAGCCCGAGTGAGCATGCCAAGAGCTTGCACGCCCTGGTATTACAGGATATTGGTATTTATCACAAACAAACGAGCAAAATCATTGTAATTACAGCCGCTGTGTCGCTACAAGTAATGCCTGCTGATTACCACGCAATGGCAGTGAATAGTTCTTTTGTGATAAGCTGATGGCTTGCCAGATAAGTATTGTGTAAACTAGTAAGGCTGGCTCGATTCTCAATTGGAGCTTAATTAGCAAATTCCATTCATCTGAGCAAGACATCTTATTTGATAGATGCTGCATAGTCTCTGATGATACAATGTTCCCTGGGGCAAAAGGATACACTACCTAGGCAAATGACAGATTTCCAAATTTGCCATCATGTGTTCTTTCAATGTCAACGCGAGGGGAGGGGGGGGGGGGGGTGGATTATGCAACCTAAAATTCAACATTCTTTTGCAAAAAGTATTTGTCAACTAGGGGTAAATGATTTGTAAAGGGTTCAATGGTGAGTATCTCATCTTGCGAACTGACTTCGGGGAAGGACTTGCAGAGAGAATGACAAACGCATCTTAAGTTGCACATTGTTGATTAAAATTGGAGTGAGGAATTCCTGCAATGCTGGAAGCTGTCCAATCTCCTCGACTTGCTGTCTCTTTGTTCCACTTGGACTTGCCACGGTGAAGACATCACTTGTCAGTGGAGCAGTTTGACCGAGTGTTTGGGTTGGGGTGACGGACAGCCTGGTTCCAGTCTTAGCTGGACTTGGAGTCAGCTGCCTATCGTGGGATTTTGCAAAGCCCCCTACTAATACAGCACGGTGGCACAGTGGTTAGCGTTACTGCCTCAGAGCGCCAGGGACCCGGGTTCGATTCCTGGCCTCGAGTGACTGTCTGTGTGGAGTTTGCTCGTTCTCCCTGTGTCTGCGTGGGTTTCCTCCGGGTGCTCCGGTTTCCTCCAACAGGCCAAAGATGTGCAGGTTAGGTGGATTGGCCATGCTGAATTGCCCCTTAGTGTCACTGGGACTAGCTAGTATGGGGTTATGGGGATAGGGCCTGGGTAGGATTGTGGTTGGTGCAGACTGGATGGGCCGAATGGCCTCCTTCTGCACTGTAGGATTCTATGACTCTATAATTGGAAAACTTCAGCAGGATTTTGCAGCCCCGCTCAAGCGAGATCGGAAATTCCCGCCTGAGGTCAGCAGACATTTCCGTTGTCCACCCCTCGCCCGCTCCAATTCTGTGGTGGGTGGGTCGGTAGAATTATGGCGATTGTTTTTTTTTTAGTTCATTTATTAGTATCACAAGTAGGCTTACATTAACACTGCAATGTAGTTACTGTGAAAATCACCTAGTCGCCACACTCCGGCACCTGTTCGGGTATCACTGAGGGAGAATTTAGCATGGCCAATGCACCTAATCGGCATGTCTTTCTGACTGTGGGAGGAAACCGGAGCACCCGGAGGAAACCCACGCAGACACGGGAGGAATGTGCAAACTCCACACAGACAGCGACCCAAGAAGCAGTGCTCTGTGCGACTGTGCTGCCCACATTGCCTGCCTCTGAAATGGAAGTCTGTGGACTGCTCCACATTTGTGTGTGTGTGTGCAGGTGAGTGTGTGTGTGTATATGTGTGTGTGGGTGTGTAGGAGGGGGGTGTGTAATTCTGCTGCAGCAGCAGGTCTTAAAGGGCTGCTGCCTTCCACTCAGATGGGATAATATTTCCCTTATTGGTGTAAAACTGCTTCTTCAGGCAGCAGTCACTGCTTGCTGGGCCACAGCTGTGTCTCGATATTGTGTCTGAAAGGACAATGTGGGGCCTTTCGATGATCTAAGTGCGAACGATGTCAGTGCCACACACAAACTGTGCCCTGGAGCTCTGTCGATATGAAAGCTTGTGTCGCACGAGAGGCTCGTATGTGTGGCCCAGCCTGAACACTGCCAGAAACTACACGTGAGCTGCAACATAATGGCTGCACACAGGGAGGAACTTTCCAAAATGGTAACATTGGTATGTGTTTGCACCTTCCGGAGAATGGAGAGCCTCGCCATCCGGACAGAATCCAGCGTGGACAGGCTGTTACACTTCAAGCATTCTTGATCATTCTTTCATTCCATTACAGGTGTAGTTTCAAACCAAACTCACTCACAGGAAATGACCCAGCTTGTTTTGACGGACTGAATCCCAATTTATATACAAGCCCCAATGCGTGGGTTTCCTCCGGGTGCTCCGGTTTCCTCCCACAGGCCAAAGATGTGTGGGTTCGGTGCATTGGCCATGCTCAATTGCCCCTTAGTGCCAGTGGGACTAGCTAGGGTAAATACACGGGGTTTTGGGGATAGGGCCCAGGTGGGATTGTTGTCGGTGAGGGCTCGGTGGGCCGAATGGCCTCCACGTGCACTGCAGGGATGCTATAAAAATTAACTCCCACTGTGGTTTTGGATGCGTGGATGGATCCTGAGATGCAAACTCGCTTACTGCTCCAGAGATGAGGCCTGGGCTACTGAAACTCCGGAGCCTCAGTTAAATTAAAGTTTAAAGTTTATTTATTAGTGTCACAAGTCGGCTTCCATTAACACTGCAATGAAGTTGCTGTGAAAATCCCCTAGTCAACACACTCCGGCGCCTGTTCCGGTACACTGAGGGAGAATTTAGCATGACCAATCCACCTTATCAGCACGATTTTAAGACTGTGGGAGGAAACTGGAGCACCCGGAAGAAACCCACGCAGACATGGGGAGAACATGGAAACTCCACACAGACAGTGACCCAAGCCGGGAATTGAACCTGGGTCACTGGCTCTGTGAGGCAGCAGTGCTAACCACCATACAGGGGCCATCGTTGGAAGAGTCTTGTGTTTGGGAAGGCGGTTTGGAGTAGGAGGTTTTGGGGTGAAAGGAGCTCCTTGGCATGGGATGTCTAAACCTTCTTTGCGGGCACACTTTGGAGCTACACTCCTCTTCCTGGTCTCCCAAATAAATTCAAAGTACTTAACTGTCTGCGTCTCTTCTGTTCCTGGCTCCAATCTCTCACTGTGGGAGAACCACTCGGGGCTTCCTGTATAATCCAAGCTGGCTGAGGAACTATTATTATACTCATCTGTTTCCATTGGACTGACCAGGATTAAAGCTGTACCTAAAACTCTTTGGTTGATTGTCTGATGGATATAATATGGCACTCTGTTGGGTCTCAGGGTAACTCTCTGGGGACCGGGTTCGAATCCCGCCATGACAGACGGTGAAATTTGAATTCAGTAAAAATCTGGAATTAAGAATCTACCGATGGCCATGAAACCATTGTCGATTGTCGTAAAAACCCATCTGGTTCACTCATGTCCTTTAGGGAAGGAAATCTGCTGTCCTTACCTGGTCTGGCCTACATGTGACTCCAGAGACACAGCAATGTGGTTGACTCTTAACCGTCCTTAGGGATGGGCAATAATGCTGACCCAGCCAGGGATGCCCACAGCCTACGAATACAAAATGCCCATTGGAGCCCCCGTGGAATTGCAGACCATTAAACTGAGACATAGGGGGGGAATTTGACATCCCACCCACCACGTCGAGTCCCAAGGGCTGCAACGGCTTGAACAGTGAGGAGGGAGGAGATAAAGGGACAGGTGTTAGGGAAAGGAAGGGGATGGGGAGGTGGGTGTGATGGAGGGATTGGCCAGGGTCTTATGAAGGGATGCGGAATGCTGATAGGGGAGGAGGGGGAGGCTGGGTGGCAAGATGCGTTTAGTGATGGCATCACGCTGGGAATGGTGTAGGATGCTCCTTTGAATGCGGAGGTGGAGAGCGAGGGCAAGGGGAATCCTATCTTGGCTCTGGGACGGAGGGATGAGGGCAGAGGTGCAGGAAACGGGTTGAACCCAGTTTGTGTTAATTGTCCCTTTCAGGGCAACACAGCAGAAGAGGATCCAATTGGGGCTGAAAGTGGGTAATCACCAAAGGGGGTGGATTCCTCTCTTAGGCAGAAGACAGCCAGAAAGCATGTAGTAGATATATAGGGACCAGGGCAGCTGGGGTGTTGCTCTCGGGCAGCTGGGGGCTGCCGGCCTCTGTACTGTTTTTCCTTGTTAATAAATACCCTTTGCGTTCCTGACAAAGTCTTTGAGTGTGCATCATTACATTGGTGAATGCCGTGTCAACCACAGGTGGGGAGAATCCTTAGTTACGGAAAAAACAGACATGTCAGAAGTACTATTCTTGAAGGTGGCATCATCAGGACAGATGTGACGGAGGTGGAGAAACTGAGAGATTGGGGTGGAGTCATAGAAACCCTACAGTGCAGAAGGAGACCATTCGGCTCATCAAGCCTACACCGACAACGATCCCACCCCAGGCCCTATTCCCATAACCCGACACATTTACCCTGCTGATCCCTCTACCCATCCCGGGACACTAAGGGGCAATTTAGCATGGCCAATCAACCTAATCCACACATCTTTGGACTGTGGGAGGAAACTGGAGCATCTGGAGGAAACCCAAGCAGACATGGGGAGAACGTGCAAACTCCACACGGACAGTGACCCAAGCTGGGAATCGAAATTCAGGTCCCAGGAGCTGTGAGGGAGCAATGCTAACCACTGTGCCACCGTGTCACCCTTACAGGGGGCGGGATGTGAGGCGCTGTCGTCAAGGTATCTGTGCCAATTGTTTGGTTTATAATGAATACTGGCGGTCAATCTATCACCTGAAGTGGAGGCCGAAGGTCAAGGAAGGGAAGGGAAGTGTCGGAGATGGACCATGTGAAGGTGAGAGAGGGGTGGAAATTGGAAACAAAATGTTTCCAGGTCTAGACGAGAGCATGAAGCGACACCAATACAGCCATTGATATAATGGAAAAAGAATTGTGGGATCAGCCCCGGGAATGACTGGAACAAGGAGTTTTCCACATAACCCACAAAATGGCAGGCTCAACTGGGGCCTATGTGGTTACCCACAGACACACCTTTTATTTGCAGGAAGTGAGTTAAGTTAAGGGAGAAATTACTTAGTGACAGCACAGGTTCAGCCAGGCAAAGGAGAGTGGGGCTTGATGGGGATTCAGGCCTCTGCTCAAGGAAGAAGTAGAGAGCCCTCAGACCTTCCTGGTCGGGGATGGAACATCCATATTGAAGAGGAGGCGTTTAGGGTCAGGGAATTGGAAATTGTTGGTATGATGTAGGGCATCAGATGAGTCACAAACGTAGATGGGAAGGGACTGAACAAGGAGAGAGTTGATGGAGTCAAGACAGGAAGAAATGAGTTCTGTGGGGCAGGAACAGGCTGTTGCAATGGTTCTCCCAGGGTAGCCCTGTTTGTGGATTTTGGGCATGAGGTAGAAGCGGGCTGTGTGGGGTTGGGGGACTATGAGGCTGCAGACTGTGGAGGGAAGATCACCAGAGGCAATGAGGTCGGTGACTGTCCTGTAAACAATGGCTTGATGGTGGAGCCACGGTCCAGGGGAGGTAGGAGAAAGTGTCTTGAGAGCTGCTCAGCCTCTATGTGGAAGATGTCAGTACTCCAGATAGCAATGGCACCACCCTTGTCAGCAAGTTTGATCACAAGTTCAGGTTTAGATCGAAGAGAATGGAGTGCAGCAAATTCAGAGGGAGACAGGTTAGAGTGGGTGAGAGGGGCAGGGGAATTGAGATGGCCGATGTTCCACTGATAATTCTCAATGAAAAGATCAAGAGCAGGTAGGAGGCCAGAGGGTAGGATCTGGATAGAGAGCGAAGACTGGAGGTGGGTGGAAGGAGCCATCGAATGGGCGACAGACTCCTGCCCAAAGTGAGCACTGAGACGGGGGTGACAGAGGAAGAGTTCAGCATCGTGTAAGCTGGAGGAGCAGCATCTCATCCTCCGACTGGGCACATTACAGCGCTCAGGACTCAACGGTGAGTTCGGCAACTTTAGATTTGGACCTTTGTCCTCCATCTTAGAATCATAGAGGTTTACAGCATGGAAACAGGCCCTTCGGCCCACCTTGTTCATGCTGCCTTTTTTTTTAAACCCCTAAGCTAATCCCAATTGCCTGCATTTGGCCCATATCCCTCTATATCCATCGTACCCATGTAACTGTCTAGATGCTTTTTAAAAGACAAAATTGTACCCACCTCTACTACTACCTCTGGCAGCTTGTTCCAGACAATCTTGAACACCCCTTTCTTCTCTTTTCCTTTTCTTAAATATCTGATACATGTATTGCCTCAATACAAAACCTCCCCTCTCACACTTGGCTATCTCACGTTCGTTCTGAAAGTTACTACATTTTGTTGCAATTTCTTTTGCTCCAACCTCCTGCCTCCTTTCCATTCCGACGGAGGGTCTTAACCGTGAACTGTTCCTCTCCTGACGGAAGCTGACAGACCTGCTGAGTGTTTCCAGCTTCCTCTGTTCTTGTTTTCGATCCCAGTATCTTGCTTATTTTAGTAATTTTAGAGTTTGTTCTTCTTAGATAATTGACAATGCTAATTGTATCAGCAACCCCGAGCTTTTCTTTCGAGGCTTCTGAGCCGTGGTTGGGGCGGGGGGTGCAGGGGTGTGTTGAAGCTTGTTTCTCAACTATTTTCTGCTCTGAATACAGTAAAATGGCAGTCAGTCTATGTAATTTAAGCTTTTATGCAAATGCCTTCTGCTCTGGCATGTCTGGATCGTGAAACATGTCAGTCAAGTTGTATGACACAGATGAGAACATCAAATACCAGGGCACTGTAGTTTTGAATGATGGCAGTAAATTGACTAAAAATGGGCAGGGTCAATGTTGGCAGCAGTTCTTTGATTGGCAGCTCCTGTGGCTGGAAGCATCATATCGTGCCTGTTGTCTGAGTGCAGTTAGTCAGTCTCCAGCCTGCACTTGGCAGGGATTCTAACTATGATGGTATGAGACACAAATTGGCCATGTTCTCCTTGGAAAGACGGAGCGGGGGGCGGGGTGGGGTGGGGGGGGCGAACCTGATAGAAGTTTATAAGTTTATGAAGGATTATAGATTGGGTAAACAGTTGGAAGCTCTTTCCCAGGGCAGAAATGACAATTACAAGGGGGCACAAGTTCAAGGTAAGAGGGGGAAAAGGTTCAGTGGAGATGAGCCGGGGTAAATCTTTTTTACTCAGAGTGGTGGGGGGCCTGGAATGCACTGCCAAGTGAGGTGGTTGAGGCAGGCACATTAGCGACATTTAAGACTCAAAGAACAAAGAACAGTACAGCACAGGAAACAGGCCCTTCGGCCCTCCAAGCCTGTGCCGCTCCCTGGTCCAACTAGACCAATCGTTTGTATCCCTCCATTCCCAGGCTGCTCATGTGACTATCCAGGTAAGTCTTAAACGATGTCAGCGTGCCTGCCTCCACCACCCAACTTGGCAGCGCATTCCAGGCCCCCACCACCCTCTGTGTAAAAAATGTCCCTCTGATATCTGAGTTATACTTCGCCCCTCTCACCTTGAGCCCGTGACCCCTCGTGATCGTCACCTCCGACCTGGGAAAAAGCTTCCCACTGTTCACCCTATCTATACCCTTCATAATCTTGTACACCTCTTTTAGATCTCCCCTCATTCTCCATCTTTCCAAGGAGAACAACCCCAGTCTACCCAATCTCTCCTCATAGCTAAGACCCTCCATACCAGGCAACATCCTGGTAAACCTTCTCTGCACTCTCTCTAACGCCTCCACGTCCTTCTGGTAGTGTGGCGACCAGAACTGGATGCATTACTCCAAATGTGGCCTAACCAGCGTTCTATACAGCTGCATCATCAGACTCCAGCTTTTATACTCTATACCCCGTCCTATAAAGGCAAGCATACCATATGCCTTCTTCACCACCTTCTCCACCTGTGTTGCCACCTTCAAGGATTTGTGGACTTGCACACCTAGGTCCCTCTGTGTTTCTATACTCCTGATGACTCTGCCATTTATTGTATAACTCCTCCCTACATTATTTCTTCCAAAATGCATCACTTCGCATTTATCCGGATTAAACTCCATCTGCCACCTCTCCGCCCAATTTTCCAGCCTATCTATATCCTGCTGTATTGCCCGACAATGCTCTTCTCTATCCGCAAGTCCAGCCATCTTCGTGTCATCCGCAAACTTGCTGATTACACCAGTTACACCTTCTTCCAAATCATTTATATATATCACAAATAGCAGAGGTCCCAGTACAGAGCCCTGCGGAACACCACTGGTCACAGACTTCCAGCTGGAAAAAGACCCTTCGACCACTACCCTCTGTCTCCTATTAACTCATCTGGATAGAAACAAGGACAGGGGAATAGAGGGATACAGACGGTTGGTGTAGATAGGACAACGTAATTGGCGCAGGCTTGGAGGGCCGATGGGCCTGTTCCTGTGCTGTACTGTTCTTTGCTCTTTGTTCTGCGATGGACTGAGGAAGCACTACTGAAAGGAAAGACAGTGGACAGGCAACGGCACGCACTGAGGGAACAAACAGGTGAACTCCTGAAGTTGTTTATTCCTGTTTGGCACAAGAGTGGTAAGGAAATTGTGGCCAAATTATGGCTGACAAGGGAAATTAGAGATAGTATCAGATTCAAGGAAGAAGCATACAAATTGGCAAGAAAAAAAGCAATAAGCCTGAGGATTGGGAGCAGTTTAAAATTCAGCAAAGGAGGACCGAGGGAATGATTAAGAAGGGAAAACAGAGTATGAAAGTAAGCGAGCGGGGAACATAAAAACTGACTTTAAGAGTTTCTATAGGTATGTAAAGAGAAAAATATTAACAAAACCTAATGTAGGCCCCTTACAGTCGGAAAGGAAGGAATTCAGGGGAATAAAGAAGTGGCCGAGGAATTTGCATCAGTCTTCACAAATTGATTTGGACAGGCTGAGTGTATGGGCATATACATGGCAGATGCAGTATAATGTGGATAAATGTGAGGTTATCCACTTTGGTAGCAATAATAGAAAGACAAATTATTACTTGAAATAAGAGAGGTGGATATTCAGTCACAGAAAGTAAGCGCACAGGTGCAGCAGGTAGTAAAGAAGGCAAATGGTATGTTGGCCTTCATAGCGAAAGGATTTAAGTCTAGGAATAGGGATGTTTTACTGCAATTGTACAGGGTGTTGGTGAGGCCACACCTGGAATATTGTGTGCAGTTTTGGTGTCCTTATCTGAAGAAGGATGTCCTTGCTATAGAGGGAATGCAGCGAAGATTTACCAGGCTGATTCCTTGGATGGCAGGTCTGTCAAATGAGGAGAGACTAAGGTGGTAAGGATTATATTCACTGGAGTTTAGAAGAAGAATACAGGGGGTGAAATTGGTCTTTGGTGGTCGTATGTGCATGGTGATAGTTTATTTCACACTTCAGCCAGTCACCATATTCATACGACCACCAAAGACCAATTTCACCCCCTGTATTGCTCATACTCATCCAAAAAATAACGGGGAGTATGAGACAAGAGATCACATCGCTGCTGTAATTATCCATTTCTCATGAGATTGAAACTAATTATTTTACATTCAGTTGACACTGGCATTCATCGAATGGTGGACCCTGATACATGTTTTAATCTGTTGCAATGAAGAATACTATGGGAATGCTTAAGAAGGGAAAAATAGAGTTTGAAAGTAAGCTAGCGGGGAATATAAAAACTGACTGTAAAAGTTTCTATCGGTATGTAAAGAGAAAAAAATTAACAAAAATGAATGTCGCCCCCTTACAGTCAGAAACAACCTCAGAAAAGTCAAAATGCAATGTTCCAGGCTGTTGTTCTGGTTCTTTGTCATTCTATGTGATGATGGTGAAACTGCCAATATTCACCATCTTTGCTCCACTGAAACTGGCAACATCTTTGGGAGTCTGCACATGTGCAGAATAACGGGGAAATTCAGAACCTGCTGCCATTGAACCGACTGTTAAGATGCTGTATAGAATCCGCTGTAGAGATTCCCACAGGCTGCTATCTCCTTGACAACCATAATCTGATAACAACTTCCAATCTAACATTGTGTGTCCCACTGTAAAAAACACTTGACAAATGTACATCTTGTTGAATGAGATGTAACTGGGATGTTAACAGTGCAACAACTTCAGAATTACTGCTAAACGCCCTCACTGGCCCCAGAAAGCTAATTTTTTATCATTAAATATGCTTCACTAAATGAAAATTTAAATAAAAAGTGAATGATTTTAAGTGCTTTTAACTTCCAAGGGTCAGATTTTCGTTCTCAAGTACCGACTCCACAAATAACCTACTCGGGAGAAAGGGCCCCGGAAGTTCCAGTTTTCATTAGGGAGAGGGAGGGGGTGTGTGGGGGGAGGGGGGAGGGTGGGGGGTGCGGTAGGAGTCAGGCCCACTGCCCCCAGAAAGAGTTCAGAAGCAGCCACAGAGGGGGGCCATGTGCCGAGGCAGGCTGTGTGAAAGGCCCCTCTGGATGATTCAGAACTTCAGCCCAGCTGTAAAAACAAAATCAGCCTTTTAGCCTCATTCCTCAACCTCTCGCACACCCTCCCCATACCGCATCCATGCCTACTCATGTCACCTCATGCCCCATGGTTCTTAAATCTTCCATCCCAACCTATATCCCTCTACGCCCCCCATCTCCCTTCTGTGTAAACTTAGTGAAAACGCGTGTCTCCCACCATCCTTTGCTCTTATACCCTCCATGTCAACTCACCCAATATCCATCACGGGCAGACCTCAAGAACCATGCTGAGATTAAATAAAATAAAGTTCTAATTGTCTATTACAGACATTATTTTTGTAAGAAAAACACTAATTCATTAAAACACATTCAATATATATTTAAATTCCTTCAACTATTTAATCCCTTTCAAAAGCAAACATTCCAATACACAAACCCTTTAAAAACAAGCATTTATATTCATAACCCTACAATGACTTTATAAGCACTTGGAGCTATCAATCAAACTGTGACTGGCAGGCACCCCACTGTGATAGGTTGTGGAATCAACCCACAAGTGTATGTCAACAGACATTGAAAGAACAGTTTTTTTTTTAACTGCAGACTTTTTAAATTTAAAAGACAGCGGATTTAAATGCCTTGAAAGCATAATGGTTCCACAAACCTTCTCTACTGCATATTAATGTCTATTCTTACCAATCGCAAAGGGCACGTTGCCTCTCCAAAAGGTCATCTTACTCATCCAAAGGGGTACCCTACCTCTCTGAACAGCTGCGACAGCTTTAGACCTTTAGGCCTGTTCTAAAACCAGGGGACACAATCTCAGAATAAAGGGCAAGTCATTTAGGGCTGAGATGAGGAGGAATCTTTTCACTCAGAATCTTTGGAACTCTCTACCCCAGAGGATTGTGGAGACCCAGTCATTGCGTATGTTTATGACAGAGATCCATAGATTTCTGGACATTAAAGCTGTCAAGGCAGATAAGAATAGTGTGGGAGAAGTTGGTCAGCCATGATCTAGTTGAATGGCGGAGCAGGCTCGAGGGGCCGAATGGCCTACTCCAGCTACTGTTTCGTACGTCTCTACTTCAATGCGATTGGTTGTTGATTTGCTTGTTGACATCACCGCTTCTGCGCGCCAAGAGGTTCCCGTGACATTTCTGCAGCAGATGTAAGCTGCCGTCAGGAAAGGGCAGAGGCACAACACAGAGATCACTGGGTGTTCGAGGGCAGCTTCCTTTGAAGTCAGTGGTGAGCACCCTCGCTTTGCCGCTGGCTATAAAATCCAGGAACATATTTATACCATTTCCATAATAGCGAATTCAAACCAATAATCTAATATGGACACATTGGCGGAATTCTCCCATCCCATTGTAGCAGGCGGGTTGCAGACAATGTGAAGACCCATTGACAGTCGGGTGGGAATTTCCGGCTTTTAGACAAGGAGAATTCCTCCCATTTTCTTGTTGCTATCTCTGAAGTTAAAATTTATTTATTAGTGTCACAAGTAGGCTTACATTAACACTGCAATGAAGTTACTGTGAAAATCCCCTAGTCGCCACATTCCGGCGCCTGTTTGGGTACACTGAGGGAGAATTTAGCACGGCCAATGCACTAACCAGCACATCTTTCGGACTGTGGGAGGAAACCGGAGCACCCAGAGGAAACCCACGCAGATACGGGAAAAATGTGCAAACTCCACACAGACAGTGACCCAAGCTGGGAATCGAACCCAGGTCCCCGGCGCTGTGAGGCAGCAGTGCTAACCACTGTGCCACCCAGGAGCTCTTAGGATCTATTCTTTCAGTCTTCTGACTGCATCAAACAATTTCTCGGGATCAATATTAGTTGGAATCTCCCACGAAGCCAGTCATTATACTGTCCTGAGCTGGTAGTCACATATCAGTGCAAAGATATTCCAGTGTTCTGTGTAATCCATGTCGGAAATATATTGCCCAAACATGCTGAGTTGCTGACCAGAATTAAAACGAAGTTATTATCTCTACTGAAAATGCATCATTGCCTTCCTTGAAATGTCCATGTACGGCAATCTGACTCCTTTGCAAGGACTTATTTGCACAGCGTTCAGTGCTCTGGCAAACTGCAGGGATACTAGCAGCGCTGGGTGGAGGCTTGAATACGTGGCACAGTGGCACAGTGGTTAGCACTGCTGCCTCACAGCGCCAGGGACCCGGGTTCGATTCCCGTCCTTGAGTCTGTGTGGAGTTTGCGCATTCTCCCATTGTCCACGTGGGGGGTTTCTCCCGGGTGCTCCAGTTTCCTCTCACAGTACAAAGATGTTCAGGTTATGTGGACCGGCCATGCTACATTGCCCCTTAGTGTTCAAAGATATGTAGGTTAGATGGATTAGCCATAGAAAATGTGTGGGGTTCTGGTGATAGGGAGAGGGCCTGGATAGGATACTCTGTCAGAAAGTTGGTGCAGACTCGATGGGCCGAATGGCCTCCTTCTGCACTGTAGGGATTCTGTGATTCTACATCATGAAGGATAATTCAGAGCTCATTCACAGGATCCCTGAGGTTAGCCTCTCAGGCATTTCTCGACAGCTGAGCCGAGAACAGTGACTGCCGATGCGTTATTTCCCCATGGTTCTCCTATTGCGCCATGTTATGCCACATGCAGTGGTGCCCTGCTTTTGTTGATGGTCATTTGTCAGCTACAGAGCAAATGGTGAACTAAACACATTATCAATCATACTCTTAAGTTGTGATTCTGTTCTGTAACTCATCACCTGCCAGTAAAGCAAAACAGCCTATTTGGCCAATGCACACATTGATGAGGTATAACTACTTAGCATGATGGTGACTCCCAGTTAACGGCCAGCTTAGCTTGTTTTTTATTCATTAGTGGGATATGGGTGTCGCTGGCTGGGCCAGCATTTATTGCCCATCCCTAGTTGCCCTTGTTCAGAGGGCAGTTGAGAGTCAACCACATTGCTGTGGCTCTGAAGTCATATGTAGGCCAGACCAGGTAAGGACAGCAGATTTCCTTCCCTAAGGGACATTAGTGAACCAGATGGGTTTTTCCTGACAATCTGTAATAAGTCTTCGGAGGCAGAGGTCCTTCCACCAAAATCCCTTTATTTACAAACTCTAACAGCAGTACACAGAGTGCTAGCAGTTAGCAGTCTACCTCCGGGGGTGCCAGAGGAACTGACACTCCCAGTTCAGTCCAAGGCAAAGACTCCCTAATTGGCCCATCAATTGGATCCTTAATCAGCGAGTTCATACTCCAATAGGCCAACCTCAATGGCTTGATTGAAGTCACTATGTAATCGGTTGTCAGTAGATTCTTAATTCCAGATTTTAAAAAAAATTGAATTCCACCATCAGCTGTGGTGGGATTCAAACCCAGGTCCCCAAAGCTTCTGGATTAATAGCCGAGTGATAATACCACTAGGCCATCACTTGCCCTCAGCACAGTGGGCCATGAATCTAGTGAATCAACTCCTTTTGCCTGTTATTTTGCAGTGGGTGGGTCAAAGTCGTTTAAATATGGGACAACCTTGAAATAGTTACTGCCTCCTGCACATTATAGTATCAGTAGCGAATTTCAGCCTTATATTTCTGCTGAAAGACACTGGAAGGAGTTTCTGCGTGTTAGAGGTTTATTGGCAACTTGCAGGTTTCCCATGACTTTGCCCCTAGAAAGCCGGCTTGGACGCAGCACATTTCCCACCGAGCATGAACGATGCTGAATATAAGTTAAGGAGAGCTTCATCTGCGGAAGGATTTGAGGCTCTATCTAGTGGTGGCAGCCTGCAGCTGCAGGTGTGACTGTCACAGAGCAGCGCTGCCTAAATAAGGAGATTGCAGCGAAGGATGGGAACAGGAGCTGGGAACTGGCAGGCTGCCCGTTCGGCCATTTTTGGATGGGAGTTTAAAATTTCCAACTTTGGAAGTGAGTTGATGATGCTGTCTGTTAACAATAATACAGTTCATTAGCAGGAGTTGATTGATGTGGCCCATGTTGCAATGTGCACTTAAGGTCCTTGTAGCCAAGTCATGTCTAGCATTAAAGGTAGAAGATCTTCGCCAGAGAGAGTACAGCTCAGCTATTGTGATGTCTGAGGAGCAGGAAGACAACTGCTCAGGAAAATCTTATTGCTACTCCTCTTAGTTAAGGTGATTTGATTTATTATTGTCACGTGTATTGGGATACAGTGAAAAGTATCGTTTCTCGTGCACGATGCAGACAAAGCATACCATTCATAGAGTACATAGGGGAGAAGGAAAGGAGAGAGTGCAGAGCGTAATGTTACAGTCATAGCGAGGGTGCAGAGAAAGATCAGCTTAATATAAGGTAGATAAACGCAAAATACTGCAGATGATGGAATCTCTCTCCAATGTCAGACCTACTGAGATTTTCCAGCATTTTTTCTGTTGTTAATGCGAGGTAGGTCCATTCAAAAGTCTGATGGCAGCGGGGAAGAATCTATTCTTGAGTCGGTTGGTACGTGACCTCAGACTTTTGTATCTTCTTCCCCATCAGCTGTCTACCGGGCAGTCTTCTTTCCCATCCGCACCTATGGCACACTAAGGCAGACTTTAATCTGTTTCAATAATTAGTTGTTCCTGGGTCAGTTTAGCTTAGCTGGCTGGACGGCTGGTTCATGATGCAGAGAGACACCTGCAGTGCTGGTTCAATTCCCACTGAGGTTATTCATGAAGGCCCTGCCTTCTCAACATTGCCCCTCGCCTGAGGTTGGTGATCTTCAGGTTAAATCACCACCCGTCAGCTCTTTCCCCCACCACGAGTCTGTCACCAGGGGCTTATAGCTTGAGGGGCGACACTCCATATCAAGCATGGCTGACCAGGAGTGTCTCCCGCTCTTACCGCCAGCCATTGGTGTGGTTGGAAGGATTTGCAGGTTGACACTCAATCTGTTTGACCGTGTTATGAACGCACCTTCCTTGGCCATCAAGCCCTGGGATGGGATTCAAACCCGGATCTTCCGGCTCAGCGGCAGGGAAGCTACCCACTGCTCCAGTAGACCTCCACCAGGTCAGTAACCCGACATAAATAAAAGACCCAGAAAATCTTGAAACAAAAACAGGATAGGCTCCTGCAGTTCCGACAAATGGTTACACCCGAGGTGCAAATTTCCTTCCATCATTTCAGATGCTGACTGAATTTCGTGGGATTTCTCCGAGTGCTCTGGTTTCTTCCCACAATCCGAAAGTTAGGTGGATTGACCGTGGTAAATTGCCCCGTAGTGTCCAAAGGCGTGCAGGTTAGATGGTTTGGCTATGAACAGTGCTTGGGGTTATGGAGATAGGGTGGAGGAGGGAGTCTAGGTAGAGTGTTCTTTCGGAGTGTTGGTGCGGACCCGACAGACTGAATGGCCTCTTCCTATACCGTAGGGATTCTATTGATTTCCAGCATCTTCGACCCTGTTTCAAATAACTAAGATGTGGAGATGCCGGCGTTGGACTGGGGTGAACACAGTAAGAAGTCTCACAACACCAGGTTAAAGTCCAACAGGTTTATTTGGTAGCAAATACCATAAGCTTTCGGAGCACTGCTCCTTCGTCAGATGGAGTGGAAATCTGCTCTCAAACAGTGCAAACAGACAGAATCAAGTTACAGAATACTGATTAGAATGCGAATCCTACAGCCAGCCAGGTCTTAAATGTACAGACAATGTGGGTGGAGGGAACATTAAACACAGGTTAAAGAGATGTGTATTGTCTCCAGACAGAACAGCTAGTGAAATTCTGCAAGTCCAGGAGGCAAGCTGTGGGGGTTACTGATAATGTGACATAAATCCAACATCCTGGTTTAGGCCGTCCTCATGTGTGCGGAACTTGGCTATCAGTTTCTGCTCAGCGACTCTGCGCTGTCGTGTGTTGTGAAGGCCGCCTTGGAGAACGCTTACCTGAAGATCCAAGGCTGAATGCCCGTGACTGCTGAAGTGCTCCCCCACAGGAAGAGAACAGTCTTGCCTGGTGATTGTCGAGCGGTGTTCATTCATCCGTTGTCGTAGCGTCTGCATGGTTTCCCCAATGTACCATGCCTCGGGACATCCTTTCTTGCAGCGTATCAGGTAGACAACGTTGGCCGAGTTACTAAGCCATGGATAGGGAGGTGTTGTTGAACTCATTTTACTGAGTGGTTACATTTTGTGCTGTCCACCTTACACACTGCAGCACAGGAGTTGGTGCTGTCGGAAGGAGTGGATACTGAGAACACTGGCAGGAGAGTCCTGATCAAGCAGATAGCTGCCCCCTGGATGCCATTCGGCTTCTGAAACAAGAACAGGAAATGCTGGAAAACCCCAGCAGGTCTGGCAGCATTTGTAAGGAGAGAAAGTTGAGTTAATGCTTCAGGTCCTTCTCACTCTTCATCAGAAGAGAAGGGAGGGAGAATGTTACAGGTATTAAAGTCTAGCTGTGAGAGATTGCGACAGAATGCATCCGCAGTATTTGATTAGAGCTCTTGAAGTTTGGTTTGCTTCTGCACTTATCCAGATAAATGATTAGTATTCCGCCATACCCCTTGCTATGAATCTCCAGAGATTTGAGATTCATCTCTAAGTTTAAGTTTATTTATCAGTGTCACAAGTAGATTTACATTCACACTGCAATCCCCTAGTCGCCACACTCCGACGCTTGTTCGGGAACCTGAGGGAGAATTTAGCACGGCCAATGCACCTAACCAGCACGTCTTTCGGACTGTGGGAGGAAACCGGAGCACCCGGAGGAAACCCACGCAGACACGGGGAGAATGTGCAGACTTCGCACAGACAGTGACCCAAGCCGGGAATCAAACCTGGGTCGCTGGTGCTCTGAGGCTGCAATGCTAACAGCAGTGGATATGACAGGTACAGATTGCCCTGGGGACAGGTGAAACACATGAAAATAAGGGGGAAGCAGTGCAGTGAGGGACTAAAGGGTGGAGGTTCTTAACTTTGAGATGAATAGTTCTTTCCTGCTCAGAATCCAATATCTTCCATTCGAAGGTGACTCACTTGACTCACAACTCTCTGTCTAGACTGTGCATCGAGAACATCATCGATCGATCATCGTCCTCTTCAATCCGCCTTCCATCGTAGATCTTATTCCTCTGTTTCTGCTCTGTGGCTGCTCTGGTGCTGTGCGGAGATGCCCAATGCTGGCAATTGGCACAAAGTAGGAAGTTGGCAGCTTTTTCTGGCACAGTGTAGCTCTGAAATCCTGGTACCTCTGAAGAAGAGAATGAACAGGCATCACTAGCTTGTGACACATTTGACACGTCTCAGTTAGAAGTTGGGGTGAATTTTCCCGACCCGCCCCCCATGGGGATCAGAGTGGGCGAGGGTCGGACCATGGAAAGGTCCGTTGACCTCGGGTGGGATTTTCCGGTTTTGGCGTGAGCACGGCTGGAAAATCCCGCCCATTATGTTTATGTAAGAATTCAAAATTTACAGCAAATTTCCTTCCCTAAAGGACATTAATGAGCCAGGTGGGTTTTTACAACAATCAGCAATGGTTCCATGGTTATCATTAGACTTTTAATTCCAGATTTTTATTCAATTCAAATTTCACCATCTGCTGTGGTAGGATTTGAAATGAAGTGGAGATGCCGGCTTTGGACTGGGGTAAACACAGTAAGAAGTTTAACAACACCAGGTTAAAGTCCAACAGGTTTATTTGGTAGCAAAAGCCACACAAGCTTTCGGAGCCCCAAGCCCCTTCCTCAGGTGAGTGGGAATTCTGTTCACAAACAGGGCATATAAAAACACAGACTCAATTTACATGAATAATGGTTGGAATGCGAATACTTACAGCTATCACATTGTTTGTATCTTAAAGACTTGATTAGCTGTAAGTATTCGCATTCCAACCATTATTCATGTAAGTTGATTTTGTGTCTTTATATGCCCTGTTTGTGAACAGAATTCCCACTCACCTGAAGAAGGGGCTTGGGACTCCGAAAGCTTGTGTGGCTTTTGCTACCAAATAAACCTGTTGGACTTTAACCTGGTGTTGTTAAACTTCTTACTGTAGGATTTGAACCCAGGTCCCCAGAACATAACCCTGGGTTTCTAGTCCAGTGACAATATCACTGTGCCACCGTCTCCGCTATAACCTGCAAACATACAAATGATGAGCGGGAGTAGGCCACTCGGTCCCTCGAGCCTGTTCTGCCATTCATGGCTGATCTGATTGTAACTTCAACCCCACACTCCCAGCTAACGTGGATTTTTGAGCCTCAAACGTAGTATCTCCTCCTCTCGATCAAATATCAATCCGTTGCCAGGTTACACTTCTGTGTGCCACATTAGAAAGTTACGTGTGGAGTGTGGATAGAAGTGGTGATCATAGAATCATAGAAACCCTACAGTACAGAAAGAGGCCATTCGGCCCATCGAGTCTGCACCGACCACAATCCCACCCAGGCCCTACCCCCATATATTTTACCCACTAATCCATCTAATCTATGCATCCCAGGACACTAAGGGGCAATTTAGCATAGCCAATCAACCTAACCCGCACATCTTTGGATTGTGGGAGGAAACCGGAGCTCCCGGAGGAAACCCACGCAGACACGAGGAGAATGTGCAAACTCCACACAGACAGTGACCCAAGCCGGGAATCGAACCCAGGTCCCTGGAGCTGTGAAGCCGCAGTGCTAACCACTGTGCCACCGTGCCGCCGAGTGGTGATAGACACCACTCACATGGACATTCAAGCTCCCGCCCTATAAGCCATGGCAACCATTAACAGAAGAAGATACCATTTGATGAAAGTTCATTGATGGGGTGGCCAGCAGCAACTCAATGTATTGTACACTGGGGGCTCACAATTTATAAGACCATAAGATATAGGAGCAGAATTAGGCCATTTGGCTCATTGAGTCTGCTCCGCCATTTAATCATGGCTGATAAGTCTCTCAACCCCCCTCATCCTTCTAAACTCCATCGAGTACAGACACATACAGCGCTCCTCATACATCAGGTTTTTAATTCCTGGGATCATTCTTGTGAACTTCCTCTGGACTCTCTCCAAGGCCAGCACATCCTTCCCTAGATACGGGGCCCAAAGTTGCTCGCAATATTCCAAATGTGGTCTGACCTAAGTTCTGAACAAGGAAATGGTTATTGGAAGAAACAACAGGTGCCTCAGCAGTGAGTCCCTGCTTTTGTATTCTAGTCCTCTCAAAATGAATGCCAAGGTTGCATTTGCCTTCCTAACTGCCAATTCAACCTGCAAGCTAACCTTAAGAGAATTTATTGTTGAGGGCATTGCACATTCACTCATGCCCTTGGGCATAAACACACTATTGTGGTCACTTCTGCTTTCATGGGCAGTGCCATCTCTGTGGCCACCAAATTTCAGCAGGCAATACAACCAACCCCTTCCCTCGCAAAGGCAGCATAGAGTCATACAGGTTTGCATCATGAAAACAGGCCCTTCGGCCCAACTTGTCCATGCCACCCTTTTTTCTTAACCACCAAGCTAGTCCCAATTGCCCGCGTTTGGCCCATATCCCTCTATACCCATCCTACCCATGTAACTGTCTAATCGCTTTTTAAAAGACAAAATTGTACCCACCTCCACTACTACCTCTGGCAGCTCGTTCCAGACACTCACCACCCTCTGTGTGAAAACATTGCCCCTCTGGACCCTTTTGTATCTCTCCCCTCTCACCTTAAACCTATGCCCTCTAGTTTTAGACTCCCCTATCTTTGGGAAAAGATATTGACTCTCTAGCTGATCTATGCCCCTCATTATTTTATAGACCTCTATAAGATCACCCCTCAGTCTCCTACGCTCCAGAGAAAAAAGTCCCAGTCTATCCAGCCTCTCCTTATAACTCAAACCATCAGGTCCCGGTAGCATCCTAATAAATCTTTTCTGCACTCTTTCTAGTTTAATAATGTCCTTTCTATAATAGGGTGACCAGAACAGAACACAGTATTAAGTGTAGCCTTACCAATGTCTTGTGGCAGTCCTCAGACATTCCCAGGGGATGGGATCTGTACACCTGATGGTTATGGCCGCGGGCAATTCACAAACAAACCCACATCACATCACTCTTCCTGCTTTTCTTCCCAGAACCGTTTCCTTGTTCAGAACTTAGTTCACACCAATCTGAAATACAGCTTTAAGAATTCTGAGATGCCGCACAGTGTTATGGAGCTGTGCTGGTGTATTATTAACGTGAGCTGAGTACATAGCGCCTTGCTGGCGAGATGTTAGGAAATTCCCACCAGTCTCATTAACATTAAAGATGACATTTAAATAAACTCTCGCACATTCTGTGCAAGAGCAGTTTAGACTGGTTGCAAAAGATCAGCTGCAAACACCCAATTTCAGCAGGGATCAGGCAAATCCCGACAGTGGGAATGGTCCCAAGAGACAAAATACTTGCCTTAATCCCTCATCTGAAAGATGGCAAAGACAGGGCAAGATTCCACAGAATAACTGGCTTCCTAACTCTGTAAATTCTTTTGTGATTTTTTGTTTGTTGTTCTGCAGGCTCTGAAGAGTGGGTGAGAGAAAAGTAGAAATGCTACGTTGATTAATTTTGCTCAGACTTCTTCTGTTAGACGCGGGGAATTACCAATACCTGCCTTATCAGACTTACCACTCAACATTATTACCTCTCTGGCGACCGTGCTCCCTCTATTTCGCATCAGCTGTCACGGCAATATAGCCTCAACTTCCTCAGAACACCAGTTGTTCTGAACACCAGGAATTTCACAGCCTATCAGAACTTGAAGTTTTAATCAAGTTCAAACCCCCGCTGTATTCTTGCCACTAGCAACACAAGATAAAAGAGGTGGACAATTTACTCTGCATACTGGAGGTGTAATGATTAAATTCGTTGCACAGCTGGTACTAGCTCTACAATCCTGTATAAGGCAGAAAATAATGACATAACGGCAATAATTAATGCATTATATAATGTGCCATAGAAAGCATCCTTTCCGGATGTATCACCACTTGGTAAAGCTCCTGCTCTGACCAAGACGGCAGGAAACTATAAAGGGTTGTGAATATAGCCCAGTCCATCATGCAAACCAATCTCCCATCCATTGACTCCGTCTACACTTCCCACTGACTCGGAAAAGCAGCCAGCATAGTCCAGGTTCCCACACACCCCAGACATACTCTCTTCCATCAGGAAAAAGATACAAAAGTCTGAGGTAACGTACCAACCGACCCAAGAACAGCTTCTTCCCTGCTACCATCAGACTTTTGAATGGACCTACCATATATTAAGTTGATCTTTCTCTACACCCTAGCTGTGACTTTAACACCATATTTTGCACCCTCCCCTTTCCTTCTCCTCTATGTACTCTATGAATGGATGTTTTGTCTGCACAGCGTGCAAGAAACAATGGGTGGCACGGTGGTTAGCACTGCTGCCTCACAGTGCCAGGGTTCAATTCCGGCCTCGGGTCACTGTCTGTGTGGAGTTTGCATGGTCTCCCCGTGTCTGCGTGGGTTTCCTCCGGGTGCTCCGGTTTCCTCCCACACTCCAAAGACGTGCGAGTTAGGTTGATTGGTCATGATAAATTGACTCTTAGTGTCAGGGGGATTAGCAGGGTAAATATGTGAGGTTACGGGAATAGGGCCTGGGTGGGATTGTGGTTGTTACAGACTCAATGGGCCAAATGGCCTCCTCCTGTACTGTAGGGATTCTATGAATCTTACCGCCCATTCATACCACGGGCCCGTTGCAGCATAGATGGGGAATGTGATAACAAGCCAAATCTCCATTTGTTGCAGCGGGACGGAAAAATCCTGCTGGCGTGAAGGGCTGGAAAATTCCAGCCAATACTTTTCACTGCATCCCAACACGTGTGACAATAATAAATCAAATCAAAACTAGAACACACCTAAGAAGTATATTAAGGATTTAATAACAGCTATTGCAGAGGAAGTCTTCCCCCGTTTGGTTGTGATGCAGTCTCTGTTCTGTATTGGGATCAGAGCAACTATAATGAACAATGTTGATTCAAGCTTCACAATTACAGAGAAGAGTTACGTAACACTATGTGCCAAATCTAGAATGGGTTTAAGATGCACAGACACTCCTTTCACTTTTTTGCCTGAATTTAAAGTTAATCGTATTTGTAGCTATTGCTGTAACACATCCGGTACCAGCATTTTCTAGTTAAAGAAAAATTCGCCTTTCTACATGACCTCGGGGCATTCCAAAGCACTTTCCAGCAAATTAAGTACTTTTTTGAAGTGTAGTCAACGCTCTCATTTGGGAAATCCAGCAGCCAATTAACTGTTTGTCAGTGCTTGCTGTGTGATAATGACCCAGATCATCTGTTATTGTGATAAATATTGGCTGGACCACCAGCGATAACTCGCCTGCTCTTCAAAATAATGCCCCAGGTTCTTTTACATCCACCACCTGAGGAAAGGAAGCAAACAGGGCCCCATCTGAGAGGTGGCAGCACTCCTCAATACTGTACTTGGAGGTACCAAAGCTCTACACCTCTGACGAAGGGTCAGCTTGGACTCGAAACGTTGGATCTATTCTCTCGTAGAAACCATAGAAACCCTACAGTGCAGAAGGAGGCCATTTGGCCCATCGAATCTGCACCGACAACAATCCTACCCAGGCCCTATCCCCATCATCCCACACATTTACCCCGCTAATGCCTCTAACCTACACATCCCAGGACACTAAGAGGCAACTTAGCATCTCCCCACAAATGCTGTCAGACCTGCTGAGATTTTCCAGCATTTTCTGATTTTTGCTTTCTTTATTCACTAGTGGGACATGGGCGTCGCTGGCTGGCCAGCATTTTTTGCCCATCGCTAATTGCCCTTGAACTGAATGGTTTGTTAGGCCACTTCAGTGGACAGTCGAGAATCAACCACATTGCTGTGGCTCTGGAGTCACATGTAGGCCAGACTGGGTAAGGACGGCAGATTTCCTTCCCCAAAGGACACGAGTGAACCAGATGGGTTTTTCCGACAATTGACAATGGTTTCATGGTCATTTGTAGATTCTTAATTCCAGATATTTTTATTGAATTCCAATTCCACCACCTGCCGTGGTGGGATTCGAACCCGGGTCCCCAGAACATTAGCTGAGTTTCTGGATTAATAGTCTAGCAATAATACCACTCGGCCATCGCCTCCCCCTTTCAGATTCCAGCATCCGCAGTATTTTACATTTGCCAAGCTAGATTTCCCTGACTGCTGTGGGATTCGAATCCACATGATGGCACAGTGTGGATTAGCACTGCTGCCTCACAGCGCCAGGACACGGGTTCGGTGGAACCCGTTATGGAGGGGATGTTGCCTTCATCGGGAACATAAGATCAAACCGATAGGAAGGGGCATAAAATCCTGCCGATGGGCTGAAACCTTCCGTCCTAGTTCATGGCTGGTATTTTCCAGCGTCGCTGAAAATAAATGGAATTTTGACTGGAATTTTCCATTCTCGCTCACAACTGGACCCGCCATGGACGGGACTGGAGAATCCCCCCCATCATGTGGAACTGGAGTTGGCCAGACCAGGTCTGGGTAGCAGATCAATCCCCCAAAGATATTATAATGAGTCACAGTGGCACAGTGGTTAGCACTGCTGCCTCACAGCGCCAGGGACATAGGTTCGATTCCAGCCTCGGGTCACTGTCTGTGTGACGTTTGCACGTTCTCCCCATGTCTGCGTGGGTTTCCTCCGGGTGCTCCGATTTCCTCCCACAGTCCAAAAATGGACAGGTTAGATGGATTGACCATGCTAAATTGACCCTTAGTGTTGGGGGGGAATTAGCAGGGTAAATATGTGGAGTCACAAGTAGGCCAGACTGGGTAAGGATGGCAGATTTCCTTCCCTAAAGGACATTAGTGAACCAGATGGGTTTAGGGGGATAGGGCCTGGGTGGGATGGATGGGCCGAATGGCCTCCTTCTGCACTATAGGGATTCTATGAAATGCTTGCAGTGGCAGGTTGGAACACTCTTCCATAAACATCAGTTGAATTTATCATGACAATCCAGCAGTTTTGGTGGTCATTGTCCCAATGCTCGCTCACAAATCAGCCAATTAATTCAGTTCAATTTCTTACAGCAGGATTATGCACTCTCAAACTTCTAGAGTTGCAACTTAACCACAGGGCTACCGTAGCCTGTCCATTGGGGCTGAATTTTTGACTTCAATGGACCAGGAGAAGATTAATGTTCCCCAACATTCTCTTGAGTTTTATGCACTCTTAAACCCCCACCCAACCCCCCACTTTTTTTTTCTCAAATTAATGAGTGTTTATACTTCATTTGGACTCCCTCTTAAGCAGAAATCACGGATATAAACATAAAAGATTAGGATTCAGTAAATAAACATTATCTGCAGTGCGCTGTATCGTTTTGCTCTGGGCTTTGGCAGCTCGCATTATCAAGAAGGACATTGTATTCCTAAAGGGATACGGCTATTGATAGAATGAGCCAACATATTTGTGTGGGAGAGAGAGCAGACAGGGACTCATCTCTATAATCCCAGGCATGCTGGCTGCCAGTGGGGCTTTATAATGAACTGCAACTATTTTGCTGGAAGCATCTATCAGTAATTTGTCTGTACCTGCATGCCTGGTGCCGTGGAGAGTCTGCGCTTAGCATTTAGTTTATCAACGGGTACCCCAGACAGAGGAGACTGCAGTCTCTTGTGCAGTTTTCCAGCCTTTTAGGTCTATTATCACTTGGACAGCAGACTGGTAGGAGATTTCACATTAAGAATTGCCAAAATATAATGACAGAGATTGAAATGTTCCAAAGTATTACATTTCACGGCTGTATACAGAATATATAATTTTCAGGAGCCATTGTGAAGTCAAATCATCTCCTAAAACAAACAAGTGCTTTTTTTCTCCCCAAACAGCTTTAAGCTTCAGAATATCCAGAAACGGAAGCGCCGGGCTCATAACGCATTGACTTATGAGGGGCAAGGAATTTATTTTATGGAATAAAAGCTCGGAAACTGCAGAGATGATCAAATTTCTGCTGCTAATTCTTGCTTATTTATGATGATTTGTGTTTATTTGTGATTGTATATGTTGGCAAATCCATTAACGGTTCTGCCTCTCCACATACTGGGCAGTGATGTCAGGAAGTGACACCTCGTCATTTTTATGGCCATTTGTTCCAAAAAGCGACATGTTTGAGATTAAATTCTTCGGGGCAGGATTGAACCAGCCAACGATGGGGGAAATGGCAGTGCTTCAGGGAGCAAAAGGAATTGACAGCAAATTGGGGAGAGATTGTTGAGTGGGAAATTGGAGTTGATTGTTTGGCACTGGTGGCAGTACGGATCCTACTCTTCCCGCCTACCTCTCTCCCCATGAGGCTGGTGGCTATGCCTCCCTCCCATCCATCAACTCTGTCTACACTTCCTGCTGCCTCCGAAAAGCAGCCAGCATAATCGAGGACCCTTCGCACTCCGGACATACTCATGGCACAGTGGTTAGCACTGCTGTCTCACAGCATCAGGGACCCAGTTTCGATTCCCAGCCTGGGTCACTATCTGTGTGGAGTCTGCACGTTCTCCCCGTATCTGCGTGGGTTTCCTCCGGGTGCTCTGGTTTCCTCCCACAGTCCGAAAGACGTGCTGGTTAGGTGCATTGGCCGTGCTAAATTCTCCCTCAGTGTACCCGAACAGGCGCCGGAGTGTGGCAATTCAGGGATTTTCACAGTAATTTCATTGCAGTGTTAATGTAAGCCTGCTTGTGACACTATAAATAAACCTTTCCACCTTCTTCATAGGAAAAAAGATACAAAAGTTGCGATCGCGTACCAACAGACTCAAAACAGCTTCTTCCCTCCTGCCATCAGATTATTGAATGGACCTACCATATATTAAGTTGATCTTTCTCTACACCCTAGCTACGACTGTAACACTATATTCTGCACCCTCTCCTTTCCTTATCCCCAACATACTTTATGAACGGTATGCTTTGTCTGTATAGCGCGCAAGAAACAATACTTTTCGCCGTTTACCAACACATGTGACAATAATAAATCAAATCAAATCCTGCCAGCATTGCCAGATTGCAACAGGCCAGACGTCTGCGGGGACCCCCAGTGCATTAGAATGGTCAGTTTTACTGGTCCCTATTACCCACCTCCTTGACTTCACCACACTCCCAAATCCCAGCAACGTTTCTCAGGGCCCAATCTTCGGGATGAATTCCAAGTGCTCTCAGATTCCAGAACCACCCCAACGATCCTAGCTCCCAAGACCTCCCTCCCTAATACTTCCCCATTCAAGTGATTCCAGTTTGAAATTCCAGCCCAGTTACCCACAAGCAGAGCGCCACTGTCATCTCCCCCACCGAGGGTTGGCAAGCCTCCAGGCTTATGTTTGACATGAAATAGACATTTTAAACATAACCAGTAATTGGAAATGTAATGAGGCACCTCAGGGTACCACATAATGATAGAAATTGCATTGCACTTTATGTCATGTTAAATTTGAACTGTTGTATAATGAACTTTACAGATTGGGGCGGCACAGTGGCACACTGGTTAATTAGCACTGCTGCCTCACAGCATCAGGGACCTGGGTTCAATTCCGGCTTAGGTTACAGTCTGTGTGGAGTTTGCACATTCTCCCCGTGTCTGTGCGGGTTTCCTCCGGGTGCTCCGGTTTCCTCCCACACTCCAAAGATGTGCGGGTTAAGTGGATTGGCCATGCTAAAAATTGCCCTTAGTGTCAGGACTAGCAGGGTAAATATGTGGGGTTACAGGGATAGGTCTGGGTGGGATTGTGGTTGGTGCAGACTCGATGGGCCAAATGGCTCCTGCACTGTAGGGATTCTATGATTTTATGAATAAATTATATTTTGGGGGGGAGAAAATTAATAAGGATGGAAAAGTCCCAAAGGGAAATGGAGGATTTTATTTGTGGTCTTTGGCCAGAATCAAAGCTTAGGTAGGTTAGCAGTGACGGAGAGAGAGGAACTGACTACCAAACTCTCTCTTTCTCCATGCGTAGGCCTCGGTTTTATTGTTTCTGCCCCAGGGACAGTATGTCAATCCCCAAGCTTGGCAGACAGGGCAATGGTACAAAGGGAAACAGGGATGTATCACAGCTTGGTGTGGCTCCTGCTCTGACCAAGACCACAAGAAACTACAAAGGGTTCTGAATGTAGCCCAGAACCATCCTCCCACCCATTGACTCTATCTACACTTCCCACTGCCTCGGAAAAGCAGCCAGCATAATTAAGGACCCCACGGACCCCGGACATTTTCTCTTCCACTTTCTTCCATCAGGAAAAGATACAAAAGTCTGAGGTCATGTACCAACCGACTCAAGAACACCTTCTTCCCTGTTGCCATCAGACTTTTGAACGGACCTACCTCGCATTAAGTTGATCTTTCTCTGCACCCTAGCAATGACTGTAACACTACATTCTGCACCCTCTCCTTTCCTTCTTCCCTATGTACTCTAGGAACGGTATGTGTTGTCTGTATAGCGCAAGAAACAATACATTTCACTGTCTCCCAATACATGTGACAATAATAAATCAAATCAAACCTTCTGATGTTAAAGCTTGCACACCTGGCTCCCCCCCACACCAGCCAAATTCACACGAGTTCCACACACTGGAAGCAGTCACTGCATTTTTGAATTTTGGAATGAGAGGTGGGGAGGTTACAGAGGTGAGATAGGTTCCACCCTGCTTGCACCCACCACACAGGGAGGGGAAATGGATACGATGGGGGAACCAGGGACACTGTTGGGTTCAAGGAAAGGAGGGAGGGTGGCAAGGCACACAGAGAGAGGAAGGGACACAGAGGGGGGCAAGGGACACTGGGGAGGAGGCTCCAATTAGAAAGGGGGCCTGTCCAAAGCAACAGCCACACTTCACCCTTCACCCTTCACTGCCTTTCCTGTTCAAAGCCCATGCAGGTTTTACCCTCAGACCTCCCATCCATTGCCAACTTTTTCCAATAAAATGTGAGCAGGTGGGAAATGGCTCTTAAGAGGAGTGGGTGGGCTTCTTTAGGCCTGATCCGCTGCCCATGGCTAGATTGGGGTAGGCAGTAGGAAGAGCACCCATGGAATTTTCTGCATCACCTGCAAACTCACCCTCAGGAAACCATTGAATTCTGTCCGACTGAATCGAGCCACAGATATTGTCACTTCAAGCTGTAGGTCACATCTGCTCACTTGGGTCCAGCACAGAATCTCAGGACAAAAGTCACACCAAATTATTCTGAGGATTTTGCTAAAAGCTGCTATTAAAAAAAAATGCTCAGAATAAACTGAATAAACGACAGCTGAGAATCCTCGAGGAGATAGGCCTCACAGAAACAGGGTCAAGGTTTGAGGCGAAGAGTTAGAGGGTCGTTCTTTTAGTTAGGAGTAAAAAATAAAAGTCGTGGCACAAGAGGAAACCAACAGGGAGACGCTTTAGTCCAGTCGTGGATTGAGGAGAATCTTCAAGCTCCTTTCAGTCTGTATCGGAGACCATTGAATCCACAGGGGAAATGGATCTGCAGTTGTTGAAGCAAGTCGCTGAGGTAGCCGCTGAAGGGAAGGCAGTGATAATGGGTTTCAACTGGCCAATTATATGGCAAATAATTGAGCAACAGATGTGCGGGTGTCCTCCCGCAAACTACCCCCACCCTTCCCCCCACCACCCCACAGAGCACCACCGCTACACTAAACCATTTCTTCATCATTGAACACGTGTTTGGACTTGTACTGGAGAGGATGATATCTTAGACCCAGTTAGTCACAATTGACAGGCGACCGAGGGGCTAAAGGGCTGGACGCTTTGCTAAGTTGGACCACCCCAATGTAAGGTTTGAAATGTGGGGTTTGAGAAAGTTCCAAAGTGGACTCACCTGATGAAGGAGCAGCGCTCGTGATTCCAAATAAACCTGTTGGACTTTAACCTGCTGTTGTGAGACTTCATGGGGTCATGAGGAATAGTTTCATGGGGACTAAGTCCATTTGCAGTCAGGTGCTTTACAAAATGATTAATAGGCCTCGATCTCCAGCCGTTTGCAATGTTTGTCCAGGGATTCTACCAATATTCTGTCAAAGTTAGGACAGGAGATAGAGGAAACCCTGCAGAATTTCCTGGCCCACAGTCTGTTAGGAATTCAACATGATTTCAGAGAACATTGGTCATGTTTATTAAGCCTCATCTAGTTTTCCGAAGATGTTACTGGAACTGTAGGTGTCTCCATCCTGAATTTGCTGCAGGCTTCCAATGCCACATGAGCGCACCCTCCCTCCCCCACCCTCCACCTCAACAAGGATAGGGAAACCATGGCCTAGTGGTATTATCGCTGGACTATTAATCCTGAAGCTCAACTAATGTTCTGAGGACCGGGGTTCGAATCATGCCACGGCAGATGATGGAATTTGAATTCAATAAAAAATCTCTGGAATTAAGAATCTACTGGTGGCCATAAAACTGATTGTAGGAAAAACCCATCTGGTTCACTAATGTCCCTTTGGGAAGGAAATCTGCCGTCCTTACCCAGTCTGGCCTACATGTGACTCCAGAGCCACAGCAATGTGGTTGACTCTTAAGTGCCCTCTGACATGGCCTAGCAAGCCATTCAGTTTCAAGGGCCATTAGCGATGGACAATAAGTGATGGTCCACCCATTGACGCTCTTGACCCACGAATGAATAAATAAAAAATGTATAGCTCGAATGAAGTGGGGTGCCCTGAGGTGTTACATATTTAAGGTCTGATGCCTCTGAGGCGTGACATTGAATGTGTGATTGTACAGATGAGCTAAATACAAGACTTTTAATAATATAGATTTAACTCATAAGTAATGTGCTAAGAGAAAATGTCACTCTGCAGAGCTGACTGCTATAGCAACCACAATGTGATAAATTGCCAACATACCTTAATGATAAGCTTAACAAGAGATTATTCTTACACGTACCTGATTAAAAAGATTTTAGAAGCATTTCCAAGCTGCAGACAGTGTAACACACCAGACTATATTTAATAGCGCTTTTATCATGATTTGTTCCCATGTCTTGTTGCTTAGAACATAGAACAGTACAGCACAGAACAGGCCCTTCGGCCCACGATGTTGTGCCGAGCTTTATCTGAAACCAAGATCAAGCTATCCCACTCCCTATCATCCTGGTGTGCTCCAGGTGCCCATCCAATAACCGCTTAAATGTTCCTAAAGTGTCTGACTCCACTATCACTGCAGGCAGTCCATTCCACACCCCAACCACTCTCTGCGTAAAGAACCTACCTCTGATATCCTTCCTATATCTCCCACCATGAACCCTGTAGTTATGCCCCCTTGTAATAGCTCCATCCACCCGAGGAAATAGTCTTTGAACGTTCACTCTATCTATCCCCTTCATCATTTTATAAACCTCTATTAAGTCTCCCCTCAGCCTCCTCCGCTCCAGAGAGAACAGCCCTAGCTCCCTCAACCTTTCCTCATAAGACCTACCCTCCAAACCAGGCAGCATCCTGGTAAATCTCCTCTGCACTCTTTCCAGCGCTTCCACATCCTTCTTATAGTGAGGTGACCAGAACTGCACACAATATTCCAAATGTGGTCTCACCAAGGTCCTGTACAGTTGCAGCATAACCCCACGGCTCTTAAACTCCAACCCCATGTTAATAAAAGCCAACACACTATAGGCCTTCTTCACAGCTCTATCCACTTGAGTGGCAACCTTTAGAGATCTGTGGATATGGACCCCAAGATCTCTCTGTTCCTCCACAGTCTTCAGAACCCTACCTTTGACTCTGTAATCCACATTTAAATTAGTCCTACCAAAATGAATCACCTCACATTTATCAGGGTTAAACTCCATTTGCCATTTTTCAGCCCAGCTTTGCATCCTATCTTTGTCTCTTTGCAGCCTACAACAGCCCTCCACCTCATCCACAGAAACAAAACAATGTGAGTGGAGAGCCTGTCTTGATGCTCTCTCCACTCACATTGTTTTGTTTCTTAAAGACTTGATTAGTTGTAAGTATTCGCATTCCAACCATTATTCATGTAAATTGAGTTTGTGTCTTTATATGCTCTGTTTGTGAACAGAATTCCCACTCACCTGAAGAAGGGGCTTAGAGCTCCGAAAGCTTGTGTGGCTTTTGCTACCAAATAAACCTGTTGGACTTTAACCTGGTGTTGTTAAACTTCTTACTGTGTTTACCCCAGTCCAACGCCGGCATCTCCACATTCGATCAGATAGCCAGTTACCTATCCAATCTGCCAACTTTCCCTCTAACCCACACCTCCTTACTTTCATCATAAGCCGACCATGGGGGACCTTATCAAACGTCTTACTAAAATCCATGTATATGACATCAACTGCTCAACCCTCATCAACACACTTAGTTACCTCCTCAAAAAATTCAATCAAATTTGTGAGGCACGACCTGCCCTTCACGAATCCGTGCTGACTATCCCGGATTAATCCGCATCTTTCTAAATGGTCGTAAATCCCATCTCTCAGGACCTTTTCCATCAATTTACCAACCACCGAAGTAAGACTAACCGGTCTATAATTACCAGGGTCATTTCTATTCCCTTTCTTAAACAGAGGAACAACATTCGCCACTCTCCAGTCCTCTGGCACCATCCCCGTGGACAGTGAGGACCCAAAGGCTCTGCATTCTCATCCCTTGCCTCCCAAAGAATCCTAGGATACATTTCATCAGGCCCAGGGGACTTATCGACCTTCAGTTTATTCAAAACTGCCAGTACATCCTCCCTCCGAACATCTATTTCCTCCAGCCTATTAGCCTGTAACACCTTCTCTTCCTCAAAAACATGGCCCCTCTCCTTGGTGAACACTGAAGAAAAGTATTCATTCATCACCTCGCCTATCTCTACTGACTCCATACACAAGTTCCCACTACTGTCCTTGACCGGCCCTAACCTCACCCTGGTCATTCTTTTATTCCTCACATAAGAATAAAAAGCCTTGGGGTTTTCCTTGATCCGACCCGCCAAGGACTTCTCATGTCCCCTCCTAGCTCTCCTAAGCCCCTTTTTCAGCTCATTCCTTGCTAACTTGTAACCCTCAATCGAGCCATCTGAACCTTGTTTCCTCATCCCTACATAAGCTTCCCTCTTCCTTTTCACAAGACATTCCACCTCTTTCGTGAACCATGGTTCCCTCACTCGGCCATTTCCTCCCTGCCTGACAGGGACATACCTATCAAGGACACCCAATATTTGTTCCTTGAAAAAGTTCCACTTTTCATTGCTTGGAGGGGAATTCTTAAGTGTCAGTCTCCTGGTCGGATTGTACATAGGGCGCCACAGTGGCACAGCGGTTAGCATTGCTGCCTCACAGGTTCGATTCTGGCCCGGGGTCACTCTGTGTGGAGTTTGCACATTCTCCCCGTGTCTGCATGGGTTTCCTCTGGATGCTTTGGTTTCCTCCCACAGTCCAAAGATGTGTTGATTGGCCGTGCTAAATTGCCCCTTCGTGTCAAGGGGGATTAGCAGGGTAAATATGTGGGGTTACAGGGATAGGGTGGGATTGTTGCCAGTGCAGGCTCGATGGGCCGAATGACCTTCTTCTGCACTGTAGGGATTCCATGAAAAGGTGAGGAAGAGCAGGAACAGCAGCAAATGGGAGGAAGAGGAAAATAAAGGGAGGGCAGAGGACCTCAGGAAGGAAGGAATTGAAGTTGGTTTTACCCATATTAATAGAGAGACCTCCAAAGTTCAAAGCACTACCATTAGTTATCCTCTATTAATTCTCACTGAGCACACAAGTTCCTGTTCTGATTCTGAGCGAGTCACAGCAGAATATAGTGACAAATGGAAGCTTTATATTTGACACGGAAAAATGCAGCACAATTGTATCTGGGCAAACGCGGTTCAGTTTTAGCCAAGAATGTTACGTTTGGATGGGGATTTTCTAAAGTTAAGGTAAAATTAGCCAATTATGGAATATTTGTACGATGGCCCATTGAATCTTTCATCCAGCAGTTAGACGTAAAAAAACTCCTTGCAGAAATGAATATGCTTGCACACATGATGCTGTCTTTAGCTGTAATCTTAGATTGGAACAGCTGCACTGTGCAATAAAATGATATATTGGCACCATAAGTGCCTGGAATCAAAAATGTGTTATTCTTAGAATCAAAATTCTGCATGGTGGGAATGAAAAGATACCTGAACCTTAAGAAACAAAACTGAACCAATGGCTTATTAATTTAGAGTGGACAATATGTTTAAGGTTGCAAGTTTATTTATTTGTGTCGCAAGTAGGCTGACATTAACACTGTGATGCGCGATATAACACACGAGAGGCGTGATGTACTCGGGAAATAAAGGCTTTTATTGCCAACAATAACAGAGCTACCATATACAGTATACGATCCCAGACTAAAGGGTCCCCAGGCAGAGCAGTGACCTTTATACCTCTCCCAGGAGGCGGAGCTGACTGGGGTGTACCATAACAACTATATTAACAGGTAGAACAGCCCAACCCTAACCCCAACAGTAACATATATACAGACTCATAGTACTGGCCCGACCATGGCTCAGCACTACCTGGTGGGAACCAACAATGGTTCCACCACATTCACCCCTCCTTTGAAAACAAAGGCCGGCGGGGTACAAAACACAGAACAATTGTTCATTTGTCTATAAGTTCAAACGGTCTGGGGGACCGCACCGTCGCTGTGACCTCCTCAACACCGGCGATGACACCGGTTCAGGCAATCGCGGTGACGTTCTCTCCAAGGCGGTGTCCAGCGACTCCTCCAGTGCCTCACGGGCCGGTAGACCCCGAGGTGGTGACAATCCGCTGAACTCGGGCGTGCCTTGAAGTGGCGACCATCTCCTGGACTCAGGCAAGCTGTACACGGGAGTAAGAGGGTTAAGTGGTGGTCCCGATACTGCCCGCGCCGTGTCAGGAGGGGAAATAATGGTTGGAGGGTCCCTAACAGTAGGTGTGGGAGGGACAGGGGTTTCCAAGCCCCCTGCTGGTGCCAGATCTCGAATCGAGACCATGTCCTCTCGCCCGTCAGGATATGCTACGTAGGCATACTGAGGGTTGGCGTGGAGGAGATGGACCTGTTCAACCAAAGGGTCGGACTTGTGGGTCCTAACATGTTGCCACAGGAGGACAGGTCCTGAGTACGTCAACCAAGACGGTAATGAGGTCCCGGAGGAAGACTTCCTAGGGAATGAAAACATTCTCTCATGAGGAGTAGCGTTGGTTGCCGTACACAGGAGTGAGCGTATGGAGTGGAGCGCATCAGGGAGTACCTCTTGCCAACGGGAGACTGGAAGGCCTTTAGACCTCAACGCCAGTAAGACAGCCTTCCAGACTGTAGCATTCTCTCGTTCGACCTGTCCGTTACCCCTTGGGTTGTAGCTCGTGGTTCTACTAGAGGCAACCCCATATGAGAGCAGGTATTGCCTCAAGTCATCGCTCATGAACGACGAGCCCCTATCGCTGTGGATGTAACAGGGGTAACCGAACAGGGTGAAAAGATCACGAAATGCCTTGATAACCGTGGCAGCGGTCATATCAGAACAGGGGATGACAAAAGGGAATCGTGAGTACTCATCAACCACATTGAGGAAGTACACGTTCCGATCTGTCGAGGGAAGGGGGCCCTTAAAGTCCACACTCAGTCTTTCGAAGGGACGAGTGGCCTTAACGAGTTGTGCCCTGTCAGGTCGGTAGAAGTGCGGTTTGCATTCCGCGCATACCTGGCAGCTTCTGGTTATGGACCTGACATCCTCCACTGAGTAGGGTAGATTCTGGGCTTTTATGAAGTGGAAGAGCCGAGTGACCCCCGGATGGCAGAGGTCATTGTGGAGAGCCTGCAATCGATTCTCCTGCATACTAGCGCATGTTCCACGCGACAGGGCATCTGAGGGCTCGTTGAGCTTCCCTGGACGATACATGATATCATAATTGTAGGTGGAGAGTTCGATTCTCCACCTCAAGATTTATCATTCTTGATCTTACCTCGTAACGTGTTGTTGAATATGAACGCCACGGACCGCTGGTCCATGAGCAGAGTGAACCGTTTTCCCGCCAAGTAATGGCGCCAATGCCGGACGGCCTCCACAATGGCCTGGGCCTCCTTTTCCACCGCCGAATGTCGAATTTCAGGGCCTTGGAGGGTGCGAGAAAAAAAGGTGACGGGCCTGCCCGCCTGGTTAAGTGTGGCGGCCAGGGCGAAATCAGATGCATCACTCTCCACCTGGAAGGGATGGACTCATCGATAGCGTGCATCGTGGCTTTCGCGATGTCGGCTTTTATTCTTGCCCCTCTAGGGGAAAAGAGGTAGACTTGATGAGCGGACGGGCTTTGTCCGCGTAATTGGGAACCCACTGAGTGTAGTATGAGAAGAAGCCTAAGCATCTTCTCAGTGCTTTGACGCTAGTGGGCAGGGGAAGTTCGAGGAGAGGACGCATACGGTCTGGATCAGGGCCAAGGACCCCGTTTTCCACCACGTATCCGAGGATAGCTCGGCGGCGCGTGCGAAATACACACTTCTCCCTGTTGTAGGTCAGATTCAGGCGAGATGCAGTGTGTAAGAATCTAAGAAGGTTGGCATCGTGGTCCTGCTGGTCATGGCCGCAGATGGTGACGTTATCCAGGTACGGGAAGGTAGCTTGCAGCCCGTTCTGGTCCACCATTCGGTCCATAGCATGCTGGAAGACCGAGATCCCATTCGTGACACCAAAAGGAACCCTTAAAAAATGGTACAGGCGACCATCCGCCTCAAAGGCCATGTATCGGTCCTCTGGGCGTTGGGAAGCTGGTGGTAAGCAGATTTTAAGTCAATGGTGGAGAACACCCGGTACTGCGCAATCTGATTGACCATGTCAGATATGCGCGGGAGGGGATACGCATCCAGCTGCGTGTATCTGTTCATGGTCTGACTATAGTCTATGACCATCCGGGGTTTGTTCCCACTCTTAACCACCACGACTTGCGCTCTCCAAGGACTAGCGCTAGGTTGGATGATCCCTTCTTTGAGGAGCCGCTGAAATTCAGATCGAATGAAGATCCGATCCTCAGCGCTGTAACGCCTGCTCTTTGTTGCGATGGGCTTGCAGCCTGGCACGAGATTCTGGAATAGGGAGGGTGTGGTAATCCTAAGCGTTGAGAGACTACATGTGGAGCGCGTTGGGCAATTTAGAGGCTGCGGGTCTCCCACTGAAAGCGGAGGGAGTGGCCCACCGTACTGCAGGGTTACACTCTTCAAGTGGACCATAAAATCTAGTCCTAGGAGTATTGGCGTGCAAAGGTGCGGTAACACTAGGAGCTTGAAGTTCTCGTAGACTGTGTCCTGCACCGTCAGATTGACCACGCAACTCCCTAGCACGGTGACAGACCGGGACCTTGACGCCATCGAAATTGTCTGCTTGACAGTTCGAATCTGGAGACCACACCGCTCCACGGTGTCTGGGTGAATGAAGCTCTCCGTGCTCCCGCTGTCAAACAAACAATAAATCGGGCGTTTGTTTACCTGTATGTCCATCATGGACTTGTCGAGTTTGTGAGGCTTGGCCTGGTCCAGGACGATCGACGCCACCGTTGGTTCGCGGGCGCAACTGCAGGCAGCTGAGATGGTTGATGACGACCCCTGCTGGTCATTCGCGGTCGGTGCCGACCAAAATGACTGCCCCCATAGGTCGCACGTGGACGATGGCGCCAAAACCTGCGGCCCCTGCAGGTCGCACGTGTCTTGCGACTCCGTCGTTTGGAATGGCGACGTCCTGGAATCGCACGTGGCAGAAGACCTTGAAGATGCAGAAGACAAGGAGGCCGGCTCCAGGGAGTCACACGCCGCACTGCTGTTCTTGGATGGAAGTTTGGACCGGCATACCTTGGAATAGTGCCCTTTCTTGCCGCAGGCGGAGCACAACACCGCTTTAGCTGGACATCGCTGCCAAGGGTGTTTCACCCCCCCACAGAAGTAACACCGCGGGCCACCTGGAGCTGCTGCCGTCGTCAGGCCCGAGGGTGGGAACGCAATCGCGCAGTTTTTCGGTCCCGCTGAATGAAGTGGGGTCTGTGACTGCCCCTGCCACGCTGTCTCCATGTGGTCGTCGGGGTACATCGCCAGACGTTTGGAGGCCGTTTCTAGAGCGTCAGCTAACTCTATGGATTTAGTGAGATCGAGGTTACCTTGCTCCAACAGCCGAAGGCGGATGTACGACGAGCCGATTCCCGCCACGAACGCATCTCGAGCTAGGTCGTTCATGTACTGGTCTGCCGACACTGACTGGCAGTTGCAGGCTCTGGCTAGCTGTTGAAGCTCTCACGCATACTGTTCCGTCGTTTCGCCGGGCTGCCGCCGTCGAGTGGCTAGAAGGTATCGAGCATGCATCTCATTCGGCGGTTTGTTGTATCGCTTCTTGAGAAGCTCGAGGGCTCCTTTGTAGTCGGTGGCCCCACGGATCGCAAGGTATACAGCGTCGCTTACCCTCGCGTGGAGGACCCGGAGTCTGTCGGCGTCGTTGTTGACCGCTGTGGAGGCGTCGAGGTAATCCTGGAAACACTTCAACCAGTGGTCGAAAGTGTTCGATGCTCCCGCCGCACGTGGGTCCAACGTAAGCCGTTCGGGTTTAAGCATTTGCTCCATGTTTTCTTTGTTTTTTTTTCAAAAAAAAGAATTTACTTGTTGGCAATACAATTGATGCGCGATATAACACACGAGAGGCGTGATGTACTCGGGAAATAAAGGCTTTTATTGCCAACAATAACAGAGCTACCATATACAGTATACGATCCCAGACTAAAGGGTCACCAGGCAAAGCAGTGACCTTTATACCTCTCCCAGGAGGCGGAGCTGACTGGGGTGTACCATAACAACTATATTAACAGGTAGAACAGCCCAACCCTAACCCCAACAGTAACATATATACAGACTCATAGTACTGGCCAGACCATGGCTCAGCACTACCTGGTGGGAACCAACAATGGTTCCACCACACACTGTAATGAAGTTACTGTGAAAATCCCCTAGTCGCCACACTCTTCGGGTACACTGAGGGAGAAGTTAGCATGGCCAATGCACTTAACCCGCACATCTTTCGGACTGTGGGAGGAAACTGGAGCACCCAGAGAAAACCCACGCAGACACGGGGAGATCAAACAAAGAACAAAGAACAAAGAACAGTACAGCACAGGAAACAGGCCCTTCGGCCCTCCAAGCCTCTGCCGCTCCTTGGTCCAACTAGACCAATCGTTTGTATCCCTCCATTCCCAGGCTGCTCATGTGACTATCCAGGTAAGTCTTAAACGATGTCAGCGTGCCTGCCTCCACCACCCTACTTGGCAGCGCATTCCAGGCCCCCACCACCCTCTGTGTAAAAAATGTCCCTCTAATATCTGAGTTATACTTCGCCACTCTCACCTTGAGCCCGTGACCCCTCGTGAACGTCACTTCTGATCTGGGAAAAAGCTTTCCACCGTTCACCCTATCTATCCCCTTCATAATCTTGTACACCTCTATTAGATCTCCCCTCATTCTCCGTCTTTCCAGGGAGAACAACCCCAGTTTACCCAATCTCTCCTCATAGCTAAGACCCTCCATACCAGGGAACATCCTGGTAAACCTTCTCTGCACTCTCTCTAACGCCTCCACGTCCTTCTGGTAGTGCGGCGACCAGAACTGGACGCAGTCCTCCAAATGTGGCCTAACCAGCGTTCTATACAGCTGCATCATCAGACTCCAGCTTTTATACTCTATACCCCGTCCTATAAAGGCAAGCATACCATATGCCTTCTTCACCACCTTCTCCACCTGTGTTGCCACCTTCAAGGATTTGTGGACTTGCACACCTAGGTCCCTCTGTGTTTCTATACTCCCGATGACTCTGCCATTTATTGTATAACCCCTCCCTACATTATTTCTTCCAAAATGCATCACTTCGCATTTATCCGGATTAAACTCCATCTGCACTCAACGCTCAGACTCTGCATAGACAGTGACCCAAGCTGGGAATTGAACCCAGGTCCCTGGCATTGGAGGCAGCAGTGCCAACCACTGTGCCACAATCTGTGAAAGGTTCTGCCCTTGCGTTCCTTTCTGTTGTACCTGGGGATGATTCATTTGGCAAGTTCTGCAGGGAGAAGAAGGGAATGGGAGTCCCATCATCCCAGGTCATGGCCTGCTTCAGGATGCCAAGGGATGCCTGGAGCTTCCCTGGATAAGGAAAGCAGAGTAAGAAGCTTAACAACACCAGTGTCTTTATATGCCCTGTTTGTGAACAGAATTCCCACTCACCTGAAGAAGGGGCTTGGAGCTCCGAAAGCTTGTGTGGCTTTTGCTACCAAATAAACCTGTTGGACTTTAACCCGGTGTTGTTAAACTTCTTACTGTGTTTACCCCAGTCCAACGCCGGCATCTCCACACAAGGAAAGCAGGCCAGGTGAGGACAGCCATGGGAATGAGGCAGAAAGGAAAGTTCCTTGCTCTATTGCACCTTGTGTTCAAACTACTTGAAGGGTTTTTTTCACGGCGTATGGGCATCACTGGTTAAGCCAGCATTTTAATTACCCATCCCTAATTACCCTTGAGAAGGTGGTGGTGAGCCGCCTTCTTGAACCGCTGCAGTCTATGTGGTGTAGGTACCCCCACAGTGCAGCTAGGGAGGGAGTTCCAGGATTTTGGCCCAGTGACAGTGAAAGGTCAGGTATACAGTTCCAAGTCATAGAACCCCTACAGAAGGAGGCCATTCAGCCCATCGAGTCTGCACTGACAACAATCCCACCCAGGTCTTAACCCCAGGTATTTACACTTCTAATCCCCCTGACACTAAGGGGCAATTTAGCATGGTCAATCCACCTAACCAGCGCATCTGTGGGAGGAAACCGGAGCACCTGGAGGAAACCCACGCAGACACAGGGAAAATGTGCAAACGCTACACACACAGTCACCCAAGGCCGGAATGTGAACCCGGATCCCTGGCTCTGTGAGACAGCAGTGCTAACCACTGTGCCAACGTGCTGCCCAGTCAGGATGGTGTGTGGCTTAGTGGGGAACGTGCAGATGCTGGTGTTCCAGTGCGTCTCCTGCCCAGCTTGTCCTTCCTTCTACGTGGTAGAAGTTGGGGTTTGGAAGGTGCTGTCGAAGGAATTTTGGTGAGCTGCTGCAGTGCATCTTGTAGATGGTACACACTGCTGCCACTGTGGATTGGGAGTGAATGTTAAAGGTGGTGGATGGGGTGCCAATCAAGTGGGGCTGCCTTGTCCTGGATGGTGTCGAGCTTCTTGAGTGTTGTTGGAGCCGCACCCATCCAGGCAAGTGGGGAGAATTCCATCACACTCCTGACTTGTGCCTTGTAGATGGTGGACAGTCTTTGAGGAGTCAGGAGGTGAGTTACACTCCAGAATTCCCAGTCTCTGAGCTGTTAATATTAACTTGTTAATATTTTGTAACCTCAGTCACAAAGCACGGGATACTGTGGGAGTTGGGTTGATTAATCCTGGCAATGGGAGAATCATTATTTTCCAGGCAGCGCATTAAATTGGTATTGTCTGCTATTCTCACAGCGAGCACGGCCTGTGATCATGAGTGGCTGGCGCCATTGAGGAAACAGACCAATCAGGAGAGAAGCTTAGGAGGTTGAGGAAGAGGGTGAAAGTTAAAAAGCTAAAGTTTATTTATTTGTCACAAGTAAGGCTTACATTAACACTGCAATGAAGTTACTGTGAAATTCCCTTGTTCGCCACACTCCAGCGCCTGTTTGGGTCAATGCACCGAACCAGCACGTCTTTCGGACTGTGGGAGGAAACCAGAGGAAACGGAGAGGAATTTCCCAGATTTTTTTTCCCCATATTGGCCCTGGGGTTTTCACTCTGGGTTTTCGCCTCTCCCTGGAGATCACATGGTCTGGAATGGGGGGGTGGGGGTGAGTTAATAGGTTGTGATGAACAAAGCATCGTAGCTGTGAGGGACAGCTCGGTGGATAGGATATAGATAGGCTGGAAAATTGGGCAGGGATCCTGGATTCAGGATTCAATCCTGGACCGGGGAGCGGCGCGGGCTTGGAGGGCCGAAGGGCCTGTTCCTGTGCTGTATTGTTCTTTGTTTGTTGTTCAGAGCACCCGGAGGAAACCCACGCAGACACAAGGGGAACGTGCAGACTCCGCACAGACAGCGACCCAAGCCGGGAATCGAACCCGGGTCCCTGACACTGTGAGGCAGCAGTGCTAACCACTGTGCTACCGTGCCATCCCAGGGAGGAGCTGGAACTGGAAGAGGTGGAAGTGCAAGAGTAAGTGGGGGACAACCGAGAGAGCAGGAAGTGATGGTGTACACAGCCCTTTCTGTAACAGGCTCTAATCATTTATGGACAATACCAGAAAGCTTAGTAACAACACCACGCTGATCAATATATGGGAAGGCCGTGGCCTAGTGGTATTATCGCTAGATTATTAATCCAGAAACTCAGCTAATGTTCTGGGGATCCGGGTTCGAATCCCACCACGGCAGTTGGTGGAACTTGAATTCAGTAAAAATATCTGGAATTTAGAATCTACTGATGACCGTGAAACCATTGTCGGAAAAACCCATCTGGTTCACTAATGCCCTTTAGGGAAGGAAATCTGCCGTCCTTACCTGGTCTGGCCTACATGTGACTCCAGAGCCACAGCAATGTGGTTGACTCTCAACTGCCCTTTGGAACTAGGGATGGGCAATAAATGCTGGCCAGCCAGCGACGCCCATGTCCCAAGAATGAACAAAAAAAAGTCCCTCTACCCCCAAGTGACTCCCATGTTCATTAACTAATTCATTGTCTCATTCTGACCAAAATAAAAATTAGTAAATTCACGTTCTAGTTCAGTTTCATAAATCAATCATTAAATAATGTACACAAAAAATAAACTTATTAACCTTCTGAATTCTGTCAGTTGCTCTTCCTCATTCTCCTACAAGAGTCTTCTCCAGTCATTCCAGTGTGGGGCAGCACGGTGGCACAGTGGTTAGCACTGCTGCCTCACAGCGCCAGGGACCCGGGTTCAATTCCAGCCTCAGGTCACTGTCTGTGTGGAGTCTGCATGTCCTCCCTGTGTCTGCATGGGTTTCCTCCCACAGATGTGCAGACTAGGTGGATTGGTCGTGCTAAATTGAGCTTCACAGCTCCAGGGAACTGGGTTCGATTCCCGGCTTGGGTCACTGTCTGTGTGGAGTTTGCACATTCTCCCCGTGTCTGCGTGGGTTTCCTCCGGGTGCTCCGGTTTCCTCCCACAGTCCAAAGATGTGCGGGTTAGGTTGATTGACCATGCTAAAAATTGCCCCTTAGTGTTCTGAGATGCGTAGGTTAGAGGGATTAGCGGGTAAATGTGTAGGGATATGGGGGTAGGGCTTGGGTGGGATTGTGGTCGGTGCAGACTCGATGGGCCAAATGACCTCTTTCTGCACTGTAGGGCTTCTATTCTATTCTATTCTATTCTATTCTAAATTGCTCCTTAGTGTTGGGGATTAGTGCAGGGTAAATATCTGAGGTTACAGGGATAGGGCCTGGATGGGATTGTGGTCGGTGCAGACTCGATGGGCCGAATGGACTCCGTCTGCACTGTAGGATTTATGAATGAGTTTGTGGATGACCTTGAGCAACTGTGGGCCTAGTTTCAGACTTCCCCATCTCAGCATGGGCAGCCTGTGTGAGCTGGCTGGCAACAGTAAGCTGGGGCGTCAGGAGCGGAAGCAGGAACGCTGTCGTCCTGGGAAAGGGCAGAAGGTTTCATGGAGTCACTCTCCTGTAGAGGGCAATGCTTCTGCAATCTTGCTGATCTACTAGCCCGACTGCTGCTCTGATGCCTTTTGAACAGCCAAGATGGCAGGAATCTGAGTTGCTGAGGTATCAGTCTAAGGTTCCATTACAGCAGCCAGGCCAGTGATGGAAGCTGTAGGTGTTGCAATGGAAGGGGATTTAACTGGAAAGAAGCTACGATACCAGCCATTAGGTGCTGCATCATGATGGGTCCCACACCATGCCCTGACAGAGGCCACTCCCATGTGGCCTTTCCATCCTCACCTATTAAAAGGGATTGCATTGGGATTGCAAGAAGTGATGGGAGTTTTGTGGAAAATTATACTTTTAGGGATGGCAGAACATGCGAGAGTGCGAGCACCGAGGTATTTGACAATGTGTTTGGAGGTATCTTTGTGAGATGTGGAAGGGAGCATCACATAATAAGTGGTGAGGTTAGGCAGCATGTGCATACCATCCCAAATCTTCATCACCATTCAGCTGAGTACAAGAACGCTCCTTCAGAGCGCTCCAGGCAGCAGAAGCGTTACTTGTGGACAATTCTGGGCTCAATAATGTTCCTTGCAGCATGGCTCTCATTGAAGGTCTGCTATACATTTGTGTATCGATTCCAGACCAGAGTCATCAGCAAAGTCAGTGGCGCAGTGGTTAGCACTGCTGCCTCACAGCGCCAGGGACCCGGGTTCGATTCCCGGCTTGGGTCACTGTCTGTGCGGAGTTTGCAAGTTCTCCCCGTGTCTGCGTGGGTTTCCTCCGGGTGCTCCAGTTTCCTCCCACAGTCTGAAGACGTGCTGGTTAGGCGCGTTGGCCGTGCTAAATTCTCCCTCAGTGTACCCGAACAGGCGCTGGAGTGTGGCGACGAGGGGATTTTCGCAGTAACTTCATGTAAGCCTACTTGTGACACTAATAAATAAACTTTAAACTTTAATCCTTGTTGCCCAGTAGCCAGCCTTTGATTTGCCGTGATAGGTCAAATCAAGGGGGTCACAGAGGGTTTTCCATGTGTCACAAATACTAGCATGATAATGAGCATGTTGTGCTGTGGTGGTTTGAGATCACCTGGATGTTGCTGTAATGGAATATTTTCGGATACAGATATACCAAAGAGTCATTGGGGAAATGTGGCATTGATGAAGATCTGGAGTTTTGAGAACCCAGCAAAATATTTAAATGTTGGCTCTTCTAGTTGTCCATCCTTTCCCTGGGAATGCTAATATACACGTTCCCCCAGCAAATAAAGCGTCATGACCTGTCCCTACCCAACCAACCATAGGCCTTCCACATCATCAGCATCATCCCTACTCCTAAAGATTAGTCTATCAGCTTATTCTCAAACACTAACCTTTATTGTCTCCAACCTCTCCCACTGTCCCCCTTTTGAACTAATCACATTGAGAAATGGCAGCTTGTGTGATTGGAGCCATGACTTTCTGTCTCTCTTCAATGTCCCTGAAACCTCTGCATTGAGCCCGCTCTGCACCTTCAGGTCTTCACTGCTGCCAATCATAGAATCCCTACAGTGCAGAAGGAGGCCATTCGGTCCATTGAGTCTTCACCAATCATAATCCCACCCAGGCCCTATTCCTGTAACCCCATATATTTACCCTGCTAATCCCCTGACACTCGGGTCAATTTATCATAGCCAATCCACCTAACCTGCACATCTTTGGCGTGTGGGGGGAAACCGGAGCACCCGGAGGAAACCCGCGCAGACACGGGGAGAATGTGCAGACTCCACACAGACAGTGACCCGAGGCCGGAATTGAACCTCCAGCAGAACAGGCAGGCTGTGGAACATCCCATCTGAAAGGCAGCACCTCCAACAGTGCAGCACCCCCACTGTACTGCACTGGAGTGTTAGCCTTGCTTTTCATGCTGGAAAAGAACTTGGATCCACAAGCCTGGGATTTGGAGGTGAGATTGTCACCAGCTGAGCAACGGCTGACACCAGTTAACGAGGCAGGAAAACGTCCTTGTCGAATAACGGAACCGAGGGACACAGATTGTCCGCTAGATCTGTTGACTAATGGCCTAACCATCCATGAACAGATTTCTTTCAAAGGTCATAAATGAAGCTATTTATACAGTCAAGGAAAAATAGTAAGTAGTCTCACAACACCAGGTTAAAATTCAACAGGTTTATTTGGAATCACAAGCTTTCGGAGCACTGCTCCTTCATCAGGTCTGGGCTCACTAATGTCTCCCACCCAGGTAGGAGAGGTTCCCACCGGTGGGGATTAAAGCTGGTCCCCATCAAAGGGGTTAAAAAAAGGGGTGGCATGGACAAGTTGGGCCGAAGGGCCTGTTTCCATGCTGTAAACCTCTATGACTCTAAAGGGGACCAGGAGTAATCACCCCACTGGTGGGGACAGAGGCCATTGAGGCCTTCCCAAGAGGTAGGGGGCAGTGGGGGGTGCTTCTCAAGCAGCTTGGCACCCTGGCAATGCCCACCCGGCACCCTGGCAGTGTCAAAGGGGAGGGGCCAGAGGGAGGCAGGGCCTACTGGGGGCGGGGTTGATCGGTGGTAGTTGGGGGGGAACCCACTGCGCATTCTGCATTAGGGATCGGTTGGGTTAGGAGGGCTGGGGCTGGACATGGGGGGGCGGGGCGGGGTGCAGGGGGTCAGGTTGGACAATGGGGGGGGGTTGGGCTGGACATAGGGAAGGGGGGTGATGGAGGCCGGCGATCTGGGGGGGGGGGGGGGGCGGGGTGTCGGGGGTTTGGGAATACGGCAAGTGGAAGGGGGGCGCCTGGGAAGCAATTGGGAGGCCGGCAATGGGGGCGCCAGTGCGCATGTGTCGAGACCCCCCACTGACAGACGGCACATACGCAGTGGCCCACCCAGTGCGCTGATGCCAGCCTCTTGGGCAGATTCAGGCTCTGCCCCCTCCCCTCCCTCTCTGGCATGAATCGCTTTATGCACTCTGTGATGTACAGAGTCCCGGACATTCATCCCACTCACCCTGCCTCAAAAAAAGGTGGGAAAAACTCCTGCATTCCCACCCATTGGGAAGTTAATTTTTTTGGGAGAATCGCCCCCAACATCTTTGAAAATATTTCTAAGGGGTTGTATGCTTGACTACTCAAAAATCCGCCTTGCAAAAATAATTCTTCGAGCGCAACCTTTTTGTCCATTCTTGCGAGCTGTCTCGCTAAGATTCCTTGGTTATGCAACAGAAACAAGAATCATTGACAGATATCCTATTCTATTAAGGAATACTGACAAAGTACTTGTTAAAGAAACAGAGTTAATCTCATTCAGTCTGTTAGCATCTCAGTGCATTTATGTAACATTAGTCACTTGGCATGTGGGAGAATTAGCGCCAGGTCTTGAGCCTGGAGCTGTTATGCCGTTGTGGGTGTACCCAGCAGGCTGTTGTAATAATAACGTGCGCATTGTGGAGTGAGTCATTCTGATTCTACATCCAGCAAAGTTCCAACCTGCTCAGATGGAACATTGACATTCCTGTCAAAAGTACTGCCGAGAACAGGAGTGAAATTAGCTGATTGCCATCAAATTCAAGTTATTCGGTATTAAGAAAGTATGTTTGCTGTTTGAATACTATAATTTGATCACCCATGTCAAATTCTAGAGGAGGCGTTGTAGTGCAGTGGGTTAGCATCCCTGCCTCTGAGCTAGATGCTCTGGGTTCGAGTCCCACCCTAGGACTTGATGGTCAAGGAAGGTGCGTTCATAACGCGGTCAGAAAGATTGAACATCAACTTGCAAATCCTTACAAACACGCCAATGGTTGGTGGTAAGCGTGGGAGATACTCTGGTCAGCTACACTTGGTGTGCCCCTCAAGCTATAAGCCCCTGGCGACAGACTAGCAACCTGTTCCAGGTAAAACAGGATTAGATGGGGTAGATTCAGAAAGAATGTTCCCCATGGTGAGGGAGTCCAGAACTAGGGGGTCATGGTTTAAGGACTTTTAGGACTGAGATGAGAAGAAATATCTTTGTCCAGATGGTGGTGAATGTGTGGAATTCACTACCACAGAATGTAGTTGAGGCCAAAATGTTGTCTGATTTCAAGAAGAAATTAGATATAGCTCTTGGGGCTAAAGGGATCAAGGGATATGGGGGGAAGGTGGGGTCAGGATATTGAATTCGATGATCAGCCATGATCAAAATGAATGGCCTCCTCCTGCTTCTAGTTTCTATGAAACGGTAAAATTCCAGCCATTATCTTGCAAATAAAATAGAGCATCCCACCTACGTAGGTTTCAAAAGCAAAATCTTTTTAGTATCCTAAAATGTAATTTACTCCTACAAAACACAATGCAGCTATAATAGTTTCACCTCAATCTATCTCATATCAGTAGAATTGTGAGGACACCTCATAATATCAATTTGTTTTATTAACCTTGACATTGGGCGTTCGGGTGGGTTCATCACCGTCCTTCTCCTGGGATCGTAAATAGATATTTAAACAGCTTAACGTGAGTTTGCAGTACCCAGAGGAAATAAAGCTTTAAGATTTCTTTGGTTCAGGGTTAGAATGCAGGTGATCAGGAAATGGATAGTCAGTCTAGGAATGTGCGGCCATGGGGAGTGGAGAAAGGTCCAGGCTCTCGGGGAGTTTGAAGGAAGGGCAAAAGAAGATGAGTGGGTAAGCCATTATTAATGTGTGGTGAACCATTGTTGGTTACCACCAGGAGTGCTGAGTCATGGTCTGGCCAGTACTATGAGTCTGTAGATATGTTACTGTTGGGGTTAGGGTTGGGCTGTTCTACCTGTTAATATAGTCCTATGGTACACCCCAGTTGGCTCCGCCTTCTGGGAGAGGTATAAAGGTCACTGCTCTGCCTGGTGACCCTTTAGTCTGGGATTGTATATAGTATATTGTATATAAAAGCCTTTATTTCCCGGGTACATCCTGCCTCCCGTGTGATTTATCGCGCATCATAATGCCTTCCAGATATTTCAGAAAAGGGCTGCCCCAACCCACTACTCAATGATAAGCTTCCCAAATTCATTGATGTCCATACTTAATCCTCTAGTTTAGACTGAATGAGCAACAGCCAATGAGGGAGAGAGTTGCACTTTGGGTAAACAATTTGAAATGCAAACTCTACAGCAGAAAAAAATCAGTGCCGACAGGGCTGGTCCACATTAAGATACGCATGACTTTCAGACACTGCATTGCTCGCTCTGGTGCCCACCAGATGACTGTGATGCACTCTGCCAGTTCCCATCTGCTTTGGCACAGCTACAAGGTGTGAGAAATGGAAAGAATGTCAATTGATTGACTCACTCTGTTCCAGGCATCTCTCTGATAACAATGGGTCACTCTTGCTTCTGAGTCAGAAGGTTCAAGTCCTGCTCCAAGACTTTATCTTGTCCAGCCTGACACTGCAGGGAGGCCTTTCAGATAATCATCGGCTGTCTTTGGTGGATATAAGAGATTCCAGGGTGTTCAGCCTCTCAGTTGCGGTCCAGTAAAAAAAGATGATGCAAGTCCAGCTTCTTCACAAACTCACTTTATTCTCTTTTACAACGCCACACACACACACACCCCAACACACAGTGCCATCTTTATATATCCCGGTGAGTACTATTAAACAATTTACATCTAAATTCGGTCTAAAGTGGAAGGTTGCAGTTAACCCGTTCCTAACACATGGCGCTATTTTGCAAAGGAGTTCTTCCCACTGTTCTGGCTGGTATTTATCTGTCAATCAAAATCACTAAAAAGAAATTGTGCTCCTTGCCACATTGTTGCTTGTGGGAGCTTGCAGTGGGCACATTGGCTGCTCTGTTAACTACATTACAACAGTGACTACACTTCAAAATTATCTCATTGTGTGTAATGTGCTTTGGGACATCCTTGTGGAACTCTTCTTTTTCTTTTTAACAGCATCACTGACTCACAGAAATATGCATCATCTGGACCAGTTGAGGGAAATGGATTTTAGCAGCGAAAGAATGAGGAACGCAAATGTAGCATCAGAATATCTGGCATAGCAAGGGTTAATGTGGGAATGGGAAACAGTAAAGAGACACATGACCTGCGACTAGAGTCAGTTGCGAACTGGATAGAGACCTGTGTGGAAGCAAGCATGGAGTTAGCTCGTAGTCTGAGCTATACCACGTACATATGTATATAGTTGCATGTTATCAATAAACACTTAGGGCGGGATTTTCCGGCCACGTTCGCCCCAAGACCAGAAAATCCCACCAAAGGTCAGCGGACCTTTGCATGGTCCATGTCCCGTCCACTACGATTCCCGTGGAGGGCAGGACGAGAAAATTCCGCCCCAAATTTTCAACTACACAACCCTCAGAACCTCTTTGCGAGACGTACAAAATTAAATGTTTTAAAAAAGATACAAGAAATTTGACTTTAGCACAGACACAATAATAAGTAACTATTCGGATAGATGCGGCACCTTACCACATTCCCAGGATATCTCAAGTCGTTGACCAATGGCTCTCTGCTATTGCTATGACAACTGGTTTGCCCAGAAGAAAGTGGTTCAAAAAACAACAAGCTAACCTGCCCAATGGTGATGATTAAATGGGAATGTTGGACAAGTCAGCAATAGATCTTTGTGCTGTTTTTCAAATAGTGCTGTAAGATACTGTGTACAGTCCTAATGGCCGCACTGCAACTAAAGAGATGGCTTGGAGAAGGGCAACCAAACTGGTGTCTTAAACACCCGCGGTATGGACAAAGATCGACAATCCTGTCCTGGTCCCTCCGTACCGACGATATGGTTAAGAAAGCCCACCAACTCCTTTACTTCCTCAGGAGGCTAAGGAAATTTGGCATGTTCGCTACGATTCTCACCAATTTTTACAAATGCACCATAGAAAGCATCCTTTCTGGATGTATCACAGCTTTTTAAAAAATTCATTCGTGGGACATGGGCGTCACTGGCTGGCCAGCATTTATTGCCCATCCCTAGTTGCTTGAGGGCAGTTGAGAGTCAACCACATTGCTGTGGCTCTGGAGTCACGTGTAGGCCAGACCAGGTAAGGATGGCAGATTTCCTTCCCTAAAGGACATTAGTGAACCAGATGGGTTTTTCCAACAATCGACAATGGTTTCCTGGTCATCAGTAGATTCTTAATTCCAGACATCTTTTTTATTGAATTCAAATTCCACCTTCTGCTGTGGCCTGGTATGGCTCCTGCTCTGACCAAGACCGCAAGAAACTACAAAGGGTTGTGAACATAGCCCAGTCCATCACGCAAACCAGCCTCCCATCCATTGACTCTGTCTACACATCCCGTTGCCTCGGAAAAGCAGCCAGCATAATCAAGCATCCCGAACATACTCTCTTCCACCTTCTTCTGTCAAGAAAAAGATACAAAGACTGAAATCACTCACCAACCAACTCAAGAACAGCACCTTCCCCACTGTCATCAGACTTTTGAATGGACCTACCTTATATTAAGCTGATCTTTCTCTATATCCTAGCTGTGACTGTAACACTACATTCTGCACCCTCTCCTTTCCTTCTCCCCTGTGGCACATAGTTTGAGGATAAGCGGTAAAACTTTTAGAACTGAGGTGAAGAGAAATTTCTTCACCCAGAGAGTGGTGAATGTGTGGAATTCACCACCACAGAATGTAGTTCAGACCAAAACGTTGTGTGATTTCAAGAAGAAATTAGACTTAACTCTTGGGGTTAAAGGGATCAGGGGATATGGGGGGAAGGGGGGATCAGGATATTGAATTTGATGATCAGCCATGATCATAATGAATGGCAGAGCAGGCTCGAAGGCTCTCGAAAGGCCTACTCCTACTTCTAGTTTTTATATTTCTATGTCACTCTCTTACATCTCCTTCCATCGGGAAAAAGATACAAAAGTCTGAGGTCATGCACCAACTGCATCAAGAACTGCTTCTTCCCTGCTGCCATCAGACATTTGAATGGTCCAACCATATATTAAGCTGATCTTTCTCTTCACCCTATCGGTAACGGCAATGCTAAATTCAACATCCCCTCCTTTCCTTCTGTGGCACAGTGGTTAACACCGCTGCCTCACAGCGCCAGGGACCCGGGTTCGATTCCCGGCTTGGGTCACTGTCTGTGCGGAGCCTGCATGTTCTCCCCGTGTCTGCGTGGGTTTCCTCCGGATGCTCCGGTTTCCTCCCACAGTCCAAAAGACGTGCTGGTTAGGTGAATGGGCCGTGCTAAATTCCCCCTCAGTGTACCCGAACAGGCAGTGGAGTGTGGCGACTAGGGGATTTTCACTGTAACTTCATTGCGGTGTTAATGTAAACCTATTTGTGACAATAATAAATAAACTTTAAATTTGTCTGTATAGCGCGCAAGAGACAATACATTTCACTGTATCCCAATACATGTGGCAATAATAAAGAACAAAGAAAATCACAGCACAGGAACAGGCCCTTCGGCCCTCCAAGCCTGCACCGACCCTGCTGCCCGACTGAACTAAAACCCCCTACCCATCCGGGGACCATATCCCTCTATTCCCATCCTATTCATGTATTTGTCAAGATGCCCCTTAAAAAAAAAATCGATTAAATTCAAGAATGACCAATTCATTTGTAAAACTGACCAGATGGGATGAGTGAAATATTCCTGCCATATACTTTACCTATTTTCAACATATCCACAACTCTGTGAAAAAAGCAGTTTGTTTTCTAACCCTTGCTGTTGCTTGACAATTTAGCAATTATTTTCCCCATTCCTGCGATTGGTTTTTTGGATGAGTGAAGAGAGATTATATAACAATCTGCCTGAAGAATCCGAACCTAATCTTTGTTAGTTAGGATCCATGTCGGATAGTTTCTGTGGAATGCTATGAATCATTCCCAGTGCTATTTACAATGAACCCAACAGCACCCGAAACCTCTGCGGCAGGTCCGACAAACTCTACCTGAGGATAGAACTGCAACCTCCAGTCAAAATAATCAAAAACTAAACTCCCAAGTTGCTTGAATACAGCTGTGTGTTGATAGTATGACTGTCAGCAGTGTCTGAGCAGCTACACACCTGCCTGAATCTGAAAGTGCACTGCCTGAAAGGGCGGCAGAAGCAGATTCAACAGTAACTTTCAGAAAGGGAATTAGATGTCTATTCGAAGGGGAGTACTATTGCAGGGCTATGCGGGAAGAGCAGGGTGATGGGATTAATGTGGAGCCCCTTCAAAGGGCCAGCACAAACAACGAGGGGCCCAATGGCCTCCTTCTGTGCGAAGGGTAACATTTCCCAGAATCTGCCGGAGTGTCAGTTTCAGATGCCCGCGTGTATCTCGACAGCTGCACAGCCGAGTTTAAGCGCCAGGCTTTCTGGCACACAGAATCTGGAGGTGTGGTTTGTGCCAACACCTGGTGGGTGGGCCCTCTCAGAGGCCGCAAGGCTGGTTCCACAGAAATCGGGCATCGTCTTTAAAGGGGCCCCCAATCAGAACTAAAAAATAACCCCCACCACCACCACGGACACTGAGAACCCCCTCCTCCCCCCACCGCACCCCCCCACCCCACACCCTCCACACATAAGCACTGGGGCAACCCATCCCTCCTCACTGATATTTACCCTCCCCCGTCTCACAGGCCATCAGGATGCCCCCTCCCTAGCGCAGGCATTGTCCCCCCCCCCACCATTGACATTGGGGTGTACTCTCCCCCAGTCAACAAGGCGCACCCCTCTTCCCTCCCCCCACCACACATAAGAGAAACTCACCCAATGGGGCTTCACAGAGGATCGGCCCCTGGCACTGCCAGCCTGGCTCACCCTCCCTGCATGTGAAACCTGATTGCATCATCAAAGGGGGACGGGGAAGATGGCGTACTGAAATATTCTTGGGCTTGCGTGAGATTTAGCAGCCATCACAGTATTTGAGCCTGCGGACTCCTGCGACCACTAAATCATGGCCTCCATCTCCAGTGGAACATCGGCTGAATTGCATGAGGTGAGCGATTCTCAGAACCAATCCACCCTGCCGTCCCCAAAGGTCAGTGTGCCAAGAGTGGCTGAACCATGTCTCAAGCCACATAGAATCATAAAATCATCGAATCCCTACAGTGCAGAAGGAGGCCATTCGGCCCATCGAGTCTGCACCGCTCACAATCCCACCCAGGCCCTATTCCCGCAACCCCACATATTTACCCTGCTAATCCCCCTGACACGAAGGATCAATTTAACATGGCCAATTAACCTAACTCGCACATCTTTGGACTGTGGGAGGAAACTGGAGCACCCGGAGGAAATCCGCACAGACATGGGGAGAAGGTGCAGACTCCACACAGACGGTGACCCTGAGGCCGGAATTGAACCCGGGTCCCTGATGCTGTGAAGCAGCAGTGCTAACCACTGTGCCACCGTGCCACCCACAGCTGACCGCATGCCAGCCCAATGTTACCTAATGGCTGCTGACACCCTTGAGGCAGCGGGCAAACCCTGAGCAGACTGTGGTCACTGTCGGCTAGATATACATAGAAACATAGAAACATAGAAACCCTACAGTGCAGAAGAAGGCCATTCGGCCCATCGAGTCTGCACCGACCACAATCCCACCCAGGCCCTACCCCCACATATTTTACCCGCTAATCCCTCTAACCTACGCATCCCAGGACTCTAAGGGGCAATTTTTTAAACCTGGCCAATCAACCTAACCCGCACATCTTTGGACTGTGGGAGGAAACCGGAGCAGCCGGAGGAAACCCACACAGACACGAGGAGAATGTGCAAACTCCACACAGACAGTGACCCGAGCCGGGAATCGAACCCGGGACCTTGGAGCTGTGAAGCAGCAGTGCTATCCACTGTGCTACCGTGCCGCCAGAGCTTGTACCATACCAGAGCTTGTAAAATGATGCAGTGCCATCTGAATGCATGCCACCAATCGGGATGCGCCGGCTCCTTTTCCTGCAGTATCTATTGCACTTCCTGTACATATTAAACTTGAAACGTTTTGCCCTCTGACGGTATGCCTGGTGTGAAATGTAGATTGTAAATACCATGAGGATGTATTGAAGCATCTCAGAGTGGAACATGTGTACGGCGATAAGTTGAATTTTATTACACTTCCCGTCAAGCTGAAATGTTTTGTATTGTACTTTTAGATATTTGATGAATGAGTTATATTTTTGAAACAAAAATCACAAAAGGAGGGTACGGAAGGATGTTCAAATGCAGCAAGACCTGGACTATATCCAGGCCTGGGCTGACAAGTAGCATTCACGCCACACAAGAGCCAGACGATGACCATTGTAACAAGAGAGAATCTAATCATCGCCCCTTGACATTCAATGGCCTTATCATTGCTGAATTCCTCACTTTCAACATCCTAGGGCTCACCATTGACCAGAAACTTAACTGGTCTTGTCAGATAAATACTGTGTTAACAAGAGCAGGTCAGTGGTGAGTCACTCACCTCCTGACTCCCAAAGTCTGTCCACCATCTACAAGGTACAAGTCAGGAGTTTGATGGAATATCCTCCACTTGCCTGGATGGGTGCAACTCTGCCAAATCTCAAGAAGAAGATGGGTGGCACGGTGGCACAGTGGTTAGCACTGCTACCTCACGGCGCCAGAAACCCGGGTTCGATTCCCTGCTTGGGTCACTGTCTGTGTGGAGTTTGCACATTCTCCCTGTGTGGGTTTCCTCCGGGTGCTCCGGTTTCCTCCCACTGTCCAAAGATGTGCAGGTTAGGCTGATTGGCCATGCTAAATTGCTCCTTAGTGTCAGGGGGACTAGCTAGGGTAAATATGTGGGGCTACGGGATAGGGATGCGTGGGATTGGATGGGATTGTGGTCGGTGGGCCTGAATGGCCGCCTCCTGCAGATTAAATAAAAAGGATGCATGGACAAATTGGGCCGAAGGGCCTGTTTCCATGCTGTAAACCTCTATGACTCTATAATAATCCATTCTGTGCCAACTGCCTGCCACTTAGAGCTGCATTCTCCTCTGTCCATAAAGACAAGTGTGCGGGCACCAGCAAGTGGGCACAGTGCTTTTCCCACCTGGCTCGGCCTGCCTGGTCTGCCCAGCCCCCTCTTTAGGTGATCCACTTTGAATCAGAGAATCCCTACAGTGCAGAAGGAAGCCAGCCGGCCCATCGAGTCTACACTGATCACAATCCCACCCAGGCCCTATCCCTATAACCTCATGTATTCACCCTGCTAGTCCCCCTGACACTAAGGGGCAATTTCGCACGGCCAATCAACCTGACCCGCACATCTTTGGAGTGTGGGAGGAAACCGGAGCACCCGGAGGAAACCCACGCAGACACGGGGAGAACGTGCAAACTCCGCACAGACAGTGACCCGAGGCTGGAATCGAACCCGGCTCCCTGGCGCTGTGAGGCGGCAGTGTTAACCACTGTGCCACTCATTCAATGCACTTCGCTGATTGCTGTCGCTGCCCATAACTGTACCAGAAATGGCGAAAAGAAAATGGAAGCAACGGGCACAAAGGCTGGAGAGAGGTTAAGTTGGTGGGATGGGGAGGCTGGGGGTGGGGGTGGGGTGTAAAGTAGAGAAGAAACAAGTGAAGAAAATGGCTAAAATATAAAAAAATGAAACTTTTATATTGCTGTGACCTTTCCATGACCTCCTAGGGTTTCCCATTGCCATAGCAACCACCTCGACAGGCATTCCGAACACCAGGATTGAAATGCAGGGCCTGCTAACATACCCAAATACTAAATGAAATAAGACTCAGCCAGTATAAGGCTGTGGGCTTTACCCAGCAGAAGATCCACCAGGAAGCGTATTCCCAATTTCCCTCTTCCTGCGTCTGGAGACTGATGAAGGGGGGGGGGGGGGGGGGGGGGATGAAAATCCTAAATTCCTCACTTGTGTACAAGAAATTCCGATTCTATGGAGGTCTAATTGTTCTGGCATTAGGCCAGAAGTGTCAGTCAGTATCAGACGGATCCTCTGTCACCTTTCTCCTTAGTCTTCGCAGCATTGTCAACGTTGGCGCCTCACACTCTTAGGAGCCCCACTCTGTCTGGCTGTGAAGCTGTACGAGCACCCTGTACAGAGCCAGGTATCGGAATCTGATTAAATTGTAGTCCGGGGCTTCAATGGTGTCCCCTCCACCCCCTCTCCATCCACATTCGCCATTCCTGTTCCAAAGCCCACCTCCCCTCTTACCAAAGCACGAAAGGAAGGTGACTGACACTGACAGTAATGTAACAGCCTCCGGTAGTTAATTTGATGGGCGGCACGGTAGCACAGTGGTTAGCACTGCTGCCTCACAGCGCCAGGGACCCGGGTTCGATTCCCGGCTTGGGTCATTGTCTGTGCGGAGTTTGCACATTCTCCCCGTGACTGCGTGGGTTTCCTCCGGGTGCTCCAGTTTCCTCCCACGGTCCAAAGATGTGCGGGTTAGGTAGATTGGCCATGCTAAGTTGCCCCCTTAGTGTCGCAAGATGGGTGGGTTAGGGCGATTAACGGGATAAATACGTGGGGTTGCAGGGATAGGGCCTGGGTGGGATTGTGGTCAGTGCAGGCTCGATGGGCCAAATGGCCTCCTTCTGCACTGTAGGGATTCTATGGATTCTATGATTACACACCGACTGGCGGAGGAATCTCGCACTCAATTCTGCTGCTTCACATCAGCCGCAATAGAATCGCAACCCCGACTGAAACAAGATCCTTTCAAACTTTAACTTTGAACAAAAAACACAAGAGTTCAGGCAAGCTGCCAAACAAGGCAGGCTCCAGGAATTCAGGCTAGGATCCATTTCACCAGATCACCCCCCCCCTCCACTCAAGTTGCTTTGCGGTGGGGTTTGCGGACAGCCTTTGAGATTGGTCTCCCTTGCTGGAGAACAATTCAAATGGCAACTTAGATGCGAATAGTGCCGGAATATGTGGTTCATCTGGGAACGTTGATCCGTATAGATTGGTCAGAGAGATGGGCCGGTCCTTCGGGAGAAAGTGGTGCTTCCCTCTGCTGTAATATCAGGTAGAAATTCTTCGCCCAGGGTTTAGTTCTTCGAAGGTAGAAGAAGAAGAAGACAGGGTGAGGCGTGTGAGGCAGCTTTATTCTCATTCCAGAAGCTTCTACAGGAGGAGAGGTGTGGTGTGCAGGGCTAACTCTGCCAATAATACCAGCCACATGGGCAGCACTGCTGGTGACCATGAAAGTCATGGCAGCATTCAGCTCTACGTTACTACACAGGGCAGGCTCTGTGGGTTGTGCACACTGGCTGGTACCCATGGTGCCCATGTCTGTAGATGAATGTGGAATGATCTCAGTTCATCAAAAATTTGGCATGTCCGCTACGACTCTCACCAATTTTTACAGATGCATCCTTTCTGGATGTATCACAGCTCGGTTTGGCTCCTGCTCTGACCAAGACCGCAAGAAACTACAAAGGGTGTGAATGTAGCCTGGTCTATCACACAAACCAGCCTCCCATCCATTGACTCCGTCTATGCTTCCCACTGACTCAGGAAAGCAGCCAGCATAATCAAGGACCCCACGCACCCCGGACATTCTCTCTTCCACCTTCTTCCATTGGGAAAAACATACAAATGTCTGAGGTCACGCACCAAACAACTCAAGAACAGCTTCTTCCCTGCTGCCATCAGACTTTTGAATGGACGTACTTTATATTAAGTCGATCTTTCTCTACACCCTAGCTATGACTGTCACACTACATTCTGCACCCTCTCCTTTCTTTCTCCCCTGTGTACTCTATGAACGGTATGTTTTGTCTGTTTGGTTAACAAGAAAGAATACTTTTCACTAGGAGATGTGCAGATTGCAGGACTAACTTTACCAGACTCCTTGCCCTTCTCCAGTTCATTGCTGCTTTGTCCTGCTCAATGCCTTGACGTCATTCCTGTTAAAGCGAGGTGGGAGACGGATGTGAAAAAGTATCCTGACATCCCATCCTTTTTGACTTGAGTGTGCCTCCGCTTGGAAAGGGATCGTGTTCGTGAGTGGCAATGGAGACAAAAACCCTGGAATCCTCTCAGAGTAATGAGATAGTGAGGAAGGTTATCTTTGGATAACTGGGGGTGGGAATGAAAGGCCTCCCTCGCTGAGAATTATGCTCTGACTTTGACACTAGGGCCATCACTTTAAGATGGCTGAGGCTTTAGGAAGATTGTCGTCACTCTTCTATTCATAGTGAATCCGAGACACTTTTGCATGTGTTTACGATTTCTGTGTCAATGGCAAATTGTGAGGCTTATTTTCCTGACTCTTACCCCCAGAGAAAATCTTTTCCCTTTGACAATACCTTGGTTCTGTTGTTGCTTCTGCTCAAGGGGCAATGTATATGCAATTGGCCCATAGTACCTACCAAAATGAGGTGGGACCAGGTATTCCCAATCCAACTGTCTCACGTTCATAGAATCATAGAAATCATAGAAACCCTACAGTGCAGAAGGAGGCCATTCGGCCCATCGAGTCTGCACCGACCACAATCCCACCCAGGCCCTACCCCCACATATTTTACCCGCTAATGTACGCATCTCAGGACTCTAAGGGGCAATTTTTAACCTGGCCAATCAACCTAACCCGGACATCTTTGGACCGTGGGAGGAAACCGGAGCACCCGGAGGAAACCCACGCAGACACGAGGAGAATGTGCAAACTCCACACAGACAGTGACCCGAGCCGGGAATCAAACCCGGGACCCTGGAGCTGTGAAACAGCAGTGCTAACCACTGTGCTACCGTGCCGTTCCTTTGGATTCACCAGCCAGGTGCATGGGAATCTTTACAAATATGATGGTTGACCTTCCTTCGATTACCCCCTCTGATCAGAGAGGGTTGGGGAAGGGGGCAGAGGGTGTGAGCCATTCTGCAAGACCAGAAGATAGGTAGGCCATAGAGTCATAGGGATATATAACACAGAAACAGGCCCTTCAGCCCAACTCGTCCATGCTGACCAGGTTTCCTAAACTGAACTAGTCCCATTTGCCTGCGTTTGGCCCATATCCCTCTAAACCTCTCCTATCTATGTACCTGTCCAAATGTATTTTAAATGTTGTAATTGTACCCGCCTCTACCACCTCCTCTGGCAGCTCATTCCATATAGGCACCACCCTCTGTGTGAAAAGGTTGCCCATTGGGTCCCTTTTAAATCTTTCCTCTCTCACCTTAAACCTATGTCCTCTAGTTTTGGACTCCCCTACCTTGGGGAAAAGACCTTGGCTATTCACCTTATCTCTGCCCCTCATGATTTTATAAACCTCTATAAGGTCACTCCCCATCCTTCTACACTCCAGGGAAAAAAAAGTCCCAGCCTATCCAGCCTCTCCTTATAATTCAAACCTTCCAGTCCCGGTAACATCCGTGTAAATCTTTTTTGCACCCTTTCCAATTTAATACCATCCCTCCTGTAGCAGGGTGACCAGAATTGTACTCAGTGCTCCAAATGTGGCCGTACCAATGTCTTGTAGAGTTGTAACAATGTCCCAACTCCTGTACTCAATGCTAAGATCAATGAAGGCAAGTGTGTCAAATGCCTTCTTTACCACTTTTGCCATTTTCAAGGAATTATGTACCTGCACCCCTAGGGCTCTCTGTTCGACAACACATCCCGGGGCCCTACCATTAACAGTGCAAGCCCTGCCCTGGTTTGTCTTACCAAAATGCAACACCTCACATTTATCTGAATTAAACGCCATCTGCCATTCCTCAGTCCACCGTCCCAGTTGATCAAGATCATGTTCTAGTCTTAGACAACCTTCTTCACTGTCCACTACACCACCAATTTTGGTGTCATCTGCAAACTTACTAAGTTTTTAAAAATTAGTATCACAAGTAGGCTTACATTAACACTGCAATGAAGTTACTGTAAAAATCCCTCTAGTCACCACACTCCGGTGCCTGTTCGGGTACACTGAGGGAGAATTCATCATGGCCAATGCACCTAACCAGCACATCTTTCGGACAGTGGGAGGAAACCGGAGCACCCGGAGGAAACCCACGCAGACACGGGGAGAACGTGCAAACTCCGCACAGACAGTGACCCAAGCCATGAATTGAACCCAGGTCCCTGGCACTGTGAGGCAACAGTGCTAACCACTGTGCCACTGTGCCACCCAGGAAAGGAGCTTCCCATTTGTACATTTTGACATTGTAACACCAGATAAAGATGTCCATCTTACGGTGGGAATGTTTAAGAGTGTAATGAATGCTGGCATCAGTTTGTTCGGTTCGATGGAGAAAGATTAACTGTGATCATGTCATAAAGTGAAAGGCAGATGTGATTTGTTAGGAGGTCTTTGGAGCGTCTACAAGAACAAAAGAATAAATCCTGTAACCTTCTCAGGAGGCACCAACCTGTCAATCAACAAGAGGATTAGGAGGAAAATCCTCTAAACTCACAAACATTTACAGGGATTATCCTTCTACGCCGTTTTTCACTTTCCGTGATAGAGTTTCCTCACACTCCTGCTGAATTGAATCAAGTTCAATCAGAAGGTGCTAGAATCATTCAGGCCTGGCACCAAGAAAGTCTGCGTAAATATTTGCTGCAGAGGAAGATGCAGGAGTATGGGAATGAGTGCAGGACAGGATTACTGGCTTTAGATTGCGCTGGCAGAGAGCAGGCAGGTCTGGTTGTGTTAATCTTTACAAAGCAGCCCTGATTTTGAGTCTGGGTCAATTTGTGGTGAGTTTGGGTTTCAGTTTCACATTTGCCCACTGCAATCAAAAGAAACACTCCCAAGATATTTAAACTATTGGGTCTCACTTTAATCCCGCTGGCAGGTTTCCCGTCACGTTGGCTAACCAATAGGAAACTGGTTCCTTTTGAGGTGCAATCTTAGGATCCAGTGCAAGAAGTGCTTCAGTGACCTGAGTGGAGAGTGAGGGTGAACACTGCTCTTCATTTATCACCCTCGCTCTCTCTCGAGATCAACCGTACGTAGCTCATCACTACCTTTCTCCAGACCACTCAATAATTCCCATCCTGTCCTCACTTGCTGCACACACAACCTCCGGTGTGCAGAAGGGCACGCTGGACTACCTTTCATTCTTGTTCCCAATGCTTTATATAAACTGCTTTCACATCATCATCCATCCAGAATAAAGAACCAAAGACGATGCCTAGGATGAGTTGAGGTGAACAGGAAAGAATCCCCTCAGCTCTGAAAGGCTTTGACTCTTCTTCTGAGCTGAGGAGAGGGGGAAATGTGTTGGAGTGTGTTCTGTATAAGAGAGGATGGAACAGCGGGAACAGCGGGAACAGGGGCGACACGGTGGCACATTGATGCCCCACAGCGCCAGGGACCCGGGTTCAATTCTGGCCTCGGGTCACTGTCTGTGCGAAGTCTGCATGTTCTCCCCATGTCTTGCGTGGGTTTCCTCCGGGTGCTCCGGTTTCCTCCCACAGTCCAAAGATGTGTGGGTTGGATGGATTGGCCATGCTAAATTGCCCCTTAGCGTCAGGGGGTCTAGCAGCGTAATTACAAGGGATTATGGGTATAGGGTTTGGGTGGGATTGTTGTCGGTGCAGGCTCGATGGGCCGAATGGCCTTCTCCTGCACTGTAGGCATTCTCTGATTCTATGAGTACGTCAGTGATCAGTGGCAGCTGGGAGAGGTTGCAACACAGCTGGAGCAAAACTTAAGAACAAGTGACAGATGGCCCAGTGGGCCAAAACATGTTTGGGACATATTTAAAACAGGTTAAGATGGAGGAGAAAGATCAAAGCCTGATGTTGTTGAGCTCAATGTTGAGTCCTGAGGGTTGTAACGTGCCTAATCGGAAGATGAGGTGCTGCTCCTCCAGTTTGCATTGGGCTTCATTGGAGCATTGCAGCAGGCCAAGGAGGGATATGTGAGCATGAGCACAAGGTGCTGAGTTAAAATGGCAAAGAGCAAGAAGGTTGAGGTCATGCCTGCGGGCTGAGAAAAGGTGTTCCACAAAGTGGTCACCCAATCTGCGTTTAATCTTCTCAATGTAGAGGAGACTGCTACACTGACTAATAAATACCCTCGACATGTTTGCCCTCAATACTAATAAGAAGTCTCACAACACCAGGTTCAAATCCAACAGGTTTATTTGGAATCACCTGATGAAGGAGCAGCACTCTGAAAGCTCGTGATTCCAAATAAACCTGTTGGACTTTAACCTGTGAGACTTCTCACTGTGCTTACCCCAGTCCAATGCCAGCATCTCCACATCATCAATACTAATAGCAATAGGTTTTATCTGGGCAACAAATGATCACCCATGTCCCAAGGACATTGCAATCAGTTTCTTCCTCCATTGCGTTTCACCTCCCTGTGTCATTGCTTCAGTGCATGACTTTGATGTTTAAAGTTTATCTATTGGTGTCACAAGTAGGCTTACATTAACACTGCAATGAAGTTACTGTGAAAATCCCCTAGTCGCCACACTCCAGTGCCTGTTCGGGTACACTGAGGGAGAATTTAGCATTGGCCAATCCACCTAACCAGCACGTATTCTCGGACTGTGGGAGGGAACCGGAGCACCCGGCGGAAACCCACGCAGACACGGGGAGAACATACAGACTCCGCACAGACAGTGACCCAAGCCGGGAATCGAACCCGGGTCCCTGGTGCTGTGAGGCAGCAGTGATAACCACTGTGCTTGGAGGGTGAGCCGGGCAGTTACTAATTTTAAAGTGCTCGCTTAGTGGACAGACCTGGAGCAGTGACGTTGCTCACAGTGGGAGCTCTGGGGTTGGCCCACGGTGAATGCATCATTGTCAGCATGGATTGCCTGCTGCCAATCAAATAGATTGTTTCTTCTCCAGATCTCTGGGGAGAGGGATTAGCTGGGAGGACCAGATGGAGCTTTACCTTGTCATTGCGTGTGTGCTGATCAATCCGCAATGTGTATTCCTTTTTAAACTCGGGGGGGGTGGGATAGCAAATTAATAATTTCTTTAAGTGGCTGCAGGCATATGACTTTATAATCGAGGGACCTTGCTGTTTTGCTGTTGCCGTATTGTTTTGCTGTAGGGTTTTCCTTTGGGCTGTCGGGGTTTTTCTGTATCGAACCATTGAGCTGCTCATTATGCCAAGGATTACTAATTGGTGATAGTTGAAAACATTGCCCCAGCCTCATTTCTCAGAGTGTGGAATTACAAGCAGCCCCTTGTTAGTGATTCCCCTTCGAAATCTGAGAAGTGTTTCCTCTGTTTTTCAGCAATGACTTCCTTATCTCGTTACAGTGTTGGCCTGAGAGCAGGTGGAAGAACGCTGTTGACGTTATTGTACGGTGCAGCCTTTGGAAGCGGGCACAAAATTATAAAAAAACAATTCTGAACGTGGAAAGCATCTCTGTGGACAAGTGAAAGATCTTCCAATCTGCCATTGGGGGACACTAAATGGACATGAAGCCACATGCGATGGGATTAAAGAGGGAATATTGGAATAGGAATAGGCCATTCACTCCCTCAAATGTGTTCCGTCATTCAATTCGATCACGGCTGATCTGTATCTTCACTCCATCAACACACAAGTGCTCCCATACCCTCGATGTCTTTGTCTAACAAAAATCCATCAATGTCAGTTTTGACATTTTTGGTGGACTTTCTCTGCCATTTATTTTGCAGAGGAGGTTTCCAGATTTCTATTGTCTTTTGTGTCGAGAAGTGATTCCCGATTTCACCCATGAGAGGCCGAGCTTTAATTTACAGGTTATGTCCCCTTTGTTCTGGATTCCCTTACAAGAGGAAATAGTTTCTCTCATATGAACACAGGAATTAGGAACAAAAGTAGGCAAATTCACCCCTTCGAGCCTGCTCCGCCATTCAATCAGATCATGGCTGATCTCTCCCTGGTCTCAAATCCACCTCCCCACCTGTTCCCCATCTCCCCCTATCCCTTTTTTAATTAGAAATATATCTATCTCCTTCTTGAAACCATTTAGTGATTCAGACTCCGTCACGCTATGGGGCAGCGAGTTCCACTAATTCTCTATCCTCTGTGAGAAGTAGCTCCTCCTCTTCTCAGTTTTAAATCTACCGCCTCTCAGCCTATACCTGTGACCTCTTGTTCTAGGTTGCCCCAGAAAGGGAAGCATTCGGTCTACATTTACTTTATCAAGCTCTTTTAGTATTTTACATACCTCGATCAGATCCCCTCTTATCCTCCTAAACTCCAGCGAGTACAAGCCCAAACTGTTTAATCTTTCGTCATACGTCAACCCTTTCATCCCCAGAATCAATCTGGTGTTACCTCCTCTGAACTGCCTCCAATGCCACCACATCCTTCCTCAAGTAAGGAGGTCAGAACTGGACACAATACTCCAGATGTGGTCTCACCAACACCCTATACAATTGCAACATCACTTCTCTATTTTTATACTCCAGTCACTTTGCAATACACGCTAACATTCCATTTGGGCGGCACGGTAGCACAGTGGTTAGCACTGCTGCTTCACAGCTCCAGGGACCTGGGTTCGATTCCCGGCTTGGGTCACTGTCTGTGTGGAGTTTGCATATTCTCCTCGTGTCTGCGTGGGTTTCCTCCAGGTGCTCCAGTTTCCTCCCACAGTCCAAAGATGTGCGGGTTAGGTTGATTGGCCATGCTAAAAATTGCCCTTAGTGTCGTGCGATGCGTAGGTTAGTGGGTAAATATGGGGGGAGGGCCTGGGTGGGTTTGTGGTCGGTGCAGACTCGATGGGCCAAATGGCCTCTTTCTGTACTGTAGGGATTCTATGATTTGCCTTTTTTATTACATGCTGCACCTGCATACCGACTTCCTGCAATTCATGAACAAAGACACCCAGATCCCTCTGCCCAGGCGCATGTCGAATCTGTTTTGCATTTAGATAATAATAATTACTCTCTATCTAAAGTTGTTCTGTTTGGTACTTCAGGGCATTAAACCCAAAGGACATTTATGGCAGCAGAGAGGTAAGCAGCTTCAACCACCATGAGCATGACCTGTGGAACATAAAATCAGGTGGAGACCATCATGGCAAACACAGGAATCTAAAAAGGAAATTGGATCCAACTATAGAGTTACCAGCACAAAGACTACAGGCTTTCTAGTGTATTGTCTTTATTGAACTGGATGTATGGTCGTCTGCAGAGGATTCCACAGAGCAAAAGCCACATGACTACCCCAAGCCAGTTAGGTCATAGAATCATAGAAGTCAACAGCACAGAAAGAGGCCCCTCGGCCCATCATGTCTGTGCTGGCCATCAAGCATTTATCTATTCTAATCCCATTTTCCAGCACTTGGTCCATAGCCTTGAATGCTTATGGCGTTTCAAGTGCTCATCTAAATGCTTCTTAAATGTTGTGAAGGTTCCCCGCCTCTACCATCCTTTCTGACAGTGAGTTCCAGATTCCCACCACCCTCTGGGTGAAAATGTTTTTCCTCCTAGTATCCGTCTCATGGATGTCCCATAAGTTGTTTGTATCCATGTTTTACCCATTCCATCTCACTCATTCCAAACCCTCATATGATCTTACAACCCATTCTTTGCACTTCAATAATATCCAATGTACAGGACAGGACAGCAGTCAAGAATCATAAATATTGCCACATCCACATCTTTCAAGGCCGTATCCACATCTTGGAGCAGCCTCAGTTGGACGGTCATTGACCACACCCAGGTGAGCGTGCAGATTGACCACATTTCTGTCATTGCTCCACCCTCTCCAGAGAACTTTACTGTCGTACAATCAGGTGCCACAGTGAGAGCTCGGTCACAACCTAGAGAAAGGTCGTGCTTGCCCAGCTCCTGGTGACATGCTCAAAGGTGTCGTGGCTGCTTCAATGACGCAATCTCACCAATCTCCCCTACCCCCCTCCACATCAGGGTCCAGTAAGAAATACCCCTGATGAATCCTCTGGAAATCCTCTGGAGGACAAGAGAAATTCATCCAGGTTTATTGCACCTTACAGTGAAATTCAGAATCCACAGAATTCCTACGGTGCAGAAGGAGGCCATTCAGCCCATCGAGTCTGCACCGACCACAATCCCACCCAGACCCTATTCCCATAACCTCACATCATTACCCTGCTAATTACCCTGACACTAAGGGGCAATTTAGCACGGCCAATCCACCTAATCTGCACATCTTTGGACTGTGGGAGGAAACCAGAACACCCGGAGGAAACCCACGCAGACATGGGGAGAATGTGCAGATTCCACACAGTCACCCGAGGTTGGAATTAAACATGGGTCCCTGGCACTGTGGGGCAGCAGTGCTAACCACTGGGCCACTGTGCCAGGGTGCTGGGTAACAGGGGTTAAAATAAAACACTCAGAATCAGCAGGCATTCTCACAATCTCCCTTAGACACCTCTGGTGAGATTGATGGAAGGATGTGCGGGTTAGGTTGATTGGCCAGGTTAAAAATTGTCCCTGAGATGTGTAGTTAGAGGGATTAGCGGGTAAATATGTGGGGGTAGGGCCTGGGTGGGATTGTGGTCGGTGCAGACTCGATGGGCCGAATGGCCTCCTTCTGCACTGTAGGGTTTCTATGATTTCTATGATTTCTATGAATCCAATTCTGAAGCTACCTGTAATAAGTTGCAGTGGTTCAGTCATTTTCTTTTTATTCTACCATAACTAACCATGGGACGCTTTTTACAGCCGTTTCACTACATTTAATGGACTAACAATTGTGATTCAATCTATTGTTCTATTTTCGTTCAATCAAGCACTTAACTTTTCTTAACTTTCCATCTTTCACTCAATACTTCCTTCATTTCCAAAGACGTGAGTGAAAGGCTCTTTATGACTTCCTTTAACCCCCTGACCCATCCTTGAACCTTTGGGTGGCTGAGAGGGGACCTTAAATACCTTCCATATTATCCAGGAAATCCCACTTAAGGGGATGTGACCATTAGTGACGAAGCTTGGTGGAATTTTTAATCGCATGCTCCCTTTCCCAAGGTGCCATTCAACGGAACGTCCAGAGGTCAGCAATTCCTATTGCCGGATTGTAATTATTTTGACAAAATACAGGACTCCCATTCCATTTGCTGCTCCTTTTTACTTTGTTAGTGTCTAAGAAAGATGACTCTCTTAGGTCCCATGAGTGTCCTGGGTTTGCCCTTATGTAATTAACCTTATCTATCCAAGGACTGCGCTCCATTAATCAGCCTGACACTCTGAAGGCAATGGGGGAATCTTGTTTAAGCTGCCAAGTTATAAACTACAAAATCAGCTGCATGAATCTGTTCTCTGGCATTTACCCCAATGTGGAAACATTGAGGTTTCCTTAGTTTCTTGGTGAAGAAGGTAACTGATAGAACCATAGAAAATTACAGCTCAGAAACAGGCCTTTTGGCCCTTCTTGTCTGTGCTGAACCATTTTATGCCTAGTCCCACTGACCTGCACTTGGACCATATCCCTCTACACCCCTCTCATCCATGAACCCGTCCAAGTTTTTCTTAAATGTTAAAAGTGACCCCGCATTTACCACTTTATCCGGCAGCTCATTCCACACTCCCACCACTCTCTGCGTGAAGAAGCCCCCCCTAATATTCCCTTTAAACTTTTCTCCTTTCACCCTTAACCCATGCCCTCTGGTTTTTTTCTCCCCTAGCCTCAGCGGAAAAAGCCTGCTTGCATTCACTCTATCTATACCCATCAAAATCTTATACACCTCTATCAAATCTCCCCTCAATCTTCTACGCTCCAGGGAATAAAGTCCCAACCTATTCAATCTCTCTCTGTAACTCAGCTTCTCAAGTCCCGGCAACATCCTTGTGAACCTTCTCTGCACTCTTTCAATCTTATTTACATCCTTCCTGTAACTAGGTGACCAAAACTGTACACAATACTCCAAATTCATGTTTAACTGATATCCAGTTAAACATGGCAAAGACTGCCATCTAAAAAGAGGCCAATATATCATAGAATCATAGAATCTTACAATGCAGAAGGAGGCCATTTGGCCCATCAAGCCTGCACCAACCACAATCTCACCCAGGTCCTATCCCCGTAACTCCACGTATTTACCCTGTTAATCCTTCCTGACATTAAGGGGCAATCTAGCATGGCCAATCAACCTAACCTGCACATCTTTGTACTGTGGGAGGAAACCGGTGCACCCGGAGGAAACCCCCGCAGACATGGGGAGAATGTGCAAACTCCACACAGACGGTGACCCAAGGCCGGAATCGAACCCGGGTCCCTCGTGTCGTGAGACAACAGTGCTGACCACTGTGCTGCCAGGTCCTACATAATCATGGGATGGTAAATAACCTGTAATACTTTAAAATAACTCCTGCTAAACTTAAGGGGGCTAAACAAAACTCAAATGCAGGAGGGCCAATTTTCCTGTTCTCTGCCTCACCTCTCCCCTGAGAACCCCTCCCTCCCCGATACCAGGCCACCCAGGCAGGCAATGCACGTCTGAATGTGTTCCATCTGCAATAACACACAACTTGTCAGGAAGCTATCCTATCCCAGCACAGCCCTGCCATAGGCCCACTCCCTGGAAGAGTGTAGCAGCCAGAGACAGGGTGGGATGGGAGTACAGCAGTTGTTCCAGGTTGTCTGTCATTGTGACCTCACCATGATTTGAATTCAATGATTCGATTCTGCCCCCGACAACATCTGCAACCTACCCAACTCCTTGCCGGATATTCTAAGCTTTGTCTACTTCTTTCAGGTTTGAAGCCTTTTACTCAGCTATTTTCGAAGAGAAGAATTGAATAGAATCCCTACAGAGCAGAAGGAGGCCATTCAGCCCACACTGACAACGATCCCATCCAGGCCCTATCCCTGTAATCCCACATATTTACCCTAGCTAATCCTCCTGACACTAAAGGGCAATTTAGCATGGCCAATCCACCTAACCAGCGGTTAGTGCTGCAGCCTCACAACACCAGGGACCCGGATTCCTGGTGCTGTGAGGCAGCAGCGCTAACCACTGTGCCACCGTGCTACCTCATGTTTCTGATCTGCTTTTTGTTTAGGTTTTCCAGATGAAAAGACTGCCGGATAAGGCCAGGCTAATCTCTGATAGGAAAATGAAATGCCAGTAACATCTTGTAACTCGGAAGGTTAATCCTTCATTAAGTGCAAGAACTTCCCCAAAAAATGGACAAACTCAGGTGAGTGGCTCCATCACTGACATTCATCACATCACTGACAAATTCTGGTATTATCTAACCTGATCTGGTCATTATCTAATGAGTTCCAGTACTCCCTTCCATTATCTAGTACTATCTAACCAGGCTGATACTGGTGAACCAGGTCTCATACTGTATAACAAGGTCCAGCACTGCCTACTGAGCTCTGGTACACTCTAACCTGGTCTAGAACTATCCAATGAGGTCTGGTAATACATAACCAGCTCTGGTGCTGCTTAGCTAGTCAAGAAGGGGATTTTGAACCAACTAATAAGATTTATCGGCAGAATGCAATCTTTCAGAGTACAGGGGATCAGTAAAAGGTTAACTGATTATTGGGCAAGCTAACACGAACAGTTCACACATATGTGACTGCAGCAAGTGAATCAAAACAAGTAATTATGATTTTAAAACATATAAGCTGATATTTTAAATATATTTTAATGTATTGTACACTTTAGTCAAGCAAAGTTACCAAAAGGCATTGCGGTAAAGGTCATTAGTTTAAAACCAGAGGTCTGGGAACCAGTTAGTCAGCAAGTCTTATCAGGAGAATTCCTATGAGGGTACATATCCTGTAAAATTATTCCATAGATGCATTCACTGTCCCGACACAAGGATAGATATGCCCCTGGATGTAGGAACACATATCTATTCAACTTGCCAGTGAGCCGGTGGGAGTATCTATTTTGACCTTGCGGTAATGTCTGCTGTTACCAGGCAACAGGGATGTAGTTAGAGCCAAGAAGGGAGACTACATCCGTATTAACTGGGCAATGAGATATCACCATGCTATTAAATATCATATGGTTGGCTGAGATTTATATTGATGTATGACTGTTGAGTGAAATTGATTTTAAGCTAATGAAAGGGGAATTATTGATTAGAAAAAGTATAACTGATCTGTATTTGACTCTGTGCTTCAGTTCTTTCGGAGAGGTTCTGTTGCTCTGTCCATAGAGCTATTTAACTCTTTTGGAAGTCTCCGGTTGGCTGTACGTTTGTTTTGTTTTTTCTATGTTTTATGTGAAATAAATTTTGTTACATCTTTGCACAAAGATATTTGCCTTGCAAGTTTTGAATTGTCTAAGACACCACTGGCCACCTTGAAATTTTTTCACAACAGCTAGGTCTGCTACCGCCTAACCAGCACTGGTGCGACTTAGCTAGGTTTACTAGAACCTATCCAATTCTGGTACTTTTTATCTAGGTCTACTACTTCCTCAGCAGTTCTGGTGCTACTTAACTAGGTCTACTAGAACCTATCCAGTTCTGGTACTACTTAGCTAGGTTTACTAGAACCTATCCAGCTCTGGTACTACTTAGCTAGGTCTACTAGAACCTAACCAGCTCTGGTGCTACTTAACTAGGTTTATTAGAACCTAACCAGTCCTGGTGCTACTTAGCTAGGTCTACTAGAACCTAACCAGCTCAGGTGCTACTTAACTAGGTCTACTAGATCCTAACCAGTCCTGCTGCTACTTAGCTAGGTCCACTAGAACCTAACCAGTCCTGGGGCTACTTAGCTAGGTCTACTAGATCCTAACCAGTCCTGGTGCTACTTAGCTAGGTCTACTAGATCCTAACCAGTTCTGGTGCTACTTAGCTAGGCCTACTAGAACCTAATCAGTTCCTTTTAAAATTAACGTTTATTTATTAGTCACAAGTAGGCTTACATTAACACCGCAAGTTACTGTGAAAATCCCCTAATCGCCACACTCCGGTGCCTGTTTGGGTACACTGGGGGAGCATTTAGCATGGCCAATGCACCTAACCTGCACATCTTTGGACTGTGGGAGGAAACCAGAGCACCCAGAGGAAACCCACGCAGACACGGGGAGAATGTGTAAACTCCACATGGACAGTGACCCAAGCTGGGAATCGAACCCCGTCCCTGGCGTTGTGAGGCAGCAGGACTAAGCACTGCTACTTAACTAGGTTGACTAGAACCTAACCAGTTCTGGTGCTACTTATATAGGTCTACCACCGCCTAACCAGCTCTGCTGCTATCTAATGAGGTTGGCTGTTATGTAACCAGCTCTGACACTATCTGACCACAATATGAGAAAACAATCTTTGTCTCAAAGTTTTATACTTAATGCAATGCTTCAAATTAACTAAAGTAACAATGCCATGACAAATCCAACATTTGGATTTAATTTCGTGTTTTAACTTGATTCTGGGGAATTGAGCCTCTGACGCTACATTAATATTCAGCCAGCAATAAAAGATTGATGTCTTTGCATAGCTTTACACCTCTTAAAACAGGCTTAGTCCTGTCTAGTATCAACCGAGTGTGAAAGGCCTCGACTGTATCATGTTACTAAATGTTTTTATGTGACAGCACGAGCCTGTCTCATATCTGCTTATTATAAAAATATTATTTAGAGTCAGGGAATTGTTGTCTGTGGGTTCACTGTGGGTTATTCAAACTTTCTGGGACAATTTATTCACTTGGGTTCACCCACGATTTGGTTGTTTCAGGTAGAATTGCCGGAATGTTCTTCAGCACGTGGAACCGGACAATAAATTCACCGTTGATCGGAGCCAGTAAAAAAATTACCGCAGCAGCAAAGGGGCAAAGCCTTTCTGATTATTCAACAAGTGACGAACTGCAAAGAGCCATTGGACAAGAATTTGCATGGCGGACTCTCACAATCATCTACTGTCACTACATCCAAAAACTTCTGGAGAAACAGCACAGATATTGGGTGGATTGGCCATGCTAAATTTCCCCTTAGTGTCCAAAGATGTGCAGGTTAGTTGGATTGGCCATGCTAAATTTCCCCTTAGTGTCCAAAGATGTGCAGGTTAGATGGATTGGCCATGCTAAATTTCCCCTTAGTGTCCAAAGATGTTCAGGTTAGTTGGATTGGCCATGCTAAATTTCCCCTTAGTGTCTAAAGATATGCAGGATAGGTGGATTGGCTATGATAAATTGTACCTTAGTGTCCAAAGATGTGCAGGTTAGGTGGATTGGCCATGATAAATTGTACCTTAGTGTCCAAAGATGTGCAGGTTAGGTGGATTGGCTATGCTAAATAGACCCTTAGTGTCCAAAGATGTGCCGGTTAGATTGATTGACCATGGTAATGTGTTGGGTTATGGGGATAGAGCGGAGATTGGGCCTCGGTAAGATGCTCTTTCAGAGAATTGGTGCAGGGGCTGAATGGCCTCCTTCTGCACTGTAGGGATTCTAGGATTCTATGGTTCTAATGGGCTGAATGGCCTCCTGCTATGACACTCGGAATGGCAGTTTTTAGCCATTCGCATCAGTTCGCCTGGAGTGATGGCAGAACATCAAGAAAATGCCCAGCTGAATTTTATTTTGTTCTGGGGGGTGTCTTTGGCATGCTGTAGCTATAATTCACCCCTAGACACACAAAGATCCACTGGTTCTGGTAGAAGGCAGGATTCAATTGTAATATGGATGGAGGTTCTAGGAGACGGTGGAATGGGAGCGTGATTCCAGTAAAAAGTCTCACCTGGATTGGTCTCTCTAGACCTTGGCGCCAACTCTCATGAGGTTACCAGGAGGGGAAGCCACCATTGTTTCCCTGCTCAGGCTCTGGGGTTAAAATGGCCGTTGTGCCTTGGTCTGCATGTTGGGAGGCCCAGTGGTTCCTGGTGGATATTCGCCTTGCCTGCTCTGAATAGCAAGTCAAAACCAACACTAGAGAGAATGATAGGGTCCGTGGAATGGTGAGATCCTGGGTGATTTAAACAGCCTGTTACATGGTTTCCAGGAGGAGAGCTAATTAATCCCTCCTCCAATTCAAAAAATGGTTCTAATCTGTGTAAACATTACTCTCCTTCAACAGAAGTACTGTGTGTATTGATTGTTCTGATGTCATAGAATATCATAGAATCCCTACAGTGCAGAAGGAGGCCATTCGGCCCATCGAGTCTGCACCGACCACAATCCCCACCCAGGCCCTATCCTATAACGCCATGCATTTACCCAAGCTAGTCCCCTGACACTAAGGGGCAATTTAGCATGGCCAATCCACCTAACCTGCACATCTTTGGACTGTGGGGGGAAACCGGAGCACCCGGAGGAAACCCACTCAGACACGGGGAGAACGTGCAAACTGCACACAGACGGTGACCCAAGCCGGGAATCGAGCCCGGGTCCCTGGCGCTGTGAGGCAGCAGTGCCAACCACTGTGCCACCGTGCCACCCTTTTTTTTATTTGCCACCATGCAAAGTAAGTGCAACGAGTTGTGAGGTTCTGCCGAGCCTCTCTCAGCGCCTGTATCTGTGGAAAATGAATGCCTCCCAATGCTTCCTGATCAAATCTCAGTTAGGAGCCACCCTCTCCTAGAGGCTGAAGCTGATAAGGTGCGAGCGAAAGTGTTCACCACATTGGGAACTCAGCCAGGTGTGGGAAGTAGAGGTTACAAATCCAACTCCTTCCAACAGATCCATTTGCACTTGGTTAAGTTGTCAGTGCATCTTACTGGAAATTGCAAGGGGGTGGGGGTGGGGGGATGGGTGGGGGTGGGGGGAGTGGGGGGGGGGGGGTGGTGGGGGGGAGGGTGGGGGGGGTGGGGTGGGTGGGGGGGGAGGGGTGGGGGGGGGGCTGCCTTGCGTCTTAACGAGGCATTTGGTCTCCTTCCCTGGGAAGAAGAGACATCCTCCGTGATTCAGAAGTCTTTCGGGGACCCACCCTAAACTTCCACAGGGAAAAAGCAACTCAGATTTATTTAGTACTTTTAAGCAGGGACAAAAAAAACATTTCAACGTGCTTCCCAGTAGCGCAAGGAACAACAACGGATGTCAAGCCAAAGAAGAAGATATAGGACGAGTGCCCAGATGCTTGGGTGGAGAGATAAGTTTCAAGTAGGGTCCCAACACGGTGGCACAGTGGCTAGCACTGCTGCCTCACAGCGCCAGGGATCGATTCCTGGCTTAGGTCACTGTCTGTGCAGAGTTTGCACGTTCTCCCCGTGTCTGCGTGGGTTTCCTCTGGGTGCTCCGGTTTCCTCTCACAGTCCAACGATGTGCTGCTTAGGTGCATTGGCCGTGGTAAATTCTCCCTCAGTGTACCCGAACAGGCGCCGGAATGTGGCAACTAGCGGATTTTCACAGTAACTTCATTGCAGTGTTAATGTAAGCTTACTTGTGACTAATAAATAAACTTTACTTTAAAAGGCCAAGATGCAGGGAGAGGGTGAGAATTCAAGAGAGTTGAGTCCAGACGGTTGGAGGCATTGCTGCCAATGGTGGGCAGATGGGAAGTGGGTATGCAAACAAACCGCAGTTAAAGAAAGCCATAACATGCAGGAGCAGAGTTGGGCCATTTGGCCCATCATGTCTGCCTCGTCATTTAATGAGATCATGGCCCTGTCATAGGGCGGCACGGTGGCACAGTGGTTAACACTGCTGCCTCACAGCGCCAGGTACCCTGGTTCAATTCCAGTCTCGGGTGACTGTTTGGAGTTTGCACGTTCTCCCCGTGTCTGCGTGGGTTTCCTTCGGGTGCTCTGGTTTCCTCCCACAGTCCAAAGATGCACGGGTTGGGTTGATTGGCCATGCTAAATTCCCCCTGAGTGTCAGAGGGATTAGCAGGGTAAATACATGGGATTACAGGGATAGGGTCTGAGTGGGATTGTTGTCGGTGCAGGCTCGATGGGCCGAATGGCCTCCTTCTGCACTGTAGGGGATTCTATGATTAATTTAATGAGATCAACTTCACTTTACCCGCCTTATCCTCATAACCCTTGATTCCTTTTCTGATTAAAAATCTGTTAAAGGAGGGGGGTTTTGGTGGTCTCGAGGATGTTACGGGGATAGGGAGGAGTGAGGACCTGAAGGGATTTAAACACAGACGGTGCCCCTGAAAGATTTCACAAAATACTTCAGTGACACAATTATCTCATGTGTCAGGCACTGTTTTATCCTCTAAATGCACTGCAAACAGATCTCAGCAAAAACCTTGCAATTATTTTATTCCTTCTTGGGATTAAGCATTTACAACCCATTGCTGGTTGTCTGAGAAGATTGTTCCACTTTTAGAACCACTAGTTGTTTTGTATAAACTGTGGTTTGCTGTTATTTCGGAGGGGAACTGAGAGTCTACCATACTGGTGTGGAACTGAAGACCGGATTTTTTTTATTATTCATTTGAGGGACATGGGCGTCACCGGCTGGCCAGCATTTATTGCCCATCCCTAGTTCCCCGAGGGCAGTTGAGGGCACCAGACATGGGGTAAGGACAGCGGGTGTCAAATAAATATACAACATTGACAGATGGGGAAATACCAGTTGGATGGTTCATCGAACCTGCCCCTCAGCTTATGACAATTGCAGCATCGTAGCAACGCACCATCCCCGCAGTAGCGAACCCTACTCCTTCCTCACCCCTGCCACAACCATACAATCACTTGACAGAGCCAATTAAAACAGAAAAAAAAAATCCCAGGACCAGTAAGAGGAAAAAGGGAATCGGAAAACTCTCCCTTCAGCCTTCTCATACAATCCTTCCTGAATGGACATTAATGAACAAATGGGTTTTCATATTTCACCTTCCAATCTCCAAAAGAATATTTCACAGAGTGTCAAATGGATGCAAATCCGACCACTATTGTCATCAAACCTCAAGCGAACACAAGCATGTTGAATCCCCCTTCACTTCCAGCTCCACACCCTCATATTCTTGGAGACAAATTGTTTTTTTTCCCTCAAAATTGTGTTTTGTGGAATACGGTTATGGGGTGAAAGCAGGATTCGGCTACTGAGTTGGACAATCAGCCATGATCGTGATGAATGGCAGAGCAGGCTCAAAGGGCCGAATGGCCTCCTCCTGCTTCTATGTTTCTATGTTTCTATCTTTATTATGAACAAAGCATACATGTGACAAACCACATAGGCAGAATACTAACATTAGAGGATTCATGTAGGGGGGAAAATCCTGTGTGACACCTTGACCTCTGCTCCCGTCTCCATGGTAAACCCTCACAGGAAGCACATCATAGGTTTCGTAAGATCTACCTCGAGTATTGCTGAAAAAAGACATTGTTGTCGAAGCATTTTGTCTTGCATTTATCAGGACAAGAATACACAACAACAATTTATACTGCATGAGATGACAGTGCCGAATGGTTGACAAGTGGCTCTGATTGGTAGAGACATTGCCATGCAGATTGCACCAGTTACTAATGACTGATACCTGCCTTCAAAACTACTGGAGATACTGCCATTGAAGACCATAAGAACATAAGACAAAGGAGCAGAATTAGGCCACTCGGCCCATCGAGTCTGCTCCGCCATTCAATCATGGCTGATATTTTTCTCATCCCCATTCTCCTGCCTTTTCCCCATAACCCCTGATCCCCTTATTAATCAAGAACCCATCTATCTCTGTTTTAAAGACACTCAATGACCTGGCCTCCACAGCCTTCTGCGGCAAAGAGTTCCACAGATTCACCACTCTCTGGTTGAAGAAATTCCCCCTCATCTCTGTTTTAAAGGACCCTCCCTTTAGCTTGAGGTTGTGCCCTCTGGTTCTAGTTTTTCCTACTGGTGGAAACATCCTCTCCACGTCCACTCTATCCAGACCTCGCAGTATCCTGTAAGTTTCAGTAAGATCCCCCCCTCATCCTTCTAAACTCCAAAGAGTACAGACCCAGAGTCCTCAACCGTTCCTCATACGATAAGCTCTTGTGAAGGCACAAGACTTAATTTGTTGTGGGGTTTGGGGTCACCTGGATCCTCAGCAGAGGTAGTTTCCTCCTTTGCATATTTTTCATTATTTTGAAGTTTACAATTTACACAGATATCTCAGTTTTCATTCAGGTTAGAAAGATAATCAATTGCACAATTTAACTTACCATTATTAATTTCCTGCATATTTTAGGTACTCTTTGTCACAATTTTGGTGATTCATCAATCGCTGTTAGGGTGGCGAGGAGAGGAATTTGTTTTATAATTGCTGAAAAAACAATGAAGGATTTAACTCCACCCTCCCAGATCGTTCCAGTCAGGGATGCAAGGAATTTCAAAATATCTACATTCCCTACAAATGTTACCATTTTCCGCTTTCTCTTATGGTGGCAGGATCTGTCGGGTGGACTCAGCAAAGAAGCTTCCCAACAACTTTGACATCAGAAGTAAAGCATCCTGGTCCATCTGAAATACTTTATAGTTGACACATTTTTAAGCCAAATGTCTCGACATGGTGGACGTGGACAGGATGTTTCCTCTTGTGGGAAAAGCTCGAACTGTTTAAAAATAAGGGGTTGCTCATTTAAGACAAGGTGGCACGGTGGCACAGTGGTTAGCACTGCTGCCTCACAGGACCTGGGTTCGATTCCTGGCTTGGGTCACTGTCTGTGCGGAGTCTGCACGTTCTCCCCATGTTTGCATCGGTTTCCTCCGGGTGCTCTGGTTTCTTCCCACAGTCTGAAAGATGTGCTGGTTAGGTGCATTAGCCATGCTAAATTGCCCCTCAGCGTACCCAAACAGGAGCCAGAGTGTGGCGACTAGGGGATCTTCACAGTAACTTCATTGCAGTGTTAATGTAAGCCTACTTGTGACTAATAAACTTTTTACTTTATGTGAGGAGAAATTTTCTTTCTCAGTGGATCCTGAGCCCTTGGAACTCAAAGGCGGGCTGTGTGGTGGCACAGTGGTTAGCACTGCTGCCTCATAGCGCCAGGGACCTGGTTCGATTCACAGCTTGGGTCACTGTCTGGGCAGAGTCAACACGTTATCCCTGTGTCTGCTTGGATTTCCTCCGGGTGCTCTGGTTTCCTCCCACATTCCAAAGATGTGTAGGTTATGTGGATTGGCCATGGTGAATGTGCGGGGCTATGGGGATAGGATGGAGGGGAGGGTCTGGGTGGGATGCTCTTTCAGAGAGTCGGTGCAGACTCGATGGGCCGGATGGCCTCATTCTGCACTGTAGGGATCCTATGATTCTGTGAATGGTGGAAGCAGAGTCTTTGGATATCTTTAAGGCAGAGCTAGATAGATTCTTGATTAACGAGGGGGTGAAAGGTTATTGGGGGTAGGCAGGAATGTGGGATTAAAGTTACAATGAGATCAGCCATGATCTTATTGAATGGCGGAGCAGGCTCGAAGGCAGCATTTGACCGCATGTGGCATCAAGGAGCCTGACCAAAACTGGACTCAATGGGAATCAGGCGGAAAACCCTCCACTGGTTGAAGTCCCATCTAGCACAAAGGAAGTAGGTTATGGTTGTTGGAGGCCAGTCATCTGAGTTCCAAGGCATCGCTGCAGGAGTTCCTGAGGTTAGTGTCCTAGGCCCATCATAGAATCCCCACAGTACAGAGGGAGGCCATTTGGTCCATCGAGTCTGCACCGAATCTCCAACAGAGCATCTTAACCTTACCCTATCCCCGTAAACCCACACATTTATCCCGCTAATCCCCCTAACCTACACATCTTTGGACTCTAAGGGGCATTCAACCTAACCAGCACATCTTTGGACTGTGGGAGGAAACCGGAACACCCGGAGGAAACCCACGCAGACACGGGGAGAACGTGCAGACTCCGCACAGACAGTCACCCGTGACTGGAATTGAACCCGGGTCCCTGGCGCTGTGAGGCAGCAGTGCTAACCACTGTACCACCGTGCCTCCCTTCCAACAAAAGATCAGAAGTGGGGACATTCTCTGATGATCGCGCAATGTTCAGCAGCATTCGCAACTCCCCAGATACTGAAGCAGTCCATGTCCCAATGCAACAGGATTTGAACAGTATCCAGGCTTGGGTTGACAAGTGGCAAGTAACATACGTGCCACCCAGGTACCAGGTAATGACTATCTCCAACAAGAGAGAATTAACCATTGTGCCTTAACATTCCATAGCATTGCCAGCAACATCGTGGGGGTTACCATTGACCAGAAACTGAACTGGACTCGCCATATGCATATGGTGGCTATAAGAGCAGGTCAGAGGTTAGGAATCCTGTGGTGAGTAACTCACCTCTTGACTCCCCAAAGCCTATCCACCATCTACAAGGCACAAGTCAGGAGTGTGATGGAATACTCCCACTTGCCTGGATGGCTGCAGTTTCAACAACATTCAAGAAGCTCGATACCATCCAGGACAAAGCACCACATCCACAAACAGTCACTCTGTCGATCACCAATGCTCAGTGGCAGCAGTGTGCACCTAGAAGATGTGCTGCAGGCACTCACTAAGGCATCTTAGACATCACCTTTCAAAGCCACTATCATCTAGAAGGACAAGGGCAGCAGATACATGGGAACACCACCATCTGGAAGTTCCCCTCCAAGCCACTCACCATCCTGACCTGGAAATATATCATAATTCCTTCACTGTCGCTTGGTCAAAATCCTGGAACTCCCTCCCTTTCAGCACTATGGGTGTACCTACATTATTATGGACTGCAGTGGTTCAAGGAACCAGCTCACCCTCACCTTCTCAAGGGCAAGTTGGAATGGACAATAAATGCTGGCCTTGCCAGCGACACCCTCAACCCATGAATGAATTTAGGAAAAATTCTGACATTTGATTTGCTCAAAAGACACCTCATCACTCATTTCTTCATTCAATTCCTCTAATCACCCAATCTACCAGTTGATGGATATTTGGATTTTGCAGTGTCCTAAGCACAGAGAGGTTGAGATTGCCCTGTCAGCAGTGGTGTTCTGGTGGAGCCGCCTCTTCCATTATCAGTGAAACATGAACAGGGTCCATCCCATGAACAAAGCTGGTTCCCGGCAGTGTTCTGCGCACGGAGAGGGATCTGGTTACAGAATCTCGGTGGTCTTGCAAGGTTACAGATGGGAAGGTTGGCTCCTCTAGACCCCGTTTCCATTCAATGTCCCTCAAGCCCATTCAATGTCTCTCAAGCCCGTTCAATGTCCCTCAAGCCTTCTCTCTTTCCATTCAACCTGGTAACAACATGGAGTGTGGGGCCCAGGCTTTTAAAAGGCTGAGGCCTGAACTTTAATGAGATATTAAACAAGACAAAATATACTTCAATTGATACAATTAATCACATTGTGAAGTAGTTATTTTTGGAATTGAACCCTTTTTTAATTTAACTTCTTATTTTTCGGACATTGGAAATTTCAGTTACAGAGAAAAAAATATTTTGGTCAACAATATTTCCAGGAAAGATTGGAGCGATTCCTAAAAAGTGCCACCCATTGGCTCCAGCCTGCAACTACATGATAAAGAGCTTGAATGGCATCAAAGATGAGGGGTGAAATTAATCTATGCCAGTCACGCCCATCTTGAATCAGCCCCCATTTTACATCACCATTAATTTTCCACTCCACTGGGGTCAATGAGCTTGTTTGGGCTCTTCACATAGGCCAACTCCTCCCCCAGCACCTCCCAATGGGATCACTGGTACTCCAGCTGTAGTGCCATCTATTGGAACCAAAGTGGACCAGCTCTGTGTAGACATTGTACCGCGACACTTGCGTAGGAATGTTTACATAGGACTTTTCAATGGAAAGAGTTGACAATTTTACAGTGTAATGGAGGATCTATTAATATTTTTTTATTCATTCATGGGACATGGGCATCATTGGCTGGCCAACATTTATTGCCCATCCCTAGTTGCCTGAGGGCAGTTGAGAGTCAACCACATTGCTGTGGCTCTTGAAGGTCAGACAAGGACAGCAGATTTCCTTCCCGAAAGAACATTAGTGAATCAGATGGGTTTTTCCAACAATTGACAATGGTTTCACTGTCATCAGTAGATCCTTAAATCCAGCTTTTTTAAAAATTGAATTAATTCCATCAGCTGCCATGGTAGGATTTGAACCCAGGTCCCTGGAATATTAGCTGAGTTTCTGGATTAATAGTCGAGTGATAATACCACTAGGCCATTGGGGTAAGTGGCATTTGGGGTTGGTGGGATAATTGAAATGGTTAAGAAATGTAGTGGGAAGTTATTTAGACCGAGAAGCATGAGAGTGAAAAATAAGACAAAACTATATAATTGGAAAATTTTGTACAATTGTAGAAGATCATGGATAAAGCAAAAAAATGTGAAATATATAAAAATTAATCTACGCCAGTCATGTGAAATGGTAGATTGAAATGAATTTCTATATGTTTGTATAATGCATATATATATATATAGTGTGTACAGAATAAATATATCTATCTATAATACATTAGTAATCTTATGTCTGCATCTATGTCCATTATAAACTTCTGTGTGAACAATTATAATGGAAAGTACTTACGTAAAGTTGTCATGCAGTAACAATGCCTATTTGCTGGAGTGTCTCAATGTTGCGCTTCCAGCTCATCCACCTGTACCACAGAGAAACCCAACCAGCAGAACGGTGGCACAGTGGTAAGCACTGCTGCCTCGCAGTGCCAGGGACCCGGGTTCAAATCCTCGCTTCAGGTCACTGTCTGTATGGAGTCTGTATGTTCTCCCTGTGTCTGTGTGGGTTTCGTTGGGGCGCTCTGATTTCCTCCCAGTCCAAAGATGTGCAGGTTAGGTGGATTGGCCATGCTAAATTGCCCCTTAGTGTCAGGGGTAGCAATAGGGTAAATAGATGGAGTTATAGGGCCAGGGTGGGATTGTTGTCGGTGCAGGCTCGATGGGCCGAATGACCTCCATTTACACTGCAAGGATTCTATGATTGAATTTTACTCCTCTCCATCCTAAATTGCCATAGATTTCCTAATTAACCATAAATAATTACTTTAAATTTCTTCATGGAATCTGCCATGCTCCCACTGTAACTCTAGCAGAACCCATTGGCAATAGCTGAACCCCTGTTGTACTGATTTCTGGTGGGCCCCAGTAGTATTCCCCCCTCCCCCAACCCCCCCATAAAATATGACCCTCAATCCAGTCCTTAAATGCCAATGATGCCCAGGGGTGAAAACTGGGTGTGGGGACTCGCTTTGCTTGTAGGTCCTCCTTTCTTTCAAGGAAAAATTAGATATCGCTCTTGGGGCTGAAGGGATCAAGGGATATAAAAGTTTATTTATTCGTGTCACAAGTAGGCTTACATTAACACTGCAATGAAGTTACTGTGAAAATCCCTTGGTCATCACACTCCGCCTGTTCGGGCACACTGAGGGAGAATTTAGCATGGCCAATGCACCCTAACCAGCACATCTTTCACACTGTGGAAGGAAACCGGAGCACCTGGAGGAAACCCACGCAGACATGGGGAGAACGTGCAGATTCCACACAGACAGTCACTCAAGACAGGAATCGAACCCGGGTCCCTGGCACTGTGAGGCAGCAGTGCTAACCACTAATGGGGAGGGTGGGGGGAGGCGGGGGGGGGGGGGGGGGGGGGCGGAAGTGGCGGGATCAGGAGATTGAATTTGATGATCAGCCATGGTTAAAATGAATGGCAGAGCAGGCTCGAAGGGCTGAATGGCCTACTCCTGCTTCTAGTTTCTATGTTTCATAGTCTCTGGAGAGATCAGATCTAATACTGAACACTACAGAGTGGTGAGTTGTACTGATCACCAGAATGGCCTCACTGGGGGCTCACCAGTTGTGGGGTTTAGGTGAGTGAAGAGAAAAACGCTTGTGTTTGTGGTTAAATAAAAGAGTACTTGTAACACTTTTCACAACATCAGAATGTCCCAAAGAGCTAATTAAGTATTTTGAAAATGTATTGTCATTGTTGTAATGTAGGAGGCAGAGCAGCCATTATGTGCACAGAAAGCTCCCACATACAGCAACACGCTAATGAACAAAGAACGGAACAGCACAGGACCAGGCCCTTCGGCCCACCAAGTCTGCGCTGACACATGGCGCCTTTCTAAAGACCTTTCGCCTTGACATTGTCCATATCAAACTATTCCATGCCCCTTTATGTATCTGTTGAGGACAATGACCTGATAAATCTTTCTTAGTGATGTTGAAGTACATCAGTACAGGAAGTACTCTGAACTCTCAAAGACAGGCACAGTTTTAGGTCCCCTTACACAGGGGGTCAGGGGGAGAGCTGGATGGGGTCAGGAGGGGGCACGACCTTTGCACCCAAAGATAATAGGTAGATATTGTCAATTCCAAGCAGCACTAAGCAGGCTGTGGCCTGATCCGCCCTGAATGAAACACTCGCTGCTGATCTCATGCTAAAAGGTGCCTCGCTGCTGACATCCAGATTCTAGCGGGGCCCCTGTCAGATGACACCCTCCCCAACAACCAGAAACAGAGCCTGAGGCCTAATGATATAAATAAAATCCAAGTATTATACAGAAAGATAGTAAGAAGTCTCACAACACCAGGTTAAAGTCCAACAGGTTTATTTGGTAGCACGAGCTTTCGGAGTACTGCCCCTTCATCAGATGAGTGAAGGGGCACCTGATGAAGGAGCAGCGCTCCGAAAGCTCGTGCTACCAAATAAACCTGTTGGACTTTAACCTGGTGTTGTGAGACTTCTTACTGTGCTTACCCCAGTCCAACGCCGGCATCTCCACATCACAGAAGGATAGAATGCCTATCTTTAGAAAAGGGATGGTATGCTGTAGATAGGCAACTTGTTCTTGTTCACGTTTTTCATTTTCTGTTCAATATATAAACATGGGGGCGGCACAGTGGTTAGCACTGCTGCCTCATGGCACCAGGGACCCAGGTTCGATTCTTGCCTTGGGTCACTGTCTGTGCGGAGTCTGCACATTCTCCCCGTGAGTGCATGTGTTTCCCCCGAGTGCTCCAGTTTCCTCCCACAGTCCGAAAGACGTGCTGATTAGGTGCATTGGCCATGCTAAATTCTCCCTCCGTGTACCCGAACAGGCGCCAGAGTGTGGCAACTAGGGGATTTTCACAGTAACTTCATTGCAGTGTTAATGTAAGCCTACTTGTGACACTAATAAATAAACTTTATAATTGAGTTTTCCTGTGCAAAGAGCTGCCTGTAACTCTCTCTTGACGAACATTCGCCCAAAATGCTTTCCCACCTTTTTCAATAACTGAGATTAATAAGGTACAAAGCTATGGATGGCATGGTGGCACAGTGGTTAGCACTGCTGCCTCACAGCGCCAGGGACCCAAGTTCAATTCCGGCCTCGGGTCACTGTCTGAGTTTGCACGTTCTCCCCGTATCTGCGTGCGTTCCCCTGGGTGCACCGGTTTCCTCCCACAGTCCAAAGATGTGTGGGTTAGGTTGATTGGCTATGCTAAATTGACCCTAGTGTCAGGGGACTAGCGGGGTAAATATGATGGGTCATGGGAATGGGGCCTGAGTGGGACTGTGGTTGGTGCAGACTCGAATGGGCCGAATGACCTCCTTCTGCACTGTAGGGATTCTATTCTATGATAAAGCAAGTTTTAAAAAGCGGTACCCTATGATTAAAATGAACAACCGCGATGTCTTTTGTGCTCCATAACACCTTGATTAAGGTTTGAGTTTTGAGGCCTCGGCCTATCGCTATTTTACCTCACAAAATTTGAGAGCTTTCTGTGTCAGTCGCAGATTTTCCCAGCTTGCAATTAATGGATCAACAGACACTGTTCCTTCATCCTGTAAGAATCTCGAATGTGCCTTTTTTCCTTCCAAAAATCACTTCTGGAAAAGAAACAGGATGTGGGAGCAGTGTGTGATTGTGTGGTAGTTGTGGGAGGCTGATGATGCAATTCAAAGAAGCGGTGTCGGAATCTCGGTGCATCCGAGATAGTTTTAGAACCGGGGGGGGTGTGGGGGGTTCTGGGGAGAGGCGGGGGGGGGGGGGGGGGGGCATTAGAACACAATGCAAGATGGGTAAATGGGAGTCCTTGAAATGGAGGCCTTAGCGGGCAGAGAGGGTTGGAATTCCAGAGAGGTGGGAGCCAGAACAGAACACAAACAGAATCAAACATTGGCAGCAGAGAGAGACTTGGGAACAAACAGAGAAGGGAACTTAACAGAGAAGTGGACTTAGAAGCAAATAGACACTTATAGAACAAACGGAGAAGGAGTTCGAAGCAATTAGAACAGGAGCTACAAATGCAAACAACGGTGGTAGTCTTACAAATGAAAGAGAGAACATATTCAGGAGAAATCTCTCCCCCAACTCCCCCCACCCCCACTCCCAATAACACCTCAGACAATGAACGCTTGTATAATCCAGAAAAACAAAAAAAAGTTGTTCCACAATCTTCACACTCTGTACAGACTGTGACTCGGGGGCAAGGCTGGCTCAGAGCAGGATACATTTGAAATGCTGTTCCCAGCTTGCCTGACTCGTGGTTGGGACCCTGGGCACAAGGCCAGCTCACGTCCAGAGACAACAACAGAAAAAAAGACTCAACCTCTTGTTTCTAACTGGGAATTTGCAGGCGGACTGGTGACTGGAGATAAAATTGAAGCCACTGTGTTCTGGGGACAAGGCCAACACAAAGCTGACGATGACACTGAAGGTGCGTCGCCAACTGCAACGTCAGCACAAAGTTGTTCTGTTCGCAAAGTCACCGCAGCATCTGGATGAAGCCGATTTCCTCTCACATCAATACCGGAGATACCGTTGAAATCGAGCATTGAATCACAGGATACTACAGTGTGGAAGAGGCCCTTTGGCCCATCGAGTCTGCACTGATGCATGAAAAGCCCTGACCTGCCCACCTAATCCCACTTGCCAGCACTTGGCCCATAGCCCTGAATGTTATGGTGTGCCAAGTACTCATCCAGGTACTTTTTAAAGGATGTGAGGCATCCCGTCTCCACCACCCTCCCAGGCAGCGCATTCCAGACCGTCACCACCCTCTGGGTAAAAAAGCTTTTCCTCAAATCCCCCCTAAACCTGCCAGCCCTCACTTTTAACTTGTATCCCCTCGTAACTGACCCTTCAACTAAGGGGAACATCTGCTCCCTGTCCATGCCCCTCATAATCTTGAACACCTCAATCAGGTCGCCCTCAGTCTTCTCTGCTCCAGAGAAAACAACCCAAACCTATCCAACCTCTCTTTATAACTTAAGTGTTCCATCCCAGGCAACATCCTGGTGAATCTCCTCTGCACCCCCTCCAGTGCAATCACATCCTTCCTATAATGCACTGCTCTAAATTCTTGCCCAGTCTTACTCACAATTCCCGCTGGACTCTCTGTGTGACAAAGTTGTGGCTCAGTAAATGTGACAACAGGAGGCTGTGCACTAGACATGCTTTGAATATATTATTTGCCACCAGAGTCTAACCCTGACACTGTGACAGAGAGTTACATACACTGGAGGAGTGAGAATCGATCTGCTTCACTTCATCACTCATCTACTCTGCAGGCTCTCTGCTTTGGATCAACACTAAACCTCCTAATGGGATATTAACGCACCATAACACACAATTCCTGGGCACATGCTGCAGATGTGATGGCAAAGTCATCTCAGAAAAAACAAATTGCTAATGCTGTTCCCAGCCTGGGCGGGTGAAGGGGGGCGGAAAGGAAAATAAATGAACCATGTTCCTCAAGCAGGCCACTGTAAATCCTTAGGGGCACAGAGCAGCTTAATAAAGGAAAGACATCTCCAACATCGCATTGGAGCCAGAACCTGCAGACAGGCCATTGGACGGACGGGGAAAAAAGGAGAACATTGAAAGCCAGACTTCATTAGCATGCTGTTGGGAGACTGAACTTTAGTGAGGCTGCATTTGGAATATTGTGCGCTGTTCCGGTCGCCATACTACCAGAAGGACGTGGATGCTTTGCAGAAGGTTCACCAGGATGTTGCCTGGTCTGGAGGGCTTTAGATATGAGGAGAGGTTGGATAAACTCGGATTGTTTTCACTGGAAAAACGGAGGCTGAGGAGAGACCTGATAGAGGTTTACAGAATGATGAGCGGCATAGACAGGGTGGATAGTCAGAGGCTTTTTCCCAGGGTGGAAGGATTGACTACAAGAGGGCACAGGTTTAAGGCGAGCGGGGACAAGCGTAGGGGAGATGTGAGGGGAAAGTTTTTCACGCAGAGGGTGATGGGTGCCTGGAACGCGCTGCCAGTGGAGATGGTGGAAGCAGACATGTTAGCAACGTTCAAGGTGCATCTTGATAGACCCATGAACGGGAGGGATAGAAACTTCGTATGGGCACAGGCTTGATGGGCCGAAGGGCCTGTTCCTGTGCTGTCCTGTTCTTCGATTGGAGTTGAACAATTACCGGAGAAAACACAGCCAATCGAAGCGTGTACAAGTTGTGAGGTTGGAAATGAAGGCCCGATTTTAACATAATCTGCCCAAAGTGAATGGGAACCAATCTGGGTCAGATTCCTCCTCTAAACCCTTGCCCAATCTTACTTACAATTCCCGCTGGACTTTCCGTGTGACAAAGTTGTGGCTCAGTAAATGTGACAATAGGAGGCTGTGCACTAGACATGCTTTGAACATATTGCTTGGTAAATGCCGTGGGGCATTTCGCACTGAGTCAGAGGACATGCTACTTTATAGTCAAGAGGTGTAAGATCGGAGCAATGGATGACCCTATCCCCTCCCCCCTCATTTGCACTGGGTAGCTGATCGAAAACAAGACAAAGTTACAGAGAAGCCAATGGCCATTTAATGCAGGGAAGTAGCAGCAGTAACATTGGGCAGGGTCCCCCCCCACCCCAGCACCTCCCCCTCTCCAGGGTGGCACAGCCAGCTCACCTGGCTGCCAGCTGGAGCATCACGTCCCATCTATGGTGTTTTGCACGGCTTGACCAGGAAACCCACCACAGCAGTTGCCTTGGGCAAGACTGGAAGATCTTGCCAAGTGGGAATCATAGAATCCCTGCAGTGTAGAAGGAGGCCATTTGGCCCATCGAGTCTGCGCTGACTCTCTGACAGAGCAGCCCACCCATGCCATATCCCCATTACCCCACGTATTTAGCCTGCTAAACCCCCTAATCTACACATCTTTGGATACTAAGAGACAGTTTAACATAGCCAATCCACCTAAGCTGCACATCTTTGGAAACTAAGGGGCAAGTTAGCATGGCCAATCCACCTAACCTGCACATCTTTGGAAACTAAGGGGCAAGTTAGCATGGCCAATCCACCTAACCTGCACATCTTTGGAAACTAAGGGGCAAGTTAGCATGGCCAATCCACCTAACCTGCACATCTTTGGAAACTAAGGGGCAAGTTAGCATGGCCAATCCACCTAACCTGCACATCTTTGGAACTAAGGGGCAATTTAGCATGGCCAATCCACCTAACCTGCACATCTTTGGAAACTAAAGGACAAATTAGCATGGTCGATCCACCTAACCTACCCATCTTTGGACACTAAGGGGCAAGTTAGCATGGCCAATCCCCCTAACCTGCACATCTTTGGACACTAAGGGACAATTTAGTATGGCCAATCCACCTAACCTGCACATTCTGGGAAGGATGGGAAAATCTTGTCATTATTTCCAAAGGGAAAATCTGGGAATACTATCAACTGTTAATCCATTTATGTAAAAATCATAATCTGTCTGAAATAAAAGCTTTGAGAATTTGATGGTTGCTTCCCATGGTTTTTTTAAAAATCAAGCACAGGCATTCTCAAATATGGTGATGTGATGGGAACTTTTCTTTCAACTCCTGTTAATATACAAGACTATTCTAGGAAACCGGAAGGTATACAATGTTCAGAATAAGCATTAACAGCACAGAAAAAGGTCGTTCGACCTCACTGTTTATACCAGTGGTTCATGCTCCACAAAAGCCTAAACGTGTATCAAACAGCTGGGAGATAAAGTTAACCAGCTGTTGAGGTCGTGAAGTATAAAGAACTTTAATGAAGGTATTACAAAGACAATTCAGTGGGGGATTATCATAGCGAATTAAACCATATTCTCACAATTGTATTTGCTACCTTCCTTTGGACAGTAGCCATTTCAGTTATAAAGACAAAAAATGGCAGTTCTTAAACACATTAAGTGATCTGTGGGGCAAAGATAACATAGCGTCGCCTAATCATGTAATAGGATGGCATCTTCTAACAATGGGATTTACACTTCAGTGCCACCGAGTGGCATTACAGGTAACAGTTCGTGTACCATTGGTATAATTATTCAAAGTTTCAATGGAGTACACATAACACACAAGATTTCAAACCAAATATATATGGTAGCTACATGTAATATATCAAAACCGTACTTCAAAGATGTTTGAAATAACAGCCAAGAGTCACAGGTCTAAATCTTGGAGGGAAATGCCAAGAATAAAATGTGCTTTGCAATTCCCACTTCTGAGTCCACAAATTTACCCCTCGGGTTCTCTCGCTTTTTATACAAATATAATGTGCTTTGCAATTCCACTTCCAAACCCACAAATTTACCCCTGGGGTGCTCTCGCCCTTTACACATTGGTTGCTCAACTAGCTTCAGATATTAATATCTCTCGTTGCTCAAGTCCTCTGGATGTTTGCTTTGCAAGCCATTTGCTTTGAGCCTCCAACACAGTATTGGACTCTTTTTTTGTTCAAGTTCCTGTGTGTAATGTCCGGTTTCTCCCAGACGCCAGCTTCCCTTCTATTTAGAACTTCCTGTACAATTTGGGGGGCCTCCCCCCCCCTCATGTGAATCCAAAGGCCCATCCCAGCGACCCAGTGTCCACCGAAACATCTCAAAAATTGCTGGGCGGCGTTGGATTAAGGTAAAAGCCGCCAGGTACCATAAATCGCTGAGCGTCTGATGATCACGGTTCCAATATTTAAATGATATCTGATCAATAAAATTAATAATTCCATTGTCACAAGGAGCTTCTTAACGTCATTAGCGAGGGAATAAGAGCTCGAATGTACACCTCATGTTCAGCCTTTCTACTGTCTTGTCTGACTGAGTTGGTCACAATCACATATTGCAGTCCAGTGTTGCTGATAAAAACTTGCCGCGGAGGGTGACATTATGCATGCTTTTGGAGCAAAGGTTCTAATGAAATGTGGATTTCTAAAAGGCTGATGATAGGACCCCGATGGACAGGGTACAAAGGTAAGCAGGTTGTTGAAGGTAAAATCCCACCAATGTTTCTTCACATCCACAGCTGAATGAATAATTCCATCTCAGATTCATTTGTTTTTTTAAGGATTGAGATTCTAATAACGTCAAAGTTGGTGTTAAAGTTAGTTTCTTCTTAACGGGAATGCAACTTGCTATACACCAACAAGTATCCCCATGAAATCGGATCCAGTCTGGATTGACAATGGTGCCCCAGCACTGTTGTCCACGAATATGGAGGTATACTGTCCAGCCTGAAAAACACAAGAGAAAAATACACCAACCTGAGCAATGGTACAGTTTCTGTCGCCTGCAAGTAGCCGCAATCTTTCTCTGAATAAAAACACAAATCATTTTATTGTAACCATTGACACTTGAATCACTGATTAAATGGTGCAGACGGGAGTTGAGGGAAATTTCCAATTCAAATGAAGTTAATTGAGAGAAACTGATTAGTGTCAGGCCACAGACAGAAGTACACAGCGTCATAGGATTGTTACGGTGCAGGAGGAGGCCATTCGGCCCATCGTGTCTGCACCGGCTCTCCAAATAGCATCATGGCTTAGTGTCATTCCCCTGCCTTTTCCCTGCACATTGTTTCTATTCAAATAATCATCTAATAGAAACATAGAAACTAGAAGCAAGAATAGGCCATTTGGCCCTTCGAACCTGCTCCGCTATTCATTTTGATCATGGCTGATCATCAAATTCAATATCCTGATCCCCTCCCCCTCCCCCCATAACCCCTGATCCCGTTGGCCAAAGAGCTACATCTAATTTCTTCTTGAAATCAGGCAATGTTTTGGCCTCAACTACATTCTGTGGTAGTGAATTCCACACATTCACCACCCTCTGGGTGAAGAAATTTCTCCTCACCTCAGTTCTAAAAGGTTTATCCCCCAATCCTCAAACTATGGCCCCTAGCTCTGGACTTCCTCCACTATTGGGAACATTCTTTCTGAATCTACCCTGCTAATCCTATTAACTATCCTCTTGAATGCGTCGATTGAACCTGCCTCCACCACACTTCCAGGCAGCGCATTCTAGACCGCCAACCACTCACTGTGTGAAATGTATTTTTCCCTCATATCACATTTGCTTCTTTTGTAAAATCACTTTAAATCTGTGCCCTCTCGTTCTTGATCCTTTTACAAGTGGGAACAGTTTCTCCCCGTCTACTCTGTCCAGCCCCCTCACGATTTTGAACATCTCTATCAAATCTCCTCTTAACCTTCTTCTCTCCAAGGAGAACAGTCCCAATCTCTCCAATCTATCCTCGTAACTGAAGTTTCTCATCCCTGGAACCATTCTTGTAAACCTCGTCTGCGCTCTCTTTCCAATGTGTTCACATCCTTTATGTAGTGTGGTACCCAAAACTGTACACAATATTCCAGCTGAGGTCTAACTAGTGTCTTGTACAAGTGCAGCATAACCTCCTTGCTCTTGTATTCAATGCCCCATTCATAAAGCCCAAAATACCGCATTTCCTTTTATTCATTCATGGGCGTCGCTGGCTGGGCCAGCATTTATTGCCCATTCCTGGGAGCATTTAAGAGTCAATTGCATTGCTGTGGCTCTGGAGTCACATGTAGGCCAGACCAGGTAAGGACAGCAGATTTCCTTTCCTAAAAAACATGAATGAACCAGATGGGTTTTTCCGACAATGGTTTCATCAGTAGATTCTTAATTCCAGATTTTTATTGAATTCAAATTTCACCATCTGTCATGGTGGGATTCGAACCCCGGTCCCCAGAGCATTACCCTGTGTGTCTGGATTACTAGCCCAGCGACTCTACCACTATGCCTCTGCCTCCCCAGCTTTATTAACTGCTCTCTTCACCTTTCAGTGGTACACCTGCCATGAAGCCAACCTTGGTCCTCAGTTAGTGCTAAAGGACCTCGATTGTACATTCGATAATGTCATGGCATGGCCAGCACTCAATGTCTGTTGGTGCTTGGCACAAAGGGGCAATGTGCCATGGTCAAATATGGTACTCTTTTGCTCTTAGGTTGGGACCATTCTTGGGTTCTAATCCTACATACACTTGCTGTCAGAATATCCACTTGGAAGATCTTAATTGAAGATGCCAATTCAAAGAACGGGAGGGCAGGTCCCTGAGGCTATATGTCCAATCAGAGGGAATGGAAGGAGTACCGCCCCATGGTAAAGGCACTGCCACTTTAGGATGGAGACCACAATGGTGCCTCCATGTTGATGCACCCTCTGAAAAGTGATATTTAACAATTGACAGCCAGGTCAGGCCTGTGGAGGGAAAGCCTCTCCTCAGAATGTCTGACGTTCACAGCTGAGGCCCACTGATGCTGCTGCTTCAGTGGTGGCGCGGGGGGAAGGGGCGGATGGACGGACCGCGGGGGGGAAGCTTCGGACATCGAGGCCTTCCTGGCCAACCACCTCCAGGACCTCCTGTCAGTCGGGGTCCTGTCTGCAGTTGGGAAGATACCAGCGGCATTCCCAATCAGCACACACATGAGTATTTAATGAAGCAGGTTGGGGAGCTACCATTGGTAGGTGGGTAGCCTCTGCCAGTGCTGACCCACCTCCAGAAAGATCACCTGGAAACGGGAATGCATTAGGCCATTGATCCGACAGAGAGAGACGCATTTCTCAGACGTTCCTCCCAGTCCCACTCCCATGGAAGTGGGAAGATTCTGTTCTTGGTTTCACAGTTATCCATTTCCTCTCTCTTTAAGGTAACAATGGTATAAACAATTGCCCTGAAGACACTGACCATACAAATTCCCACACACACACATCTATGAGTGACACGGTGGCACAGTGGTTAGCACTGCTGCCTCATAGCGCCAGGGATCCAGGTTCAATTCCAGCCTCGGGTCACTGTCTGTGCGGAATTTGCACATTCTCCCCGTGTCCGTGTGGGTTTCCTCTGGGTGCTCCAGTTTCCTCCCACACTCCAAAAGTGTGCAGGTTAGGCGGATTGGCCGTGCTAAATTGTCCCTTAGTGTCCCAAGATGTGTGGGTTAGGGGGATTAGCGGGGTAAATTTGTGGGATTCTGGGGATAGGGCCTGGGTGGGATGCTCTGTTGAAGAGCCGGTGCAGACTCGATGGGCCGAATGGCCTCCTTCCGCACTGTAGGGATTCTATGATTTTGGTTCAATTTCTGAATCAATGTTCTCAAAGTTCCTGCACGAGGATGTTCCGAAAACACCTCAACGTTTCATAGCGGGCATCAGAGTTTGACTGCCATCAGTGAATTCCTGAGCTCTTGCAAAGCCAGGAAGTTTTCCGAATGGTGCTTGATGCATTGAAAAATAAATTATGGAGCAGAATGAGGCATCAGTCACCAGCCTGCATGGAAACTTGGATCAGGCAGCAAACGTCTCCAATGCATGCCAGAAACAATCTGAAGGCACAGAAACTCTGGGTCATGGTGACTTGTACTGCCAATGGCATGCCAACAGTAAATTTGTTCTGGGCTCTTTTATTTCCCAGGTGGCATATCACTGGCGTGGCATTCCAGCCTAACCTTGGATTCTTTAGCACTGCTTCAGTAATTCCCAATTATATCCAAGGTGGTCACACTAACATGCTCCCTATGGATGCAACGCTATTAATGCCAACCGGCCATTTGAGGTTGGCCAAGAGTTTGATGGATGGGGTTGCGATGATGCTCTGAAATCTCACTCCTTCTCTGCTGGGGGGAGGAAAGGGGCTGCTTGGGATAAATGCAGACAAAAAGCTTTTAATTTTGTGCGAAACGGGTTAAGCATGTTTGTGGAAAAGCTAATTTTTTGAACACTGCCTATTGTGGGTTTGCACTCTTGTGATGATAAAATGCAACAGGGCAAAACAATAGCCAAAATGGGAGATGAAAATGGTAACCTGACAGATATCGGTGGGGGGAGGCACATGCGCTGAACTGTCAGCGGGGAGATCTGTGCATGCGCAGTAGCCTCGCACTGCAGGCCTCCCGGTTGCTGGCCAGCTCCATCGCTGGCCCTCCTACCCCCACCACAGCCTGACCCGCTGGCCCCCTGAACATGCCTGGGCCCAGCCATGACTACATCCCCCCCCCCCCCCGCCCGCTTCAATGTCCCCTCCCCAGGGCACCCCCGCAGCCCTGATCTCCTGAACCTCCATGCCCACCCCGGTGGCCAGCCCTGATCACTGGCCTCCCTCTCGCACTCAGCCCAAATGCAGAGTGGCAGCTGGAGCCCCACCCCCACCGATTGCCTCCAGAGGCCCCGCCCCTTCAGGCCCCACCCCATATATTCTGCGCCCTTGGCACTGTCCTATGCCCGGTGGGCAGTGACAAGGTGCCCCCTGGGAATTGGCACTTTGCCCCTTGGGCAATGCTTTTGGCACTGCCAAGGTGGCAATGTCCGGGGGCACCCCCGGTGCTTGGACCTCTTGGGGGTGGGGGGGGGGGGGGCTCGATTGCCCCCCCTTCTCTCCATTCGGGATTGGGCCACCAGCTCCCCGCAAGTGGGGAGCTATAGTAAACCCTGCTGGAGTGAAATCTCCTGGTGGGGGGTGAGGGCAGGGGGGGGGGGAGTTCTAGCAGGCCCGGAGACTTCAGTCCCAGGCCCGCTATTGAAATTTAAAATAGATGGAAATAGCCATTTCCATCAATTATGCAGCTCTGCGCAAATGTCTGGCATGGAGCTGACGACACCGGAAATCCAGCGCGCAGAAAATCGCGGAGGCCGTAGCGTCCAGTGGGGAGCCCACAAAACAGCCTCCATTTGAGTCTCCCAGCCCGCTGCACTACAAAAGCAGCACAAGGGGCTGGGAGAATCGCCCCCATATTCACCCTCTCCTTTCCCTCACCCCTATGGACTCTATGAACGGTATGCCTTGTCTGTATAGCGCACCAAGAAACAATACTTTTCACTGTATCCCAATACATGTGACAACAATAAATCAAATCAAAACATTGCGTACGTCAAGTGAAAGGATAACAATGGGGTCCTGTGTTACACTGTGTGTTACGAGCGTTCCAGGTACACATGAGTGAATAAATCCAATTACATTTTCATTACATGCTATTCTGGGATTTTTTACTAGTGCTTTGGAGTTTTAAACTCCTGGCCCAGAAAATCCATGGGTTGTTGGGAGGAGAGAGAGATGAGGGTCACACTGTAATCTTACTGGGAGCCCAGTGGAAAGTGATGGAAATCCGGCTGCTCTGATTCCCCTGTTTGCGAGGGTTTCTGATGTGTCAGGAACGGGAGCAGCACAGCGAGGATACGAGCTCGCTTCAGCAGCACATCTACTAAAATTAGAACGATACAGAGAAGATTAGCATGACCCCTGCGCAAGGATGACACGCAAGTTCATGAAGCAGGGGCGGCGTGGGTGGCACAGTGGTTAGTACAGCGCCAGGGTCCTGGGTTCAATTCTGGACTCGGGTCACTGTCTGTGTGGAGTTTGCACATTCTCCCCATGTCTGCGTGGGTTTCCTCCAGGTGCTCCGGTTTCCTCCCACAGTCCAAAGGTGTGTGGGTTAGGTGGATTGGCCATGCTAAATTGACCCTTAGTGTCAGGGGATTAGCAGAGTAAATGTGTGGGGTTACAGGGATAGGGTCTGGGTGGGATTGTGGTCAGTGAAGACTCGATGGGCCCAATAGCCTCCTTCTGCACTGTAAGGATTCTATGAATCTATGATCCATTCACCTCTTGCAATGCAAATGCCAAGTTTTAAGTTTTAAAGTTTTTGGGTTTTATTTATTAGTGTCACAAGTAGGCTTACATTAACACTGCAATGAAGTTACTGTGAAATTCCCCTAGTCGCCACACTCCGGCGTCTGTTCGAGTACACTGAGGGAGAATTTAACACGGCCAATGCACCCTAACCAGCACGTCTTTCGGGCTGTGGGAGGAAACCCACGCATACAGGGGGAGAACGTGCAGACTCCACACAGACAGCGACCCAAAGCTGGAAATCGAACCCGGATCCCTGGCTTTGTGAGAGGGCAGTGCTAACCCACTGTGCCACCCCAAGGAGAAAGATGCAAGGGTTCTCAATGTTGGGGTTCAGTATATCTGTGAAGACCATGGTGTTGTAGAAGTTTAGGCTTACTGACCTCCGAATGGGGGAACCTGGCCCACAGCAACAGAGACCTGGATCACTGAAGGGGACAATACATTTTTTACAGTTTAGTTATTGGGCCAAGTTGAAGGACTGAAGGAGGGACATGGCTGGTCTCACGGTAATAATGACAAGATGAGTTTCCCCAATTGGAATCAATTTGCAAGTGGTTTTTTTAAGGAGCGCGGGAGAAAGTCGAGGTCAAATAGATCAGACTGCACCTATGAGCTTTCCGTCACACTTACAGACAAGGGGTTACGTACCCCTTGGGCTGAAAATAGTCTAGCGATAATACCACGAGGCCATCACCTCCCCACTGTGCAGTGCCAGCACTCATACGGATGATCTTTTGTTAGAGATGCACACTGACCTGTAACTGGAGTAGTCCGTGCACATAGACTGTGAATATTTTGCTGTTACTCTCAAGTCCGGCTATAACTTCAAGGGAGCTGAAATAGAGGAGGCAAAAGATCACATCGGTATGCTATTAAAAGTCAGTGAAAATAGAATGATGCAATTTGTGGGCTGATATCACCATCCGACTCAAAAAATAAACAGAAGTATTGTTATCGGAGTCTGGTTTGAGAAGAACATATTTCCCGTGTGTGGGGAGATCTGAAAAGTTTTGAAAAATTTGGGAAGGGAGGATAAATGGAAAGATTGTCCGAGAGAAAAAAATCTGAGGGAAAGCAACTGCGTAAAATAAAATATGATACTAAATGCCAAATGTCTACAGACACAGTAAAGGTCAGATTCCTGTATAATTATGTGTTGTGCCGTTCAGCAAAAAAAAAACCCACAATAAAAGATCGATTCACATTTGTAATTAACAAAACACTTGAGGATTGTCCCTGACAAAATGCAAAAACAAAACACCTAATGCCCGCTTAGGCAAGTGTGGCAAAAAAAACTGAAGGTTTGTGGACTATTTTGCCCTCTTTCTAGTTGGTCACAGCAACCATTGGGCAAGAATGTTCCTGTTAGCTATTCCTGAAGGCAAAAAAAAAACATAGGCATCTTCTACTGGTCAACATGTGTAGGTTGACTGCTGTTTTAATAGCATTTGGATGGAGCCCCATCCCACAGGTCACGTGTTTGGTGCGGGCCCATGAATTGAAGCTATTCATTTCAGATCAAAGCGTCTTGTCTGGCCGCCTGCAGTCCCTCTCTACTTTGGCAGCTTTCTCTTCAGGACGGCCGCCATTTTGCATCCTGTGACTGGTTAATCAGCAAACAAAATTCAGGGATGTATGGGTTTTTAAAATCCTTTTGTTTTTGAGACACCTTCAAAGAAACCAGGAATTGGACTTTGAGTGAACTGCAACCAAAGGGTGGCATGGTGGCACAGTGGTTAGCATTGCTGCCTCATTGCGCCAGTGTGGCACCCAGAACGGTACACAATATTCCAGATGAGGTCTAACTAATGTCTTGTATAAGTTCAGCATTAACCCCCTTGATCTTGTACCCGGGTTGCAAATCACCCTCGGGTCACTGTCTGTGGGGAGTTTGCACGTTCTCCCCATGTCTTCCTCCGGGTGCCCCAGTTTCCTCCCACAGTCCAAAAACATGGGTTAGGTGGATTGGCCAGCTCAATTGTCCCTTAGTGTCAGGGAGATTAGCAGGGTTGACGTATGGGGTTACAGGAATAGGGCCTAGTTTTTTTTTTGAAGTTTATTTATTAGTGTCACAAGTAGACTTACACTAACACTGCAATGAAGTTACTGTGAAAATCCCCTAGTCACCACACTCCGGCACCTGTTCGGGTACACTGAGGGAGAATTTAGCACGGCCAATGCACCTAACCTGCACGTCTTTCGGACTGTGGGAGGAAACCAGAGCACCCGGAGGAAACCCACACAGACACGGGGAGAACGTGCAAATTCCACACTGACAGTGACCCGAGGCTGGAATTGAAGCCGGATCTCTGGCGCTGTGAGGTGGCAGTGCTAACCACTGTACCGCACATTAAGTTCCCTGTGGAGAAGTGTGAGGTGATGCATTATGGCAGGGAGAACATGCAGAGGCAATATAAAATAAGGAGTAAAATTCTGAAGGGGGTGCAGGAGTAGAGGAATCTGGGTGTGTAGGTGCATAGATCATTGAAGCTAGCAGAACAGGTAGAGAAAGCAGTTAATAAAGCATATAGTATCCTGGGCTTTCTTAATAGGGGCATAGAGCACAAGAACAAGGAGGTTAATGCTAAACTTATACCAGACATTAGTTGGACCTCAGCTGGAATATTATGTACAGTTTTGGGTACCACACTACATAAAGGATGTGAACACATTGGAAAGAGAGCGCAGACGAGGTTTACAAGAATGGTTCCAGGGATGAGAAACTTCAGTTATGAGGATAGTTGGAGAGATTGAGACCGTTCTCTCGGAGAGAAGAAGGCTAAGAGGGGATTTGATAGAGATGTTCAAAACCATGAGGCGGCTGAAAAGAGTAGACGGGGAGAAACTGTTCCCACTTGTAAAAGGATCAAGAACGAGAGGGCACAGATTTGAAGTGATTTGGCAAAGTAACAAACGCGATGTGATAAAAAGTTTTTCCACACAGTGAGTGGTTGGGGTCTGGAATGCACTGTCTGGGAGTGTGGTGGAGGTAGGTTCAATCGAGGCAGTCATGAGGGCGTTAAATGGTTACTTGAATAGAAACAATGTGCAGGGGTACGGGGAAAAGGCAGGGGAAATGGTACCAAGTCATGATGCTGATTTGGAGAGCTGGAGCAGACACGATGGTCCGAATGGCCTCCTTCTGCATTGTAACAATTCTGTGATCCGCTTCCCTCAAGGACCTGAGTGAATCAGATGGGGTTTTATTTACAATAATCGATGACAGTTGTCATGGTCACCATGACTGAGACAGGATTTATAATTGCAGAGTTATTAATAGAATACAAATTCCACCGGTTCCCATGTCCAAGGCATTGGCTGGGGCCTCTGGATTTCTACTCTAGTGACAGTACCACTGGGCCACCATCCCCCCATTATGTGTGTCAAGGGTCAGATTAACGATGAGGCTTAATGCCAGAGAAATGGTTCTCTTGTTTGACATTTTGGGAGCAGAGAATTTTGAAATTATTCTGAACTGATGTGTCTGTATTAATTTCCCGGTTAACGTTCAATAATTTGTTAATTCCGTTGCTTGAGCAGCCCAGTCACAGAATGTGTATTCTTCGGCCTATTGCAGAGGATGAGGCAAATGGGACGGCATGGTAGCACAGTGGTTAGCACTGCTGCCTCACAACGCCAGGGACCTGCGTTCGATTCCCGGCTTGGGTCACTGTCTGTGCGGAGTCTGTACGTTCTCCCCATGTCTGCGTGGGTTTCCTCTGGGTGCTCCGGTTTCCTCCCACAGTCCGAAGAAAGATGTGCTGGTTAGGCCATGCCAAATTCTCACTCAGTGTACCCAAACAGGCGCCGGAGTGTGACGACTAGGGGATTTTCACAGTAACTTCATTGCGGTGTTAATGTAAGCGTATTTGTGACACAAAGTAATAAATAAATAAATAATCACGGGGCGACACATGTTACAGCGAGAGCAAGGTGATAGATGATGATAGATACCCTACAGTGCAGAAAGAGGCCCTTCGGCCCATCGAGTCTGCACCGACCACAATCCCACCCAGGCCCTATCCCCATATCCCACCCACTAATCCCTCTAACCTAGACATCTCAGGACTCGAAGGGGCAATTTTAGCATGGCCAATCAACCTAACCTGCACATCTTTGGACTGTGGGAGGAAACCGGAGCACCCGGAGGAAACCCACGCAGACACGAGGAGAATGTGCAAACTCCACACAGACAGTGACCCAAGCCAGGAATCGAACCCAGGTCCCTGGAGCTGTGAAGCAGCAGTGCTAACCACTGTGCTACCGTGCCGCCCAATAGGTGCAATAGGTGTTAAAGATGCAAAGGAAATGAAGGCAAGTCTGTGGAAAGTGGTGAGGGGGAGGTGAATGAGGTAATTGCTGTTTTTTTGGGAGTTTGTGGGAAAATTGGCTGTTTTGCTTCCCCAAAGTCACAACAGTGATAATACTTCAACGATACAGCTCACTGGCTGACGCGGAGTGCTTCGGGATGTCCTGGGGTGATGAAAGGTGCTGTTATAAATATACCTTTTCCTTGATGCTTTCATCCTTTAAAAGCACCAGACGGAGCTGGCAGAAGGGGAAGGATGAGTTAAATGAAGAGGGGTAACTCACACAAATTGTTAGCTTTTTTAAATTGAAAACAAGAGTGTGGGTGTGGCGTTAAGTCTGCCTTTCCTATAGGGCAGGGGAGGAGGAACAGGGGGAGACACAGCTTTGGCATTCCATTACGTTCTACAGGATAATCTGAAAAGTCTTATATCTCCGAGAGTCGTAGAGATATACGGCATGGAAACAGGCCCTTCGGCCCAACTTGTCCATGCCGACCAGGTTTCTTAAACTCAACTAGTCCCATTTGCCTGCGTTTAGCCCATACCCCTCTAAACCTCTCCCATCCATGTACCTGTCCAAATGTCTTTTCAATGTTGTAATTGTACCCATCTCCTCTGGCAGCTCATTCCATTCACACACCACCCTCTGTGTGAAAAAGTTGCCCCTCAGCTCCCTCTTAAATCTTGTGCTAACACTGTGCCACCGCGCCACCCCCCCATAATTTGCTCAATAACTCAGACTTTAAAAGAGGCCTGAAGTTGTGATGTTTATTAAAAATGAGCAATATCAAGGAATTGATGGAATGGTTCCTTATTTTGGGCATGTTTGCAATAGGTTAACTAGATCTTAATGCGAGCGATGGTGCTTTTAATGGAATGATATTGGAATCCGATGGAAGAATGATCTAAAGCATGTAAGCTAAAAAACCTGGAGTAACAGGAGTAGAAAGTACCCAAAATTAGAAGTTCATGCAAAGGAAGAAAATCGATTTATCCAATGCTGACACTAATGGTTCAACAGGTTCAATTAGCAAGTCAACCATTGCATTAAAAATGCGTGCAATGTATTTGCTGTGGACATGTTAATGAACAAACCGCCAGAGTAAATGAAACTTCAGTGGCATTTTAGAAAGAGAATTGCCCCGTTTCAGCTTTGATATTCCTTTTGCTAATTGTATATTAATTGTTATGCATTAACTGGAGATTCACTCGAGTCGGTACGAACAGACACAGACTGAAACTGCAGTCAGCTTCGGAGATTTATGCTTGTAACCTGTAGCTCTGTGAATTAACATTGAAGTATGTAAAGATTGGACACAAGAACATAAAAAATAGTGGCACAAGTTAAGCATACATCTCTTGATCCCATTCAATACAATCAAAGTTGATCATCAGCCTTAACTCTACTTGCCCCCCGAACCCCACCGCCGCCACTCCCCATTTCCCTTAATTCACTGAGAGACCAATAGTCTGTCCCAGCCTTGAATGTACTCAACAAAGGAGCATCGACAATCCACAGAGAATTCCAACAATTTACATCTCCTCTGAGTGAAGAAATTTCTCCTCATCTCGTTCTAAACAATCGGCTTCTTACCCCGGGGCTGCACCCCCACCCCGCCGTGTTCTATATTGCCTAGCCAGAGGCAACAATCTCTCAGTGTCTACGCCATCAAGCCCCTTCAGAATCCTCAGTGCAATCACCTCTCATTCTTCTGCCTCACAGCGCCAGGGACCGGGTTCAATTTCCGGCTTGGGTTGCTGTCGGTGCAGAGTTAAGAATCCTATAGTGCAGAAGGAGACTATTCGGCCCACTGAGTCTGCACCAACTACAAATCCCACCCAGGCCCTTTTCCCCATAAACCCATGGATTTACCCAAGCTAGTCCCCCTGACACCAAGCTAGTCCCCGATCCACCTAACCGCACATCTTTGGACTGTGGGAGGAAACTGGAGCATCTGGAGGAAACCCACGCAGACATGGGGAGAACGCACAGACTCCGCACAGACAGTGACCCAAGTCAGGAATTGAACCCGGGTCCCTGGCACTGTGAGGCAGCAGTGCTAACCACTAAGCCACCGTGCCCCCCTATCCCCACCGCTCCCAATTTCCCTTGATTCCCTGAAAGACCAAAAAACTCAGCATGTTCTCCCTGTGTCTGCGTGGGCTTTCTCCGGGTGCTCCAACTTCATCCCACACTCCAAAAGACGTGCTGGTTAGGTGCTATGCTAAATTCTCTCTCAGTGTACCCGAACAGGCACCAGAGTGTGGCGATGAGAGATTTTCACAGTAACTTCATTGCAGTGTGAATGTAAGCCTACTTGTGACACTAGTAAATAAACTTTAAACTCTAAACTCCGCAGAGTACGGACTCATTTACTCCGCCTCAGATTCGAGGACAATCCTCCAGGTCTATCCTTGCCTTTCTGACAGAACAACTTCAGCCTGTTTTCTAATTCTCACATTAAAGTGATGGCTTTCAGTGGATTCGATCGTTTGGTCAGTCTGTAGAGACATCTTGCTAAGAATTAGGAGGACACCCGAGCCAATAATTGGCGGAGTCAGTTCAAAATGAGTTTCGAGCACTTACATATTCCGTTGGCAGAGGGACTCGATACAAATGAGAACTCGCACATTGTCTCTTGGACGGAGTGGTCCTTTGCTCTTCATTTCGCTGTGATCTAGGGCGGAGAGAATGAAAAGTCAGGCGATAAAAGAGCATTTCGAATTAGATACAGTGAGCTATTGCTCCAGCTAAGAAAATGTCAAGATTCTGGTTTCTTCTAATAAAAATGGAACAATCAACATGGTGGCTGAAGAATATTTTTTTTTCCATTTGCAAGCAAGGCATCACAGTGTAAACACCATTCCTTGTTGATCTAAACTCACTGTGGGAGACTATTATGAGTCTAGTACAATTATCTCTCATTAACATTGTCTACCAGATTCTCTGACGCTGTCTCCATCATGTAGACTTGCCGTCTGCCCTAAGATCACTAGCAGCGTTGCTCAATGTTAGGGGATAATGAAAGCCGTGTAGGACAGGGACTAACCCTCTGATTTTCCCTTTCCTTGAAGGAATTTGCCTCATCTTTGCCTGGTACCTGCTCCCCAGAGCCAGACTACTGCAACCCAGATTTGATTTGATTTATTATTGTCACATGTATTGGGATACAGTGAAAAGTGTTGCTTCTTGCGCGCTACACAAAGCATACCGTTCATAGAGTACATAGGGGAGAAGAAAAGAGAGGGTGCAGAACGCAGTGTTACAGTCATAGCTAGGTAGGTCCATTCAGAAGTCTGATGGCAGCAGGGAAGAAGCTGTTCTTGAGTCGGTTGGTACGTGAGCTCAGACTTTTGTATATTTTTCCCGACAGAAGAATGTGGAAGGGAGAATATCCGGGGTGAGTGGGGTCCTTGATTATATTGACTGCTTTTCCGAGGCAGCGGGAAGTGTAGACGGAGTCAATGGATGGGAGGCTGGTTTGAGTGATGGACTGGGCTACGTTCACAACCCTTTGTAGTTTCTTGCGGTCTCGGGCAGAGCAGGAGCCATACCGAGCTGTGATACATCCAGAAAGGATGCTTTCTATGGTGCATCTGTAAAAGTTGGTGAGAGTTGTAGTTGACATGCCGAATTTCCTTAGCCTCCTGAGAAAGTAGAGGCGTTGGTGGGCTTTCTTAACTATAGTGTCGGCATGGGGGGACCAGGACAGGTTGTTGGTGATCTGAACATCTAGAAACTTGAAGCTCTCGACTATTTCCACTTCATCCCCATTGATGTAGACAGAGGCATCACTGTGCTTCCTGAAGTCGATGACTATCTCCTTTATTTTACTGACATTGAGGGAGAGATTATTGTCATCACACAAACTGGCTCGTGCATCAAGCCACGCATTTATCCCCCATCCCAGAAACAAACACAGCTCAACTCCCACTCCCACAAACATTGCTCCCATTCTCACTTCTCTTTTCCTACACTGTCAGCCTCCCTGGCTGTCCATTCTACATCTATGTCAGGGAGGAAAGGTGGTTTTGCACCTTCCCTCTTCCAAGCTTTGAGCCACTAACCCCTTGTTTCAGAGGCTGCAGTAATCCCAAACTTCAAGTTCTTTGTTCTTTCAGGAACCTGGAATGTTTGAACCAATGAAACTGAATTTCTTACACCCTCTTTCCAGGGTGGTGACATTCGCCGCGTGCGTGCCTCTGGCTTTAACCGTGTGGTTGGGGAATTCACCTCAGCAAACCTCAAGCAGAATCATAGAATCCCTACAGTGCAGAAGGAGGCCATTTGGCCCATTGAGTCTGCAATCCCACCCAGGCTCTATCCCCGTAACCCCACATATTTACCCTAATCCCCCTGACACTAAGGGGCAATTTAGCACGGCCAATCAACTTTACCTGCACATCTTTGGACTGTGGAAGGAAACCGGAGCACCCGGAGGAAACCCACGCAGACACGGGGAGAACGTGCAAACTCCACACAGACAGTGACCAGAGGCGGGAATCGAACCCGGGTCCCTGACGCTGTGAGGCAACAGTGCTAACCACTGTGCTGCCCGAGGCTCCCCCAATGCCAGCAATGCTGCACCGCAAAGAACTTTAAAGGAACAACTGGCACAGCAATGCTTTGTACTCTGAACTCTGAGCCCTAAAACGCAAAGCAACAGGTGGTTGGTGTTTTATTTGAGTTATGTTTAAGTTTAAGCATTAGTGTCACAAGCAGGCCTACATTAACACTGCAATGAAGTTACAGTGAAAATCCCCTAGTCTCCACCCTCTGGCATCTGTTTGGGTACACTGGGGGAGAATTTAGCATGGCCAATGCACCTAACCAGCACAGTACAATGGTTCTGCATCCCCCCCCGCCCAGCACCCCCACCGATTAGTCCAATGCACATTATTCATGGTTAAACTTTAAACTGTCTGTTTATCTCACATCACATGATGCAATTCTATATGTTCCTTTCAACCAAGTGGGGTTGGATAAACAGGCAGGTCCCCTGTCACACAATTACAACTCCTTTCACAACAATCTCTTCACTCTGCCGTTTAGCCAAGTTTTAATCCAATTTAGATGTTTGCCACATCCTGTTTTTTTTTTCCCTTCTCGACTAATTCTTCATATAACATGGCATCAAAATCCGTGCTGAAATATTAGAAGCACAGCACGAGTTGCCAGCAAGGCCCACAGTCCTCAAGGAATTCCAATAAATTGTTCGGCAAGACCTCCATTTTTCTGGATGCTTCCCGACCTTCCCGTGCCAGATGAATTCAACTCCCCAAACTGCAAATCCCTCATTGAGAAATCCTAATCGAGACTGTCGTTCCTTACCTCGTGCCCAGCTAAGTTTTCTTTAAAGCTAACAGTTTCTTTATTAGTGTCACAAGTAAGCTTACATTAACACTGCAATGAAGTTACTGTGAAAATCCCCTAGTCGCCACACTCCGGCGCCTGTTCGGGTACACTGAGGGAGAATTTAGCACGGCCAATGCACCTAACCAGCACATCTTTCGGATTGTGGGAGGAAACCCACGCAGACACGGGGAGAATGTGCAGACTCCACACAGACAGTGACCCAAGTTGGGAATTGAACCCGGGTCCCTGGCGCTGTGAGGCAGCAGTGCCACCGTGTCGCCAAGATGCTTTTTCAGAGAATCAGTGCAGACTCGATGGGCCAAATGACCTCCTTCTGCACTGTAGGGATTCTATGATTCTATGAACTTGCCGTTTTTGCTGGGATGGCATGGTGGCATAGTGGTTAGCACTGCTTCCTTACAGCGCCAGGGACCCAGGTTCAATTCCGGCCTCGGGTGACTGTGTGGGTCTCCCTGTGTCTGCGTGGGTTTCCTCCGGGCGCTCTGGTTTCCTCCCACAGTCTAAAGATGTGCGGGTTAGGTTGATTGGCCGTGCTAAGTTGCCCCTTAGTGTCGGGGAATTAGCACGGTAAATACATGGGATTACGGTTATAGGGCCTTTGTGGGATTGTGAATGGCGCAAGCTTGATAGGCTGAATGGCCTCTTTCTGCACTGTAGGATTCTATAATTCTCCATGACTCGGCAGCCCACAGAGATCCAGGGCTTTGTAAGAAGTCTATTGTGGTGTTTTCTCATGTGGGAAATGAACGAGTGTGTTCAAAGATTAGGGGCGGGATTTTCCAGCCCCAAAACTGGAAAATCTCGCCCGAGATCAACAGACCTTTGCAATGGTTCGCCCCTCTGCCCGCTACGATTCCCGTGGCGGGTGGGACGGGAGAATTCTGGTCTAGGATTAGGTTGGGGCTCAGCGTAGGAGATGTGCTTTTGACAAGACAGGTAAAGGGTCACTTTGTCTTTGTGAGGTTATGATGCTGACATTAGGGGCGGGTGGTGATGAGGCTGAATGAAGAAAACCAGCCAGCAACAAAACTGAGAAATGTAACACGTGACCAGCTGCTTCTTTGAGCATCCACGCATAGAACGCAGACCGTGCTGGTGTTTTATCTTCCTTTAGAAATGGTTTTGCTGCCTTGTTGCAGAAGGCTGTCAGTCTCTTACGCTCGGCAATTGAGACATTTTAATGTCATCCCAGCCTGCATCCTTTTCCAGTGTGGCTTGGTTAAAGACAGGCCAATAACAGACCTCCTGTTAGTCAGATGAGCTGATTCACCTGTCTCACTCCCGAATCACTCATTATTCCCAGTTACAAACTGCTTACCTAGATCATGCAACCCATTCCCAACTGAACTAAAAGAGGAATCTCATAGACAAACCAGCATTCTCCTTCTATCCCCACACCTTCATACCAACACTAGCTTTCCCTCTTCCTCTACCTACTTAGTTGGCACAACTGTGTTGCCCTGTTTACCAACTTCCCGTAAGCCTGCTTCAGTTGTTATTTCCGCCACCGCCCAGTACAGCAGCACCCATTCACTCCCATCTTTGACTGAATATTATTCCCAGCACGTAAATCACATCTTACAGCAGGCAGAAACGGATTTCAAGGCAAGTCAGAAGGAGGCTATTCGACCCATCGGGTCTGCACCGACTCTCCCGACAAAGGATCTTTCCCAGGCCCATCCCCTGCCCTATCCCCATAGCCTTGCGCATTTAACTCGCTAATCCCTCTAACCAACACATCCTGGGACATGTTGGTAGCACAGCGGCACAGTGGTTAGCACTGCTACCTCATTGCACCAGGGATCCGGGTTCAATTCCGGCCTCGGGTCACTGTCTGTGCGGAGTCCCACATTCTCCCCGTGTCTGCGTGGCTTTCCTCTGAATGTTCCGGTTTCCTCCCACAGTCCGAAAGAAATGCTGTTTAGGTGCATTGGCCATGCTAAATTCTCCCTCAGTGTCCCCGAACAGGCGCCGGAGTGTGGCGACTAGGGGATTTCCACAGTAACTTCATTACAGTGTTAATGTAAGCCTACTTGTGACACTAATAAATAAACTTTAACAAAGGGGCAACTTGGCATGGCCACATCCAACTAACCTGCACATCTTTGGTTCGATCTTTGGAAGTTATTTGATTCTAAATTCTTCAAACTGTTTCCCCAGCGTTGAAACATATTTGCCTAAAGCTCCACTGATAACACCACATATACAATCAATAAAGAACCTACTTGCTTATGTAGAGTATCTGGCAGTATCTTTAGAATTTCCTGAATCACTTCTCAACCCAATAGATTACTCCTGAAATAGTCACTGTTGTTATAACTTTATATACCATTCCTGCACTGTCGCTGGGTCAAAATGTGGTATTGTCGCTGGACTAGTAATCCAGAGACCCAGGGTAATGCTCTGGGGACCCGGGTTCGAATCCCACCACGGCAGGTGGTGAAATATGAATTCAATAAAAATCTGGGATTAAAAGTCTAATGATGGCCATGAAACCATTGTTAATTATCGGAAAATCCCATCTGGTTCACTACTGTCCTTTACAGAAGGAAATCTGCTGTCCTTACCTGGTCTGGCCTACATGTGACTCCAGAGCCACAGCAATGTGGTTGACTCTCAAATGCCCTCAGGGATGGGCAATAAATGCTGGCCCTGGCAGCGACGCCCATGTCCCATGAACAAAAAAAACCCTGGAGCTCCCTCTCTAACACACCGTGTGGACTGCAGTGGTTGAAGAAGGCAGCCCGCCACCACCTTCTCCAGGACAACTAGGGATGGGCAATAAATGCTGGCCAGCCAGTGATGCCCTCAATCCTTGAATGAATAAAAGAAGGAATGACTGTTTCCTTTTAGGCAAACATCTACTGAAAAAGTATTGGATTCTGAGTCGGCACTTACCAATGTGTACGTTAGCAGAAAACTGGTAGATGCCAGTTATGGGTGCTGTAAATCGCCCAGTCGATAGATTCATTCCCGTTCCTCTAAGGAATGCACCTTTTGCAGGTGGCTATAGGAAAACAGGACATGTTTTTGTAAATGAAACTAATGCAAAAAATTACTGCCCATAAATCACTGCCGGTTCTATTAAATAGCAGCAAACGTGTTGGCACCTTCCTACGCCTGGAGACATCAACAGGTCTATTTGAAAATAGGTTAGTGGCTGTATTGCAACAGACAAAACAATGTCGGAAGCAATTATTAATTGGCTTCTAATTTTTGCCAGCAATAAATTCTAAACTTTGCCATACTTTGCTTGATATCTGCTTGAAGATTTTTCATCCATCTGTAACCTCATCAAACTATAAAATGATTTTATCCTGTCTGCACACTTAATACTTTCGTGATTTCAGATAAGCACAGAATAAATAATCTCAAAACATACAACCGCAGTTTAAGAGCAGGATTAAGGAGTCCTAGATGAGTCCAGTTTAGCAGTCTGCTGGGGCTAAAAGACTTACGAAATCATTCATGGGCTAAGTAACCGTGGGGGTGATGAGGACTAGAAGAGTAGGACACAACCTGACGTAGCCATTGTTAAAACATCTTGTCCCCTCTCCATCCACCATTCTCTTTACTGGCCCACTTACAGATCCGGCTGTACCTGCAGACTCCCTCCACTCAAGTCAACACATCCCTGAAGACATTTAGAAAATAAACTGCCCTCTTTTTCAAATCAAGCACGGAGCCAATTTCTGCACATATATTCCTGGTAAATGCCAGGGTCACAGAATGATTGGATGCATTGGCCGTGCTAAATTCTTCCTCAGTGTACCCGAACAGGCGCCGGAATGTGGCAACGCAGGGATTTTCACAGTAACTTCATTGCAGTGTTAAGGTAAGCCTACTTGTTACACTAATAAATGAACTGAAAGTGGACCAACACACTTTAATGCAATCAGATTGTCATCTTATACAGAATCACATGATTGTTATGGTGCAGAAGGAGACCATTCGGCCCATCGTGTTCCGGCACCGGGCTCTCCAAATAAGCATCATGACTTAGTGCCGTTCCCCAGCCTTTTCCCCAATACTCCTGCATAATGTGCCTGTCCAAATAATCATCTAACGCCCTCTTGAATGCTTCAATTGAACCTGCCTCCACCACACTTCCAGGCAGCCCATTCCAGACTCCAACCACTCGCTGTGTGGAAACCTTTTTTTCTCACATCACATTTGTTACTTTTGCAAATCACTTCAAATCTGTCTCCTCTCATTTTTGATCCCTTTATGAGCGGGAACAGATTCTCCCCGTCTACTCTGTCCGGCCCCCTCGTGATTTTGAACATCTCTATCAAATCTCCTCTCGGCCTGGCTTCGCTCCAAGCAGAACATTCCCAGCAGTGGGAGGAATCTTCCAGTCTCCACCTGCAGTGGGAAGCATGGCCAGCAGGCGGGAGGACGAAAGGAACCTTCCCGACGGCAGGATGAACTTTGGCATTTATGTTCCCAGAACTTTAAAGGTGTCCCAAGCTTCCTGAGGATGTCGGGAAACCCTTTTTGCTTGCATTAACCAGTCACGCGTGCTGATTAAAAAGCCGTAATTAAGATCCCCCCCCCCCTCTCCAAATTATGTTCCCCATCAGCGAGAAATCAGAACATTCATTTTTATGGCTGCACATAGTGATGTGCACCGGGCGAGGTAGAACTCTTCCAATGGTTAATGATGAGTTGCCGCTGTATTGTCCTGTTTGGGGAATGTGTATTTACACACAGTGAAAAGTATTGTTTCTTGCGCGCTATACAGACAAAGCATACCATTCATAAAGAAGGAAAGGAAAGGGTGCAGAATGTAGTGCTATAGTCATAGCTAGGATGTAGAGAAAGATCAACTTAATGCGAGGTAGGTCCATTCAAAAGTCAGGGAAGAAGCAGCTCTTGAGTCGGTTGGTACATGATCTCATACTTAAATGCCGGCCTCTGCTCGAGATCGGGCAGGACGTAGTTGCGCTAAAGATGCCCAAGGAAGGGAGGAAGGCTTAGCGGAGAGTGTAGGAGTGAGGGGGGTGCAGAGGAAGGGCAAAGGTGGAATTGAAGGCACCGGCAGACTAGGTGCCCTTTAACTATGGCGCCCGCACCTTTGACCCCCATGAGGTAATGGCAGAGGATGGTAACTTCCTGCCCGCCTTCACCATGCGATTCGATGAGCTCCCTTTGGATTCATATTTAACGACTTGAACAGAGCAAGGTCAGCGGGTGGTCAGCTGACCCGTCCCATACAGCGGAAAATCACTCCCACTTCCGCCATCAGCTTCAGAATGGAAAATTCCGGCTTTATTTAATAATAAATTAACCTCAAAATTGCTGTTAACCACTCACGCAGTTTCATACTTTTATAAAAGGTGTAATTGCCTCAACACGCAAAAAACGTTCTGAAGAAATAGTTCTTCAACTTTCCATGGCAGTGTAAATCTGAACAATCACAGATGCTGCTGATCACCAATTAGCGTCAGGGGATTAGTGGGGTAAATATGTGGGTTACGGGGATAGGGTCTGGGTGGGATTGTGGTCAGTGCAGGCTCGATGGGCCAAATGGCCTCCTTCTGAGCTGTAGGGATTCTATGATTCCTGTTACTGAACAGCTCAGAATAGAGAAAAGAACCTGCATTTGTTAATAAATACCAGGGAAAGATGCGCGGGTTAGGTTGATTGGCCATGCTAAAATTGCCCCTTAGTGTCCGGAGATGCGTAGGTTGGAGGGATTAGTGGGTAAATATGTAGGGATATGAGGATGGGACCTGGGTGGGATTGTGGTCGGTGCAGACTCGATGGGCCTAATGGCCTCTTTCTGCACTGTCGGGTTTCTATGATTCTAAAGAATAGCTTCAACAACGTAAACTGCCTCCCAGGTTTTTTTTGGATAAGGCAAAGGAATTCTCGATTCCTCCCAGGATGAGGAGAGAGATCCAGCGAACAATCCAATCACAGGCTGGGCAAACCGCACATGCTCAGAATACGCAGGGTGATCAACTGCTCTTGGTTACTGAAATATCCACTCCATAGAAACCCTACAGTACAGAAGGAGGCCATTCAGCCCATCGAGTGTGCACCAACTGCCTGACAGAGCATCTTACCCAGGCCCACCCCATAACCCCACATATTTACCCTACTAATTCCCCTAACCTACGCATTTTGGAACACCAAGGGGCAATTTAGCGTGGCCAATCCTCTTAACCTGCACATCTTTGGAGTGTGGGAGGAAACCGGAGCACCCGGAGGAAACCCATGCAGACACGGGGAGAACGTGCAAACTCCACATAGACAGTGACCCGAGCCGGGAATCGAACCCAGGTCCCTGGCGCTGTGAGGCAGCAGTGATAATCACTGTGCCACCGTGCCGCCCTGTCAAGCTTTTGGAACAGGCTGAAGCTATAAGGTTTCACAGGATATTAAAAGGCACAAAATACAGGGTGTATTAATAGCACCGGTTGCCCTTGAGAAGGTTGTGCTGAGCCGATGCCCTGAATCGCTACAGTCCTTGTGGGGCTGCCGTGTTCTCATTGATGTTCTGCAGGAAGTCCAGTAACAATGAGGGTCCAATCAGGACAGTGCGTACACCATTCACACATGTAATTGTGTAACTTTTATTGTTTCATTTAAAATCTTAATTTGAACAATTGAGCTTTCTGTTACTGAGTCTAATACAGCAACAAACTATATTTTCAACCAAGAAAGCTCGATAACGTAGCAGACAGTGAGAAAGTCCATGCTGTAGGGTGTCGGATACCATTTCCCAGTTGTGACGGGAAACTGAATCCCTTCCCACACCCCGCGCATTTCCACAGTTTCTCCATGGTGCTGGTGTACGTGTGTCTTTCCAGCTTGATGACCTTTTGGCAAAGGTCAAGTGTAAGCACCCACGGTAGCCAATGAGGTTAAACCGAGGCTTTACCTGATGTAATTTTTTAAAGCCATCTGGGCCTTTTGGCTAAGATGAAATATTAGACCAAGCCCAGCAATGGGTGCAATGCATCATCCTGTCAGCTTGGATCTTGTTTGATCCAGCCCAAGATGAGATGTATATCTTGTCTTGTCGGCTTGGATCTGGTTTGTCCCTCATGTGGGGACTCAATTGGCTTTTTGGTCAGGGATGGAATCGGCAACAAGGCAAAACATACCTTTCGGGCGGCACGGTGGTTAGCACTGCTGCCTCACAGCGCCAAGGACCCGGGTTCAATTCCGGCCTCAGGTCACTGTCTGTGTAGAGTTTGTACGTTCTCCCCGTATCTGCGTGGGTCTCCTCCGGGTGCTCCGGTTTCCTCCCACAGTCCAAAGATGTGCGTGTTGGGTTGATTGGCCATGGTAAATTGAACCTTAGTGTCAGGGGGATTAGTAGGCTAAATATGTGTGATTATGGGGATAGGGCCTAGGTGGGATTGTGCAGACCCGATGGGCCGAATGGCCTCCTTCTGCACTGTAGGGATTCTATGAATAAAGTACCAAGAAAAAAGGTTGATGGTCAGTTGAAGCCAGACACAGAAGATGTGTACAGTTTCTCCTCGGTGTGCTGTTTTTTCAGGTTGTGCAACTGGTTAATGTTTGGCAGGTCCTAATGGAGATTTCATAGCCTCGGGTAGGTGTTACAGTGGTCATGAAGGAAAGGGGGGCATCATTAATAGATCTCCCTGTGGGCGTCGTGGAGCATGCGTTTTCCCACTGAGCGAGCAGGAGTTTGCCAATGAGAGACAAGTGGCGAGAGTTTAAAACCCGCAGCCTGGAGTGTGGGTTATGCAGAGCAAAGGCCTTGGTTTGCATTGAGTACTGAGGCCGTTGCAGCAATGCCATCATCGTGGGGGATGCTGGTGTAGAGTGCCGAGACATCCATTGTGACGAGGAGTGCTCCTGGTTCAACTGCTCCATGTGTGTTGAGTTTCTGCAGGAAGTCCGTAGTGTCACGACAAAAGCTGGGGGTTCTTTGTACAATGGGTTTCAAGATGCCCTCGACATAGCCGGAGAGGTTCTCGCACAGGGTTCCGTTTCCTGAAACGATGGGACGGCCGGGTGTGTTCGCCTTGTGTATTTTTGGGAGGCAGTAGAGATCTCCAACGCGTGCTCGGATGAGGAGGATCACAACAGACACCTCCAGACGCTGAAAGATGCCCTCATAAGCACAGGATATGGCGCTCGACTCATCGATCAACAGTTCCAACGCGCCACAGCGAAAAACCGCACCGACCTCCTCAGAAGACAAACACGGGACACAGTGGACAGAGTACCCTTCGTCGTCCAGTACTTCCCCGGAGCGGAGAAGCTACGGCATCTCCTCCGGAGCCTTCAACATGTCATTGATGAAGACGAACATCTCGCCAAGGCCATCCCCACACCCCCACTTCTTGCCTTCAAACAACCACGCAACCTCAAACAGACCATTGTCCGCAGCAAACTACCCAGCCTTCAGGAGAACAGTGACCACGACACCACACAACCCTGCCACAGCAACCTCTGCAAGACGTGCCGGATCATCGACATGGATGCCATCATCTCACGTGAGAACATCATCTACCAGGTACACGGTACCTACTCTTGCAACTCGGCCAACGTTGTCTACCTGATACGCTGCAAGAAAGGATGTCCCGAGGCATGGTACATTGGGGAAACCATGCAGACGCTACGACAACGGATGAATGAACACCGCTCGACAATCACCAGGCAAGACTGTTCTCTTCCTGTGGGGGAGCACTTCAGCAGTCACGGGCATTCAGCCTTGGATCTACAGGTAAGCGTTCTCCAAGGCGGCCTTCACGACACACGACAGCGCAGAGTCGCTGAGCAGAAACTGATAGCCAAGTTCCGCACACATGAGGACGGCCTAAACCGGGATGTTGGATTTATGTCACCTTATCAGTAACCCCCACAGCTTGCCTCCTGGACTTGCAGAATTCCACAAGCTGTTCTGTCTGGAGACAATACACATCTCTTTAACCTGTGTTGAATGCTCCCTCCACCCACATTGTCTGTACATTTAAGACCTGGCTGGCTGTAGAGATTTGCATTCTAATCAGTATTCTGTAATTTGATTTCTGTGTCTGTGCCCTGTTTGAGAACAGATATCCACTCCTTCTGACGAAGGAGCTCTGCTCCGAAAGCTTATGGTATTTGCTACCAAATAAACCTGTTGGACTTTAACCTGGTGTTGTGAGACTTCTTACTGTGCTTCCCCAGTCCAACGCCGGCATCTCCACATCAACCCTATTTGTGCCAGACCATTATACTACGGATACCTGAAAACATTGACACTTGCTAACTTGCGAAACTCTACGTTTAAAATTGATTTTTAGCTTTTTTATTATTTAATAGTGTCACAAGTAGGCTTACATTAACACTGCAATGAAGTTACTGTGAAAATCCCCTAGTTGCCACACTGGCACCTGTTCGGATACACGGAGGGAGAATTTAGCATGGCCAATGCACCTAACCAGCACGTCCTTCGGACTGTGGAAGGAAACCAGAGGAAACCCATGCAGACACGGGGAGAACGTGCAGACTCTGCACAGACTGTGACCCAAGCTGGGAATTGAACCCGGGTCCCTGGAGCTGTGAGGCTGCAATGCTAACCACTGTGCCGCAATCTTTTAAGTCATATTCTGATATCTGAAAGTAATCGAGTGAAGGAACAGATCTGAAATTAGATCAATTGGGAACATTTATTTACTTGCAATTGTAGAAACCACATTAGCTGTGAACAACAACCATTCACCTGACGTCACTGATGTTAAACCCTCATAAATCAGTGATTGGAAAGCTCCAAAGTGTGCTCACAGCAAGTGCTTGGAGGGCATAGACTGGTGAAATGGGCAGACACAGGGCAGATGAAACTGAGCGCAGAGATGTGTGAAGTGATACATTTTGGAAGAGAAATATGTGAAGAGGCAATATAAACGACATGGCATAATTTAAAAAGGGGTACAACAACAGAGAGCCAGGAGTTCACACACATCAACAGTCAGCAGCAGCAGAATAACACCGTTAGAAAAGCATGCAGGATTCTTGCCTTTACAAGGGCATGGAGTGCAAAAGTAAGGAAGCTGCGAAAAACCATTACAAATCCCTGATCAGGCCTCATCTGAGGCACTGCACCTTTCAAAGGATTTTGGAGAGAGTGCAGAAGAGATTTAGCAGAATGATTTGATTTGATTTATTATTAGAACATAGAACATTACAGCGCAGTGCAGGCCCTTCGGCCCTCGATGTTGCGCCGACCAGTGAAACCAATCTAAAGCCCATCTAACCTTCCAATATCATCCATATATTTATCCAATGACCATTTAAATGCCCATAATGTTGGCGAGTCCACTACTGCTGCAGGCAGGGCATTCCACACCCTTACTACTCTCTGAGTAAAGAACCTACCTCTAACATCTGTCCTATATCTCTCACCCCTCAATTTAAAGCTATGTCCCCTCGTGTTAGCCATCACCATCTGAGGAAAAAGGCTCTCACTATCCACCCTATCTAATCCTCTGATCATCTTGTATGCCTCTATTAAGATAGAACATGTATTGTCACATGTATTAGATACAGTGAAAAGTATTGTTCCTTACGCGCTATACAAAGCATACCGTTCATAGAATACATAGGGGGAGAAGGAAAGGAGAGGGTGCAGAATATAGTGTTACAGTCATAGCTAGGGTGAAGAGAAAGATCAGCTTAATGCGAGGTAGGTCCATTCAAAAGTCTGACAGCAGCAGGAAAGAAGCTGTTCTTGAGTCGGTTGGTACGTGACCTCAGAATTTTGTATCTTTTTCCTGACGGGAGAAGGTGGAAGAGAGAATGTCCGGGGTGAGTGGGGTGCTTGATTATCCCGAGGCAGTGGGATGTGTAGACGGAGTCAATGGATGGGAGACTGGTTTGCGTGATGGACTGGGCTGTTTTCACAACCATTTGTAGTTTCTTGCGGTATTGGTCAGAGCAGGAGCCATATCAAGCTGTGATACATCCAGAAAGGATGCTTTAGTTACATAACTGAATGTAACCTCAGTGATGTGAAGCAACTCGAGAGACTGGGTTTGATCTCATATCATAGAATCATAGAATCCCTACGGTACAGAAAGAGGCCATTCGGCCCATCGAGTCTGCACCGACCACAATTCCACCCAGGCCCTACCCCCATATCCCTATATATTTACCCACTAATCTCTCTAACCTACACATCTCCGGACACTGAGGGCAATTTTAGCATGGCCAATCAACCTAACCCGCACATCTTTGGACTGTGGGAGGAAACCGGAGCACCCGGAGGAAACCCACGAGGAGAATGTGCAAACTCCACACAGACAGTGGCCCAAGCCGGGAATCGAACCCAGGTCCCTGGAGCTGTGAAGCAGCAGTGCTAACCATCTCCTTAGAACAGAGAAGGTTAAGGGGAGATTTGATAGAGGTGTTCAGAATCCGCAGGGTGTTGACAGAGAAGGAGAAACTATTTCCACTGGCAAGTGAGTCATTAGCCAGAGGGCACAGATTTCATATAATTGGCAAGAAAAATTATCCAGGAAGGAAATGAAATTCTTTTATGCAGCAATTTTTGAAATGATCTGAATGCACTGCCTGAAACAACAGTGGAAGCAGATTCAACAATAGCTTCCACAGGGGAAAAGAAAGAGTTTGCAGACAATTAAACCATCCTGGCACTGAAAGAGAAGATTTTCTGGCTGCCCTGTGAACTCCAATCAAATCAAAGACGTTTAAAGTTTATTTGTTTATTAGCCTCACAAGTAGGCTTACATTAACACTGCAATTCGGCATGGCAGCTACGACTCTCACCAACCTTTACTTATGCACCATAGAAAGCATTCTTTCTGGTTGCATCACAGCTTGGTATGGTTCTTGCTCTGTCCAAGACCGCAAGAAACTACTCAAACTATTCAGAGAGAAGGAAAGGAGAGAGTGCAGAATGTAGTGTTACTGTCATAGCTAGGGTGTAGAGAAAGATCAACTTAACGCGAGGTGGGTCCATTCAAAAGTCTGACAGCAACAGGGAAGAAGCTGTTCTTGAGTCAGTTGGTACATGACCTCAGACTTTTGTATCTTTTTCCCGACGGGGGAAGGTGGAAGAGAGAATGTCCGGGGTGCGTGGGGTCCGTAATTATGCTGGCTGCTTTGCCGAGGCAGCAGGAAGTGTAGACAGAGTCAATGGATGGGAGGCTTACCTCGCGTTAAGTTGATCTTTCTCTACACCCTAGCTATAACTGTAACACTACATTCTGCACTCTCTCCTTTCCTTCTCTATGAATAGTATGCTTTGTCTGTATAGCGCACAAGAAACAATACTTTTCACTGTATATTAATACATGTGACAATAATAAATCAAATCAAAAAATCAAACATTACTGTGAAAATCCCCTAGTCGCCACTCTCCGGCACCTGTTCAGGTACACTGAGGGAGAATTCAGCATGGTCAATGTACCTAACCAGCATGTCTTTCAGACTCTGGGAGGAAACCGGAGCACTCAGAGGAAACCCACACAGACATGGGGAGAACGTGCAAACTTTCACACAGACAGTGATCCAAGTTGGGAATCGAACCCAGGTCCCTGGCGCTGTGAGGCAGCGGTGCTAACCACTGTGGCACCTAAAGCACATCCGAAAGAGAGCGCAAGAGAGAGGAAGGATAAATTGCACAGACTGCATTCTCCGAGGAATGGGAGCAATAGTTAACATCACCTCAAAATAGGGTTTGATTATATTTTGCCCTGCGGCCTTCAATAGTTGCTGAATTAAGTTTCAGTTTGATGAAGTAGTTATTTCGAGTGAAATTTTATCTTGTTTGAGCTTCGTGCTGAATTTTATTGAATTTTTACACAATATTGTTGAACTTTATTGCATTCCACTCTTGCCTTTCAAACTTGCTTCTCCTATTTCTTAAAACCTAGGATCCCACTTCTAAAAATCTGTGCAACTGAACTCCTAATTCTCTGTTTACACAACCCCTTTTACCATTTAGTGTATCCATCCTCCGCTTATTCTTGCAAATATATCATCTCACATTTTTCTGCACTAAACTGCTCTGGTATCTGCTTGCTGCAACCAGTAACTGGATTCCTGACTGTCCTGTCGGGATTTACAATCCTTCGTACAATTAGCCACTTTTGCAATCATGTTGCATTTTGCAAAAGCTGCTGTTATGCTCCCATACCCCAGTCCAGATCGGTTATATATGTTCCGAGTGCACCAATGCAGAGACCAGAAGTGCACCACCGTTTCCCCCCAAAATATCCATTAACGACCAAAATAAAAGCAAAATACCTAGCATGCTGAAAATCATAGAATCCTTACAGTGCAGAAGGAGGCCATTCGGCCCATTGTGTCTGCACCAACCACAATCCCACCCAGCTCTTGCCCCCATAGCCCCACGTATTTACCCTGCTAGTCCCCCTGACACTAAGTGGCAATGTAGCATGGCCAATTAACCTGACTCGCACATCTTTGGACTGTGAGAGGAAACCGGAGCACCCGGAGGAAACCCACGCAGACATGGAGAGAATGTGCAAACTCCACACAGACAGTGACCCGAGCCAGGAACCGAACCCGGGTCCCTGGCGCTGTGTTTTATCTGAAATAAAAACAGAAAATGCTGGATAAACTCAGCAGGCCTGTCAGCATCTGTGGAGAGAGAAACAGAGTTAACGTTTCAAATCCGTTTAACTCCCCACAGTCAGTAGTGACTAATCTTTTTAACCAATTTCTCATCCAACCTGTCACATTTACTCTGTGCCTTCATTTTATTGAATAGCTCCAGCGCCTTATCAAACGCTTTTAAACATTCACACCCATGTCATCCTCTGCACTTTTGCAAATCCTATTTAGAGAATAAGGCCTGGGTGGGATTGTGGTCGGTGGAGGTTCGATGGGCCGAATGGCCTCCTTCTGCACTGCAGGATTCTATGATTCTATTACGATCCACAAGTAGCAATCTCTTGCATTTCCACCCTCACCAGTCCAATAGATTACCGGTGCTCGCTGCATCGTTACTTTGCTCCAAGTTAGTCCAGAAGATGGAAATTGGGGAGGCATGGTGGCACAGCGGTTAGCACTGCTGCCTCACAGCGCCAGGGACCCGGTTCAATTCCTGGCTTGGGTCACTGTCTGTGTGGAGTTTGCACGTTCTCCCCGTGTCTGTGTGGGTTTCCTCCGGGTGCTCCAGTTTCCTCCCACAGTCCAAAAATGTGCAGGTTGATTGGCCATGCTAAATTGACCCTTAGTGTCAGGGGATTAGCAGAGTAAATACTTAGGGTTATGTGGGTAGGGCCTGGGGGGGATTGTTGTCAGTACAGGCTCGATGGTCTGAATGGCCACTTTCTGCTCTGTAGGGTTCCTATGATTCTTCATACACCTCTCCTCAGTCCACTTCCAGTGAGTACCTTTATTTATTGGCAGTGATATTAAGTACACAAACTGTGCAATTCTTTATATTCAGTCAGTGAGGCATATCGAACTTGAGCTGTGAATGTAGAAAGTCTTTTTGCTCCATAATCTACATCACGTGTCAGTGTTATTGCTCCCTTTTCTGGGGATGCCTTGATATGAAGGGAGTCACTCTAGATTTCAGCACTTTTGTCCATGTTTGACCCAGGGCTGTAATGAGGTCAGGAGCTGAGCTAACCTAGACTATCTTTGCAGAATTGCTTCTACCTAATTCATCCTCCTCTCTTTTGCAATGTCTTGGCAAGGTGCTTTAAATGCGTTTGATTTGCCTGTAGCTCATAGTGAATTCAACGCAGTAAGAACATACCAGCTTTCCCCTGACACTAGCAGGACGGTTTAATTATATCTGACAGGCTTGGCTCCAAACGAAATGATTCACGGAATTATTTGTCATTTACACCTCCCAAATGAGGGCTTCTTGACTCACATTGTAAACATGTCTGACAACCAGATGGACTGGGGTAGCCAGCCATGTTCAAAGGATGTAGGTGTCGCTGGCTAGACCAGCATTTATTGCCCATCCCTAGTTGCCCTGGAGAAAGTGGTGGTGAGCTGCCTTCTTGAACTACAGTAAGAAGTTTAACAACACCAGGTTAAAGTCCAACAGGTTTATTTGGTAGCAAAAGCCACACAAGCTTTCGGAGCTCCAAGCCCCTTCTTCAGGTGAGTGGGAATTCTGTTCACAAACAGGGCATATAAAGACACAGACTCAGTTTACATGAATAATGGTTGGAATGCGAATACTTACAGCTAATCAAGTCTTTAAGAAACAAAACAATGGGAGTGGAGAGAGCATCAAGACAGGCTAAAAAGATGTGTATTGTCTCCAGACAAGACAGCCAGTGAAACTCGGCAGGTCCAGGCAACTGTGGGGGTTACAGATAGTGTGACATGAACCCAATATCCCGGTTGAGGCCGTCCTCGTGTGTGCGGAACTTGGCTATCAGTTTCTGTTCAGCGACTCTGCGCCGTCGTGTGTCGCGAAGGCCGCCTTGGAGAACGCTTACCCGAATATCAGAGGCCGAATGCCTGTGACCGCTGAAGTGCTCCCCCACAGGAAGAGAACAGTCTTGCCTGGTGATTGTCGAGCGGTGTTCATTCATCCGTTGTCGCAGCGTCTGCATAGTTTCCCCAATGTACCATGCCTCGGGACATCCTTTCCTGCAGCGTATCAGGTAGACAACGTTGGCCGAGTTGCAAGAGTATGTACCGTGTACCTGGTGGATGGTGTTCTTATGTGAGATGATGGCATCTGTGTCGATGATCCGGCACGTCTTGCAGAGGTTGCTGTGGCAGGGTTGTGTGGTGTCGTGGTCACTGTTCTCCTGAAGGCTGGGTAGTTTGCTGCGGACAATGGTCTGTTTGAGGTTGTGCGGTTGTTTGAAGGCAAGAAGTGGGGGTGTGGGGATGGCCTTGGCGAGATGTTCGTCTTCATCAATGACATGTTGAAGGCTCCGGAGGAGATGCCGTAGCTTCTCCGCTCCGGGGAAGTACTGGACGACGAAGGGTACTCTGTCCACCGTGTCCCGTGTTTGTCTTCTGAGGAGGTCGGTGCGGTTTTTCGCTGTGGCGCGTTGGAACTGTTGATCAATGAGTCGAGCGCCATATCCTGTTCTTATGAGGGCATCTTTCAGCGTCTGGAGGTGTCTGTTGCGATCCTCCTCATCTGAGCAGATCCTGTGTATACGGAGAGCTTGTCCGTAGGGGATGGCTTCTTTAACGTGTTTAGGGTGGAAGCTGGAGAAGTGGAGCATCATGAGGTTATCCGTGGGCTTGCGGTACAGTGAGGTGCTGAGGTGACCGTCCTTAATGGAGATGCGTGTGTCCAAGAATGCAACCGATTCCGGAGAGTAGTCTATGGTGAGTCTGATGGTGGGATGGAACTTGTTGATGTCATCATAGAGTTGTTTCAGTGATTGTTCACCATGAGTCCAAAGGAAGAAAATGTCATCGATGTATCTAGTATATAGCATCGATTGAAGGCCCCGTGCGGTGAAGAAGTCTTGTTCGAACCTGTGCATGAAGATGTTGGCATATTGAGGTGCGAATTTGGTCCCCATGGCTGTTCCGTGTGTCTGGATGAAGAACTGGTTGTTGAAGGTGAAGATGTTGTGGTCCAGGATGAAGCGGATGAGATGTAAAATTGCATCTGGAAACTGGCAGTTGTTGGCGCTGAGCACTGAGGCCGTTGCAGCAATGCCATCGTCATGGGGGATGCTGGTGTAGAGTGCCGAGACATCCATTGTGATGAGGAGCGCTCCTGGTTCAACTGCTCCATGTATGCCGAGTTTCTGTAGGAAGTCCGTAGTGTCGCGACAAAAGCTGGGGGTTCTTTGTACAATGGGTTTCAGGATGCCCTCGACATAGCCGGAGAGGTTCTCGCACAGGGTCCCATTGCCCGATACGATGGGACGGCCGGGTGTGTTTGCCTTGTGTATCTTCGGGAGGCAGTAACGTCGGCATCTCCACTTCTTGAACTACTGCAGCCCGTGTGGTGTAGGTACATCCACAGTGCCGTTAGAGAGGAAGTTCCAGGATTTTGACCCAGTGACAATGAAGGAACGGCGATATATTTCCAAGTCAGGACGGTAAGTGACTTGGGTCGGGAACTTCCCAGTGGTGATGTTCCCATGTATCTGCTGCACTTGTCCTTCTAGATGGTGGAGATTGTGGGTTTGGAAGGCACTGTCTAAACAGCCTTTGTGACATCCTGCAGTGCATCTTGTAGATAGTACAGACAGTTGTTATTGAGCGTCGGTGATGGAGGGAGTGGATGATTGTGGATGAGGTGCCAATCAAGCGGGCTGCTTTGTCCTGGATGGTGTTGAACTTCTTGAGTGTTGTTGGAGCTGCACCCATCCAGGCAAGTGGGGAGTATTCCATCACACTCCTGACTTGTGCTTTGTAGATGGTGGACATCTTTGGGGAGTCAGGAGGTGAGTTACTCGCTGCAGTATTCCTCCTGACCTACTCTTGTAGCCACTGTATTTATATGGCTAGTCCAGCTCAGTTTCTGGGCAATGGTAAGCTCCAGGATGTTGACAGTAGGGGATTGAGCGATGGCAATGCAAGGGATGATGGTTAAATTCTCTCTAGTTATCATTACCTGGCATTTATGTGGTGCAAATGTTACTTGCCACCTGTCAGCACAAGCCATGGACTGCTTCAGTATCTGATGAGTTATGAATGGTGCTGAATATTGTGCAATCGTCAGCGAATATCCCCACTTCTGACCTTATGATGGAAGGAAGATCATTGATGAAGCAGCTGAAGATGGTTGGGTCGAGGACACTACCCTGAGGGACTCCTGCAGTGATGTCTTGGAACTGAGCTGAGTAACTTCCAATCACCACCACCATCTTCTCTTCTCGAACCATCACAAACAGTTTGACAACCCGCTGCTGCATTGTACTGCCACTCATCTGCTCCTGCTTCTCCTAATCATCATGTGTTAATAATTGGCCATCCTTTATCAAGGCCCATTAGGCAACTCAAGTGTGAAAAATGCCCAGGATAAAGGGAGGGAAACCCCACTCCGGCCATTGCAAATACCAGGGCATCAGTCTCAAGCTGCGTGGCACAATTAATGAGTTAGAGGAGAGCGCACTGAGTGAGGGACTGATAATAAGTGAGCAGGATGGATGTGTACAAAGATAGTCCAGGAAACAGTTCCCAGAGGCCAAGCTCATATCCTAGTTCTGCTGAAGGGGGCACAAGTGCAGGCTCAAAGGGCTGAATTGCTCCTAATTCCTATGTTTTGGATGTCCAATTTTTAATAGGAAAATGATTTCTATATGCCAGCAAGTTCCTGCTGGGTCATTGGTGAATACACAGCAGAGGGAGCTTCTACGACATGTTGGAAGATGATCTATTAGCAATTTGCATACAGTCTACATGAAATCAACAGCCTGAAGCCAACCTCCCTCAGTGTAAAACTAGATTTGGGCCCTCCACGTAGCAGGCTCTGGCTTCTTCAGGCACCTTCGCTAATGGATATTCCGGTGCTGGCACCATGTAGACTCTGGACTCCATCATCCTTTAAGGGCGGCACGGTGGCACAGTGGTTAGCACTGCTGCCTCACAGAGCCAGGGACGTGGGTTCGATTCCGGCCTTGGGTGACTGTCTGTGTGGAGTTTGCACATTCTCCCCGTGTCTGCGTGGGTTTCCTCCAGGTGCCTCCAGTTTCCTCCCACATTCCAAAGATGTGCGGGTTAGGTTGATTGGCCATGCTAAATTGTCCCCGAGTGTCAGGGGGTCTAGCAGGGTAAATATGTGGGGGTTACGGGAATAGGGCCTGGGTGGGATTACATGCAGACTCGATGGGCTGAGTGGTCTCCTTCTGCACCGACTGGATTTTATGATCTCCTCGCCTTGGGACAGGCTGGGGTAGCAGGTAAATAGGGGCTTCAGAACACCACAGATCTCCTGGAGTCTGCTCTCCTGGAGTCTGCTCTCCTGGAGTCTGCTCTCCTGGAGTCTGCTCTCCTGGAGTCTGCTCTGGGAAGTGCTGAGCCAGACGTACTGGCAACAGTGCAATGGGAGTGCCACTCACTCAAGATAAGACGTCCATCTGCCCCTCAACCAAGCCTGCACTGATGCCACGTGACCAAGTGGCTCCCCTGGCAACAGCCTGAGTGGAAACATTGAATATAAAACAAACAAAAAATCCTCCAATAAGTCTGCCTAATTGGCCCAATTCTAAAAAATACACAGCGCAAGTGAGGTTTATGGAAATCATTATTGCTCGGTGAAAGTATGCGGCTTGTAAATGTGTTTATTCTTGTTTGGTCAAGCTTACAGTCTCATTTCTAAGCCTCCAATTGGAGTGTGGGATGAAAATTATACACTACCTGACAAAAATCATATTACATTACATGTGCATGGCATCAGAACGGTATAATTTTCCAGGTATCTGTAATTGCTTTGACACATTTCTGTGCTATTTACTGACTGCTGGAGAGCAACATGTCAACTCCCGGGGACAATAACAGGCAGGTTCATACCAGACTTACAGCAGATCTCCTTATCTTGACCAATAGGGTGGAATTAACTGGAATTGCCCTTTCACAAAGCAGTGCAACACAATCGGGAGGAACCCAGTTATTACCATACCTTTTTATTTCATAATCCGCTCATTAACAACTTCAAAACATGAACGCATTCAAACGCTCGTCGTATCCTCAGAATTCACCTCGATTTGGGTCACAAACGTTCCTCTTTAACGTGGCGAGTTCACCAAGTGACGACACGTTAGCCACGCTACAAAACTCACCACACCAAGAACAGCTACATCCTCTCCCCTGGAATTATGGGAAGCTCCTGTCGTTAACTTCATTCACTGCCATGGGAATAGCTCAAATTATTGCCCTAATCCCTTCATTTTGGCTCACCTCTATTCAGCAAAAGATTCGACAAGCCTCACAATTCCCCCTGTTATTCCCGCTCTCTACTTGAAATTCTCATAGAATCATCACAGAATTATGGAATCCCTGCAGCGCAGAAGGAGGCCATTCGGCCCATCGAGTCTGCACCGACCACAATCCCACCCAGACCCTATTCCCGTAACCCCACTTTTTATTTTAGTCATTTGTGGGACATGGGCGTCGCTGGCTGGCCAGCATTTACTGCCCATCCCTAGTTGCCCAAAGGCAATTGAGAGTCAACCTCATTGCTGTGGCTCTGGAGTCACATGTAGGGCAGACCAGGTAAGGATGGCAGATTTCTTTCCCTAAAGAACATTAGTGAATCAGATGGGTTTTTCCGACAATTGGCAATGGTTTCATGGTCATCAGTCGATTCTTAATTCCAGATTTTTTATTATTGAATTCAAATTTCACCATCTGGTGGGATTCAAACCCAGGTCCCCAGAACATTAGCTGGATTCCTGGATTAAGAGTCTAGTGAGAATACCACTAGGCCATTAACTCTATTTACCCTGCTAATCTCCCTGACACTAGGGTCAATTTAGCATGGCCAATCAACCTAACCCACACATCTTTGGACTATGGAGGAAACTGGAGCATCCGTAGGAAACCCACATCGACACGGGGAGAATGTGCAGACTCCACACAGACAGTGACCCAAGGTTGGAATTGAACCTGGGTCCCTGGCTCTGTGAGGCAGCAGTGCTAACCACTGTGCCACCGTGCCGCCCCAACTCTCAATTGTCTCAGCTCTTTCCTCAGTCTTCTCACAGAGCTAGCCAAGAGCAAACAATTCCTCACTGGGTAGAACTTGAATGTAAATTTGTTTCACATTCATTCTAATCTGTTGACAGATTTCTAAAAGCTTATTGAGGCAGATTTTGATTTGTGTGATGGTGTAAGTTGGGGTGACCTTGTCGACTGTTTCACGGTTCTCTCCATTTTTACTCCTAGTGAGTGTAAAACTGCACCTATGAGCGGGCATTTCCCACCGCGCTCGCCCCAAGGTCGGAAAATCCCGCCCGAGGTCAACGTGGTCCGTGTCCCGCCTGCTACGATTCCCGAGGCGGGCGGGACAGGAAGATTCCGGCCTATGTGTTGGGTGGTTAATTATATTGGCCGGGATTTTTGCCGGTATCGATTCCGGCCAGGAACTGTGGCGTTGAGGTTGCCGACGGCAATGGCTGCTCCTCCGGGATTTATTTTTTAAAAACTTGCAGTCACAGGTTCCACGTTGGTGCGATGGCCTCCGATTCGCCCGCCCCGCCATCAAATCTGAAACCCGGTGACTTGGGCGCCAGCACGCGGCGAGCAAACCAGGAAACAATCTTCACCCTGGCACCCTACTGAAATCAAGTTGGCACCCCCTGGCATTACCCTCTCCCCCCTTCCCCCCGGACTGCATTCACCTCCACACTCCCCTGGGAATGCTGCCCGCCTTCTGCCATCGCACTGCCGCGGATGGATGTTTCAATGTGTGGGGGGTGTGATTCTGGCGTACGGGTCAGATAATGATATGATAATTTATTATAATGAGCTACTGCCACTGACGGAGAGAGGGAATAATCGCTTCGCAACTTTGGCCTTCTTGCGATACCTTCCATTCCTGTCTCCAAGCCTGCCCGACACCAACATAAGCCAAAAAAATCCCAGCACTCGCTCTGTTGCCCAGAAGTGCCCCATTTTCAGTTGGGAAAAGACAACAAAAATAAATTTAATCAGGCCCAAACAACCAAAATTCAGCCGCTTGGCAAAGTTCAATTCACCAGCCGAGCATTGCAGATTGGTGCTGTTTTTTTTCCCCAATTTAAATACCTTTATCTTAATATTTCTTGCTCCATAGTGTATTATTTGCACCTTTTTTTGCTATTTAGCCCTTTGATTCCAGGTGATATCTGAATAAAGACTTTCTTACCGTCTGGAAGTTCTGAAGTTCTAAGAGAGTCTTTTTGTCCACAATAACAATCCCCTTCAGTTTGCAGTGAAACGCTTCCTCCACTCTTTTGTACGGACCGATGTCCTCAAATGGGAGGGAAGGTGGTGGACTCAAACTTGCATGGACGTCGGTTAGCAAGACTGCCCGCCTTTCTGCTGATTCTGAGAAAGGCAAAACCAGCACACTGAACAATGAACGCCCGACAAAATTACAGCAAAAGAACAGGATGGAGCTGTGGTTAAAGCATTGTGTGATCTTCTCTGTTTTATCCATTATTGCGCCTGGAAAGGTACGGGCCAGAATTTTCGCGCAGGTGGAGATACTCTCCTTCTTGTAGAAATGGTGGTGAATGTACAAACCTGGAAATCCCGCAGCAAATCTAGCACTCGCAATTTTCACATTGTGGAGGGTTGGGGGGCGGGGGGTGGTTCTAAATTGCACATATATGGTTTGGAGGCTGGAAAGCTGTCAAGAGAGATGTCAAGGCATTTAAAACCCCTACCCTTTAAATATTTGAAGATACTCTTTTCTTTTATTCATTCGTGGGACATGGGCGTCACTGGCTGGTCAGCATTTATTGCCCATCCCTAGTTGCCCAGGGCAGTTGAGAGTCAACTACATTGCTGTGGCTCTGGAGTCACATGTAGACCCCCCCCCAGACCAGGTAGGGATGGAAGATTTCCTTCCCTGAAGGATATCACTGAACCTGATGGGTTTTGTGCCAATCGACAATGGTTTCACGGTCATCAGTAGATTCTTAATTCCAGACTTTTAAAAAATTGAATTTGAATTCCACCATCTGCCGTGGCGGGTTTTGAACCAGGATCCCCAGAACATTAGATGCATTTCTGGATTACTAGCCTAGTGATAATAGCACTGGGCCATCACATTCTCTTTACATTGTTAAAAAAAATAGTACTTGCCACTTCACTCGGTCTGTTGACATAAGCCTAAGACTCACTATTAAGCAACTAGTTTCTGTAAGTTCACAGCGAATTAACAACTCCAAGCGCTATAAAGTTTCTGAAGTGGGACTATGAATACAAATGTTTGTTTTTATAAGGAATTTAAAGAAAGTTAAGTGTAGTGGATGGGTTTTAATCAATGAAACTTCTTAAAAATTGTGAATTCATCAATAGACATTTAAAAACTTTATTCAATCTCAGCATGGAACCTAAGAACATAAGAATAGGAGCAGGAGAAGGCAATTCAGCTCCTCGAGCCTGCTCCGCTATTCAATACGATCATGGCTGATCTTGTCTCAGCCTCAACTCCACTTTCCTGCCTGTTCTCCATCACCCTTCAACCCATTACTAATGAAAGATCTGTCCATCTCCTCCTTAAATTTACTCAATGTCCCGGCATCCACCGCAGTAGGGCGGCACGGTGGCACAGTGGTTAGCACTGCTGCCTCACAGTGCCAGGGACCCGGGCAGCACGGTGGCACAGTGGTTAGCACTGCTGTCTCACAGCGCCAGGGACCCGGGGCAGCACGGTGGCACAGTGGTTAGCACTGCTGCCTCACAGTGCCAGGGACCCGGGGCAGCATGGTGGCACAGTGGTTAGCACTGCTGTCTCACAGCGCCAGGGACCCGGGGCAGCACGGTGGCACAGTGGCTAGCACTGCTGTCTCACAGCGCCAGGGACCCGGGGCAGCACGGTGGCACAGTGGTTAGCACTGCTGCCTCACAGTGCCAGGGACCCGGGGCAGCACGGTGGCACAGTGGTTAGCACTGCTGCCTCACAGTGCCAGGGACCCGGGGCAGCACGGTGGCACAGTGATTAGCACTGCTGCCTCACAGTGCCAGGGACCCGGGGCAGCACGGTGGCACAGTGGTTAGCACTGCTGCCTCACAGTGCCAGGGACCCGGGGCAGCACGGTGGCACAGTGGTTAGCACTGCTGCCTCACAGTGCCAGGGACCTGGCTTCGATTCCCGGCTTGGGTGCGGAGTCTGCACATTCTCCCCATGTCTACGTGGGTTTCCTCCGGGTGCTCCGGTTTCCTCCTACAGTCTGAAAGGCGTGCTGGTTAGGTGCATTGGCCGTGCTAAATTCTCCCTCAGTGTACCTGAACAGGCGCTGGACTGTGGTGGCTAGGGGATTTTCACAGTAACTTCATTGCAGTGTTAATGTAAGCAGACTTGTGACGCCAATAAATAAACCAAACTAAACACTCTGAGGTAGTGAATTCCACAGATTCACGACACTTTGAGATGTAGCTTTCCTCATCTCTGTTTTAAATTGACTCCCCTTATCCTAAAACTATGATTTCTTGCCCCACAAGAGGAAGTATGCTCCCTACGTCTACTTTATCGACACCTTTTATCATTTTTCATACCTCAATTAAATCTTCACTCATTCTTCTAAACTCTAGCTCAATCTCTCTTCATAAGACAAGCCCCTCATCTCTGGAATCAATCTAGTAAATCTCCTCTGAACAGCCTCGAATGCCACTGTGGTAAACCACTGTTAAGCTTATTGCCTGTGTGTGTGTGTGTGACATGCCTGGGCATGCCCCTGCCGGCCCTGCCTGGGACTCCTCCCCCCCCCGGTCCAGGTATAAAGGTGACTGCTCCCAACCCCCCTGCCTCAGTCGCTGGACCAGTTCATCAGCATGGGTGTGCTCCAAGTCTTTTGTGAATAAAAGCCTATTTGTTCTTGCATACAAACTAGTCTTTGCTTGATTGATAGTGCATCAGCCACTATATCCTTTCTCAAATAAGGAGACCAAAACTGTGCACAGCATTCCAGGTGCAATCTCACCAATGCCTTGTATAGTAGCAGCAACACTTCCTTACCCTTTTATACTCTATTCCTTTCTCTCTAAATGCCAAACTTCCATTTGCTTTCCTTAAAACCTGCACTACCTGCACACCAGTTTTCTGCGGCTCATGCACGAGGACACCCAGATCCCTCTGCACCAAAGCATCCCAAAGTCTCCCCCCATTTAGATAATAAGTTTCCATTTTTCTGACCAAAATGGATAACCTCACACTTATCCACCTTAAACTCCATCCCGCCGCACTGTGGCCCACTCACCTAACCTATGTATCTCCATTTGTAAATTTCTTATTTCTTCTTTGCAACTTACTATCCCACCTATTTTAAAGTTTTCCCCTGGTGGATACTGGGTGAGTTGGCATGGTAGGTGTGCTGGGCGTGTTGGGGGGTGGGTCATGGGTTGGCATGAGTTGTCACTAAGTGGCATTAGGGCCATAAAGGGCCAAGGAGGCAGCTAGAGGGACACGTGGAGGGTATGGAAGGTCATGGGGGTTAGTTCTGAGGGGCATGAATTGGCATGGTTGGAGCAAGGGGCACGTGTGGCGGAGGGTAAGGCTCTTTTATTGTTTTATTAACTTTTCGACAAAGTGCCGGAGCACTGAGGCCAGATTTTCGCCACGCCCACCTCTGCACCCAGAAGCTTCCGGACACTTTCTGGGGGTCGCCTGTCATAACTCTCATTTTCACCGGGTCCCCCAACCGAAAATTCAAACTCTGGGACAGATTTTCCTGGGACAGGGTTTGCGGAGCTGGGAAATGTCCACACTTGTGTTGTTAAAATGGCTTCTGGTGCTACCCTCGTCCATATACTTCATATATTCTATATGCTGCTGCACAGCGCCAAGGACCCGGGTTCAATTCCTGGTCTTGGGTCATTGTCTGTGCAGGCAATTGCCTGCATGGGTTTCCTCGGGGTTCTCCAGTTTCCTCCCACAGTCCGAAAGACGTGCTGGTGAATTGGCCGCGCTAAATTCTCCCTCAGTGCGCAAAGATGTGCGGGTTAGGCTGTTTGGCCATAGTAAATTGCCCCTTAGTGTCAGGGAGATTAGTAGGGTAAATATGTGGGGTTGCGGGGATAGGGCCTGGGTGGGATTGTTACCAGCGCAGACTTGATGAATGGCCTTCTTCTGCGCTGTTGGAATTCTATGGCAACTTCACTCGGGTGCTGCGACTTTTCCACTTGTTGTCTCGGTCACGTCTCCGGCCGTCCTTTCCTACTCGGGAAAGCAGGGTCTGCGAAATTTCTGTCACCCTGAGAATGCTCTGAGAGCCGGTTCAGAATCTCATTCCTTCAAGAAGCTTGGTCAAAGTGACATTCTTGTGGCTCAACTGAGGAGCAGTCTACGAACTCTGGCCGAGACTTGGACTAGAATTCGGATGCTACCCTTCAGTATTAAGAACACAAGGTTGCTTTCGAAACCTCACTGCATGCCACGGAGCAGTAGGACGTGGGTGCAAACCTATCATTTTTGTGGCCAGGTTCTGTTTCTGGTTGTAGGGGTGCCAAGCATGAAAGTTGTGGTTTCCTTTCGGATGGGAAGAGTGAGTCACTCCAGCTGGGAGAACATTATTTTCTACTGTGTTCACAACACAATATGCTGTAACTTGTTATGATGTATAGCTTTCTTTCATAACATGAATGGAAAACATAGTGAAGACTGCTCACCTAATTTACTGATTATACCACAATTATTAAGAGACACCAGCTTCTCGTTTTGCAGATGAGTCATAGTCGACTTGAAACATTAACCCTCCTTCTCCATAGATGCTGCCAGGTCTGTTGAGTATTTTCAGACTTTCTGGGTGCGATCTTACCACCCACTCATGCTACCCTCCCACTGCAGCGAAGATGGAGATTTTGGCAACAAACCAAATCTCCATTCACTGCAGCGGGATGGGAAAATCCCGCTTGTGTGAAAGGACGGAAAATTCCAACCTCTGTTTTTCTTCCAGACTATCTAATTTTTAAAAATTCATTTGTGGGACATGGGCGTCGCTGGTTGGCCAGCAATTATTGCCCATCCCTAGTTGCCTGAGGGCAGTTGAGAGTCAACCACATTGCTGTGGCTCTGGAGTCACATGTCGGCCAGACCAGGTAAGGACGGCAGATTTCCTTCCCTAAAGGACTTTAATGAACCAAATGGGTTTTTCCCGATAATTGATTCACGGTCATCATTTTAATTCCAGATACTTTTTATTGAATTCAAATTTCACCATCTACCCTGGTGGGTCCCCAGAACATTAGCGGAGTTTCTGGATTAATAGTCTAGCGTTAATACCACTGGACCATCGCATACCCTAATGAGTTAAGGAAACTGTACAATGATCAAGGCTAATGATTTCCCAACGGCTTATTGGATCAGTGTAGAACAAAGAAAATTACAGCACAGGAACAGGCCCTTCGGCCCTCCAAGCCTGCACCGACTATGCTTCCCGACTTAACTAAAACCCCCTACCCTTCCGAGGACCATATCCCTCTATTCCCATCCTATTCATGTACTTGTCAAGACGCCCCTTAAAAGTCACTACCGTATCCGCTTCCACTATCTCCCCTGGCAACGAGTTCCAGGCACCCACCACTCTCTGTGTACAAAATCTGCCTCGTACATCTCCTTTAAACCTTGCCCCTCGCACCTTAAACCTGTGCCCCCCTAGTAATTGACTCTTCCACCCTGGGAAAAAGCTTCTGACTATCCACTCTGTCCATGCCTCTCATAATCTTGTAGACTTCTATCAGGTCTCCCTCTGAACCTCCGTCGCTCCGGTGAGAACAAACCACGTTTCTCCAACCTCTCCTCATAGGTAATGCCCTCCATACCAGGCAACATCCTGGTAAATCTTTTCTGTGGCCTCTCCAAAGCCTCCACATCCTTTTGGTAATGTGGTGACCAGAATTGAACACTATATTCCAAGTGCGGCCTAACTAAGGCTCTATAAAGCTGCAACATGACTTGCCAAATTTTAAACTCAATACCCCGGCCGATGAAGGCAAGCACGCCGTATGCCTTCTTGACTATCTGCTCCACCTGCATTGTCACTTTCAGTGACCTGTGTACCTGTACACCCAGATCCCTTTGCCTATCAATACTCTTAAGGATTCTGCCATTTACTGTATATTTTCTATCTGTATTAGATCTTCAATGCTACTGACTACTGAACAACACAGGTCAAAAGGGACCCAGGACTGACCCCTGATCCATGCTGTTCATTAAT